>NW_028324313.1:6152500-6791666 GCF_058129835.1 Hydra viridissima
CAACGCTACATATATACTTGTTACGAACATATATTTCCCACCCTTTTTCATTTCTTCGACCCTACATTGAACAAGAATTGTAAATGTTTATTAGAAAAACAATAAGCATTATAAGATTAGGTATCTCTTGCCTAAACAAGAGCACCAGATCTGAACCCGCCCTCAAATTTGTTATGAAAAACTAACCAAAATGTCTTTATTGTCAAATTAAAATGACAATCCAGCAGACGACGCTGCGGTACCAACGTATCATGAAAATAATACTTTCGGCTTAAACACTGCTAAACTTAATGATCTGATATTATGATCTGATTTTCCGCTTTCTTAGATACTAACATTTAGCTAACATTATTATGGTAATTTTAATCACCGTCTTACTTTTGTTCTAGCAAAGGATTAGGCACGGGTATGCACAAGAAACTTCTTTAAATCTATATGCAAAAAATATAAGGTAAGTATGGGTATTAAGGCCCGGCGGGTAATAAGGCCCACTAATCCAAAGTTAGGGAAAAAATAAATTGTGAAACTTTTTTTCGACATTAAAATATTAGAGTTATCTGGTTTTATCACTGGCAGCAAAAAAAAATCAGCATTTCTTTACCGCGCATTCGACAAAGATGGGCCTTAATACCCATACTTAACTTATACAGTATTGGACAAAACATTTGCAACCAAATAATGCTAATTTAGTTTCTTTATATAAAAGTGCTGCATTTTTTCAATTTAGAGAAATAACTATGTAACTGTTTAGAGACAAAGTTCTTCAAGTCTTATTCATCACAAAGTTCATTATTTGTACACGAAAATTGATAAATTAATCAAAAGTATTAAACAAAGTTGATTTCCTTCTGGACAAAACAAGTGCAACTCGACAAAATGTTGACCAAGCTGTATTTCGCTATCAATATTTCGTGGCGAATCCTTTGTTGTCGATCACAGCCTTGCATCTTCGAGGCATAGATTCGATCAGGTGATCAATGAAACTTTGTGGAATCGCTGCCCAGGCCTTTTGGATTTGTTCAAACAGTTGATCCTTATTACGAACACCTTCAAGATTAATTCTGCGGTTGACGATCTCCCATAGGTTCTCCATAGGATTGAGATCCGGAGATTGAGGCGGCCAATCCATCACCGATAGGTGGTTGTCTTGAAACCACTGCTTGACTACTTTTGCAGTGTGTTTCGGATCGTTGTCTTGCTGAAAAACCCATTTTATTGGCATATTCAATTCAGCATGAGGTAACAACATCTTTCAGGATATTTTTATTCATGAAACGGTCCATCATTCCATCGTTTCGATGTATTGGACCTAGACCGTTAGCAGAAAAATACCCCCAGACCATTACATTGCCTCCACCATGCTTCACGGTCTTATGGCAGTAACGTAAATCGAGGCGTTTTCCGGCCGGTCGACGTACACGGCAAACGCCATCGCTCCTAATGATGTTGAACTTCGATTCATCACTGAACAGGACAGTTCGCCATTTCTGCACATTCCAGTCAATATGAGATGTAGCAAACAGGAGTCTTTTCTTCTGGTCTTTTAGTGAAATCAGCGGTTTCTTTGCAGGACGTCGAGAAAACAATCTGGCTTCAACAGCACGTCGTCTGATTGTTCGGTCCGATACAGGCAGCTCTAATTGCTTTTGTATCTCGACTGATGATATCCAGGGATCCTTCTTAACGGATCTGACGATCATAGAATCCTCTCTAGAAGTGGTGGAACGCGGTCTTCCACCTTTGTTATCTGCTGCCAACTTCCCCGTAGAACGATATTTGGAACATAGTCTTGATACGGTCCATTTTTTCACGCGATTTTATCACAAATACTTTTTTGTGACATTCCACTTACGTAATCGCCAATAATTTTCTTTCTTAGTTCCAATCCAAGACTGTCGGGAGCCATTTTTGCACTTGAAGTCATAAAAATAATAAATATTTCTGGATGCTACTGGATGCTTCCAGATGCTTCTTCTGGAAACTTCTGGAAGCTTCTGCATGCTTCTGGAAACTTCTGGATACTTCCTTCAATTGTTAAAAAACTTCCGTGACGTTGACACGGACCAGACTTAAGAAAATGAAACAAACCAAAAAAGTTGCACTTATTTTGTCCGCTGCAAAATGGCACTTGTCAACGAAATTCTGCCTGTGTGCTGTCACCTGTCAGCTGACTGCTCATGTCATGGCATGCTATGACTCCAGACTCCTGAACTGTTTGCTGTGGTAGTATAGTTCGTTTTTAAGACATGTAAAATTAGGAACTCTTTTTAGCATTGTTCGATGTTGGTTGCAAATGTTTTGTCCAATACTGTAAAGTTAATGTACAACGTATAAATTATGATCAAAAAAGAAAGTGCGCGAGGTTTCGCATATACACTGCAGGCCAAAAGTGTCCGGACACTTGGATTTCGTTTAATTTTTTAATTAAAACTCCCATAATTTTTTCAATAAAATTCAAGTATCATATTTATTTTATAAACGATACATATAGCTACTACTTAAGAAGAAAAAAAAAAGAAAAAAAATGAAATAAAAAAAATACTAACAACACTATTATTATTAAACTGTCTTTTCGTCAAAAAATAACCCACGAGTTTTTATCACTTTTTTTGCAATCCGTGGCATCCTATTTATTAGTTTATCTATTATTTTGGGTGTAATTGATAACCAGGATTCTTCTACTATCTGCCACAGGTGCTCTTTGAATGTTGGGCATTTTTGTCTGACCTTTCTGTCCGATTCTTCCCACAGTAACTCTATTGGGTTCAAATCTGGTGATTGGGACGGCCAGTTTAAGTTTTTGAGGACACCATTATCATCTCGTTTCTTTATATAGTTCTTAAATAATTTTGAGGTGTGTTTAGGGTCATTGTCCTGCATAAAAAAAAAAACCACGACCAATAGTTCTTAAGCCAGAAGGTATAGTATTGTTTTCAAGAATTGTTTTATATTGTTCTTTTTTTATAATACCCTCAATTTTAACTAGGTTACCTACACCAGCTGAAGAAAAACATCCCCATACCATAACTGACCCACCACCATGCTTGATTGTTGGCATAAAACACTCTGGGATCATTTTTTCTTTTGTTGTTCTGATGTAAATTCTACATCTTTGCCCAAACAGTTTAAATTTGGACTCGTCGGTCCATAGTACTCTTCCCCAGCCTTCTTCTGTCCAATTTTGATGGTCTATAGCCCATTGTAATCTTTTCTTTTTGTTTCCAATCCGTAGCAACGGTTTCCTGACCGCTATACGGCCAGAATATCCTGCCTGTCTAAGGCTTCATTTCGTAGTGGTTAATGAAATAGATTTTAAATGACTCCTATTAAAGCCTGAAGTTTTTTCCGGGGCCGTAAGTCTTCTATATCTTTTACTCATCAATATTATACTAATATCTTCTGCTTTTGTTGTCTTCCGTGGCAACTTTTAATTTTTTGCAAATTTTACGAACTGAATAACTTTCTTTATGTAATGTAATTATTTCAGAACGTTTTGCAACCGTTAAAGAAGGTTGATTCCCCATATTTTTAATTAATAGTCAAATTTTAAAGTTTTAAAATTTTTTTGAAGATTTTTTAATGCAATCGTCATTAATACCAAATGAAAACTAAACAAAACTAAATATTCTCAATAATTTTAGTCGGCTATCATTATATTATAAATATTTCCTTCATGTTTCAACAAATAAATAACTTTAACAAGACCAAACTCTTAAGAGTAATGTAACTATACATCAAGCTAAAATAAACAATTAAAAAACAGACTTATTTATGTAAGTTTGAGGTCAGTAATACCCAATTACTGATCTTAAACTTACATAAACACTTAAAGTTAGTAAGTTTAAGTATTATAAATTAATATTATTGATTAATTTAATGATACAGGATAGATTTTAGCTTTTTATATAAAAATATCAAGTGTCCGGAAACTTTTGGTCTGCAGTGTATGTATATATATATATATATATATATATATATATATATATATATATATATATATATATATATATATATATATATATATATATATATATATATATATATATATATATACATACATATATACATACGTATTTAACCAGCCGTACTTTCTTAAAGTCTTTGACGCCCAAATTGCGTATTTTTATGCAGAAAAACATTTGAGAAATGTCTGAGATGTTTTTTTTGATGATAAATTAAAATTAAATGCGTCTATTGTAATACTTTTTCAGGCAGAATCTTTAAGACTTTCTCTACAACATGTTGTGTTTGGTTTTCTTCACAAAGCTTAAACCAATTTGACTAACTCATATACGCAAATGAAGAGCCATCAAATATCCTCTTAAATGAAATCTTTTTAAAGAAACTTCTAGCTTCACTTGTCAATAAAGGTTCATCCTCAGAAAAAATAATTATTCCTCGCATTTTTTCGCTTTTCTGTCCTAAAAATTGGCTTCTTATGGATTGTCTATAGATAGAAAATTCTCCATTTGTCACAATGAAGTTCACAAAGCAAAACATAATTAAAGCTGACAAAAAAACAACAAATATTAGAGACAGTTATCAGACTTCTGGGGATGCACAAGGGTTCTTTTGGTATCATGGGTTACTCACTTTTTTGGATTTATGCCCTAATACCTTAAATTGTTCCTAAAAACAGTTGGTATTTATTGATTTATCATCTTGCACAGAATGGTTAGGGTCTCTTAGTCTGAAATGCTGTCCTTTTGCAGAAACATAGTGTTTCACCAATCTAAAATCTGCTGAAAATTCAATGTTTCATAAGCTCCTTTAGTACAAGAGCAGCTACTACAAGGTGACCCGTAAGTCACTTTACATTTTAGAAATTAAATAACTTTTTCTTAAATGACTGTATTTAATTAATTCCTTTTTTTATTACAAAGTTTAGAGTCTGTAAGTTAGTTCTGACTTAGTTACGAAAGATAATGTCTCTTAAATAGCATCCATTCTCGGCTTCACAAAGTCGAGCTCTTTTTAAGCTATTCTCCATGACACTTCTTAACATCTGAGGTTGTAGGGAAAGAATTTCCTGTCGTATGTTTGCCTTAAGTTCTTGAATAGTTCGGGGCTTTTCAAAAAATTTCTGGAATGTTTATGTGGAAATATTAAATGAAAGAAATTTAACTTTTGGAGAATATCCTGGTACAATTGATCAATCAAAATCATCTTTACGGGATCAGCCTCAATGGTGTCATATTACGACTCTAACTTCCAATGATATTGTTGTCATATCTAAATTATTTTATCTTAATACTTCTAAAATATTTTTTATTTTAGGTGGCTGCAACCCAAAGAAAACCTCAAATCTTGTCATTTATTTAGTCGTGTTTATGCACGGGTTACCGAAAGGTATAAATTCTAAAAGAAAGTGGTGAAAACTTGCCCACCACCACTAAAATCGCCACCACCACTAAAATCGCATTTGACAAAAATATTTTGGAACGTAATTAATACATAAATTACCTTCAAAGAACCTTCTGGTTAGAATATCAATCAGTAAAAAATTTTTGATAGGTAAATTTTTAAAAAAAACATGTTTTGAACAAAAGCAAATTGTATTTATATGTTGAAATATTTCTACTATTATAGTGCTCACCTAGATTTAAAAAAGGACGAATAGTGCACATGTTTAAGAAAAACCTGAGAGAAAAAAACTTCGTTGTGTAAAATTCTTATTTATGTAGTGACGTAGTCAGGTGATTGTTATAAGTTCCCCCTCCCCAAAAAAATATTTTCAAGGAATCGTTTTCTGAGAATTTAAAAAAACGATGTTTTGTGTCCGTTTTTGATTTAATAACATTCTAAACAAAAAAATAATAATAATAAAATTTCCCAATAGGGACGATGAAGTATGAGGTTTTAACTCCCATATCTTTTTTACTGTAGGGGAGGATGGGTAGGAGTAAGCCACGGATAGAAGTGAATCATTGATCTCATAGCTCAAATGCGCCTAGAAAATGATTCCGAATTTTCACTAAGTAATTACAGAAAAATTGTCAAGACTCGTACCGACATCCAGTTTTTTACTGGATGTCGGTACGAGTGTCAGCGACATCCAGTAAAAAACTGGGTCAGCGGTATATTCTACTTTTTTCTGTGCGTAAGTAAAATTTCCATGCTTTTTGAAAGTTTTTAAAGAACATGCTGGCTATTTTGAGACATCAGACAGTGGTTGAAAAGTAACAAACAAACAATATATTAACTAGTAAAAGGTGTTTTTTATGCATAAACCACGTACGAATTGTGCATTTAATAATTTAATCCTGTGGCACAGCTTCGGGAGGAATGAGCTACTTCTTCTCGGGTAGGGCTGAACTGCGGCTCAATCATATTTTGTGTAAACATTACGTTAAAAAAGTTTTGTCATCTGTGTAAAAACAAATCAAAGTTTGACTTTTTAGTATTTCAGTAGGAAACTCGTGAGCAACTTTAAAGTAAAGTTTATTATTGCTAAGTGTTATAATGCCTCGAGTGCATAGAAGAACAGCTTTAAAAGCAAAAACTTTCAATAAAGAAATGAAAGAAGCTTTAATTTTAATCCAAAAAGGAAAAAGTATTAAAGAAACAGCAGACTTCCAAAATCCCATATCCAACGCTTTGTCGTTATTGGAATAAAATATTTGTTGATAAAAAAAGGTAGATTTTTAATTGCTAATCACAAAATCAAAGTGGATTCCTGTTGAGTTGTCTAGAAACATAGATTAAATTTCTTAAGATTTAAACTTTATGGTTAGGTCATCAATTTTGTTTTCCGTACATATTTACAGTATACTTTGATATCTAATCTCATAAAATATCAGTTGCCCATATCTTAGTTTTAGTTTAATAAATATGCATCTAAATTGCCATATTTAAATAGCCAGTCTTTTTCTCATGTGCTTTGCTACGCATGTGACTAACATTTTTATTTCTACTTACCGTGTTCATCTTCATTGTGAATAATGAAAAAAACTGCCCTGAAAAAGCAGTTTTCATCTTCTTTCATTTTATGGAGTTGCTTTGAACAAGTAGTAGGTTTATGCGTCATACAGAAAGATTTTGTTCCTTAACAATTCCAAACTTTTCCGTAGTTTTTCATATCAAAAGATGCACATTTTGCAATTCTTTCATTTGAAACCTTCATACTGCTCCATGTTGAGTGATGCCATCTGCTTGATTCATTATATTTTATAATAGGTTCACTTTTAACATTATCTTTTGAAAATTTGATGTTAATTTTTTATTGAATGTTGTGATTATTTACGATTTTTCTCTTTGTATAAGAACAAACTTATTTGTGCTTTTTTCATCAATACTACGTCATTAACATTCTTCAAGCTGCATTTATCTTGAAAGTGGTGACTTTTAGTAATTAGTGAATATGGTCCAACCCATGACTTTACAAACTTTCCTTCTTTTCTGCCATGACATTTATAATTTTTGTAATAACACTTCTGTTCCAATAGCAATATTATTCCTTGGAATGACTCGCTTTTTATAATCACCTTTTTGCCTTGTCAGTGACTTTTGTTAGTGACTTTTGAATGTTTTCGTGAGCATCATCAAAAATAAATTAATAAATAAAACAGCTTCTCTGATGAAGTAAAGCATTTTCACCATTTGCATTGTCGATTTTTGTTTTCTAAATAGCAATTAAAATTGGCCATTAGAACATGAATATTAGGATTAAACAAGTTCATCTCGTGAACCTAAACAAATGGCCGCTTACAATTATGATAAACCTGATTCAATTATTGATGAAGTTTTAAAAGAAGTTGCTCAAGAGACTATATGATGCTGACAATAACATTAGTACAGATGCAGCTAACCATGTAATTGTAGATACTGAAGTTTCGAGAGTTGATGACTTTGACATAGAATGATGTTAAAAGTTTAAGCAGTAAACATGGGGGCGCGTCCAGAAATCAAACTTCGATGTCTATGAGGTTGAATTTAAAATTGGGATAAAGTCATTTGTTCTTGTATTTGAAAATACTGTTAATGGTTCCTGGGTAAATTACCATAAACAGATGTAAAGAAATTCATTACAGAAAATGAAGACTGTGATTGTATAAGTCAAGCAATTGAGCAAAACAGAAGATTGACATTCACCAGATTTAATTTTAAAAATTTCTAAACTAGCCTAAGTTTTACTAGAAAAATTTTAATCGATAAGGCCTCCCTCGGCCAATTTGTAGCCCCCACCCTGTACCAGAATCTCGAACAGTTATAGTTTTTAATGAGGAATTCCAAGCCTTGGAAATTGGCAATCTTAAGGATGTTACAATTGGATACATAAATTTGCAGCTCTTTCAGCCAAGTTTAGCCTACATTTAGTAGAGTCTTGAGATTTGAGAATCCACATGGTTTCCGGCCGGTACTAAAGATTGTTTTTCAGTCATTTCTGGGTCTTTTTTAATGTGGCAAGGAGCTCCATCTTAAGTAAAAAAAATGGAGAAACCTGGATAATTGGCCTTGATAATGATGTGATTGCTGAGTCCGAGGCACTATTTCCCCATTAGATGCTAGTCATGAACCAGTTAGGGTGTTTGGCAACCATTCTATTTGACACTATTAGTTTTCCCACAATATCTGAATTAGGCTTTTGAGCTTGAGATCACAGATGATCACCTCTCTTTCTGCTTCGTAATTCATTTTTTCATTATCTCATCACAAAATTGTGTTAATAACTTTTAATGTACACAAGGCAAATAAACAGGGACCTGTCCAACGGAGAAAAAAAAAAAAGCTTTATACACTAAAACAATTGTGTGCTAAGAAATAATACTTTTAAAGTTTACATACCCACTATTAAGCCATTTAACATTTAGGCAAGAACATATTCATAAAAGAATATATCATAAAAGAGTATATCATTAGAGAATGATTAGTATAATCTTATTTTACTAAATTGCAAATAAAGAAATTATTTTTTTTAAAAGAAAATCTTTTCATTCTTTATTTGGAAAAGTTTTGACTTTGAGCAGTCGTAACTTTCTAACGAAGTAAACAACAATGCTGATTTTTAGGAATTATTCTAATAAAAGTAATGGAACACAAGCTTGTTTAAAATGTTGGTATGAGTTTCCAGACTTTGTGCGACCTTAGGTTTCACCGTGTACCTGAGGTTCCACTGTTTACCTGAGGTTCCACTGTGTACTTGAGGTTCCACTGTGTACCTGAGGTTCCACTGTGTACCTGAGGTTCCACTGTGTACCTGAGGTTCCACTGTGTACCTGAGATTCCACTGTTTACCTGAGGTTCCACTGTGTATTATTCGAATAAAACTACACTTTTAATAATTGAAAATTTCACATTACAACGCATGCAAAAATATATTTAAAAAAATCCTGTAACATTTAATCTTATAAAAATATTGTAAAATTGATACTAAAAAAAGAATAGAAATATATTAAAAACTATATATGAAACAAATTTACAATTAAGAAATTTTCTCATGCATATAAATAATATGATTAAAAGAAAACTTGATAAAAATAATTTCAAACCGTGAGTAGATTTTACATTTAAATTTCGGAGCAAAAATTTAAATATTTATAAAAGCTTTATTTAAAAATTTACTGTTTAAAGAGTCAGTTTAAAATTTTGCTTCGAACAATAAAATTCTTCTTCCCCAAACAACAAATTTTTAATTTTACTTTCAAGAAGTAAACTTTAATTTGTTCTTCCTAAATAATCACGATTGAAAAATGAATAATCAAAAAATTAATAATCTTTATAAAATCTTTTTAATAAACTATAAAAAATTTCAAATTTCCTGCTCATTTTTGCGACAAAAATGTTAAAAAAACAGATAAAAGGAGAACAAAAGAATTCGGTAGCGATAAAGATTCTTTAGAGGATTGGTTATTCAATCCTTCTTGCAAATTGCATTTTAAGAAACTTTCTGAAAGTTTTACAGGATAGCCATATTCTACTTTAAAATACTTTTTGTTGACTCGATAGTATTCCGTGCCTAAACAGGAGAAAACTAAAATCTCATTTCAGTTTGGGCAGAATAGTAACAAATTTCACTAATAGATATTAGATATATACCAATCAAACTTATAATAGATATAAATTTGTTAAAGATATTATAAACCTTTATTAAAAAAAGTTTACTTATGAGAATATAAAAAAAAAAAGTTAAAAAAAAAATATTTAAATGCAAATTTTTGTTACAATGTTAACGATCTCGATATTCTTTTTAAAAAAAAAAATTATTTTTTAATGTTTTGTTTAGTAAACTATATTTTTGCGTAAAATTTACAATAAAAAATAAGAAGTAAAAAATAAAAATTCGATTTTGATTATTATAGCTATACAAAAAAGTCGACGCTAGAATTTTTGCAGGTTAACCTCAGCTTGAGTTAATTTGAGTGTGCCCATTAAGGCGTTAAAAGAGTTAATTTCAAAAAATATTTAAGAGACCATAATACTAAGTTTATAAAAAGTAATTAACAAATAACACTACTACTCTACTGGAATTAATTTTTAAGAATTACCTTTGAAAAAATATATTTCACCATTGATCCAAGTAAATGCAGCATCAATAGAACTAGGTAAACCTATCCAATAAGTTGTAATTTTTTTTGGATAGTCATCATCCAATGTATAATCTTTTGTCGATATCAAATTAAACTTCCAATAGTATTCCCCTATGCAATAAAATGCAATGGATGTAATAGATTACAACTTAAGAACCCACATTTACTTCTTAAGAAAACAATAATTGCATTTATTGTAGCTTAAATTACCTTTAAATAAAAAAACTGAACCATCAATTGACAATGCTGCATCCACATCTCGAAATCCAGCATCTAATTTTTGGAATCCATCTGATATTTTTCTGGCACCTCTTTGCAGTTTGTAATCCATAAATACAGAAAACCTGAAATAAAAGTAAACTTTAAAAGATACATTTCTAGTGTAAAAATCATAAAAATTAGAGATTTAATTGTTTAAATAAAAACTCACGTATCACCATGAAAGAAGAAATGATAGTTATCTCTTGTGAAAATTGCATCAACAAAAGTCAATGGATAAAATTTTGAAGAAACCAGAAATGGACCTTTTTCTACTCCAAAGTCGTAGCGATTTAAAATATGGAATTTATCTTTGTTAAACACTAATGTACTTGTGGTTTTCCCATCATTTATACGTACTATTGCACCTACTGTGCTAGGACAATCAGCTTTGGGACTGAGGGTTACAATAGGCATAGAAGTTGTTATGGCTGGCAAAACTCTTGAACCTTATTAAAAATATATATCTGAAATATACATTTTATCACAAAAACCAAGAAAAATTACAAAAACAAATAATAAAATAAAATTATGTGACACTTTTTGAGAATGCAACAACAAGCTAATACTTGTAGATGTCTGCTAACTAAAATATTTACCATACATGTCTTGAACACTTTTAATGTCTTCCTCAGTCAAGTTAAAATCATCTCCTTTTTGGGATTCTGAAAAAGGATACATAACTGCACCTCTAGTATATAAGTGCTTTACCCCTATAGCATGTCCAAGTTCATGAAGTGTTACAAAAAATAGTCCTACTTTAGAATCGTCTTTATCATTCACATTAGCAAAAACCATATTATCATTAAAGTGACAGCTGGGAGGTAAATCTAAAATAGTTTAAAAAATGTTGATCATTTCATAAAAGTTCTCACTTAGTTTTAAGCATCTGCTTCTCATCTGAATATCTTGAAATATTCCAAGAATATGAGACAAGATTTTGTTTCATCTCAGAAAAAAAATTACTCTTAACATTTACTCCTCAAATCTTAAATGAGAAATTTTTCTTAATATCAAATCTGATGTGGAGATGAATCTAAAGAACACAATAATTGATAAAATATAAAAATATTTGTTTTGATCTCTACCAGAAGTTACTATCAGACTACTATCAGAAGTTACATAACAACTGGAAGTGATACTAATATAAGATACAACCCAATCAACAGAAGTTGTAATCAGCAAAAAAGCCCAAGAAACAAATCATCCTTTACGCATTTATTTATTCTTTGTTTTCTCCTTTTCATTATTCATTCAACCTATTCATTTGTAATAGCAGAAAGATACGCTGAGTAAAAAGGAATTTCAATAAGCAGCAATGAAGTCATTGTTACAGACTTGCATTGCTAATAACTAAACATTCTACTAAAATTTCAAGAAATTAATTTTTTTTTTCTATTGTTCTTTTTTTGCAAAACAAGGAAAATGATAATCAGTATATTTACTTAAACATGTAAATGTATGTTCACATATACAAACACATTTCCACACAAATCTATTTTAGATTTTAGAGAGAACATCCTTTAATAAAACAAAGGTTGTGAAATACATTTTTATGATTGCTTCCTGGTGAGTTTTTTCTATTTAATTTTACCATATTACTAATAACTATAAAGAACTGTAATTTGTATGCTGAATTTAGCTTTAAACATGCCATTTTTACAGAAAACTCACCATGCTAAAGGTTAAAGGAGACATCTGGAAGCAATTTACAGCCCAAAAAGTGGTAGTTGGTATTGGTGCAGAGAAGAAGGATGTCCTGTGAGCAAAGTGTTATCTTTGTAATCATCACTTGTCTCATGATCAATCAGAAACATTCAGAGAATTTGAGAAACACCAGATTAGACTGAAATAGAAGCTGATTCAGAACTTAATGAATCAGACACTGACCAACAAAGCAACAAGAAAGAGTTCTTTGGAAGTCCTCATCTTCTAGCATTCTTTAAGGTTCCAAATTATTGGACCAGTGACCTTTTACAGCTTAGGACTGATAAGGATATTATGATCTTTATTGAAAATGGAAATCATCCATTCCAGATTGTTCAATCAGAGAGCTTAAAGAGATTAATAACTTTTAGACTCAAACATAAGTTTGGTTATCATTAATTTTTTTATAAGATAAAATTTAAGTAAGGATTACCTAAAATTAAAAAATTTTCTTATAACTTTGACAGGTTATTCTCAAGGCATTTTCTACATTCTTATTGATAAAAGCTAGCATGATACTTTGCAAAGAACTTCCAACCACTGAGGGTTATGCATTTTCAACAGATATTTGGTCATCTCATGACTATCCACTATGTTGGAGAAATTTGAGTTAAAAAAATAGTA
Organism: Hydra viridissima; assembly: GCF_058129835.1. Lineage (NCBI taxonomy): Eukaryota > Metazoa > Cnidaria > Hydrozoa > Anthoathecata > Hydridae > Hydra > Hydra viridissima. Next base: position 6,165,616 of record NW_028324313.1, read on the forward strand.
ATTGGCTGTACCTTCTTTGATGGCGATCATACTGGAGATGTATTGTAGTTAGACTTGACAAGTATATACTAAATACTACAAATATGTAAAGGTAAACTATTAAGAAAAACAATAGCACCAGTTTGGAGTTCAAGTACAGGCATTTAAAAAATTGAATCATAATTGTTGAAAAACTTTTTACGTTATTTTACAAAAGAACATTGTTTTAGATGAAAATTTTAATTTTGTTAAAGAGATTTTAATAATTAATTAATTTTCGGTTTATAAATTATAATTACTTTTAACACTGTATGTAACAATCAAAAGAGCTAGCTTTTAGTAAATTTAATTAAAGATATTAATATTAACAATTAATGCCCCCTTATTATGGTAAACAGGTTTGAGAAAGCCTGTGGTAAGATTATCAAGAAGCATCCAAGTTATATCAAAATTGGAAATCCTACAAATGACACTGATTCAGAAGAAGAGGAGGAAGTGCTATTGATGAAAACAAGTAAACTTTTTCAAACCTCAGGACCAACGACAAAACACCCTAAGAAAAGTCTGACATTGAAAATGAGTTTCAAATTTTATTGTCTCATCCTAAGGTCAAAGCTGAAAAATCTCTTAAACCTTTAGAGTGGTGAAGAAGGAATTCAGGACTCTTGTCAAGCATTACAAGGAAATAGCTATGTAGACCAGCAAGGTCAGAAACATCTGAGAGTCTTTTCAGCTGGTGTTTTTTCAAGCAATACTAAATTTTCATTAATAGAAATAACATACTTTCCAAAAGTTTACTTTAAAAAAGTATTGTTTAAGTTTAAGAATAAAAAGAGAAATAATAAAAAAGTGGTAAAGATACCACTATAACTAATCCATTTACTTTGTTTTCTTATTTTCTTATTTTTAATTGGAGAGGTACACAAGTTTCTCGCAAATTCTTTTTTCAAAAATATTTTTGTTGTTGTTTGACAAAAACTTTACATTTTTGACATAATATCATCTCTTTATTTCCTTTTAAAGCCATATATAAATTAGTTATACTTTCAAATTATGATGCTAAGAAATGGAAAAAGTTCATGTAAAAAGCCCATCTGGGTCTCTGACAATGTTCTTACTGACTACTTGATTGGAGTTAATTTAATTGGTTTTAATTGATTACAATAGTAGCAATCATCAAAGTGGACTCTATGGAATATTTTGATTACTAACTGATAGCTATTGTATGTAAATTGAAGATTATGTATTACAATTTCAAAGCACCATACACTCAGAAGAGCAAAGTGTACACAGTGTTTCCTATGTTATTATTTAGATATGAAAAGATTGGGGATTTAAAAAAAATCAAAGAGTTTACATTATTCATGCTAACTTACAAGTCAAGTTAGAAGCTGAGATGAATAAGCTAATGCTTGTCAAAGATCAAGGAGAACACTCCGTAAATTATTAGACTGTTTATTCAGAAACTTCTATTATGCAAAACATAATGGTTACTTTACAAGACTAACAGAAAGAGAAGTAAACTGGTTAGAGGTTGACTTGTATCAGAATCCAAATACTAACCCTGACACAACATTCAGATATTCAATATTCTGAATATTGAATGTCTGCATGTTGATTTTTTGCTGAATATTGAATGTCTGAATTTTTGATTTTTTGCAAGTCATTAATCTTTTGTGTAGATTTAACAATATTGTTGCGATTCTTGGTTGTTATTCTTCTACAAATAGTATCTACAGGGTGGTGCAAAAGTTGCTACACACTTGTGTGTTGAAATAAAAACTCAGAAAAGTTTTTCAGAAGCAATCAAATTTGATCTACTTTCATGATCATAATAAAACAAAGTCTTGAGTATGTATATGTAACCTGTATGATAGTCATTATATAGTAAGTCCAAAATTTTATGACAAAAACTTTCACACAAGTTTTGGATATATTGAATAGGTATGGTCTCCCATTCATTTTTAATCCTGGAAATTAGCTACTCCTTTGTTTTAACTCTAGATTCTTTATATACCTTATCCTTTAAATAAGACCAGTAATACTCCAGTCCAATCTGTCCGAACATTTGTGAGGTTCTCATTAATTCATGCCATTGCAGTCTTTGATGTATGGGACTTTGTACCATCTTGCATTAAAATCGCATTTTTAGGCACAGGGAATAGCTTTTTATTATTCATAAGTTCTTTATAAACTATTCTTATTTTAGGCTATTTATGGAAATTAACTGGACTATGACTAATTCTTTCAAATCATTTTGTTCAGCTACCACTGGGTGGCTAACTCCCTGTAGGTGTGTATTCAGAAGAGTTTTAAGAATCACACAACAAAATAAAACTGAACTGTACATGCAAAATCTCAAAAAAAAAACAACAAATAACAATAACACCAATATATCAGTCTCTGCTGATCTGATCAATAACTTGATCACCTTCAAAAAAAAACCTATTGGTGTTGTTAGCTTAGATCCTGAGCTGGTAAAACTACTGAGTGATGAGCAGTAAAGTGTTCTTATAAAAATTTTTTTTTTTTAGATAAAAAATGAATCTGTATACTTTATTTATTGTAGTTGATCAAAACAAGTTGCTGAACTTTGAATATAAATCTGCAGAAAATTAATCTAGATTTTACATCCAATAACTATCAGGTTAAATTCAAAAAAATCAGAAAAAAGGTTTGGCCACTGAATTTTTCAGAATTTTAATGCCTTTAGATTGCAAGAGCTTAGGAAAATCTCTATATTGTGCCTGTTTTATGGAAATCAAAATGGCTCTAAAATAAATAAATAAATAATAATAAATCAAACAATAGAATATTTTTAGGCATTAAAATATTTAAACATTAATCTTCTTCTTTAAAACTCATAGTTTAAAACATTGATTAAACATCATTTGATTTTTAATCAATGTTTTAAACTATGAGTTTTAAAGAAGAAGAGTTGGCTATATTTCTTTACTTTTTTAAACAAAATTTTAAAACTCTTTTAATTTGCCAAAAAAAAAAATTTCAAAAACTTGGCATGTAAATTGAAATATCTTTTCCAGGACCCTGGATGCTATCTCCTGGTATAGAGGGGATGTTAATTTTCCTAGGGATTTCTGGTGAACACCCTCTACTAACGAGTATAAACTATGATGTATTCAGTGTAACTAAAAACTTTTCAAAATAAAAATGTTTTTTCAAAGACTCACTTGAACTAGGATCATATACATGCCCAAATTCATTTTTATTAAAAGGGTATGGATCATTATGTTTGCCTTTCTCAAAGGAAATACGAATATCAGAAGAATTATATGGTCCATTAACCAGTTCTATAAATTCAAGATTTGTAACAGAAGACCATTTTTCAAATGATTTATGTACGATTTCTCGAACTTCATCTCGTGATATACCATCATTGTTGTCATTCACCAAAAACCATGTTAGTTTCTAGACAATGGTAATAATAACTTTTATGGAGTTTTTTTTGATGAAACATTGTTCAATTTACACAATTTATTAATCAATTTATAAAAAACTTTATAAATTTTATAAAAAATTTAAAGCAACAGTATGAATTATTAACACAGATTTAGTTAAGATTATTGATATTAAAAAGTCAAAAGTAATAGAAGTAAATTATGTATAAAAATTAATTTAGGAACTATGAATTTAACGTACAAATATTATTTGCTTTCGATATATTAGTATTAAGAATAATATATATGTATACTTTCTTGTTTCTCTCTCCTTCAGCTTTACATTTACAAACCTTTATAAATATTAACAACTTACTGGTAGTATAACATTCTGCAGATATTTACATGTGCTTACCAGCTTTTTCCATCTTCCCCCAGTAACATTCTTTCTCTTTCTTTTCCTTATTGAATTATTTGTTATATCAGGCATTCCACATCTTGGTTTGGAAATGTACTCTTTAGTTTCTGCATTAAGCTGACCAGTAATTGGTATATTGGCAAATCTAACATTTATTGCAAATGAGTGAGATGTTACATCATTTAAGAGAAGTATTATAAACACCCTGTTTGATATTAACATGCATAGTTGTACAAAAAGAGTAAAAAAAAACATTTTGAAATGGCTTAAATGATTAGCATAGTTGCAAAAACATCACATATTAAAAATAAATACACAGACTTGAGCCAGTCTGCTTTTACAACACCCTTTACAAAACTGTACTGCAAACTAACACATTTTAAAATTTTGCACATTTAAAAGTTAATGCTTTTTTTTTTTTTTTTCGACATTTTTGCTAATACAATTTTTCCACTTTGGCTAATTCATCTAAAAAACTCACAGTTTAAAGTTATGTCATACTTTTGAAGTTTTATTATGGCTTTACTGATATCCTTTTCCATCTGCAACTGACTAATTGGTGATTCAGTTTTCTTCAAATAACCTTTATCCAAAAGAAATTCCTAAAAGAAAAATTATTTTAATGAGTTTAAAACCTTTTAATTTACCAGCAGTAAAATAAAAGAAATTACAGTAAAAAATAATCAAAGCCTTGTATCTCAACTGAATATCTCATGCAAAATATAATCAATGCATCAGTAAGAAATAATTTCTCTTTGCAAAATTTTCAAAAAAAAAAACAATGTTTTGACTGGCATTTGGCTTGTTGAAATCTGAGCTAAAAAAGAGAGATTGCTGATAGTCTTTCATTATTGTTCAGTTCAATTTATATGGTATCTATACAGGGTAATCTAGCAGGGTTTATTATCAGGAAATTGTGTAATAAAATCACCGGATCTTTATAGATACACTCATGATTAATGACAGAATAAGGTACTTTGCTAAGAAAACATTTACTGTTACTACCCAATATTTTACAGCCATAATGTTAGTTTAAGTTCTTTTTTACATTCAAACTTGCAAATTGGAATTTTTGATTGCCTTTTTTATGTAACTTTGATGCTTTGATCTAGAAATCAATATAGAAAACTTTCAAGATTCTAGCATCATTAACTTTAAAAATCAAATCAAACTGTGCTATACAAGTAAATATATCTTATTTTTAAATTTTTGTAAATAAAAGTTAGGACCTTAGATTTAGAAGTTTAAGTGGGTCAAAGAATGGTTCTAAAACATTCTCTAACCCTCTACTTTTAAAGTATAATTTTAGAAGTTTAAGAAGGTCAGAGAATGATTTTTGGGATTTCTCAAGTGATTCAATTAAAGTTTGAACTATAGAGGATTTTGATGTTGATTTTCTCTGTCATTTTTTTCCAATGTTTTATCAATTATATTCTCCTAAAAATTGTGCAATATTTTCAGCTATGATTTCTGTGTTTCTCTTTTTTTTAGAGGTGTAACATAGCACAAGTACTTTCCTCCTGGCTGAACATAAATAGTATATTATTTCTCTTTAATTGCTGCTGGGTAAGTTTTAGCAAAATTAAAAAAGCTTATCATTCTTACAGCCATTCTTTATCAAAACCCTTGAAAAGAGTTTTTAGAACTTTTTTTGGTCTCTCTGAACAACTTTATTAACTTTACCTTCATTATTCAGGCTTCCATCAACTTAAGCAGCAGTTTCAATAAAAACAGACTCTCTTAAGTCTTATCTACATCCTTTTTTTTTTTATAATTTGATTAGATTTGCTGCTAACAGTGTCTATGAATTTTCTTTAAAAATATATGCTCTGATATTTTTATCTCAGAGTTTCAGCCTTGAATAGTTCTACCTCTTTTGCCTCCTCTACTTCCTCTAAGTTTAGCTGGTTTCTTTCTTCTTTTTCACACTCTTTGCATCTATGCAAATTAGTTTAAATTTGCCTTAGTTTAAATAAATCTTCAACTGATAAAATCTAAAAACTACAATTTTATTCTTTGACTATAAACATAAAATCTTGCAGAGTTATTATTTTTTTATTAAGACAACTTATTTTTTTATTAAGACAGCTGAATTCAATATGAGCTTCTTTTTTACATTCAGAAGAACACTCAATCTTAAAGCAAAAAGTTATCTTACAAATGCAGTTTAAGAAAATAAAAAATAAATTCAAATTTCTCTTTCACTTTAACTCCACATTTCATTTATATTTAATTAAATAATCATTTGTCAATTGCCCAACATGATGTTTCTTTTTCTAATTATATTAGTCTTTAAAAAATAAAGACCATATTTCAGCAAATCTTATAATATAAATCTAAAAAATATTTCATAATTCTAAAACATGAAGTTCTTTCCCTGACTATAGTTTTTACTAAGCTTTGGTCAACATTGAAATTCTAAAAACTGTCATTTTATATGTTAAACTAAATGGGAATAAATTATTCAATAACAGAGTTAAGATTTTAACCAAGTAAAAAATATGAACAAAAAAATTTACTTACTTTCTACTATTAAAGCATCAAACCAGTTCTAGTTTGTTTTAAAATTTAGTTTTTTAAAGCATTTTTCAGGTGTGTGCATGTATGCTTGTGTGTCTATGTGTGTGTGGTGTGTGTGTGTGTGTATTAGGTACATAAACTGTCATACATTTCTGTAAAACATTAAAACTTACTTATACTTACCATACTTTGTTTATCAATGTTTGTGTCATATTCCTCATTCTTGTTTAATGGAATTCCAAAAATTGTTGTTCTCGTCAAAAGAATTGAAAACCAAAATGCTATTGAATGAGTTATCATCAACATAATATGACAAGTTTATGTGGTATTGGTAAAAGCTTTTCTATCTACTTTTAGCTAATGAAAATGATGATTCTCTTGGTCTTCCTTAACAATTTTAAAATTCTTTTTATTTGAACTGGGGTCATGATGTTAACTTCATTAAGGCAGATTCTGGTTTTATGTAATGGCAAAATTGAGGATAAACTTGATTTACATTATATTAACCTTGCTTTGATATAAGGGCTATAAAACAAAGGATGTAATGTATGGGATGTAATGTAAGGAATATAAGGTATGGTATAGAAAGTAGGGATAAAACACGCGGGACATAATGCATGGGATAAAAAGTATGAGACATAAAGAATGGAATGTAAGGTATGAGATAAAAATAAAAAAAAAAGGGATATAAAGTAATGAAAAAGTAGAGCAATCGAGTAAACTACTTCCAAATTTTTAATTTAAGAAGTTTGTGAAGAACACTCAACAATAACACAACTATCTATAGTGATACTTTTTTATCTGTTACTGTCAAGTATTTTATTCTATTCTCATCAAAACATTTCAAATCAGGGAAATATTGAAGTAGGCTTCAGGAATATTGGCAACATTTGTAAAAAAGAAGCTACTCTTGGTTCATTGATCCAAACAATATCAGATAGTTTTAGAGGAGCTGAGAAAACTTATTTTGTCAAACTAATATATCTGTTATAAGAACAAGTTACATTTATGTTTGTTCAAAAAATATGATAAAATTGTTTTAACTAGAATGGCAAATTGAGATTAAATAAATCTTCTCTTGGCTACTTGGTATATTGTTTATTGTTTATTATGGAATAAGGAGATTTGGTATTAAGTGGAAGGTCATATTGTGAAGGAAGATTCTCACATGACCAAGTGTACATTTATGAATTTCTTATATTGCTAATTAATTTGGTAGAAAAAAAAAAAAAACACAACCACACAAGGTTGAGGTTTAAAGGGAGTTTTTGATATTCTAAAAGGAAATATTGATATTTATTATTGAATGAGAGATAAAAGTTTATATGACTTCTATTGCTAGTTTTGTATGTAATCAAGCAGAAGTTTATAGTTAATAAAAAAGGATCTATGGAATGAGAATTTTAAAGAGGAATGTGATATAAAATAACTTATAGGTCTTTGAATGACAGATATAAATTTTGCTCTTTAATGGCTTCTTTTTAACATCAAATATTACAAATGTTCCTGAAACTTACTTTAATATCTTCCTGCTCATGAAGCCTTGATGAGAATATTTAAAAAATACTCAACAGTAGATGATTAAAGCTATGTTTTTAATGGATTCTTAAGTACAATGTTGTTTTTAATGGGTTCTTGAGTACAATGTTGTTTTTAATGGATTCTTAAGTACAATGTTGTTTTTAATGGATTCTTAAGTACAATGATAACTTAATTATGTCTTACTTATGAACGGGTCAATATGTGTTTTAATTTCAAATTGTAAGGCAAGAGGGCATGGAATAGGATGTTACCTGGGAAGGTTATCGTTTTCTCACAGTTTTGGAAAACTGCCCCTCTGCAGTTCATTAGAAGCATACTATTTTAAATAGCTTCAAGGCTACATAACGAACTTTGATTTTGCAAAGCTTTACATTATTTTAAATTTTTTAAGTTTGGACAATTATTTTGAAAGAAAGAATTTTTCGATTATGCCAGTACACTTAAATAGAAACTACATGTACTAGCGATATCAACAATTTCAAGGCCCCATATCAAATCTAAAAATTAAAAAAATGGTTAAGGAGACAGTGGATTATCCCTAAACATATAAGTTATTAATAGTAATTATAAAACTACAATAGTCTGTTTTAACTTTAATTCAATTAGTGGAGTGATACTAGTGGACACACCATCACCGAATTGAAATTTGAAATAAATCGATAGAGTTAAAAAAATACAGTAGTTGGATTGTTTACATTAGGATCATTTAGGAACTCTGATGCAGACGTTTTTCACAAAAACATTTAAAAATCGAGAATTGCGTGGCACAATGACTCAGGATGATCAAAAGAAGGCAAAAACTCAACAAAATATGGAAAATAAGGAAATAATATTTTTTCGGGTCGAAGAATTCAAATTTGTTTATAAAAATATTTACTACGCGCACTTTTGACGCGTACAGTGCTCGCATACGCTTTTATGCGCGCGTTAGGTTTAACTGCACAAATAAAAAATGATTCTAGTTAAAACTTTCAAGCCAAAACATAACACTTTGATACATTAATCTACTTGATTTTTTATAAAAATAGTTTTTAAAGGATGTTCTTACATAAAAACAAAACTTTATTTTAGATTTGTTTTGTTTATATCATTATTTGCAATACAATTATTTAATAACTTCATCTGGTAATGGTTTTCCTTGATTTTTATTTATGATTATTTTCATGTTTTCTAAATGATATGCTTGATATTTTAACCTTCATACTTTTACCGTTTGTTTAGATTTTTTTTTCTGTTTATTCAAACTCTCCAGCGCAGCCTGATTCTTGCTGAGGCTAAAGATAGAGCTTCATGATTTTCAGCAGCTAGTTTTTTTGTTTTTTCTCTTTCGCTTTGCACTACAAGAATCCCCCATAATGGGGCATTCCAGAACCAAATGGCTTTGTTTATTGATCATAAGATTTCCTTGAAGCCATTGATATTCTTTTTCATAATCACATTGCTTTTCCTTTACCTTATAATTATAGCTAAAGTAACCTTTACTTTATTTAAGTTCTTTGCTATTTTTTTTTTAGTCTTTCCATTTCCTTAAGAAAATTCTTCCATAATTGTAACTTATCCACTCCTAGTTTACGTATATTCAGAATGAGGTCTAATCTTTTCACTTACTTTTTTAAGAACCGTCAATAAAATTTTTGATTTATCAGAATTTCAGAAACAATTTTTTAATACTTTATACAATTCTTTACACTTTATTTTTTATACAATTTATACAATTCTTTATACTTTATACAATTCTTTACACTGTTTTACATTTTATGTCATTATTGCTTTAAAAATTATCGCATTAGGTTTCCTATACTATTACTACATTATATTTAAGTAAATAATGTTTCTTATATATTACAGGAAATATTGAAGTTGTTGAGTAAAGTTATTTCAAATATGTTGCACTTATCGAATAGTAATTGATTATTCAAAATTGAAAATAAACGTTTTAACAAACTTCTAAGTGGTATATAATGACAAAACTATGTTTCTTATAACTATATTTAATAAATCAAAATAAGTTACACTAATTGTTAAGAACAATTTCAAGCTTCCCGCCATTTTCATTTGTTTTGATGTAATAAACTACTGCTGAAAAGTAGCGCAAAACAATGCTTTTATAGATTCATTGCATGGCCGTCTTACTAAGGGCACGTTTACATGGAATTTCATTTCGGGCGAAACGAAAGTTAAAGTCGTAGCGGAATGAAAGTCGTAATCGTTCACATGAGCTTTCATTTCGGACCATGGCCTTCTATAATAACAGGCCTTGACATCACGCAAAAAAGTTGTTTGACTGAAGGCCAATTTATAATACTCCTTTTACATTTTGATTTTTTACTTTAACCGACGTCTGGATTGCGCCTTTTTTTTAGTAATTTATGAAATCCTATTGGTTGATAAGTTATTTAAAGCAACTTTAGGACGTAACAGCTAACTGGATACTGTACTAACTAACAGTTTATATACATATGTGTTAATATTGTCGAATTAATGATAAGTTATTTTACCAGTTTAAAAAATGCCTTTAAGATGTTGTGTACTGCAAGTCGAACTATCACTCAACTGAAAAGAAAATCTCGATTTATAAATTACTGAAGGATTCAGGGGAAAGAAAAAGATGAGTGATGCAATCCCAAGAGCAGATTTTATTGTCTCTGACTACACAGCAGTATGTCGACTGCATTGGCCAGATGATGCACCTTTTGTAACCAAATATGGAAAACAACAACCGTTAAACTCACCATCTATCACAATGGCACCATTTGTAATATTTCATCTTTAACTAAAAAAAGGTTAACATTAATCAAAACAAAATCTGCTTTATTTGAAGCAGTTAGATTTTTAAAGTCTAAAGAAAGTTCTCACCAATCTAATATTCTATTTGAGCACCTTAATGCCATGAGAAAGGTTAATGTAGGTGAAGTTTTATATACCCCAGATATTATATGTAGGGCATATGAATATTAATAAATATAATAAATCCAATTAGTTGATGATCCACAGTTACAATTACTACTTGAAACTGCCGAACTGTCAAATTTTATGAAGCCTTCTGGTAAACAAGTCAAACAGCTTACACAAGATACCAGTATAGGAATTGTACATACATGCTATGGCTTAATTGATTTAGTGAAAATGTTATAAAGTAATGGAGCCAATTATGTTTTGTTAGGTTGGTTTTCAGCAGATCCATTGAAAAAGCTTTTTCTAAGCTTTGACAGGGATCAGGAGGTACCTATTTTGTAAATGCTAAATCTGTAATTAAAATTTTTAAACAATAATGGTAGCATAAGAAAAAAAAAACGACATGAAATCTTTGTGTCTTTTTTGTCAAGTTAAAGAAATAAAACGCAAGCATCTCAATAAAACATTTAACCCACATTTCCACGATTAAAAACTTTGAACATAGCGTTCCAAAAACTAACAGATCACGTGTTAACTAACGGGTGGATGTTTCGTATCTTGTTTAAAGTTTTTCATTATTCAATGAGACTTTCGCTAAACTAATTTGACGAAAAAAGAGAGAAAAAAAAAATAAATAAAAAAAAAAATATAAGTATTTCGTTTTTAGCATAAATTTACATTCGTTGTTAGGGGCTGTAACCATTTTGAAAGTTTACATTTTTCATGTAATTGCGCATGGGTATGGTATTATACCGTTGCTGAACGACCATGACGCGCATAAGATATGTTTTTAAAATAAAATCCAATGCGAAGTATTTAAATTCATCTTGCAAAATGCCAAACGTATCTAACTTGTATATATACAAAAATGTATGCACAAATAAGATACTTTGTTATGTTACTTTCAGATTACGTAAGTTGCTTTAAAAGTGCGATTAAAAATAAGTCGCTTTCAAAATACGATGTCTAGTTTTCCAGGATTTTTCAGAGATTGTTTTCTAGGTTTCTTGGATTTTTCAGAGAGAACTAATTAACTGATTCTAATTCTATTAACTTTTTTATACAAAATGCTTAAGTCTTTGAAGGATTTTGGTAAGGAAAATTAAGTCTAATTAAAGACTTAATTTTCCTTACCAAAAGCCATTGTTAAAAAAATAAAAAAAACAAGGTCTACATAAATTAAATAAAAAGTTTCAAAAAGTTTTCTTTTAAATCTAATTTTTTCAGGTTTTACACTTTTTGATTTTGAAAAAATTTATTTTGCTTTTTTCGATTTCTATTTCTTGATTTGCGGATTTTTGTATCGGATAAGCAAGTTTTCGCATCGAAGACAACAATCTACAATGTCCTTGTTCTCTCCGATATAAAAACTCGGTAATTCGGTAAAAATTCGGCAGCAGATTTTTAAGTTACTTAACGTAACTTCTAAGTAACTTAATTTCTAACTTAATGTAAACAAATTCGTCAAAGTGTTAAAGATTTCGTTTCATTTAAGAATATTTCGTTTATCATTTTGTGATCTTCGTTCATCATACTCAAGATTTGTTCACATTTCATCAAATACTTTGACTTAGTGGTTTTATTAGTGAATTGTTTAAGGCAATTTAATATAAGTAGCAGCAGATCTACAAGTATAAGTTCAAGATGGTTGATAACTACAACATCTAGGATTGTAATAGCGTAAACAAGCTGCTCAAAAAAATAAAGCGATAAGGAAACTGTAATCTAAACAGAAAAGAAAATAAAGCGATAAGGAAACTGTAATCTAAACAGAAAAGAAAATAAAGCGATAAGGAAACTGTAATCTAAACAGAAAAGAAAATAAAGCGATAAGGAAACTGTAATCTAAACAGAAAAGAAAATAAAGCGATAAGGAAACTGTAATCTAAACAGAAAAAAAAAAAAAAAAAAAAAAATCTAAAAAATTCTTTTTTTTTTAATATAGATTTTTTCTGTTCTGTCGGATTCAATCGAATTCCCATATAGATTTATGTTAATTTAGGAGTACTCGCATACCTGCGGATTTTTATTTTCTTTAGCAAAGATTCTAAACTGATGTAGGATTTTTACAAAAACTGAGATTGAAGCCGCATCGTGACTACTCTTGCTGATTACAATAGCAAACGTCTGAATAATCACAAGAAAAGAGAAACACGTATCGTGTGTTTGATGCTCTAGTAAAATAATAGATGACGTCTATAAAATAATCGACTAAAATATAAAATGATCAAGCAACGGAAGAAAAAAGCTCACCTAATTGAAGATCATTGCTTACGAAAGAAGAAATACCCTTAAAAAAAGCAAAAGTTTTTATAAGTATAAATAAGGAAAAATATGTTTAAACTTCTAGTGTGGAACTTCGATGTAAAAACCACAAAGTACTTATTATTGTTCTAAATAAAAAAGCGAAAAATTTGTTCAATTTTAAGAGCCCCACAAAACTTCGAAATTAAAATTGTACTGAAATTCGATCTCAAAAATCTTCACTGGAATCTTCACTCTCAAGTGAAAACAGAGACAATGACATAAGAAAAGTGTAAAAAAACTCACTTCGATTTTTTTTCTTTGCACAAGTTTTTTTAAACAGTTCACCACAAGGTTTGCCTTATGAACGGTTATGACTTTTTCAAAAGTCTAAAAGCAATAATAAATTTTAATAATAAATTTTAAAAAACTTCGCTCTTTAACAAAAATAAAAGCGAGCATTTGAAAAATGAACAAAAATAACAAACATTCACAACAGCCTCAATTATTAATTGGATTTCATCATCAATGGATATTTGTGGAATATTCTCCATAAACATTATTCCACACTCTTCACATGCGGTAAAAATCTCGATTAAGCCCTGCCACTTGCCCTCATCTGAAAATATAAAACATTACATTTTGATGCACCGTTTAACACCGGTGCAGACGACTATAGACAAAATATGAAAAGTTTCGCATTTACAGTTACAATAAAATAATTTCCCCACCTCGATCATACCATGCATTGGCTATAGTTTCATATTGTTGCTCATTTATCATGTTACAAAAATTGAGAACCGATTTAGGAACGTAAAATTGGCATTTGATATCAGCTTGTTTAAAAAGTTTAAAAAAATAGAAGGAATTGAACCAACCTAAAAATACACAAAAATATTTGATTTTTTAACTAGAAATCTCTGCTAATGTTTCAGGTAAAGTAATTAGTATCACACAAAATTACTTGCTGACTTTGCCAGGGCCACAAGTTGAGCGGTAACTTTATCCTCAACCTTTACAGAGTTTGATTCAAACTGACACAAAAGGAGATCAATTACTAATTTAAAGTTTTTATACACAAGCTCAATGAAGGATCTTTTTTCGATGAGATCTAAGAGCAGCTTGCAAACTTTTAAAATGTTATCAATGTGCCAAACATTTGTGAACATTAGCGATGCTTCAAGCAATTCCAAGGAAAAGTTTTGATTGTATAACGTTTCCTCACCACGAAGAGAAGGATAAACAAACCAACAAACTATCCATTCCAAAAGATGTATACTTCTTGAAGCCTTAAAATGCCAACAAATGAAAATTACAGAAATTCTAGATGCAATAATTAATATTCACAAAAAAAACGATTCCATTTGTTACTAATATGAATTATATTATAACATCTTTATTCTATAAAAATTTTATTAAAATTTAAACTGTCTGTTTTTCTATTATTAAAGACAATATTACATATAGTTTTTCTATTACTATAAACAATATTATATATAGTTTTTACCATACTTATTTTGTCTGAATATCTTATAACAAGAAAAGCAGTTGCATAGTTTAACCTATAAATTATCTATAATATATTACCCATCAAAAATCAATGGTCAGCAGGAAAAGAAACACTTATCCTGATTTCTATTAAAACTTTAATATGTTCTTTTTGCACTTTCAAAAGACAATCTAGAGTAGCAAAACAACTAAGATCTTTCAGCTGTTGGCGGTGATAGTTGGAAGTCAACTGTACAATCTTTACATTTAACAATAAATTTGCCCTTTTTTTTTTTGATTAAAAAGTTATTTTGAACATCAGAACAATTTTCTTCTTCACATCCGAGTTTTAAGAAGCCTGTTTTATCATGCAAGAAATTTCTGAGCCTAAATTTGATTATAGCTTCTCTTTTAAAGCTAACTTTAGATTAATAATTTGAACTAGTGTACACTAGGATGGAGTGCTTCTAGAAATGTATTAAACACATTAATTATGAGTTGTGCAGACAAGTATTCCCTCAAATTGCTCTGAATTTGCAATTGTTAAAAACGAAATTGAGAAAAATCACAATATTCAGCTCAAATCAAATATCAGGAAATATGTTTTTGGTTGAAATTCACTAAAGTTTTCCACCTGATTCCCATGTTTCCGTCAATAATTATCCAAGAATTTTCTTATTCAAGGCTCAAAAGTTTTGTTTAATGAACAAAACTTATTTAAATATTTCAAAATGCTGTAATTAAAATCATTTATGAGTGTAATCTACTACACTGTTGTAAAAAATGACCAAAAACTACTTTGAGCTGACCCGAGAAAACCGCTTTGACAGGGTGAAACTACAATGTTTCCTGACTCCAAAAATGTAAAATTTGAAATCTAACTATTTCGTCCAAGAAAATAATTTTGATTTTTAGTTTTTAGCACTTTGCACAATAGGGCAAAATGACAGCTTTTCAAATTTTGCATTTTTACACCATTCAAAAACTCTCCAAAATTAGCATTTATTATTCTAAAACATAACAGTCTATATAGCAAGTATAATTTGTATTTATTTTAACTCAGAAGATAAAATTTTACCTACAATTTCATGGTTGAACTATATTATAAACATTTTGTTGCATCAAAATTGTAAATAAGCTAAAAATTCCGGGAATAGGCAGTGAACATGTTTGTTTTAAGTTTTGCATCAAAATTGTAAACAAGCTAAAAATTCCGGGAATTGGCAGTGAACATGTTTATTTAAAGTGTTTCACTTATCAGTTGTGTGAGAAAAATTTCAAAATGCCAAATTTTTCAAAAAATCATGAAGATTGTCGGAAATCTGTCTGTGTCTTGTGTCTGAAGAAGTGCTCTCGAGAGTTGACACAGTTCCTTGTTGAAAAGATCCTCAAGTATTACCATACAAGTCTTGATTTGACTGATACCAGAGTGCCAAGAGGTATTTGTGACTCATGTCGAACAATTCTTCGGAGAAAAGATGAAGGAAAAGATGTTAACCTGCCACCTTTGTTTCCTTTCTCATCTATAAAGTTAGACCACCAACAAGAGATCAAGGTTGCAACTGTCTTATTTGTCAAGTTGGACATTTGAAGTTGAATGAGAAGAGCCCAGTGGACTATTCTAAACCTGTGGAAGATTGTACCCCTCAAAGATGTGGTGATTGTTTGAGTCTAGTTGGAAGAGGTCTGCCACATCAGTGCACTCCATTCACTTTTAGAGAGAATCTCAAGCAGCTAGCTACAGCTGATCCACTCGCTGCAGAGCAAATAGCTACTCAAGTCATCTCTACTAAACCTTCCACACCTGGTGGTACTGCCAAAATATCGCATCCTAAAGGCGGCCCACCACTTAGAGTTAAAACAGGTGATACTTTTATATATACATATAAAGATGGCAGGTTCAGAGGGAATACCTTTAATTTTAAAACTTAAAATTACAAAAAGTGTTAATATAATTTCATTTTTAGGAAGCTCAAGTCCAAGAGCTCTTTTTCCTGAACCCAGCATCAAAACTGAAGATCTTGTACAAGTTCAGCTAAACACAGGACTGTCCAACCTTGGCATGAAGAAATTGGCATCAACCATCAACAGAGTCAGTGACACCAAGATTGTGGAGACTAGTTTTCTAGCTAAGTTTGAAGCCATTGGCAAACAGTTGTCTGAGTTTTTTACTCAAACCAGCATCCAAGTTTTATCAGAGAGTAACTCCACTGACTTTGTGGTTGTGCATTGCAAGGATCTTGCCGAGCTTTTGAATGAAGTCCTGCTTTCTCGAAGAGCTTTCCAGAATCATATTGTCAAGTTGGGAATTGATGGAGGTGGAGGATTTCTGAAAGTTTCTCTTGGCATCATGGAGTTGGATTCTCACTGTGATTCAAGGTCACCACCACGGAAAAAACTTTTAACTCAGAGGACTGCCAAAGACAGTAGTGTAAAGCGTCAAATGCTTGTGGCTTTATCAGAAGGACTACCAGAAAACTTTGAAAATGTGAGGCAGATCTTGTCTTTAATCAAGTTAGGCAAAGTCAACTTTGTTGTCTCATGCGACATGAAACTTGCCAACATCCTTTGTGGCCTTCAGAGCCATGCAAGTACTCACCCTTGCTCTTGGTGCAACACAGAATCAAAGCATCTTTCTCAATCAGGATCTTTGAGGACACTAGGCTCACTTGTTGCCTGTTATCAAGAGTTTGCTAAGTCTGGTGGTGATATCAAAAAGGCAAGATCTCTTGGCAATGTAGTGCATGAGCCTTTGCTATCTGGTTCTGAAAACAAACTCATCTTGGAGCTCATACCACCAATGGAACTCCATCTTCTCCTTGGTGTGGTCAATCACATGTACAAAGCCATGACAGATGTTTGGCCCAATGTTGTCAAGTGGCCCTCAGCTCTCCACATTCAACAAGAACCATACCATGGTGGGCAGTTTGCAGGGAATGCCTGTCACAAGCTTCTCAGCAATCTTGACCTCCTTCAAAGAATTGCAGAGACTGAGTCTGCTTTTCAAGTCTTTGGAATCATTGATGCCCTTCGAAAGTTTAAGTCTGCGGTGACAGCATGTTTTGGTATGGTTCTGGAGGATGACTTTTCTGAAAAAATTGATCGCTTCAGAGACTCATATTTGGCAATCATGAACATCAGTGTGACTCCAAAAGTTCATGCTGTTTTCTTCCATGTGAAGCAATTCATTGAGATCAAAAGGGCTCCCTTGGGGATCTTTAGTGAGCAGGCAACAGAATCAATGCATCATAATTTCAGCTCACATTGGCAGAGATACAAAAGAGACCGCAATCATCCTGAGTATGCAAAGAGGCTTCTTTCATGTGTTGTGGACTACAACAGCAAGCATTTGTGAAGAATCAAATATTGAGAAGAATTTATTTTATGTACCATTTGCTCTTTATGTGTTTAGAATCAAGAGGTTGTTTTTGTGTTTTGGCTTAGAATAACTAAAAGAATCATTTAAGAAAGTGTTTATTATTTCCATCTTGTTAATGAAAAACTATATCAGTTGTGTCAGAATAAACTATTATTCAAGTGAATTTTAGACAGTTATGTTTTGGAGTAATAAATGCTTATTTTGAAGAGTTTTTGAATGCTGTAAAAATGCAAAATTTGAAAAGCTGTCATTTCGCCCTATTGTGCAAAGTACTAAAAACTAAAAATCGAAATTATTTTCTCAGACGAAATAGTTAGATTTCAAATTTTACATTTTTGGAGTCAGGAAACATTGTAGTTTCACCCTGTCAAAGCAGTTTTCTCGGGTCAGCTCAAAGTAGTTTTTGGTCATTTTTTACAACAGTGACTAATATTTAACATCCAATAAAAAATTTGATTTTTGTATTTTGGTTAATGACTTTTCAAATTTCACTTTCCAATCAGACTTCATTTTGTATTTGTAAATTCAAAGTTTTATTTAATTTTTGCACACTAGAAAAAC
Organism: Hydra viridissima; assembly: GCF_058129835.1. NCBI lineage: Eukaryota > Metazoa > Cnidaria > Hydrozoa > Anthoathecata > Hydridae > Hydra > Hydra viridissima. The sequence continues at coordinate 6,184,040 of NW_028324313.1, forward strand.
AGTAAAAGAGCACTATAGAAAACTGTTAGAACTTACATTAACTAACCCAACTAGCAATTGATATACTATCTTTTCTGGATTGTATTTCTCACATAGCTTTACATATGAAATGTGACTAAAATGTAGCACCGCAGGTAAAGATGTAGCATCTGTTAAAACATAAAGCTCAAGTAAACCAGGTAGATTTTCAATTATCTAAGTATAATTAATAGAAGAATAATTAGTTCATTTTGTACGAAGTATGTTTAATTTCATTTACCATTACTGCCAAATTTTGTATAAAATAAAATAAACTTAGTAATTTCCAAAAAATGAGCCAAACAAAAACCCTTACTTTTAATAATACAGAGACTTTAAAATCATTTCTAAGACAACGGTTCACAACTCCTTCAAGTATTACAAAAGGTGACACAAGGCACAACTGTGCTATATTTCTAAACACTTGTATATTTGGTTCATCAGAGTCAGTTAATTTGTTAAGTACCTCATTCAAGCGCTTTTCAAACATGCTAGGAACGCCATCGTACTGTGGCCACAGCATGGATTTACCTGGGTTAAAGTAGTTAAGATTTTGTAACAATAATTTGTTGCAAGAAGCGATGGAAAGATTTTCAATACATTTTAATGAAAGCTAGAAAGGAAAAAGAAATTCATTTAGTATTTTGTCTAAAAATTCCAAATGAACTTCAACAACATTCTTTATCTGCTAACTTAAATCATTTAATAATATTAATAATAAATTGCAGTTCAAAATGCTTCTTTTAAAAAAGCAAAACATTATTATTAACATTTTAATTACACATTACAACTCTTAATCAACATTATCACATCAAAATAAAAATTTTTTGTAAAATTAAAAGATAAAATTTTACTTCTTGCAAGGATTTTGTTAAAACATCATATTTTCTGTTCACTATTCTATCATGAATAATATCCATATAACGATTTAACATGTTAACAGAACAAACACGAAGAGTATAGAACCATAAAGTTGACACCCAAACAGATGCATCTTCAGCACTAAGATACTCATATTGCAACAACCAAACTACAACCTCTTCATGGCCAAAATATAGCTGATTGACTCTACGTATTGCAACAGCAAACTTTTCTTGTTTGTCTTTTATACTTTGCCAACTCGATAACTTTGTTTTGTGAGCTTGAAGTTTATATTTAAATAAAATTAGCTTGAAAACCAAATTTTAAAAAAAACATAATAAACAACTGAAGCATCATAATTTCTGAACTTTGCATCAACTAAGGATTAATTGATGTTCAATTGATGCAGAATTAACTAAAAACTTTTTAAGTATAACACAATTAAGGAAAATTTTTAAGTATAACATTAAAACTTACTAATTAATTACAACTTTATGTAATTAATTGAAATGCAATTAATGAAAAAATACAATCAACTTACCATCTTCTATAAATGAATTCCTCAACTGTAATAAACCATCAATACTGGCATCAACACAAACATATTTGATCATTTCATTGTTAAACTTTATCAAACTCAGCATTTTAAAAAAATTTGTTGATGAATAAAGGAAAGATTCATAAAGACTGCTAGGGTTTTCAATGACTGATGAAACTTGTGTTATGTATCTTAATTTGACAAGAGTGTTTATAAAACATTTTTCAGATGTCTCATCAAAAACAATTGCTTTAGGCGATATCTCCAATGTCTTTGATATATTGCAAATTATCTTTAAAAGAATTTTTAGCAAACTTTCATTTTCAAACCCCTTTAAGTGAAGTTCATTTTTTTTGTCATTTAAATCTTCAAGTGAACTGCACAACTGCTTTAATTTCTTAATTTGTTCTCTCTCAGACAAATTCAATAAAGATACATTTGAAACAGGAGAATCATTGAATTTATTAAGATGCAAGGAAAAAAATGTTTTTTCAAAAGAAAAATCAAATTTCTCCAAAACCAAACAAAGCATCCATAAAAGATTTTTAATGGATTCACATTTAGTATCAGGAAAAAGATGCTCAAGGATTTCTTGTAAAATGTTGTAAGCAATTTGTAGCATTACTGGACGCCTGGGTAAGTTCATCAAATTGTTCATATAATGAGTAGAGACTTCTTTACAAAACTGACTTCTTAAATTTAAATTTTTATTAGGAAATGTTTTCAGTAATTTACAAAGTTCTTTAACAACTACATATTTTTGTTGCTCTGGTAACAGAAGAACAACCTAAATATTAAAAACAAGTAATAAACCAAACAAGATTCAAATCTTTAAATTTCTGTTTTATTCTTTTTTATATTCAGTATAAAATACTAATAAAGCAAAAAAAAACAAACAACAACAGCAACAACAAAACCCAAAACTTTAGCTTTAAGTATTAACCAAACACAAGAACCTACTTGGGAAAAAAGTTTTTCACAGCTTAACCTTTCGACAGCTTCCAATACACAAACTGATGAAAGACTGACATTGCTCAAGCAATTCCAGTCATTCTTTGTTCTTTTTACAACATCCCAACTTTCAACCAGAAAAAAAGCCACTCCTTGTAATGTCTCTTGATTAGGTATCTCACTGATTATTTCCTCACATATGACAATGCAATTCAATGGTAATTGTAAAAGAAGATTCTTCACACTGTAAGGGATTCTGTTGAAACATTCCATAACTTTACTAGTTTAACTTAATGAAGCAGTTAACTTTACAATTTTAAATATAAGACAACAAAAAACAGCAGTAAAATACTAAAAACAGATATAAATACAATAACACTAAGTAGAAGTTACTTGTAAAAGATATACTATGATGTAGATGTAAATAGATGTACTATAATGCAGATGTAGATAGTGTAATGCAATCTAGATGTATATAGATGTAATGTAGTATAGATTTAAATAGATGTTACCTAATGTAGATGTAAATAGAAGTTACCTAATGTAGATGTAAAAATAGATATACTGTAATGTAAATTGTAAATAGATTTATTGAATTCTTGTTTAACTATTTTATTTTAAATAATGCAACATTAGGGTAAATATATAAAAATAAAAAGATTTTTATACCCTATTGATTTTAATGACAATTTAATAAATCATTTAACAAATCAAGGACTTTCTACTCTTTGTTCTCAATGAAAAAAAAAAAGTGACTTTTTTTTACAAAAACATCCCTTCAATGAGAAAAACAATCCCTTTAATAAGAAAAAAATTATAAAATAATTTAAGCAGTAAAATCCTCTTTGTTGAAGAATGTTTTTTTTTTGTAAACAAACACACCTAAACTTCTTTTAAAGTCATAAAAATCTTTTGTTCACTATTTCACTAGTTTCAAGATTTAATCAACAAGTTTTCAATGCATTAAAATCCTCTTATGCTTTAAGTCTTTTTTTGACTAACTGAATGAGGCTACAACTTTAGGACCAGATATACACAGTTAAGTGTTCATGTTAATATTACAGAAATTGCAGTTAACATTTCAAGCTAACAGAATGCTTTAAAGATAATTAAAAATATTGAATATGAAGATAGCATTAATATTCAGTTTAAAGCTGATAAATTTATTTAGAGAGAAAACTTCTTTTAATACCAACTGTTTGGTCATATAAGGTTGGCTGAAAAAAGCTACCAGACTTGTCTACAAGAAAATGAAAACGTCTTCCGTTTATCTTCAAAGGAATTTGTGAAACAATAGCTAAATAAATAATGTAATAAAATTGAGCATCTCTTTAAAACATACAAAAGTCCTTAAGAAACAAAATTTTAAAAAATCATCAATTGAATCTTAAGGTGAAAATTTTTTTTTTTTTCAAGAGCTCCTGCGATATAAACTACTGTATTCAAAACAATGATTAAAAAATTGTGTTTAGAGCTATATGATAGTGATCACAGCTTGCTGAAGGTTACAAAGAGAGAAAAAACTATTTATGTAGCTGTTTACTCTTTCATATGAAAACCAAAAAATACAAGATAAATTATCACCTGTTCTAGGTTGCAATGCAGAAATATGAGCTAGTTCACATATAATTGTGTAATGGGTTCCAACTGGAGTGAAAGTTTTTATCATTACATCTTTGCCTCCTTTCAACAGTGTTATTGATGAAACTGAGCTGAAGTTTTAAAATTTAAATATCTTATTTCTAAAGTGTAATAAGTAGCAGTCTAATTATTTCTAAAATATTAAGATAAAAGTAAAAAATCTTATAAACACCACAAACACAAAAAAATTTTTAGGAAAAGCTATTTACCGTAAATTATATAAAACAAGTGTAGCTAAAATTCCTGTTGATGCCAAAGCAGCTAAGCATGTAAATCCAACTCGATACTAAGGAAGAAAAAGTTAAATTGTTTTTTTTGTATTCTATTATCTTTTTAATATTATTTTGTTTTAAATTAAAGTGTAATTTGTTTATTTCAACAGAATAATTTTGTTGTTAATACTTTTGTACAGGGACTTTTCCTGCACCCTGTATATGTTATTTATGTACCCTGTATATGCTATAATATACCCTGTATATGCTACTTATGTACCCTGCATATGCTATTTATGTATCCACTGCTTTAGATTCTATGCATTTGCTAAGCATTGCAATAATCAACTTTATACCAGTAAATACACTGGTAGACAAATTTGCAGATGGTTATAGAACTCACCAAAGCAATCATATAACAACAATGAACTTATAAAAAAAAGTCATCAATGTCTCTTGATGATCAATGTCACACTACTTTAAGGTAAAAAAAAATACCTGTAACTTGATGGTTGATTTAAGGAAGTTTTAAAATTAAATTTATTTTAACACAATGAAATTGAGTTTCAAGTCATTCATAGTCCTACAACTTTTCTTGTAATGCTCAGATAATGTATACAAGATCAAAAGTGCATAATAATGGATGAAACCTACTGCAAACTCAACTATTCAACACTCCCAGGCCAGCAAATTTATACAATTCTGAATGGATCAAAGCCTGACGTTTTGTTAAGAGCAATTAAATTAGAAAAATTCAGCAAGAAAGTTATAGTTTGGTTAGCCATCTGTTTATGTGGTTTCAAAACTCAGCCATTTTTTGCAAATTGAAACATAAAAATTGTTTATAATGAAAAGGTTTCATAAGTATAAATACTATATTTCAAACTCCCCTTTTTTCTGATATACTGAAAAACACTCTGACAACATTTCTAAACTGAGATTCAACTTATAATCACCTCAAAAGGCTTTGTCAATAAAAGCAATAAATACTTTTTTCCAAAAACTGTTCCTGCATTATTTCAAGCAAAATTGTTTTCTGAGCTAAATGTTAAAGTTAAGGTAATTCAAATTAAACCAGAAACAAAATAATTTACAATAATTGATTATTAAAAATATTATTACATATTTAAGTCATTTTTATGTAAATAAGGTAGCATTAATATACATCAAATATTTTTACATAAAAATTGGTAACAGCCAAAATTTTTACAAAAATTATAAAATTATAAATCAAGTAAATTTTGTAAAATGTTATTTTTTAAAATGTAAAATTTATATATCTTTTTTGGAGTAATTTTGGAACAACAAAAAAAATTCTGTTTTTTCCAAGTAAAGTTATGAGTATTTTTTTTTTTTTCCATGATTAGGAAGTATAAAATAAATAAATTATAGTAAATAGATTGAAGAAAATGAAAGGATGCAAATATATTATTTTCAACTTAAACATAAACTGTAAAAACTTGATTGGTTAATTTTTTTTTTTCTAAACACTCCACATTGTTTTAAAACAACTTTTCTTTTTTTATTTTATCAACTCTTTCATTAATGTAAGAACAACAATTAATGATATAATTGCTAATTATTTGGGGATGCCTAGATATAATACAAAATTTACCTTGAAGTCTGCTAGTGGCAATCTATTGCTGAGATCATCCACTGTTGTTCTGCAAAACAAAAGAGTTGTACTAAATGATTAACATAAAAAAACAGATTAAAAATAACTTTACTTTTAAAACTTGAAAAAAGTAATAAAATCCTATAATAAACACATGGTCTTAAGCATTGTTTTATTAAAAGGCAAAGATAATACACACTTATAGGTAGTAGTTAGTATAAGTGATAAGCAATTCAATTAACACTGCAACTAAAGTAATTGCAATTGCAACAAATGTAAACTGCAAATTAAATCTAAAGGAAACCAAATCTTTTTAGTAAGAAGTAAGTTTAGTAAGAAAGTTTTTAAGTAAGTTTTTAGTAAGAAAGCAGTAAACAGTATGAAAACAATTGTTCTTACATAATTTTAAGGTGCTAAAAATGAAAACAAAATTTAAAAATGTATATTGGCACTTGTTTCCATAATATAATCAGTCACCTAAAAAAGTAGATTTTATAAGATGCATGATGAAACTTACACTATTGTAAATGTATTGTAAATTGCATCAAGTATTTTAGGACAATAGCTAAACAGGAAACCAGAACAAAACTTTTTCAAAAGAACAATGCAGAAGATTTAGGTTCAAGATTGCAGTAGATTCTCCTGAAAAATGATTTGTAAAACTCTATATCATAACTGCCAAAAAAATCTTATTTCATTCTTTTATTAGAAAGGTATTTTTTCCTGAATATAGCAACATTTGTGGTTTAATGTCACCTATAAACATAAAGTAAAATCCAGATAAGTGGAGGTTATTTCTTGTTGCTTCCAAAACAACTTTTACACATGTATTACTGTATAATTGCAATCAGTTACCATCAGTTCAAGTTTCTTTTGCTGTTGGAAGAAGAGACACATTAAAACATGAAAGTGCTCTTAAAACGCTATCAACAAAAATGTATAACCAACATAAATACTCAACCAGTGGTGATTCTTGAATTTATTAAGTTTAGTGCTTCTTATATGAATTGTGCAAAGCACATCAATTTGAGAGCAGTTAGTGATGAGGATGGAGAGCATTTCCATCCAGGCATGGTGGCTACAGAAAAGGTAATATTTTAAACTTGTTTACTACTTTAGTTTTTCTTGACAAACATATACATATTTCATATATTCACTGTTTCAAATATAATTTAAATGATAAAAACATATGCTTTTACATATATTCATTAGGTTCTAACACATAATTTACTTATTACTTCTAGTTGAAAAATGTAAACTTTTTGTTTAGATGAAAAACTAAAACAAACAACATTTTGAATATAAAAAAAATATCAAGCAAAAAGTTTAAATTTTAGTATAACTAAGAAGTTAAGAGAAAAGTAAACATACTTTTCAGGTGGAATCCATCTAAAAAGTGCTGGCATGTGATTAAACAATGTTCGACTCATGTATAATGACAAACACCATTGACCTAATCCAATGAGACCCAGAAAACTCATAAATTTTCCTGAACTTGTATCATTTTGGTAGACTTTTACATCTTTAGAAAGATTCATGAATGAAGATGCTTTTCTGCAGATCTATAAAACAAAAAACCTTTAACATACCGGTGATCTTAAAAATACGATTTAAACTTTGAACAAGAAAAAAATTAATAAAAAATATTATTACATCACTAAATACTTACAACTTTCATAAAACAAAAATGATTCTAAACTAACTCTAAAATATATATACTTTTTTTGTAACATTTTTTGTGACATAAGAAATAAGAGGGTATGTACACTTATTAATCCATTTTATATTTTTAAAGATTCTTTAAATGCCTAAATGAAATTTACTTTTTTAACAAATGTTTTTTTATTTATAAAAAAAAAATAATTAAGTTACTAAAATATTGAATAACAGCAACAGCTTGTTAAACAACATTTTAAAATATAAACAATATAAAAACTTTTTAACATTTCCAACCAAAAAAACTCACTCTAAAAAAACTGAAAAGTATCAATTTTAATTACATTTGTAAGTATATATTTAAGTAGTGATTTTAACTATATTATATATCTTATCTTACAAACCTTATTAAATTGAAGACAATAAGGAATTAAAGATTTTCTTTTCATCAACACAGCCATGAATTGGTTATAAGCAGTCATTCTAAAAACACGTTAATAAGGAGAATATAAAATGAGATTTGATTACTAAACAAAAATTGCTTTTCAAAACACAATTTTAATAATAAATAACCTAAACATATTTTTACCCTTCAGTATTTGTTAAAAATGATATGATAAGAAAGGTTTAGTATTTAACTTCTCCTCATTTATTTGCAACAAAACAAACTTTTGCTCATAACATGAAAAATAATCCTGGAACTTGATAAAACTACTAAAACTACTAATAAGACCTACAAAAAATGTAGAACTTACGTATAGAAAATTGCAATTACCTTGGACCTTTAATCTAGTTCTTCAGCCAGATACAAAGCCAAAATCAAATTAATTAGACTAAATAATTTGATCATTACTGAGTAAAGAAATAATATATGAAAATAAGTTTAAAGAATACCATTTGATTTACTCTTTGGTGCCTATCAGAAAGAAAGAAGAGTCACTACATAAATCTAGTAAATTGATTATTGGGTATCAATGAAAACATTTTTTTACTTTATTTTCTTTTACATAACAGTAAAATTTATACTAAAAAAAAAATGATAAAAAAAATTATATTATACTTGATTCATGGAAAGCAAAATGATTTAAATAATAACAAATTGTTTTTACAGATTGACAGTGATTAACTACTTGTACAAAATCTTTTATTTTTTTTGGTCATTTTTCTATATCTTTTGTATATGCTAACTTGAAAATTATTCTTTTTTTAAATAATTTTTAAAACTTATTATGTTTATAAAGATACAAATAAAATATAATTTTTTATTTTATTTTAGCAATAACAGAAAGGTTTATTACAACACATTTGTCTTTTAAGTGAAAAAGAGTTCCTTACAACACTTAACTGATCTTCAACTGGATGAAGTGTTTCTTGATGGCTTTTAACTGCTTCATATATATTAGCAACAATATTTTTATAAATAACACTCAAGCTATTAACTGGTTGACTTTCAGATGGATCAACTCCTAATTCATACAACAAAGGCTCTATATGTATATCTCCATCACAAGATATCCTTTTATCTACTGAATTTTCAGTACCATTTATCCATTTTTGCGTAATAAAATGAAGCTTCCAAATTCTAGTTTTTGTATGAGATGAAGATGGTGAAGAGTATGTTACAGCATGTAAAATTGAATTGCAATAATGAAAAAGAAATCTCTCATGTTGGTTTGTCAGTAGGGATACAATATTTTCTCCATCAATAATTGATTCAGGAGGGTTTGCTCCAGAGAGAGCAACAACTGTTGGAAAGAGGTCTAATCCACTGGTTGGCATTTCATATACTAAACCTGATGGTAACACGCCAGACCACTTTATAATAGTTGGAACGCGAATACCTCCTTCCCAACAAGAACCTTTCCCTCCTTTCAAAATTCCCTTAGATCCACCATGGTATTCTCCTTCTACTGTCATATATAAAGCAGGGCCATGGTCAGATGTAAAGTAAATAAAAGTGTTACTGGTCAGATTTAATTCATCCAATTTCTCTAATATTTTACCGATTGACCAATCAACTTCTTCAACATTATCTCCGTACTTTCCATGTTTGCTTTTACCTTTAAAGTTAGAAGAAGATGCCAAAGCAACATGCACATTATGATAAGCTACCACAGCCATAAAAGTCTGATGTTGATGATGAGTTATGAAACTTTTTACTTCTGATGTTAGGCTTAGTGTTAAATTTTCCAGTTGCACAGGCTGTTGAACAATTTCATAGTTTCTCATTAAAATACAATTCAGCTGTTGGTAGATAAGAATTCCTGTTATATCCCAAGCCCAAAACATCATGTATATTGAGAAAAATACAGCGAATAACAACCGTAATATTGATCTTGGTAGAAGAAAAACTGTAAAAATTCCACAAATAGAGAACTCAATAATATATTTATTTGGTGGCAATAAAAATGATTTTGTATTTACTTCACTTTCTTTTAAATATTTGGAATCACAATCAAGTAAATTTGTCAAAGGCAATCCAAAGAAATAATCAAAGCCATGACTTAAAGGAAAATGACAAAAATCTTTTTCTTCACAATGAACTCCTAAGTGCCACTTTCCAAAATATCCGTTAGTATAGTTTCTTTCTTTCAATACATGACCGAAGGTTATTGAATTTTTTGGTAATCCACCACTTGCTGATGTATGAATAAAAACTGGAGCAGTATTCTCAGTTCTTGGTACCATGCCATCTCTTATTGCATAACGTCCAGTTAGTAAAGCAGATCGGCTCGGAGTGCATAATGAAGCTGCTGCTAAACTATGGTTAAATTTTACACCTGATAAGCAAAGCTTATCAATATTTGGAGTGTTAAGAGTAGAGTTCCCAAAACAACCTACGTCTCCTACACCTAAATCATCGACAATGAAAATTAATATGTTCGGTTTTGCAGCAATAAGGTACCAATGGCAAAAAATAAAATAAAAACTTCTGATCATTTTTTCCAGCATTTAAACTAGATTTTATACATAAATAGATATAGAATTTAAGCTTATTTTGAAAGATTTAGAAGAGAAGTTGATCGAAAATTCTTGGTTTTTAATTGAAGTTCGTGACCGCAAAAGTGCCATGCATATTTATGCCGTGAACCTAGACTAGTTCTAGTCATTTTTCTCCAAAAAAATTTTTTTAAGAATTTCTATTGAATGCAAAAACAAAGCAAAGGCAGTTCGGTAAAAGTGCGTAAATATGAGTAAATCTTAATCTTCAACGCGTATTCGCGCAATTTTAAACTAATTTTTGGGTAAATTTAAACTTCATTACGCTTTCTGCCGTGAAAAAGCGAATTTAAAAATTCTTTTCTACTGCTCTGCGTAAATTTGCCCAAAATAAAATTACTCTATTATTTACAAAAATGTGTATTACGCAATGTTACCTCAGAAGGTGGAAGGTAGCGCCAGAAAATACAGATAAAAAATGCCAAAATTTTAAAATAAAATGCAAAACCAGTGCAATTAATTACTCTGCATATAGTAAAAAGATTATTTTAAAAAATGTGACTTTTGTAATAAGATAACAACTGCAGAAAAGTATCATATAAAAATCTGATTAATTAATTGGTACATAAGTAAGTTTAGACGGCTCACCAATTAATCGGCCTAACCGCACGTAATAATGACGTATCAGCCTGACAAATTTTTTTTGAAAGTGCATTCAAAAACATCGTTCCCGTTCCCTGCCTGATTCATTAACTGTAGATTAGCCATTTCTAATTGGTTTTAGCCAATGGGAAAGATGCAAGAAGGAAAAAGGGTTTCAAAATTGAGTGAAAAGAGCAAACAAAAGGAAAAGCTACGTGTAAAACTTTGATTAAAAGGCATCAAAATAATCCTTTTTTGTATCGCATGGTCACCAGTGATCAAAAATGGATTAATTTTGATAATTCTAAGCGAACTAAATATGATCCAGATATACTAGTAAAATTGAATTAAAAACGCAATCTCCACGAAGAAAGGTTTTGCTGTGTTTGGAGGGACGAAAAGGGTATGGTGTTCTATGAGTTGTGGATCGAAAGCAAACTACGAGAATGGGCCAGCAGACGGCAGAGTGATGTCTTTGTACGACAATGCTCATCCTCATGTGGAAAAACTTAAACGTTACCCTAACTGTATTCAGATATTGCTCTATTAAATTAACACTTATTTACATTAATGGCACATGGAGCATCTGAACAGCGTTTCCACAACTACGAAGCGTTGAAAAATGGCTCGGTTCTTGGATCGTATCAAAAGAGAAATTTTATTCTGATGGCATTAATCACCATAAAAATTGGGAATAGGTTGTAATTAGTCATGGAAATATTATAAGTAAAAAAATTATTTCCGGTAATTTTTTTTTTTAAGAAAAAAGTCTTTAAAGTACTTGTATTTCTGCTAATAATTTTTTTTATTCCCGAACCGAGTTTTGATCCGGAAAATCGAAGACTGATTACGGAGTGGGATCACAATTTGTTAGCTTGAACCGCGACACCGGTTTTAACTCGGTCTAGACAAAAGCCTTATTTTACCAAATTACGAATCAACATTTTTGAGCTAAAAATGACAACAAAAATAGTAAGAACACAGATTTTTATTTACTCTTCTTTAAAAATATTTTGTTGCTAAAACATGGTTTCTATTAGAACGTTTTTACTCAATACTATTTTATTTTGAATTCTTCTGACAGTTCTTCTTTTAATGCTCTATATTGATCATTTGTTTGCGCATCTGCCATAATTGAACTTACACTCCAAACGGCGTGCGAGTATAATGGAAAAGACTCTGCGATTTTTAACAAATTGTCGTCTAAACTAGTCGAGTATTCTCCTAAAATGTATTTCAAAAGTTATATTGCCGTCTTAAATCTACCTGAAGTAGAATATGCTAAATTTTATGAGGCTAATCGTTAAATTGATCGTTTTATTAAAATTAAAAATATTTTTTAAACAAATATTTGAATTCATGAGAAAGAAAAAACCTTGTAAAATGTTTTCTATCTTTTGGCTGTATACAAATTTAAACTTAAAGCAAAAAATATTTAAAAAAATTTAAAACAAATTAACAAAATTAATGGTGATATCATAAGCTTACATAGACCTGTATATGGTCATTAAAAAAAAGAAAAAGAACTTGGCCATAATACTCGTAGAAAACATTGAATTTTGCTTTAAGTTCAAGTGAAAAAGAGAGAAAAACGCTTTGGTTAATAAAAGAATTTTAAACTTATCTCAAAATAATAATGTAACAAATAATGCATTTTTTATAAAAAGAAACCCACCCAAACATTGAACACTCCATTTTGTAAGGGTGGACATCGAAATTTCTCGCAATGTATTGCAGATATAAAACATGCTTTCATATTTTTTGCAGTCCAATGAGCAGAAACTAGTTAAATCTAATAAGTAAATCTATCTAAATAAACCTATTTGTAAAATATAAGCACACACACAAACACATATATGCATTCCTATCAATCAACAACAAAATAAATGCAAAGCACAAATAAAAATTTCAATAAAATATTTAAATAGAATTAAAACTTTTTAACTTTAATAAACTTAACTGACCCCTAAGAAGTGCAGAATAAGCACAAATAACTTTGACCAAACTGCTGTAACAACTATCACGAACGCAACGACAACTGCATGATAGTTGCAGTAACAAATGGCTAAGTCGTTCTTTAATTGAAAACTTAAAAACAAAAATAAAACAGCAATATAACGTACAAAAAAACACTCAGAGTCCAATTAAGTAATTTATTTACCATTCAAAAAAAGGTATTTGCCATTCAAAAAATTTAGTATTTTTTCATAGCTTTCTTTTGTTTAAAAGAAAATATCTAATTAATAGCATCATTTAGAATAAAATGCTTAGGAGATATTCCCCAAATGGCTTTTTATTTTAAGATGTCATGAAAAAGTTAAATGGTCTTTAATTTTGGAAAGACATTAAAACTTAACATTACTTCAATCTTAAAAGATTGGAACAAAGCACATGAACCAGAAACTTCAATAGATATAAGTTCATCATGTTTAAAAAAGTTCCTTAGACATTTTCTCTGCTTCTGAACTGCAAAATCTTATGTTATTAACTTTTGAAATTAACAATTAAACTTACCTCTTCAGTGTTCATAATCATCGCTATAATAACTTCAGCCAGATGTGAGCAGCATTTAATAACCTCTGCATCACAATTAAATTTCTCATTTTGTAAAAATCCTAAAGTGCAGCAAGCTTACAGAAAAAACATATCAAAAATGAGATAAATAAAAAAAAAAATGAAATAAATCAAAAAATCCTTAATTAAAAATCTTTATTAACAATAACATACCAACAATATTTAGCATGCAACTTTCCAAAGCCTTAACTGTGTGGTTGTTATATGAAATATTATGCAAGCTACTTTCCAAATCTGAAAATCGAATGAAAAGGAAGAACTTATTTATGTAGCCAAAAAATTCTTTTTTAAAAAAAAAAATAATGAAAACATGTTTACCTTTGATACAACATTTTAAGTTTGACTGAATAACATCCACATAATTCTCATCTCTTTTTAAAGCATCATACCAATTCGAAAAGGATGTAACTAAAACCACAATTCAAAGGAGGCAGAAAAAGAAATTTTAGTTAAAATAAATCTAAAAAGATTTTTCTGCTTTTAATACAAAATTTGTTATCTGCGCATTAATATACATCAATATTCAAGCTTATTATTTGAGTTGCTTTGATAGAATATCAAACCAATATCGTACTTCCAATAGCTTATTAACATAAAACCATGGATACATTAGAACTAGATCATTCTATTAGGGTTTATCTAATTTAATTAACAATATTTAAATTACTTAATGAACATGATTACCTGAATATCAACTTTTAGTTCTGCCTTTAAATGAATATTTAAAGATCTTAAAAGAGTTCATATTCTGATAAATATTTCATACCAGCCATTAGGAATTGGTCACAACTTTTATAACTTGTATCTTCTATCAACAGTTTTTGCTTGTTTGGAATTGTTGTATTTTCTTCTAAACCTGAATGTTAAATGCATTCAAAAAACAAAAACATGAAAAACACAAAAAATATGTAAAAAACAAAAACACAACATAACAATTGAATCAGTTTTTGTTAAAAGGTCACAGGTCAGTACTGGTAAATAACTTTTTAGATTTTAAAAAGCTTGTTTTTTATTGTATCAAAGTTTAACTTAAATTCAATATTCAAGAAAAGATTCAACAGATAACACCGGAAATTTGGAATAAAATTATGGGAAATGCCTTAAAAAGAGCACGACTATGTGAAACTCAAAATGGACACCACCAGTTTAAGCACTATCTGAAAATAGTTTTTTTATACTTATAAGCAAGTTAAAAAAAAAAAAAAAAATCAAATTAATTTTGAAAGCAAAAAATTATAGATTACTCAAATCGCTTCATTTTATTTGCACCAACCTAAATAATAAAAACATACCTAGAATAGGAAGGGGTCACTCATGCTTATGACCTATCACAAGGATATGGAGTAGGCTATGGGTTGGTAGCAATAAGTATTTCTAGAAATAGTATGTTGTCAAATCAAAGGATTGAGTAGGCTATCAATATATATAGACCAGTCTAACTGCAGGTTGTCATTTAAAGCGTAATGATTCCACTTCATAGGACTTCCAATACAAATGCTTTTCAATTTTAATAAAAATATTGTAACACCAGGTAATAATCCTGCCAGAATAACAGTGAGATTTTTTTCTACAAACAATTGAAACATCTCACTTCACTGTATCATTCCAGTTGTTAAAAAGGCAGTCAACTTTGCAATAGCTGTCATGCCTGTTTGAAGTTGACATGCACCCTTCTAACAAAAAAAAGACATTTGACTTACACATTTTTAAGAAAAATCAATATATTTGATGATTTTTATTGCCATGGAAATATTCTTTTACATAAAATTGATGCACCTATGTATTGCTTCCATAAAAAATATTATTTCAATATATAAAAAGTTCATACCCCTTTAACAAAAAATAATTCACAATTGCTGCCTAATTTTTATAAGAAAAGTATTTATTAAGCAACCTTTAGATAGATGAACTATGAAGTCAGTTTCATTTTCAGAAGGTTTGGATCGATTTAAGTAGTCACTTTTTAGTTGTAACAATACCATTTCCCTTCTTGCATCATCTAATTTTTTTTGTAGTTGTTCTGCCTAAAATAATATTTGTAACTTAAATATTTTTTACATAACATTATTTATATAGACATTGTTAACAAAAACAATAAAGTTACAATCTTTTTAAATCAAAATTACTCTGTAGTAATATACAGTTAGCATCTTTTTCTAAGCCATTTTTCTTATTGTAAATTTTCAAAACATTAAAAATGAGTATATTATGTTCACCTTGGATCTCCATGTGTCCTCAGTAGACTTAAGCTTGTTTATCAACTGGTAAATGTGCTGTCTTAAAGTTAGATGACTAGGTTTCATACGAATAATAGATGTAGCCTGGAACAAGTTATAGAAGAATATTTTAGAATAAGGAGCAATTTCTTAATTGTGTTGCAAAAATTGATAAAGTCAAGCTTTTTCAGCGAAAATTCGAATAAGTTTTAATAAGTGCAGTCATTAGAGCTATCTATAAGATGTTGAAAAAAAAGTAAATAGTGATGTTTTAAAAATAACAGAGTATTTCATTACATTTATACACTAAAGAACTACAGCATACTAGAGCAACTTTAAATGTAATGGTGTAAGCTTCATTTTGGATTTCTTTTGACATGCCCTCAAGAGATTTCATCAAAGATTATTTTTTTCTTAAATACTTGATAGCACAGTGCTCCAGCGAACTTGCAGATATTCGAGTTTCCCGCGTTAATAAATATTGATTTCCTAAAAAGCGAAAGTAAAATAAAACTAAACCAGGGAGTGATAAGATAAACTTCTTTAAAGTAAATTAACCCAAATTGCTATATTATATGGAAGATATGCATAAAAAAAGTTCATTTTTATAAAAAAAAATTTTTTTTTTAAATAATTAAAAATAATTGTTTGTTCTTTGACAGGTTCTTTTAAAACTGTAGAGTTATGGAGATTAAACCAAATATAAACACCCCAAAACCCATTTTATTTACAAAACAGCTTTGCTCACTTCGTTTAAAACTTCCCATCTCTTCTCCCTAAATATGTCTCTGGCTGGATTGTCTATCATAGCTCATAACATTATTAAGATATCATGGATCGAAACAGAAGAAATTAGCATACATCTTCAGAAGCTTGCATTTAAGAACCCTGCTAATTAAATGAGCAATAATAGTTGCTACTAAATTCTGATGTTAAACCTTTTCTTCTGAGGTGAAAGAAAAGGCTCAACATGAGAATTTTAGTGCATCCATGGTGGAGAGGTGGAGCTTCATAATTCTGGTGATAGGCTTCAGAACTCAGTCCGTTGAAACTGGAACAGTTGATGTTGCAGTATTCATCGAAGACCTCTAATGGTAAAGAAAAAATGCTTTAAATGGCATGCGTCTCTGCAAGACAAGCTCCATTTCAGTCTGTCTTGCGTGTGCGGCTTCAGATCTCAGTCACTCATACCGCTGGAACTGTAACACTCAACCCTCATTTGGGGAAAGGGGGGTGGGGGAGGTAAGGAATGACATGCAATGTGATGATTTAAAAAAAAGATGCACACCTTTTCTTTTAAAACAGAAAACAAGTTTTGTGCTCTTGTGCATGCGTCAACCTCAATTTTTTCTCATAGATACTGGGTCCCACTGTCCCCAAAACTCCAATGTGAGATTTGGTGTTCCCAAACTTAAGATCCTTAAAATGATACTTGTTTAATTCATCAATGAAAAAACTTGAAATGGAAAACACATTTAAATCAGGGCTAGAGAACTGGATTTTATTTTTCAGGCTAAAAAATGACGGTAAAATAAATTTCTGGCGTGTGTAATCAACATATTCCAAAACTTCTTGTAGAAAAAAAGAATCTTTACGAGTGTGTATACTTTTTTAAGTATACATATATACGTCATCATTTATCTATAAACAATAGTTCGATATTTTTAAACGATAATTGTTTTTTCTATTCTGACATTGCTTTTTTACAATGATTGTGTGTTCTTTAAAAATAAAAGTAAAAGAAGAAACTTCGTGGAACAAACTTTGAATTTACACAAGAGAACTGAGCTTAAACTTCGCTTGAGTCATGTAGATTGTTACTAGTGATTGCTTAAAGATTGGAGAATCAATTAGAGTGGAAAAACTAGCGATGTTTAAAACGTTCCACAGTGGAAAAACTAGCGATGTTTAAAACATTCCTTAGATTTTCACTTATACCACTCTATTTTGTTTTTTATAGAGAATAGTTATGTAAAAAAAATATGAAATAAAGCATACTTGTTTGAAAAACGGTAACAACTCAAAAATATCTAAAATATGATATCGCAGATTTTTCCACTATGGTCTTCAAATTTTAACTGGATTTTGATAAATGCAATTATTCAGATAGGTTACCATTTGCTTAAGAAAAATATAGATATTAAAAGTTCCAGTCTATTTACGGCTTTTCATTTAATATTTGAATAAACTCCAACCTAAGCATTGTTTACTAACAAATATGGTTACTAAAAAAGCTTTCAAACATGGCGATCTTTTCGCACATGTTTCGTTATGCTTACGTATTTAATAAAACTACTAATATATTTTTGAGTACTTATGTTTTCTTTTTTATATATATTACAATGAGTTTTGTATACAATAATAATTTATTCATTTTTTAGTTAAATGATTTACTTATGATGCATTTGGTGCTCAATTTGTCGATTGCGATCCATCAATCAATCGCTACCATAAAATTATATGGTGCCAAACGTAAGTTTGTAAGGTAAATTATGTTAAAAATGTTTATGTAAGAGGAAACCTTAGATCCATTATCTTTTTCCTTCTTCAACCATATCTTTAAATAAAAAAATCAAAATAATAATTCGAGAGTAGATCAATAATTTCCTAATATAACCTAAGATATCTACAATAAAAAAAGTTTGAGCACGATTGATTTAACGAATATTTGTTTTTGTTTACATAGACAGGGTGGGGCAGCAAAAATTACAAAATAAAAAACTATATACATGATGTTTTTTTTTCAATAACCAACCAATTGACATAAATATCACTTTAAGAAATGTTTTTAGGGCCATTAAGAAACTTTTTTTTAAATATCGGCGACTTTTTATCTATTACAGCCTGAAAATAGTGTCGAAAGGTGTTGCAACTGTTTAAAATGAAGTCTCTAGATATTTTTTCCGATTCTAATCTCAATACTTGTTTGAGATCATCAAGGCTAGCATGAGATGTTGGTTGAGAGCTCTAATTTACCCCGAATTGCTTAGTTCAAGGGTTAAAAGATAGTTCACCTTCAGCCATGAGTTAAGCTGAGTGCTTGGTTCTCAAGATTAATTTCACATTAGAAGGCAATGTACCGATTGTTGCGACTGTTTAAAACCACATCAGTAGTAAATATTTTTATATTAGAAAATATTTTTATGGTTGGTCAATGCAATGCAGCTTCAAGTAATGCAACACTTCTTTAGCTCTTTCATATCTTCTGGATTATCTAATGGAGTCTATAGAATCTTTCAATATTTTGCCTTAAAGATACTTTAGAAATGCAAAATGCTGTTTTTTATTCATGCCTCCACTTCCTAAATTTAATCTAATGCTTTCTCCAACTGAATATTGGACTATTTTCAAATTATAGATGGTGCTCATAGACACCCCAACAGTCTCTGTAATAAATCTAATTTTGACTCAGACAAGAAACAACTCTGCTGCTTGCTGTCTTTTAGCTTCAGGGCTGGACATGGTTGATCCTATCATTAAAACTACTTTTGAAACTAATTTTTTTATTCTTTTACTTTGAAAAAGAGAAAATACTATTTTCAATTGAGAATATGATTTTTTTGAATTTTATGTTTTGCTGCCCCACCCTGTATAGTTGTATGTATGTATATATGTATGTATGTATGTATGTATGTATGTATGTATGTATGTATGTATGTATGTATGTATGTATGTATGTATGTATGTATGTATGTATGTATGTGGGTCAAATCATTATATTTCAACCAATGGCCTGTGGGGTACCATCTCTGATTTTCCTGGTTTTTACATATCATTATCTACACAATGTAAATAGGTTAAATGTGCAATTTCAGAGTTCCAAGTGCAACGGTTTAGAAATTATAGCCTTACAAACACTCTCAGGTAGCCCCCCTCGGTTCCTCGAATGGTAAAAATAGACAACTTTAAGGCCTTATAACTTTACCGTAGTTAACCCTAGTATTTTTCTATTCATCAACAAGTCCTTACATGTTAGTTTTCTGATTAGCTACAATTGTCTGCAACAAGTGGGCAAAATATAAGCAGCTTGTCACACTTTAGAAATCAGTTTTATCTAAAAATATATAGTCCACTTTACTAAAAAGTCCCATTTTCAGCCATTTGGGGATAGCTCGTAAATTTTTCTAACACTTTGTATTGATCTGATATTAACAGCAAATAAGGCCATTAGATCTAACTATATAAAAATGTAAACATCACAAACTTGTCATGTTCACAACAAAAATGGCAGCATTTTTTAATAACCCTATTTTTCAATTATCAGGGTTGAATAGCGTTATTGGAAACCAGTGCCCCTCCAACCTGCCTCCTGGCCCATGTGAGAGATGTAACCCACTGTCTGTTATTTGTTTTAAAAAATTCTATATAATTGTTATAAAAAACATTTCTAGCCCAACATTGTTACTTATGTCAAAAGCATAGTTATCTTTTTTTCAAAATTCTTGTATACTCCCTTAATAATGGCAATACATAATAATGTAGTTGAAAACAATTATATTTGATAATTCATTTCATCTTTTTTTAATAAGATAAGAGTAAAACCCTCTAGTGTTTTTGAGCTCAGGCTCATGTAATGTGGCAATAATGTCACTAACTGGATACCAATGCATATATGTGGTTGTTAGATACTTGAAATAATTGCCTGCTTTTTGTAAACAGCTAACACAAACTGTGTCACCTTTAAGATCAGTTATCTTGCCAGGAAAGAATTCACTAAAATAATTCACTATTACCCAATCATTAATATTAATATCAGTATTTATCGATTTTTGTGTGTTAACCCAAGTATCCTCCAGCATGCGAAAAGAGTCAAATGTACTGCTCATTGATGTTACATAAGCTTTTATACAGCATAATTGAGGTGAAAAATAATATGAGCAAGTTCCTTTAATAGCAGGAACATTCTCAAATCGTTTAGCAAGCACTTCTTGTGTAATAGCAGCTGTTTCGGCTTCAGAAATGTAGATAAATCTGAAAAAAAGTTAACATAAATCATAATACTTTTTCCAATTACCTATTCTAAACAAACTGAAAACAGTTTTTTTAGAATAGGTAATTGTTATCAATTTTTTTTTTAAATATTGTGATAAAATTTTAACCTATTTTTATACTGGCTGCTTGCACCATCAGTGAAATAATTGATCCTCTGAACTTGTGGATATTCCTCTTTCAGAATTGGTATGATTTTGGAAATGTAACTGAAAACTGCCTCAGTATTGTGAATTAGATTGTCAGAGATAACACAATAACATTTACTTTCTGGTGATTGGTTTCCGTTTAAAGATCGCACATATATGACAAATGGATGGAGAGTTGCTTGATTTTTGGAAAAATAAGATGGCTGAACTTCATCTTGTGTAATAAATGAAAAATATTCAGCAAAATCCATTTGCATAATACATTCATTTGGGTTCATGTTTTCTTTGAGCTGCTTTGAAAAGCATGTTTGGGATTTGCTAACATAATGATGCTTTGTGAGGTTGTATAACTTGTTTGTTAACTCTTCTAGAAACTCATCAGGACTTTTAACTATAGCTTCTAAGGAGCATCTATCAGTTTTCAACCCATTGCTTATAAGTTATTTCATTTGCTGAATCCCCTGACAGTTCATTTAACTTTTTTTCAATTCTCTTATTTCCAGTACACTTCTCACACTCATGAAACATACATGGTTTATTTTCTATTGAACATACAGCTAAGGTCATCAGATCTTTTGACTTTAATTCATTTTTTAATAATTTAACCATAAGATTTGGATTTTGATGGTCAATACAAACACAGACTGTGTGCGTGCCAGATTTTCCTGCAACAATACAATGTTGTGGCCTTAAAAGAGCAAATGATGTCAGTCCCACCTTTACTATACCATTGGATTTTGATTCTTCTAATCAATTCTGGTAAAGTTCTGAAAGATTGCATAGTATGAGTTGCTTTTGAATGTGCTGTCTACCATCAATTGTCTTTATGCTAATGTAATTATTTGCTCCTGGCAATAACCTGCTGTTACTATCATCCTCATAAAAGTTGACAATTTGATTTACAACTTTAGTAGTCAATTTTTTATGATTTTTTATGTCTGTTGATCTCTCACCAAGGATTCCTTTAACATCCCGCAAAGCTCTTGCTTGCTTCACCATATATTGTGTTGTTTTAAATTCATTTATTGTTTCCTGTATAGTCCAATGGACTGGAACTAAAGTGAGCAATTTTATTTTTTGTGAAATATTGATCTCATTATGAAACTTTTGTTTAAGCTGTTCTACAATGAAATCTAAAGAGGAACTTTTGAGCATACTAATTTGTAGTTCATCTTGTTCAGATGCATTTAAAGATTCATTTAGCAACTTAACTTTCTTTTTTATTTTATTGTCTATTTGTAGCATTCTCATGCTGGATGATCTTTTAATAGGAGACACACCAAATTTAATAAGACAAGGATTTATAGTATCAATTTGGATGACAGAGTTATCAGGTGATATATAATCTGGGTCATGTCTCTTGTCAACTTCTTCAACACTCTTGATTTTTCTTACACAACCAAAACATATCTTTTTCCCAAGAATTAAATTAGAATTCAGTTGATTATGCTCCAGAGTGACGGTTGTCAGGTTTCCTTTAACAATCTTTGAATGTATTGAGAAAGGGTCACAACATGATTTATGGTATGTTAAATAGTAATTAATAAATTGTAGCCTGTGGTGAGTGCAAATTGGATGCAGATAAATATTTTTTATTCCTGTTCTTAAGGTCAGCAGGTATGTATCTTGATTTAATATTTCTAAATTTCAGACTGACTGCAGTATGTATTTTTATGACAATCTAACTTTAGCTCAATACCAATAGAGCAAGTATTCATGTTTATCTAATAAGTTTAATCAAGATGAAATATTATTGAACCTTCTTCTGTATAAATTTAAATGAAGTTATATAGGAGAAGTAGGTTCAATAATGAATTGATTCTACATACATATATACATACATACATACATACATACATACATACATACATACATACATACATACATACATACATACATACATACATACATACATACATACATACATACATACATACATACATACATACATACATACATACATACATACATACATACATACATACATACATACATACATACATACATACATACATACATACATACATACATACAAGATCCAACAATTAATAACAAAGTTTATAAAAGAGAAAAATATCAAGGTAAGTAATTTTGAGTTATAAATGATTATATATTTACATTTGCAAAAGGATATATTATATAGAATCATTGGATTTTTAGATAAATAGTTAAAATTAACTAATAAAATTGAAACTCATACTTTGTACAAAAAATTTATTTATTTAAACAAAACATCAAATCAATATTATAATGGCTTGATTAGTCTTGTTCTGCTTCTTATTGCCAGTAATGTATGAACCCACTGTCCTACTTTTGCCTTAAGTTATTAGCAATTCAATCAACTGTAAAAAAATCAACATAATAAAGATTAAATTGCAACTTTATGATTAACTAAATTTTTTTTTGAGTACCACCTTTGAACAATAATGCAGGCTCTATATAGTTATTACCCCTTTAGTTGTGCTCCTATCCAGTATAAAGTCCAGATTAGGGAGAAAGTAACCAACCATATCTTTTTTTTTTTAGGAAATAACTTATGATAGGTTATATCTCTCATGGGCCAGGAGGCAAGTTGAAGGGGCACTGGTTTCCAATAACGCTATTCAACCCTGATAATTGAAAAATAGGGTTATTAAAAAATGCTGCCATTTTTGTTGTGAACATGACAAGTTTGTGATGTTTACATTTTTATATAGTTAGATCTAATGGCCTTATTTGCTGTTAATATCAGATCAATACAAAGTGTTAGAAAAATTTACGAGCTATCCCCAAATGGCTGAAAATGGGACTTTTTAGTAAAGTGGACTATATATTTTTAGATAAAACTGATTTCTAAAGTGTGACAAGCTGCTTATATTTTGCCCACTTGTTGCAGACAATTGTAGCTAATCAGAAAACTAACATGTAAGGACTTGTTGATGAATAGAAAAATACTACGGTTAACTTCATTTTGCCTTTTTTTAGCATTTTTCAGAATTTTTCCAAAGTTGAGGAGGCTGTAGTTCTTTTCTAACATGATACAAGCTAATGAAAATCATTATTTTTAAGACAGAACTATCTAGAAAATAGTTCTAGAAAAAATGAGCCACTTGTTGAAAGCTAGAAAAAAGTTATAAGGCCTTAAAGTTGTCTATTTTTACCATTCGAGGAACCGAGGGGGGCTACCTGAGAGTGTTTGTAAGGCTATAATTTCTAAACCGTTGCACTTGGAACTCTGAAATTGCACATTTAACCTATTTACATTGTGTAGATAATGATATGTAAAAACCAGGAAAATCAGAGATGGTACCCCACAAAGTTTTCTTGAAATTGGTTGAAATATAATGATATGACCCATGTATGTATGTATGTATGTATGTATGTATGTATGTATGTATGTATGTATGTATGTATGTATGTATGTATGTATGTATGTATGTATGTATGTATGTATGTATGTATGTATGTATGTATGTATGTCTAGAGAAAGACAAACTGAATTGATTATTTTATATATTTCTTTAAAGCATTACTTAGATAAGGAGTTTGCAGTCACCAACATGATCAATTGGTTTGTACTGATAGTATTAACTGATAGTATTTACATGTCAAGATGCAGTATATGTAAGTTTTTGTTTTAACTTCCCATAGTATGATTGTTGAATTGTTAAAAATTTATATTTCTGCTGAAGGTTGTTAAAACAAGTTATTGTGTCTTATTATTTCTAATGCTTAAACTAGATTTTGAAAAAGAGAGATTAGTTTTCAAATAATAAATTATAACTTTATAGATAATGCTACTACTTTCTGCACTGTATGAAGGTGCATACATGTTTATAAATAGTTTGAATGCTGTTAAAAATAGACCTTGCATTTTATTTGGTGTGAAATATTTTACTGATGTGAAATATGAATAATCTTCAAACTATACATATACAAAAATATTTTATGGTGGTACTATTTTGAAAATGTTTAACATTGCGAAGCCTTATCCTCTGAGCTCATTTTCAATAATGAAAAGCTATTACATATTTTTTTGGGTATAATGCAGCACAAAATTTAAGAATTTTGTGTGTTTTTGTGTTATTTATGTATTTTTATTGATATGCACTTGGAAATACCAAAATTTTTTATAGATGTATGTGCATGAACAAGCTCTTAAAAAAGTGTGTGTGAATAAATTAATTATACTAAATAACCTTTCAAATAAAAAAAATTTTGATTTTTTTCTTTGTTTACAGATTTCATAACAGAGCCATGTAATGAAATAGTGAAGCATAACAGTTCATTAATACTGCCATGCCAGGCTGGAACTTTAAATAATGACAGTTTAATTATTATCAATTGGATTCATAATGGGAGTTGGTTAACAGATTTTTCAAACAAATATTTTTACATAATGCCAAATGGCTCTTTGTACTTTAATTCATTTCTTTGGAGTGATGTAGGAACATATCAATGCTCAGCAATGGTTCTATTAAATGAAAAGTTTGAAAAAAAAACTAGTAGAAATGCTTCAGTTCAAATAGCATGTATGTTTATATATAGTTATATTTAAAACTTTTTTTTGATTTAATGTAATGTTTAAATGTATTGGGAGACTGGGTCCAGCCTAATAGCTATATTGCCCTAGAGTGTCCTCCATATCTTTGTAATGTAGAACACAGTATTTTAAATGTAGAACAAAGTTTACATATGAGGTAGCAATAACCAATTAAAATTTATCTATTGCCTAAAAAAAGTGGTTTGAGGGTTTTAACTGACAATTGATTATCATGTCTCTTTGTAAAGAAAACCACACAATTCCTGCAGACAAATGTATAAACTCTGATTTTGGTAGTTCCTTGTATCTTGCAAAATTATAAGCATATTTTTTTGTCTACAGGACATAAATAGAAAAGTTGTAAGCCAGTACTTTTCATTTGTAATTAACTGATCTATGATATCTTAACAGAAGCTAAGATTTTTTCAGTGAACCCTGACAATTTTAAATTTTAATGTAAACCTAACTGATTTACAAAAGTTGATTTTGACACAAAGTATTTTTTCAAGGAAGAGTTTAACACTAAAAAAGTAAAAAGTAAAAAAGACCTTTTATTTTATTGTCCTTCTGTATTAACTAGCCCTAGTCTCCCTTAACCCTTTTATGCACCAATTATTTTTCCATAACTAACATAACTCATAAAAAATCATCTACAAAATGACAGTGGTACTATGAAATGTTAAAGTAGACTTTTCTACAGCCTTTTTCAACTCTCATTTATAAAATAATATTGTTTTCAACCGGTTAGAATGCACCATTTGAGTTGGGGAAGCTTAGCTTAATTTGTTGTTATACAACAACCCAGCGCATGAAAGGGTTAAGTATGTATTTATTTGGTTTACATTTTTAATTTTGTTTATAGATCTTGAAAAGAGCTTTTCATATACTTCTCAATCACAGACTGTATTGTTAGGTAAAAATGTACAAATACAATGTATATCACCCAGAAGTCAACCTTATGCAATAATATATTGGCAGTTTAATGAACTTTATTTACATGGAAATACAAGTGACACTTACTTTAATAATCTAACTGTTTTAAGTTCTTTGCATATCAAACAGTTTTCTTTATATGATATTGGATCTTACAGATGTGTTGCTTACAATAATGTATCAAAAGAGAAAGTCTTTAGTTCAACTATGAACTTAACAGCTATGGGTATTTGTTTTATGGGTTTTTATTTTTATAAATGAAGTTCTGAAGATTGTTGTAGTTTTAAAATATGTTTAAAGATATTTTTTAAATAAAAATGAATTTTTGTTTTTACTAGTATTTTTGACTATAATGAAACCATGCAACAAGTTTTAATTTTACTTTTTGTGCTTCTAGTATGGTTTTTTACTTTAGCTGAAGCTGATTTCCCATATTTTGTTATTCAACCATCTTCAAAACTAGGAATAGAGTTTAAACCTCTTATAATTGACTGCGTCATCTTGGGAAATCCAACTCCTTCTGTTTCTTGGATGAAAAACAGTGTAAAAGTTTTGCCAGATGATAGGCTTCAGGTTTTATTAAATGGCTCACTTTTAATTTTGAAATTAAGGTTGATGGATGCAGGATTTTATGTTTGTTCAGGAGAAAATGTTCATGGGAGCATTCAGTCATTTCCTCCAGTACAAATATTGATAGCATGTAAGTTTTGATACAGAAATTAGTTCTTGAAAATACTGTTTATTGATATAATTAATGTTTGTATATAGTAAAGATTGTATATAAAAGTGTCTTTTCTTGTTATGTTAAGTGTTTGTTTTCCTCGTTATGCCAACTGATGTTTAATCAATGATCATTCTCAGTTTTATCAATTTCTTTTGTTAATTTACTTATATGAAATTTATTTTTATATATCTTTTTTTATTTTTAAATTTCTTTTTTTATTTTTAAATTTCTTTTTTTTTTGAAATTTCCTTATTTATATAATACTCATGTTTAAATATTTAAATTAATAAAGAAAAAAAAAAAAGAAATGTAAGGATTTTATTTAGAATTTAAGACAGCACAGTTTTCTTTGTAAAAACAAGAATGAATGGGAGGTTTTCCATCCACATTAAGATTTTTTTTTTTTTTTAATGAAAGCATCATAAAATAAGAACCATTTTAAGGTATTTTTTAATTTAAAATTGTTTTTAGATAAATTAGACATTACATTATCTTAATAGAACATATATTATGTGAAAACTAAACATAATCAATAAAAGTGAGGTCTTCCAGATCCAAAATGATGATGGATGTAACCTATTTTGTTACAATTTTAGAGTATTTATGATGCAATCTTTATTTTGTTATTTCTTTACAGTAAAGAATGAAGCAATTATTTACACTATTATTTGCCACTTTGTTGTTTCACTTATTGCTTATAACCCATTTCTTTATATCTTAACTTTTAAATCCTCACAGTTATTGTTTTCCTACAACTTTTTACTAAAAAAGTAACAGCAACAAATTAACATCGCTTAGTATGGTAGCTATCAAAGTTTTTATTTGGTTTGAGAGGAGATTTTAACAGAAATTAGATTAAATTTTACTGCACCTATTTTCCATAATTTTTTTTATGAGCACCTGCTTAAACTTAAATTATAAAAAAACATTTTTTTAATAAAATTCAATAAGTTTTAGATATTGGTATTTATTTTAATGATATATAAAGATATTTATATTTATTTTAATGATATATAAAGATATTTATATTTATTTTAATGGTTCTAGTAAAAAATATTGTGCTTATTACTTTGAAAAAACTTTAGAAATTTGGGAAGTGACTTTTGAAATCAATCAAGATTTCTTCCCCTGCCTATACTTTGATATGCATGGTTTTTTTAAAATTAACTGTATAAATGTGTGAGAAACCTGTCATTGTGAAATTTCTAGAATAAGAAAAAAAAAAAGAAAGGAAAAGAAGAAAGTCTTTTGATCTACACAAGTTCTTTTTAGTTTTACACATTTGTTGCAAAATTAAAAATCGTTTTATAATTTCAATTGTAGATATTACATTTGACTTTTTGGAAAACCCTGCTTCACAAAATGTACTTGTTGGTCAGTCGTTCACATTAAATTGTGTTCCACCTAAAAGTTACCCTGGATCGGTCATAACATGGTTTAAAGAATTTTCTGTTATTCTTCCAAATGATAGAGTAAAGATTTTAGTGAATAATAGTTTGACAATAATCAAAGTAAAAGTATCTGATGAAGGAAGGTATTTTTGTGAAGCTGCAAATGCAGCAGCAAAAGCATCACGTACTTCAAAGAAAGCAGTTGTGGGTGTTATGGGTAATTTTCTCATTTCAAGACCTTTCTTGCAGTTTTATTGTATTAGAAAGAAAATACTAAATATTTTGCCCATATAAATTAAGCTTTAATTGTTTTAAACTTACAAAGCTTTTTGTAATTACAGAGTGTTACATCTATATTTTTTTATTCTTTTTGTAGAGTTGCCAACCTTTCAATCACAAAATAGAAATATATCTTTACAAATTGGAGGCTCCTTATTTATATATTGTAATGTCAGTGGTCGGCCTAAACCCAATATAAAAATATACCGAAAGGTCAAAAATGAACTTACTGTTCTATCATTGACAGAAACTTATGCTGTTCAATCAGTTTCAAATTTGGATCAAGGAATATATGTTTGTTTTGCTAGTAATGAAGCTGGCGATGCAGAGCTACTGAATTATGTAACACTTTACAGTAAGATTATTTTGTTTGATCAGAAAATTTTTTTTTCTATGCTTTTTAAAATCTGAAAGTAATAAATTAGTAATAAACTTTTAATAAACTAATTTAGGCTAACAAACTTTTTTATTGAGCTATTTTCCAATGATGCATTTTTATCACAAAAACTGCTTCGGATATAAGAATAATGATAAATAAAAAGTGGTTTCATAGATTGAAAACATAATTTTTTGCAAGTGTATAATTGTCTCTGAGTAAGTTTATGTTTTTCCACTTTTCCCTAACAATTTTAAATGCTTTAATATTATTAATCAAAAGCCCTTTTAAAAAAAATGATTGTGATGAAAATAACTGTTTTTATTTTGTAATTGATTTCTACTAATATTATTCTTTCCAATTATTATTAAAAAAATAAGTTTTGTTGTTATAATAAAAAATGATGATTTTAGTTAAACTTTCAATGAATTGATTTAGCGTCTCCAGTATTTTTGACACATCCCTTCAATAAAACAGTCAAGCTTGGTGAAAGCATTGAATTGAGTTGCAAGGTTAATGGTTATCCATACCCAAATGTATATTGGTTTTATGAAAATCAAATATTACCCTTTACCAATATTTCAATGTTAGATATATTATACATAGATAACATAACAAAAAAACATGAAGGATTCTACTTTTGTGTTGCTACCAATACTGCTGGAAAAGCAACCTCCAATAAAGGGTATTTGCAAGTGTTAGGTAAATATTCTTGTTTTTATGTTTTATCAATTAGTTGCATGTGTTTGCCTATGATTTTAAAGATTTTTTGGAATGTTCCATTTTAATCACTGTAATCATTGTTAAGTTGTACATTTTAAGTTCTGCAAAAAAAACTTTATATTATTGATTCTGTTACATAAATACCATATTTTACTGCCACCACCACCTTAAGGACCACCACCTTAAGGACCACCACCTTAAGGACCACCACCTTAAGGACCACCACCTTAAGGACCACCACCTTAAGGACCACCACCTTAAGGACCACCACTATTAGGGACTTAAGTATCATTGATCATCTATGATATTATCATATGATGCTTAATTTGACCATATTTTTATTGAGGAAAAAATCCAATGCTTTAACATTTTGAATTGTTAATATATGGATTTAAGAACCTAATGCTTACTGTTTTTTTCACAAACTAATATATTCATTTTAATATATACAATTAATTGGATGTACAATTAAATGTTTAATTAAATAAAATATTTAACTTGGAAATGGAGTAAGTAATTCTTAATTACTTGCTTTTTTTTTTTTTCTCAGAACATAGAAATTATTCTATATTACTTGACTTTTTAGTGCCACCTATAATCAAAGTTGCAGAAAAAATATGTGCCAACATATCAAGCTTACTTGTAATCTCTTGCATAGCATATGGTAACCCAACTGTAAGCATCCAATGGGCAACTCCGTTTAGCTTAACTTTTGTTTCTGTTAATTCCAATACAGTTCAAGAAAATGATCTGTTCTACACCATCAGTAATCTCACAATTTCCAAGGTATCATTAAATAATAGTGGAATCTATAAATGTCTTGCCATTAATGATGCTGGAAATGATTGTGTTGCAATTAATGTGACCATAGAAGGTAATTTTAATGGGCTGAAAACTCATTTTAAAAAGAAAAAAAGTTTAAGTGTTGTTTTATTTTCCAAAAAAGTTATTTAAAATGGTTTTAAGGCACTTTTCACACAAAGAGACACTTTTTTTAAAAATCTCATTAACAATTTTTATTTAATCTTTTAGCTCCACCAAGTATTATCTCATTTGACTTGTCTGGTCTGTTTATTAAATCTTCAAATATTAACATTAGTTGCCAAGTGTTGGGAACTTCTCTCAATGTTTATTTCAAACATAATTCATCGGTATTATTATCCAACTTAACTTTTGAAAACAATTATTATATGCTCTTGATTCAGAGTGTAACTTTTGAAAACAGTGGCTCATACTCTTGTTATGCATCTAATACACTAGGAGAAGCTGTAGAATCAAAAGAGATTATCATAAAAGGTTTATTACATATATTTATCTATGTTTTTTTTAATTATACAAAGAAACAAAGCAAAAAAAGATAAAAATTATTATTTAAATATTACATTAAAATAGATCAATCCTGCCTTCTTTCAGAGATTCAATATATTTTTAGATCAGCCTTACCCACCTACTGTCCATAGTTTGAGAGCCTTTTCTGCTGATGCTATAAAAGTATCTTGGAATGAAAGTTTTGATGGCCACTCTCCAATAGTTCAATACATCATAGAGTACACTGCTAATAATCAAAGTTGGAAGATTATCTTGATGCACCCTAATAGTTTTAGTGCTAATGTTTTGCAATTGAAACCATATACCACATATTACTTTCGTTTAAAAGCAAAAAATGCTATTGGAGAAAGTACCTACAGTCAAATAGTTAAAATTAAAACATTAGAGGGAGGTAGGTTTTTACTATTCTCCAATATTATTTTAAATTTTCTGCTAAAATATTATTTAAAAGGCATGTATTAAATAAATAACAAATGTTTAGGAAAACAAATTTTTTTTTTTTTGTTATCTTCTTACTTGTATACAACCTGTAGTCTTGTATAAAATATAAATGATGTTTAACAAATAAAAGTTTTTGATGTCAAATTTGAAGCGTTTTAAAATGTAGTTCTAATCTTTTTGTAACTTTTTAAAATTACTTTTTTAGTACCTTCGTCTCCTATAAATTTGACCTGTCTGAGAAAAAATTCAACATCAATTCTTTTGCAATGGTACTTACCTGAACAAACAAATGGTATAATTAAAGTGTTCAAAATTGTTTATACAAGAGGCAAAATTTCAGAGGAACTGTATCATTTTGTAGATCTTCAGCATTCAGTATATCAAGTTTGGTTAACAAATCTACAGCCTTATCAAAATTACAATATCAAACTCAATGCAGCTACTGGAGATGAACATAATTATAATTGGGGAAATTTTACTGAAACAAGTATTGTTAAGACTTGTGAAGGCAGTAAGCAAAAATTATTTTAATTGTTACTATTACCATTCCTATTAACACTATTTCTACCATGATTATTTTGAAATTTTTAACTCATAATTTTACTTTTCTGTATGTGTTGAATACAAAGTGTAACTATCCATTTTCACCAATAACAATTTTGAACTGAAATGTTTTATTTAATCACGGCTCTCAATAAAGTCAATGTAATTAATATAGGCAGTAAGCTATATAATTGATATTTATGTTTTAGTTCCTAATGTAGGAAGATTCAAATTGCAATCAATCAATATTAGTTTGACAAGTTTTGAAATCAATTTCCGCCTTAAAACAAATGAGAGTGCAAACGGTGTAATCCTAGGATACGTTGTTAATTGCATCTCTTCTTCTTCAAAAGTTACTATCAATACAACAGCCACAACTTTAATTTTGGAAAATCTCACTCCATATACTGAATATAGCATATCTGTTGCTATCTTTAACAAAGTGGGAATTGGAAATTTCTCTTTACTTATTATTGCTTTTACAAAGATGGGAGGTAAAGTACATAGAATTTTGAAGAAAACTAAAAAACTTGTATTATGAAATCTAAGAACTGAAATTTTTAGTACTTAATTGTCTAATATTTCATGTATCAAAAATGTTTTATAATATAGTGCCAGGTGCTCCTGCAAATGTTCAAGTTAATGTAGTTAATGCTACTGCTGCTAAGCTGTCATGGTTTCCACCCAAAAATAGAAATGGTGTTATTAAAAGTATTTTAACTTTCTTTGTATTTGTAATAATATAAAAAATAAATAAATAAAAAAGAACAGCCTGTAAACTGCTGTACTTGGTTTTACTTTTAGATTATGAAGTTAAAATCTCGGAAGGAAATACAACCATGGTAGTTCTAACAAAAGAACATTTCCTTTTAATTTCCTTATTGCAGCCTAACACTACTTACACAGCCTATGTGGTGGCTTTCACTGAAGCAGGACAAGGAAATGCTTCTGAAAAAGTCCTGTTTAAAACAGGTGAAACAAAATATGTTAGTTTAACTTTTTTTTAATTGTGTTTTTAATATTCAATTCTTTTTTTTAATTGTGTTTTTAATCTCCAATGCATTTTCTCCTGCACGATTTTATCTGTGTAAGAAAAAAATTTTCTCAACTAAATAAAATTTGAATAATTTTGAAACAGTTTGATGAAACTACTAGATGATCCTTTAATGATTAAACTGATTTCATTTGATGTCTGATTTGAACATTTTTAGGGTTGCTTACTTCTATGACAACTAGAGTTCCTATCAGGTGGCTTGAACGTGAATATATGATTGTAATTGTTGCTGTGTCAGCACTCTCTGTTTTATTGTTATTTATATTAGTTATTGTTATTTTGGTAAAGATTTTCCATAAGGAAGTTAAATATGGTAAGTATTCAAATACAGTAATATTCTTGTAAATACAGTAATATTCTTGTAAATACAGTAATATTCTTGTAAACTTAATATATAGGAAATGCTTAGAAATTCTATTTTTTAAATTTGAATTTTTAAATTGCTTTAGAGAATTAAAATAGTTTATTGAAATTGAAATATTTCAAATATGTAAATAATTTATTTGATTATTATATATCTAAAACTTTAAAAAATTCTTGGTATTTTTAAAATAAACGTTGTACTTACAAAAGATTTTTGAATAATTTCATAAATATTTGTATTTAAAACTGTAAAGAAAATTTAAATTTAAAATCTTGCAGTGAATAACCGTCCTAAAACATTAAGTTTTAAAACTAATGCTTTTTATTTTTATTAAATGTACATTCGCAAATATCATATTACAAATATAGGAATTACAGAATCTTTTTTAAAAATAGTTGTAATTGTTTATAATGTTGTTAAGGTATGTATTTTTTTATCTAGATTCCCCTGAAAAAGAGTGGGAAAACAAACTATGTAAGTAATAATTTATTTTACAGTTTTTATTTTACAATTCTTACATATTGCTTAGTGAAAAAAAGAAATTGTAGTAAATTTTTCTTTTAACTGCTCATCGAATATCAAGCATAATAACTTTGTACAAGAGTTGAACAATTCATGTTTAACTTGTCGCTTGATTTTCGTAATTTCCTTAAAGTTGATAAAATATTTATATACCTTTTTAACTTTTGTTATTTTTTAGACAATTGTAAAGAAGCTAGTGAGTTAATCAAAAGTGATGGAGGCAGAAAGTAATTAGATTTGAGTCATGTAATTATTCTTGTTTAAATTGTAAAAAAAGAGACCGATGGTACATTTAGATTCTAGTACCATTTATTGAGTAAATCTTAATACTGGTCACTTTATTTGCGTATATAATTTGAAGATAAATATCTCAAACGTATATGTCGGTATGTAAATGTATTTAGTTCAACCTTTCCTGCCGGACATATCAACGATTTAATTTGGGATGACGATATTGATTCAAATAATAATCTTGATCTTCAATATGCTGGTTCAATGACCCCAAAGTGTATAAAGAAGGGAAGTTCTGAGATTATCGAAGATACTAAAATCCAGTATTGCAGTGTTGAACCGTACCAAGGGATGACAGTAGAAACGAGTCCGTTAGTAAAATTAAAAGGATCCGATGTGAAATTTGAAAGGTATTTTTTGTTATCTTTTTTTTTTTACACTTATATTTTTTAAACATGCTTTTTAAAAACTTAACTGCAGGATGCATTTTTTATTCCTTTAAGAGTTTTAATTTCTCTACCTTTTACTTGTCTCTAATTTTTTGAGTTTTGTTGTTATTTTGAGTTTTGTTGTTATATAGGGTTAGGATTTTATGTGATACTTCAGCACAACAAGATGATACATTTGATCGACAAAGCATCACTCTAAACTCTCTTAACAATCCTCCATCTTTATCCAATCTTGATCTTATTGAAAACGAAACTGATTTTTCTGATGATCTTCTCAACGAGAGTTTTCAACAGTAACGAGATGGTTTCATCACTATGATCCAAGTGGAAAGAAAAGAATTAACATGTTTTATTGAGAAAATATCGAAAGTATCATGAAGCCTGAAGACACAAAGAAAAACTAGAATGTCAAAACTAGATTTGAATAGAGTTAGGGAAGTCGCAAAGAATGATTTTTTATCAATATTTAGAAAAATAAGTTCAGTGAATAAACCTCCGCTTTTAATTCTTTTTGAGAAAAAGAATAAAACCGATGAATGCAACTCAAAAGTCTCAGCCGATAGGGCAAAATGCCCAATTAATGGCCACAAATTTCTTATTGATAGCCGTGAAGAATGCCTTAATCTAACGGAGCGTTTTCTTTTCACTGTTATATTGGTGACGAAGGGCTTCACCTAAAAAAAGTCGTAGTTAGTACTAAAATATGCTTCATTCAGAGAAAAATTTAAACAGAGATTTCAATTTCTTATTAGTTAATGGTCAGGTAGACCAAATAGCAGCCAGCAAATTGAGAAATGGTACCTATTATTAGCCACTTACATTACCTATAACGGACATATCTAAGAATGCTTATATGTTAAAAAGTATTATATTATCAGACGATTATAGCCTAATAATGAACTGGGAACTACTAGATACTAAGAAAAATATGTTTTTTTTTGGCAAAAAAAGAGTATAGTAAAATATACTCTGTTTTGCTAAAAAATATTTTTTTCTTGATTTATAGAGTACTTTAACAGTTTATTTGTTATTCAAATCTACCTAGTGTATAAAATAGGAAATAAAAAAAAATAGTTGAGAAATTTTTTAATTGCTATTAATCTTTTGAACTAAATTAGCTTTTTTAGATCACTTTTGTATCTTCTTCTTCTGTTGTAATTTTTTTTCTTTCTCTTTTTTCTTTTTCTTTTTTCTTCAGTTGCTTTGACTTTATTTTTTTTCTTTTCCTTTCATTCAATTTAGATTGGATTGCTTCTTGTGAAGTTAATACAAAATATTTTTGAACCTTTCTTCGATTTTCTTTTGAGTTAATAGTATATATATTTGGATAAGGCAAAATATCATACAAGACAGAATAAGCTGAACAAGACAGAATAAGCTGAACAATAGCTTCATTTGGCATCTGATTATAATAAGAGGGGGTTTCATTGGTCAAATAACTATGCTGGCCTGTGATTTCATTTGGCATAGAATTTGATTGAACAATGGTTTCATCTAGAACTGCAATAGGAAGATCTGTGTTTTCATTTGACACTAGAACATCTAATTTTAAAACGTCCTTTGTAGGTGAACTCTTTTTCAGTTTGAATTTTTTATATACTTTATACAAAGGATCTGGGATGTCATAACTATTCTGAATACAGAATTTGAAGGTAGTAAACTTCTCATGTGTTAAATAAGTATCCCATACCAAAGAAGCAGTATTATTGTCAAGGTTTACCAAATCAGTATTATATGTTTTTTCATACTCAGACATATTTTCAGGTTTATTTATCACATTTTCTGATGTTGTTATTCTAGTGTCAGTTTTGATGGGTTGCAAACTTGATTCAAGCAGATCATTTTCATCTAGCAGCTGTTGTATGGAATAGACAGAATTAGGCAAGTAAGCTATGCTTGGAACAGCAGATGGATTATATGGATATATGCCACAAGATCGAAATCCTGAAATAATGTTATCAGCTGTGAGGGCTTGGTCCCAGGCTTTCTTGAAAAGACCACAAAAATTTGGCTTGTTAACAGTAACTCCAGTATATCCATTTATTAATTCATGACAGATTTGATTGTAATATGTTTTAAGAGGACCAAATACTGTTCGATCTAGAGGCTTGAGTCAATACGAACGCCAGTGCTGGCATTTCCACAATATGAATATTATTTTCGATTGCAACAGACAATAATTCAACCGAGCTATGAGAATCGTGACCATCAACTATGAGGCCTAACTCTACCTATGTTAGGCAAGAAAGTATTGGTGAACCAAAGATAAGCAATCCCTCGCTTTGTCCAACCTGTTTCACTAAAACTCCAATTTGAGTATGAAGGTGCATCTGTAGTATTGAAAGATTGAAGAGGCCTAATTGTTTTACCTTTTGCTATCAAATTTGGAGGCACTAAATCACCTGGAGCATTTATATCAGCAATGATGGTTATGGTTTCACGTTTTCCTGGTGTACGAGATTGAAGGTGTTTTGTACCTCTTTTTGCAAGTATTTTTGGAGGTTTAAAGTCCATCTGTAATCCGGACTCATTCATATTCCAAATCAAAGATGGCTTTAAAAGTGCATGAGTTTCCTGCAAAACTTCATGCAGTGAATAGAAATATTTTGCTACTTTTGGCATTAATGGCGAGCTGATGAAGTACCTTCAGGCTTTCGCAAAACTAAATTTTTATGTCACTTATTGAATGAGCGCCACCATTTTTCTAAAAGAGTTAAATGTTTAAACTTTAAATTGTGTTTCATGGCTAAATCAGAAGCATATTTTTTAAATTGTCTTTTTCCAAATCTGAATCCAAGAGTAGCCCTTGTTGCTGCATATTCAATTAACTTGTTCTCTAAATAGCTCAATAATATTGGACTAGGTCCTGGTCTAACACCAAGAACTGAATCTCCTCTAAAATATTTACCAAGGGTTGACCGGGGAGCACTAAATTGTAATGCAGCTTCTCGTTGTGACATTAAACTATTTTCAACAGCTGCAATTGCATTTTTCATATCAATACTGGACCTCTGAAATCTCTTTATCTTTTTCACTTTCTGGGTTAACTTTGAGTTAAAACTAAAGGCACACACATAATACATATTCACATAGTGAATATGTATTATGTAATACATGTATTGTATAGATAAGTTATTATTTTATATATTTACTAGCTATATATAAATCAGCACTTGCCTATATGTTATGTTTATATAAATAGCTGATGTATTTGAAATAAAATGGAAATCAATTTTACTTTATGGTGTTTATACAGCATAAATTACACTAAGATCCTAATAATAGCCACGTTGGTACCGTTTGAAATTTTTATATACTTTATATAAAGGTTCTGGGATGTCATAAGAATTCTGGATACAAAACTTCTTGTGTAAAATTTCTAAAAAATCAAGACTAATAGAAACATTTACAAAAGCTCGAACAAAACATGGATATATTAAAGAAACACATGTTGATATTAATCAACTAGGTAAATGTCCCGCCAAGTAAATAAATGTAACAAAAGCTCAATTTAATAACAAATTAGTTTACCTAAATTATTTTTTTTATACTATTTATTTAATTATTTGTTAAAATTTAATTATTTATTATAGGCTTCACTTGTTTTTTTTTAAGAGTTATAAATTTTTAGCTAAACCACATCTTGCCAGCCTCTTAGTCTGAGTTACATCCACTCAATTTCTCAGTGTAAGTGTACATAAGACCTTGATGTGACTAATGCATTTCAGCCCACTGCTTGGTGCCATCACCAAGCAGTGGACTGAAATGCCTTAGTCATATCAAGGCTTTGTGCTCGATATTCCGGCCAAGGATTGAAACTGTGATCGTAGCTGATGGTGGCCACACATTCATTGATTAACTATTATAAATTTTTTTATCTTTATTGTTGAAAAAAAGTTTGGTGGACGGTTTTTTAAGATAAAAAAATTCAAAAATAAGATGTCAGGTTTCAACTGTAAACTTTTTTAAAATAATTTGCCACAAAATCTGGAGCTATAATATATTATTATGATCAATTAAATAACATTAGTTAAGAATTGTTTCATTATCAAAACAGAAAGTTTGAAAAAACAAGTCCATGTAAAAAGTTTCCAGGCTTCCTAAAACTACTCCATAGTGTGTAGAAAAGCTAAAACAGATTTCTTTGCACTTTCGAGTTAAGCTTAAAGTACTGGTAAAAGTAAATTGTAAAATTGTTATGAACAGAGGCTTGTTTTAACTGTAATTAAATTCTGATATTTTTCTTCCATCTTACATTTGGTCGAGCTTTGTAGATTAATAATGTATCAATGTCAACCTTGAAACTTATCAAAATTGCAAAATCATTTTCATGATATGCACCATTTTCGTTTTCCATTTGTAAATTCGTTTAGAGGATTTTATTTTAGAAGATACGATCTATGACGAGTAGTTTTCTGCAGCTCATTAATAAGAATCTTTGCTTTTACAATGATCTTGTTAAGGAGCAGCAGCATATTGATGAAGACATGATTGACAATCTTTTTAAGAATTACTGTAAATTGATCTTTTGTCTTCTCATCATACACTTCAGATTCTTTGATTTCGCCAGTTGATTCCTAAGGTCACTTGCACTTCAAATAAAAACTACTATGAAAAAGTAAAAATTGTAAGAAAAGATAAAAAATATTGAAAATATTTTCCAACCATCAAAGAAACGACAAAATAAAATGTCGGTTAACAATTTTTATATTTTAGTTACTAAAATGTTAAAAGTTGTTAAATATTTTCTTAATCGACATTTTATCTACCGACGAAATACTTATTTCAGTAAATAATTCAAAAAAACTTAAGCCATTAATTAGACAATTATAATAATGATTATTTTACCAATATTTTAATTCATTTCAAATATAAATTATTAATTTTTCACCAACAATTGTAAAGGATGTCACGAACAACCAGAATTTAACAACCTGACTGCGGCAGCAGCAATAAATTTTTTAGATGTATGTGACGTTCTGAAAGGAAATCAGCAGAAAATACATTCTTAATTATGACTGTCGGACTAGAAAAAAAAACGTTTTGATCTCCGTAAAAAAGATGATGTCTTCAGTGCCATCTAAATATCTTTTAAATTTAGTACGGAGGTTACTTTTTTTTCTATTTTTTTTTTTTTGTTGTTTTTTTTTTTTCACGCTGCAGAAAGAAAAAATTTCTTTCTTCCTTTTTAGCAAACGAAGAGCTAAAAAAAAAATTTTTTTTCTTTTTGCAGGTTTGAATTTTACATCGTTAAAGTTTTCAAAATTTTAACATGTTACAAAATTTATATATATTTATATATATTAACTGAAAGTTGAAATATAGTACATTATAGTATGAGTTTTCATATTTTTGGTGATTTACAGTAAAGAAATTTTAATTTAAGCAATAAAAACCAGTCCAACTACTAATTGTAATAACATTCATTTTTAATTTTTGTTTTTTTTTATATTTATATTTCCCAGATCTCCGCTCATACACAAAGTTCTACTTACACTGTTGATTTTCTTCAATATTTATTTAAAATATTCCAAATGCCAGATGAAAACCGTTTGCTTTATGGTTGTTCTGTTTCAGAAGAACTTCTAGAGTTACTTTTTTAAGCATTGTGACAGAAACGGACGATTTCAAGTCTAACGTTCTTAGAACGACAACCGATTCATCACTAAACATTTCATCCTTCCAATTTGCTATTGACCATTCCTTGTATTTCTGATAGAAACCAAAAATGATCTAGAACATTTTTTTAAGAAAAGCGAGATTTTTTTTGCTGGAATATGGCTCTCAAAATGTAGTTGTTTGCACAAACGTCTTCTAATTGTTTCTACACTTTATGCAACACCAGTGGGCAATACCTCAGATGACATTTCAGAAGCACTGGCAAACGGATATGGTTTTTTATAACCGTGAATACGACTATCGGCTCTTAGAGGAGTCACTTTAGGTCGTCAAGTTTGAGCTTTGTTTTTACAATCACCAGTTTTATAATATTGCTTGAATGTTTTTACGATGCAATTATGTGGTACATTAAAATATGCAGCCATCGAAGTCACTGTCAATTCTGTTATTAATTTGTTAATTTTTCCTATGATCATTATTTGAATTTTTCACCAAAGTAATTTCAAATTATTGCTAAAACAAATTTATTGATTCAAAATATTAATTACGCATGCATTTAATAATAATATTCAAAGTTGTGTATCCAAAAAATTATTTTTTGATAAATTTTTAAAACTTTCTGCAAATTCTAAAAATATTTCAAACTTTTGATCGTGAAGGCTCAGGTAATCATTCTCATTCTCTTTGAAATATATTTTAAGAGAGAGAGGAAAAAAAACTGGCCACCCGTTTTCACTCACCTGGCTAGTAAATAATTTTTAAATAAATGTTAATTTTTCCGTAGTGACAAATCTCACTTTAAATGCTGGAGTTGTATTTCATGGTCCAAAAAGCCTAAATTTAACTTTGTACCATTAAAAATTTTAATGTTTCCAGTATTTTAAACTTTGATCCAAACTTTGGTCCACTGTGCGTCATAATTGCAAATGCAGAGAGAGTGAAGGAGCTCAATTCAAAATTAGGACCATAATTTTTATGAATAGTAGTAATGAATTGCGGAAATTAATTGACAGAAGAAACAATTTGTCGAAATTATTGGAAGTCATTAATAGGGTAAGGGAGTTGCATCTCTCCTACCCATAGCTACGTGCCTGGAAAACACTTCATGAAAATGTTGAATTGACTTTTATAAATATAATAATAATTTGAAGAATATAATAGTAATTTGTTTCAAAGTTTCTTTCAAAATGTTGGTATTTTTTCCAAGAATAAAGAATAAAAATAATTTGTTAATATATTTAAAACATTTCAAACTAAACAACCAACTACTGTTATTTATCGTTACTACAACCGACTACCTGCACTAAATAACACTATATTTATCTTCTTACGTTGAATGTTAGTAACATCAAGAAAACATAACATGTTAGTCAATCTCTATTTAATAAAAAAAAAAACAATTGAAATTATTATTTTTATAATTGGTGGAATAATTGGTGTCGACTTGACACCATAACTAAACAGAACTATTAGGCTTAAGGCTTGTATTACACTGTGATTAATTTTGATGCACCATACTAATTATCATACGAATTGTTAAATTCAGTTTTATCCAACACCATCTCTAACTGCATACTTTTGAGTTTTAGTTCATCTAATTCTAGTTCAATCTAGTTTTAGTTTATCATTTAGTTAATTAGGATCACCCAGGACAAAAACTTTTTTAGAAATTCTATAGAATTTCTAAAAGAGTTCTATAGGAGTTTTATAGGAGTTCTATAGGGGTTTTTGGGAATTATATAGGAGAATTCATATAGACTTTTGA
Source organism: Hydra viridissima (assembly GCF_058129835.1). Classification (NCBI taxonomy): domain Eukaryota; kingdom Metazoa; phylum Cnidaria; class Hydrozoa; order Anthoathecata; family Hydridae; genus Hydra; species Hydra viridissima. The sequence continues at coordinate 6,226,307 of NW_028324313.1, forward strand.
ATAACTGTAATGGGTAAGTATGCATACTTGAAAATTATATTTTCAAGGAATGAGAAGTATGAAAAAATCGCAATCTATATATTACAGTCTTTATTCAATAAAACCAACATAAATAATGTTTACAATTAAAATATTCTATTTGATCAATCTTTATATTATTATGACTGTATTTATAAATGTATACATACACACATATAAAGAAATATACGTGATTGAAATTTCTTTAAGAAACATAAACTTCAATAACCTGTAAAACAATCACAACTACAATCTAATACCTCTAATGCCTTAAAACAATATATATATATATATATATATATATATATATATATATATATATATATATATATATATATATATATATATATATATATATATATATATATATATATATATACTTAAAACAATATATATATATATATATATATATATATATATATATATATATATATATATATATATATATATATACCTATATATATATACCTATATATATAAACCTTTTTAGTTGATAGCCTTCAAAAAACCCGCTTTTAAAAATCTATTATTTACAAAATAAGATATTTTCTATACAACACGAGAATCTCTTTTTAGAGCACAAAACAACACCATGGAGAAAACCAAGCCAACGATCTAAAAAAAGTAAAAACTTTAAGTTAATTCACAATTTTTACGGAAACTTAAAAGTATTTCAGCATTTCAATTAGTTGTACAAGTAGCTCATGTTTTTCTTAAGAAATACGCGGAATACACGGATACCTGGAACAATCCAAATGCAATACCCACAGCTCCTAAGTACAAAGTGTACTTCTTCAGAAAGTCTTCAATTGATGAAAAACATCCCTTTAATAAAAAAAATTTTAAAAATCAGTATACAAAAAATTCAAACAAAACTAAAATTAATAAAAGTTATTTAAAATAAATTCAAAATTAATCAAAGTGCTACCTTTTCATAATATTGTTGCTTTACATTTGCAACTATTGCATTATTGTATGGACGAGTTCCACATGATGAATCAGATCCATCAACCCCTTTTTTTTTACAGCATGTTTCATCAACTTCTGATACATTATGGCCATTCCTGTTTATTGCAGGCTCCTTCCAATCATCAATTGTATCAACACCACAGCAATCAAAAGTTTGCTGAATTATATTCATAGCTGTTCCTACATCATCTTGTTTATAATAAAGAGATGGTATGCGCTTTTTAAGTTCAGTTCTGAGTTCTGTTTTGATCTGATATTAAAGTTGTTGTGATAGATAAATAAATTCATGCATATATATATATATATATATATATATATATATATATATATATATATATATATATATATATATACGCACACATACAAATTTTAAATATTAATTCTTACAGTTCCTCTCCAATGGTAAGCCATTATTCCTGATATGATCTCCAGCAAAAATATAATTAACAGGAACACAAAAAACTGCAAAGAAATAAGATAATTTGGACAATAAAACCCACTAGGGTAATCTGTTACTTGAAAATGAAAGGTTTTTTTAAAAACAAATTGGCTTAATTAACTTACCACAATTAACATACACTTGTTCTCTGTAATAGCACCACAACATCCCAGGAAAGAAATGATGACAATAATTACACCAGCAGCAATAAGTGTATTTGCAATTGAAATATAATCATAATCTGCCACTGCTTTCCAGCTGCCTTTCTCAACATTAAGCCAAACTCCTAAGCCAAGGAGTCCACAGCCAGTAAGCTAATATTAATATAAAAAAAAATCACACAAAATTAATTATGTTTTTATTAAATAAATATATAATTAAAAAGCTAAAAATAAGTGCAAATACATTTACTTACAAAGAACAGAAAGTTGAAAACAAAGAGAAGATATTTAATACACTTTGATGCACCAGTAACCATTTTTCTTTTGTTTTTAAAATTAACACTTTTTTGTACTGATTTTTTGTTCACCAAACATATATATATATATATATATATATATATATATATATATATATATATATATATATATATATATATATATATATATATATATTTATTTATTTATATAATATAATATGATATAATATAGTATGCTTATTTGTTTTAAATAAATATATAAAAATACATTTATTCTAAAAACATTTTATGAAAATCTGTTCCTAAAAGTCCTTTAACCCACATTAAATTTTCAAACTATCAATACTCTTTATAGGTTCCTAAAAAATCTATTCGAAATATTAAAAAATTCAAATAATTCACTAGTACCTGAGAATCATAAACGTATTTTATTTATGTGCAAGATAAGAAACCGAAGAAAAGTTTCAGAAAATAACAACATTCAACTGCGCTCATTCAATGAATGAATGTGTATTATGCAAATAATTTAACGTCCAATATATGTATTATTGATGAAACTGTTAAAAGAAATTTTTAAGAGATCGTTATCTAAGTAACGCAAAAATATCTAACTTAATTTAAAAAATTGGATTGTTACAGTTTAACAAAAAGCTATAATAAAAAAAAACAAAAAACAAATAAAACAAATAAACAAATAAAAATACAAAAATAGTTATCTTACCAGATCAATTTCAGGAACGAAAATGTTTCGATTACTTTACAGCCCACAGATTAAATTTAAGTGTTAAAAGTAAAGACTGGAAAGTTTTAAAAATTCAGGACCAGAACCTTGAATATTTCAGTAAGAGATTCCCCTACTAAAAGTCCTAGTGATTTTATATACCTACAAACCCTAAAGTGGATCAATCCCTCTTAATCGCAACTTAAAAAGCTCTGAATATGTTTTTAAAATAGTTTATTCGTTTTTCAGAAAATAATATCAAAAAAAAGTCATAAAATATCAATTTTTCAACATTAATATTTATGTTTCGGCAAAGTGTCTAAGTCGTGTTCCGATAAATTTATCTACTTTTGAACTTCTGGCGTTAAAAAGTTCATGATATAACCAAAAGTAACCCATCTTATCTTTATATATTGAATAGGGCAATAATACATTTCGTGAAGTGTTTTCAACGTATATCCAACTGACAAAAATTGTTTTTAGCTCGGAAATTAGTCCAGATATTACATTTAATCATTCAACAAAACGTCACAGCTATTACTCAAAAATAATTCAATATTTCATAGAAACTTTAAAATAAATTTTTGTGGAGTTTAAAAGTGACGATGAAGATATTCGATAGTAAAAAAACAAAAAACAAAAAAACAATAATTATCATTTTTCTGACTATAGCCCCATCCTATAAAGCTTGTTACGTAAAACGCAAAAAAATGCGTAATTACGGAAAATTTTTGCGTAGAATATTTTACGTAATTACGGAAAATTTTTGCGTAAATTAAAACTTTACATAATTACGCAATTTTCAAAACAGCAATCCTGGAGCCAATGCTATAAACATAAAAAACGAAGTTTTTTCCGTAAAACACGAAGTTTTTTCCGTAAAACACGAAATTTTTACCGTAAAAAGCGAAGAAAAAAAAAGTCCATTGCTATAAACATTCAAAAAACTCCGTTTTTAAGATAAAAACTTCGCTATTAAATCCAATGCTATAAACGAACAAGGGAATCGCCTTTTCAGATAAAAAATGCGTTTTTTCGAAAAAAAACTTCAGATAGATTTTTGATCTCAATTTTAGATATTTTCTTCGTGATTTTTGGCGGCCATTGTTGGAACAACGTTAGCGCTTCAAAATCATTGAACATTCTTTGTTTGTGTTTTTATGCAGATATTTTATAGATAAAGCTTAAAAGGATTTTGGTAACTTCATAATAAACTAATTACTTAAAATCTGCATTTAATCGATTATTCAGTTCCTTGTTGTGCTTCGTTAACAATGCATGCATGAATTTAAAATTCCATACTTATTTATGAAGGTTTTCGATAGTAATTCTGGTTAAACAAATTTTTCATAGTGTTTGACTAAAGAAAAGTATAAATAGTCGATAAATATGCCATATAATACACAAATACACAACAAAATAATATACAAATACACAAAAAAATAAAATGCTGTTTAAAGAACTTAAAATGTTACTAGCAATAAAAATCAGAGAAAACAAAGAGGTTCTTCTTGGGAAGCTTAGTATGTTTTAATTAGCAAACTATTTAAATAAAAATATGTATTGCTACATTATATTTTATATATATGTTTATATGTGTATATATATATATATATATATATATATATATATATATATATATATATATATATATATATATATATATATATATATATATATATATATATATATATATTTACAAATGTTATAGTATAAGTATGTAATCAATCAATCATATTTCTAAATAAAGATTTTACATTCAAGTTTATATACAAATAGTTATAAACTAATGTAAAGTAAACTACTAACAGTGCTAATGATATATAACAAGGGTAATAATAATGGCAATTTAATTATTCTATTCAAAATCAGCAGAGATATTACAGTATATAAAATTAACAATGATAACATGATGTAATGTATAGTATATATCAATTATTTATATATATATATATATTCCTTATTATCCTTTGAGTACCAAAAAAAGGTCTGCATTTCTTAAATTTAGAGGTGGAAAATTTCGTGTACTCAGTGATATATTTAGTTTTCATTAACTTCATTTATGAAGATGACAAACATGGTTCGGTCGAGACTAATTTGCTCATCAGTCTTTTTAATGAATGGTTAACTTCTCTTCTCAACTAATGTGTGGAATATCATAATACTTTTCTTTAGCTCATTTGCTCTTACATAAGTTTACACAGACAAAAATCACATAATCACAGTGTTTAATTAGGGGTCCGTCACACTACAAAACAAAGAGTTGAATGCTGAAGTGTTTTGTAATAAAAAATTTCTCATTCATTTTTGTAAATACTACAGCTTTCAACCCCTTGTTTTGTAGAGTGACGGACGCCTATTATTAGGTCTTTCATGTCTTGTATTGCAATCAATCGTGAGTTTGCTCTAGTGTAAACTAACCATTTTGATAAAAGTTCCTACTTCAAGTTGATGGATTTTTGAATATTTTAAAGTTAAACAATGTTTCTCACCCAACGCTTAACCTTTAGAAAAATGTCAAAAATATTTTTTAAATAACTTAATATTCACTGAAACTTTTAAAAATTATGCAACTTTAACAAATTATAAAAAATTATAGGATATTTTTCTTTAGTTATAATTATGAATGCTTTAAAAGAAACAGATGAAAAAAATAGAACTAGAGTGATAAAACCCTCAGTGGTTGTCTTGCTCCTCCTTCTGTTTGGTACACGATCAACTAAGGGGAGTGCGCAAAATAATATCCGAAGAGAAATTTTCATGCCCACAATAATTTTTTTTTCCCCACAAGCTGTAACATTACATCATACCAGATCATACGAGAAAAGATTGATAGACTTTTATTAATAAAAATTGAGTTAAAAGGCAGCTTTTATTCCCCTATCAGTAAATTTTTGGCATCATCTTTTTTCCGTGTTCTTCTCGTGTTTTTTGTAATTCTCATAGCAACATGGCGTGTTTTTCGTATTTAACATGAATCTTGCTTATCTTTATAATTTACGAATAAGGCTATTTTACAGTCAATTTTCGGATGTTAATTCAGCCGATAATAATTGCCTAGTGAGCAAAAATCTACAAACGTCATCCAGGTGCCTTATATAGAAATATTACTCAGTTTTTATTAAAATTTAATTTTTTTTTAATTTTTTTTTTAATATTGTTAAATTAGTATTTTAAACTTGTATTTTAGCATTTTTAAATTAGTATTTTTACAAGATGTATATATTTCTTTCAGAAAATATATACATTTTGCATAAAATACTAATTCTGCCTAAATCAATTTCTCTTTAGCGGAAAATTTTCAGCAAACTTTTGGCGAAATTTTTAACAATAAAATTATGAAACTTTTTTTTTAAAACATGAAAAAAGGTATGAAAATGTAGTCTGTAAATAATATAATATATACAACTAAATATAACGGCATGACTTTTGTTTTGTGGAGTGTTATACAGCATTTATTTAAGTTTGTGTAGCCATTGAAATCTAAAAATCTTTTTTTTTTTTTTTATTTGTCAGATTAATGATGATGTCTAATAAACAGAATTTGGGAAGAAAAGAAAATCCAAGTTTAAAGTAAGTTAGTTTACCAAGATGAACAAGATGCGAAAAACTTTAAAATCTTCTTTTCTACTTTATCAAACATTGTTGAAACTTTTAATGAAGATTCTGAAGGAGATGATAATAATCATTTTTTGTTTAGGAATTTTAAATTTCTTAAAGATCTCTAAATAGTTTAACTTGCTCTGAGTACGATGCACAGAAACTGAGTTTAAATAACAAACTTAATCTAAGAATGGGTTTTACTTATAAACTTGTTATAAAATGCTCTTCTTGTGATTAGAGTAACGAATTTTATAAATCTCCATTAGGGACCAACCAAATTCACTGCAAAAAAATAAAAGAAGAAGAAAGAAAACCACACAAAGCACAGCATCAAAATGCCACATTATTATTAAGAAGATCTTTTTTTTTTTGCCGTGAATTTGGTTGATTTCTAATCTACATTTTGTTTCTGTCCTCAAAATGCATCGATAATTGTTGGCGCCTGTAATGAAAATAACATTTCAACACACAGAAAAAAATTAGCATTTTAACATAAAAACAGGTCAAGAATTCTATAGTCTGTAAATAAGATTAAAAAAAAAACAAACATAAATATCTAAAATTCAAAAACAGGCCTCTCAACCAATAAGAAAGACAAAGAAAATGCAAAAGTTGAACCGTTGCAATTTCTTCTAACGTATATGAACCGTCAGAAATTCTTCTTATCAATTTATTTTCTATTCAGCCACCTTAATTATGAAAAATATTAAATTACTGTTGTCAGGCCACAAAGTTGCAAATCAATCTTTTTAACTTAGTCATTTAAAAAAAAAACATGGCAAAAAACCATCGACGCTAAATATTTAAGAAACAGCGTATCTAAAATTTAAATATTCTACAGGTAAATAAGGCAGTCTGTGAAATGTACCCTTCACCACACCACAATAAATATTCCGTCAATCTGCTACTTTTCTGATAAGTAAAATATGAAAATCAAATATAAAGTAAATACTAAATTCCAGATAGTGAGCAAATTCCAGCCACATTTTGAATTTAGCATTTCTTTCTTGTACCCAATCCCATAAAGCTTGTTACGCAAAACGCAAAAAAATTAAATATAATTTAAATACAAATTTCGTATATATAAGATAAATATTTGGGGAAAATAACTTAGTTGTTTTAACTAGATATCTAGTTAAAGTAACTAAATTTTTTCTCTAAATGTTTATTTTATATACACTGGCGAGCAAAAAAAAGTGAACAGCGACTGCTTACGCATAAAATGAAAGAGCTCTGGTCAGAAACTCATACAAGCTTGTTTATTTTTGTTCGTACTATCAAAGAATTTACGTTTATCTTTCAAAGAAAACATGAATAAACTTCTAAACATTAGATATGAATACAGTGCACGTTGTCAGCAAAATCTGTAGTTGATATTAGAGCGTGGGTGAAATAGGTCGTATTATCGCTATATTATTATTATAAAAAATAAAAGGAAAAAAATGTCTCCAAATAAAAGGTAATTTTTTTTTATTTTTATTTTGGTTATTATTTATGCCTCTAACTTAGTTAAAACGAAAAATCCCCTCTAATTTTGATGTTATTGGATTCTTATGAAAAAAAAAAAATTCATTTAGAATACATAGTTTATCATTAAATAAATATTTTCTTCATATATTACTCTAAAAATATTATCATTTTTCTTTCACAGAGGACCTCATTTAACAATGGAACAAAAAGGAATCATTGTTGGAATGAGTGCGTCCGGTAAATCGATACGCCAAATTATTCAAATTATGAAAGCTCAAGGTGTAAACATTAGTGTTGGTGGAGTTCACAAGATACTTTCATGTCAGAAAAACAATAAAACAACAGCTAGAAAAAAAGGTTCTGGCAGACCAAGAAAAATGACGGAAAGAGATTGTCACAAGTTAAAATTCAATGTTTTAAAAAATCGAAAAACCACTATGACGCATATCGCAGAAACTTTTACGTGTTCTGATGATAAAAAGGTTAGCCGATGGACAATTTCGAGGCGTCTTAAAGATCAGGGGTTCAAAATACACCCATGTAAAAAAGTACCTCTTCTTACAGCACGCCATAAAAAGGCAAGGTTAGCTTGGGTAAAAAATAATAAAAACACAGACTGGACAAAAATATTATGGTCAGATGAATCACGATTTTGTTTGCATTCAGATCGTCCACAGATGTGCATTAGACGTAAGAACGAACAATTAAATCCAGATTGTATTCACCAAACGGTAAAGGGTAATCTTGGAATTATGGTTTGGGGTTGTTTTTCTGCCAAAGGTGTGGGCAGATTGCATAGAGTCGAAGATGGATTACGAATAAATTCCAAAGAATACATTAGTATTCTACAAAAATCTTTGCTGCCCACACTGGAAGAATTAGAAGAGGATGAAATTAAATTTCAACATGACAATGCTACTTGCCATACGTCTAAACAAGTTAAAAAATGGCTCAAGGATAACAATATCTTCCTTTTTGAAAATTGGCCTGCCCAAAGTCCAGACCTTAATCCCATTGAAAATTTGTGGGACTATATGGATAAAGAGGTCCATAAAAATAATATTTCATCTTTGGATAATCTTTGGGCAGCCATAAAAGTTTGGGTTACGATACCTGACCGTTTGATAGCAAATTTAATTGAGTCGATGCCGCGTCGATTAAATGAAGTGATGAAAAATGGTGGTGGCCACACAAAATATTAATTTTTTTTTTCAAAATGAGTCGTATATATGTGTATGTATATGTATTTAATATAAGCGATATGTTATATTTTATGTATTATACTTTTAATTGATTAATAATACATAATTTACTGAAAAATTGTACTGTTCACTTTTTTTTGCTCGCCAGTGTATACGAAATTTTTAATTTCTAAAATCAGGACTTTCTTAAAGCATAGGACTTTGTTAGGTCACACCACTGTAAGCAATTTTAAAAACTGCAAAAAGTTAAAAAATTCGTTCGTACAGATTTTTCGAATTTGCCATAAAACTGGTCAAAATTTTAGCTTTTTTGGCACACAAGGTAAACAAGGAATATATCTTAGAGAAAAGAATTTTCTTATCTGTGTTTTGTAAACAAATGTCATTTCATATTTTCAGAGATTTGCATACAAAAAAAAGGTTTTATACTATATATATATATACACTACCGACAAAAAGTTTGAGGCAGGCCAGGAATTTTTAGAAATAAACGAATAAACAAACATTTTCAAGTCTAATTTATACTTTAATTAATATGTTTACAAAAACTAAATATTATTACACATTTTTGATCAATAATTTCCAATTTTAACTTGCGTTTTCTAGTTGTACTCGTACCAGTTTTGATTTGTCAAAATAATCAGTTATTCAGTAAATAGCCCACTGTTAAAAAATAGTGTTATTAATACCTTTACTAGAGTGACAATTAATCAACTTTGTGTGTGGTATACTTTTTTGTAGTAAAAAGAAAAATAACTAGCACAGAATTTTGATATTTATAAGTTGGCAAAAATTGTCTAAAAATTGTAAAAAAAGTGAAAAAATGGGTAAACGAAAGGAATTAAACATTGCTGATAGAGAAAGAATTCAAGTTTATCATGAAGAAGGCTATTCACAAGTCGAAATTTCAAAAAAAATGAAAATTTCAAGATGTTGTGTCCAAAGGACATTACAACGACACAAAGAAACTGGTAAGAATGCAACTAGAAAACGTACTGGAAGGCCTCAAAAAACTATTAAATTACAAGATAGAGAAATAAAAAAGATTTGTTTATCAAATAGAAGGCAGACCACCGAAAAAATCAGGTCTGTGTACAATCAATTTAATGATCTTAAAATTAGCACTTCCACTGTGAAGAAGCGATTGAAGAAATTTGGCTTGCATGGGCATGTAGCTGCTCGTAAACCATTATTAAAACCGATTAATAAGACAAAATGGCTAAATTGGGCTAAAAATCATCAAAATTGGTCAATTGAAGAATGGAAAAACGTCCTTTGGACAGATGAATCCAAGCTTGAAGTTTTTGATTCAAAACGTCGTATTTTCGTGCGAAGATTTGGAGGGGAAAGGTATTCGGAAGAATGTTTAACACTCACTATGAAACATGGGGGTGGATCTGTGGTCTTTTGGGGATGTTTTTTTTTTTTTGGGGGGGGGGGGGGAATATTGGAAACCTACACAAAATTGAAGAAATTATGACAAAAGAGGTGTACAAAGACATTTTAGAACATCAAATGCTGCCTTCTGGTGAGAGGTTATTTTCCAATATCAGTATGTTTTTATGCACGATAATGACCCGAAACATACCAGCAAAATCTGCAAAACTTATTTAGCAGATCTTCAAAGTCAAAAAATATTAAAAATAATGGAATGGCCACCACAATCACCAGATCTTAATCCGATCGAGTTGTTGTGGAAAAAACTTGATAGGAATGTACGACAAGAACAGCCATCTTCTGTGAAAAACCTTTGGCATATATTGCAAGTAAAATGGGAGGCAATACCACCTGAAAAACTGTCTAAATCGATTGATTGTATGCCGAGGATCTGTACAGCTGTAATACAGAATAAAGGTGGTTATTTTGACGAATCAAAAATTTGATTAAAACGCTAGTTAAAATTAAAAATTATTGATAAAAAAAATGTATAATAATATGTAGTTTTTGTAAATATGTTAAGTAAATTATAAATTAGACTTCAAAAAGTTTGTTTATTCACTTGTTTCTAAAAATTCCGAGCTTGACTCAAATTTTTTGTCAGTAGTGTGTGTATATATATATATATATATATATATATATATATATATATATATATATATATATATATATATATATATACACACACACACATATATATATATACATATATCATATTCCTTGTTTACTTTGTGTGCCAAAAAAAGGTCTGCATTTCTTAAATTTAGAGGTAGAAAAATTCGTGTACTCAGTGATATAGTCAGTTTTTATTAACTTCATTTTTTCAAATGTTCAATTTTTATTGACTAAAGTTAAACTTCATTTATAAAGATGGCGAGCAAATTTAGCTCGATGACTAATTTGGTCATCAGCTTTTTTTATCGCAACGAGATAAAATAAAATTTTGTTTTTTGACAGAAATAAATGGCATTTAAGTTTTCTGACGACTTTGTCCATTTAAACGTAAATCTTACCATTCATAAAAGTTATCACAAAGTTTATCATAAAAGTTCTTTTATAAAAGTTATGATACAAGCTCAATGATATGGAAACAAAATGTTTTGTTAAAATTTGAGTTTTTAAACATAAATGATTTTATTACATAAAATTTAGTATAACTAACAAATATATTTCACTTGAATACAGTGTCAGTACTAATCTGGCAACAGTTTCGGACACCAAGATAGAATATATTAGGCCCAAGAAAATGTAGAAAAACTTTGATCTCTGGCTAACAGGCTCTTGTTTCTAGTATTTTTAGGTTTTAAACTATCATTTAGTTCCTCCTCAAGTAAATCTACAACTTGTCGAGGAATTCTGTAACGTTCACGAAAAGTCTTGTCATCAATATTTTCATTAAATTTTCTTTCGTTGAACTGACGAGGCTGTCGCTCTTGTAATTCTAGTTCTTCAAACCCATGTCTAAATCGTGTGCAAACATGCTCATGTCCAAATCTTCATCTGATGAATAAACTCCATTTCTAGAATCTTAAAGCTTTTTGAACTTTATAGAAAATTCCAGATGTGATGCAATAATGAAAAATTAAGCAAGTAAGTACATATAATCAAAGAAAAAATTTAGTGTGCTTGCATTAAAATTTGCCAGGTTATGAAATATCCACTATTAATGAAGAAGAGGGGTGATACCATACCATACCTCCATCCTCTTATCTTTTACTAAATGAGAAACTTTACAAATTGTTTTTTTTTAAATATTTTAATGTTGAAACATGGTTTATTCCATACTTATGATACTATAAATTTTATTTTTGTTGTTTTTTTCCAAATTAGGGGTCCGTCACTCCACAAAACAAAGGGTTGAATGCTAAAATATTTTGTTATAAAAATTTCTCATTTATTTTTGTAAATACTACAGCTTTCAACACCTTTTTTTTTGTAGAATAAAGACGCCTATTATTAAATCTTTCATGTCTTCTATTATAATCAAATCGTGAGTTTGCTCAAGTGTAAACTAGACCAAACACCTACTTCTTACTTTTAGAAAAATGTCAAAAATATTATTGAATACTTAATATTCACCGAAATTTTAAAAAATCATGTAACTACATTTTTTGAGGACAAATATTTTGTTTACAGAAATAGACATCAGTGGTTCGAAGAAAAAATCAAGAAGCTTTGCACTACTTACTACTTTGCACTAGGGGAACCCGGGGTAAGACGGGATACTTAAGCAAAACAGTCAGATTGGGACACGAAGACACCTATATATTTCCCCTATTTTACTGATCATGAAGCCATATGTATATCCTGTATGATTCCGTAGTAAACATAGTAACATATTATCTACCATGATGGCTAGCTTCCATATGCAAAGGTCCTGAAAATCCCATCTTGCCCCAGGTATAGGGATAAGATGGGATACCCATCCCAACTTACCCCAATCACCAGGGCACGATGGAGTGACACAGAAATCCCATGAATTGCATGCTTTATAATAACACTAAACATTTGAATACCAATAAACAGTTATGACTCATGTATATTATTAAACCTGAATATCAAAAACTTTTACAAAGTTTGTTCGTAATGGAATTAACGCAAGTTTACATATCCTGATAAATCAACGGGGAAAGTTTTATGTTCAGCAGCTCTTACTGTTCTACCATGCGATGTTGGAACTGGTAATTTTCTAACAACATCATCTAATTCTAACTCATACTCATTGTCACTGTCATTCTGGAATCTGAACTGAAAACTGCTCATTTTATATATCTGATTCTCGCTTCATATATCTGATGGAACCAGTTGTATGTTCTGAAGGAACCACGGAAAGTTGAACAACATAGTGGACTATTGATTTCTTACTAGAACACTGAATCAAAACAAAATCATTTTCCTTTAATGGTGACGATACTAGGTCCCAAAGGCCTTATACCATCTTGCCCCAACTGGTGTGATGATAAGTTAGCAATGTTTTCAATAACAAATGCCGTGTAAGCTCGATTAATTTATCACAAATTCAGTCATGTAAGTCAGCATTAAAGTAACGAGTTGCAGGTTGAGGGAAAACTTACTTCTTTATATTTAATATATTTTTATCAGTTTCATCGCATTTTACATCAAACATCTAAAAATTAAACTTTTTCTAATATTTTTTCAATGCGTTTAAAACTTTCATTCTCGTTGTAGTCAAAATATCACGTGATCAAAATTTCACAGTCTGGTACCTTGCCTTTTCCAAAACATGCAGCTGATGTAGCGCAAATTCATAATGCCGACTTGCCCCAGTATCCCGTCTTACCCCGGGTTCCCCTATTTACTACTTTGTACAATCATTCTTCGGTTAAAATTTTGTGTTATTACTTATAGCTTAGAATTTGCAGCAGATTTTTTTGAGTAAAAAATTTTGCGTAATTTTTTCCAATATTTTGTGTAATTTGGTTTATAAGATTGCAGTCTACGAAAGTTTTTTTTAATTAAGAAAAAACCTGTTTTTTTACGTAACTTACACTTTTCCAGCTTTATAGGATTGGGCACTGTACCCAATACATACATACATACATACATACATACATACATACATACATACATACATACATACATACATACATACATACATACATACATACATACATACATACATACATACATACATACATACATACATACATACATACATACATACATACATACATACATACATACATACATACATACATACATACATACATACATACATACATACATACATACATACATACATACATACATACATACATACATACATACATGTTAAGCTAGAGACAAACTAAAAGTCAATATTCAAGACGAAATTCAAGCGAAATGTATTAATCATTGAAATTGAAAATCTTCCTCAAGAAAGCTGGGCACCAATAACACAACGGTATTCTTCATATTTAAATCAAAGAAATATCCTATTACGTAGTAAGTTTAGAACCTTTTTTTTGGAAGTAAGATAAAGAAATTTCAGATTACTCAAATCCTTTCTTTTCTTTCGCGCGACCCTATATATATATAAAAATTTGCAGCGCGCTTATACAAGTTTGCGCGTATTCTAATTCGCGTTTAATACTGCTTCTGCATCACCATTCATGAATATTGCCGAACCAAAAATAATCATGGAAATAATAAATGTTTAACAATTTATGGAATTTCCTTTATTTTCTCACACCACCTGCAGTTGTTCATAATCTTCGGGTAGAACATTTTTCTTTTCGGTTGCCATTGTTGACTCGATTCAGGTTGCTCTGCGAAAAGAAATTTTGATAATTTAGGCGCACGCTCTCATCGATGAAAAACAAGAATGTCAAACTTGTGAGAAACTTTTTTTTCAAAAAGCATCTCAAAAAGGTCTTCTTTGTTCACTTAAAAAGGTTCACTTCACGATAACTAAGCATCGGCGTTTGATTTTTCGATTTTAAACGAATAATAACGATTAAAATAAAAATATGTGTAAGTTATTTAAACTCTAATCTTCTAAAGTTTGTTAAAATAGAACTCTTTATGCGTTTAAAACAGCCAGGTCTTTGGTGTGACATGTTTACATTCCATACGTAAAATTTTTAGTTAAAATTTGTTTAAAACGAATTAAATTGGTTTTATTCGAATAGCAACTCTGCACAATGTCTTGAAGGGTTCAAACAAAATAACATAAGGTTTGCTAGGTATCGCAATTTTCTCCTGAAATCCTGAAACTTAGATTTATTTTATGCGTTTAAACCCGCCAGGTCTTTGGAAATTTGTGATATTTTTCTTGTGTGAAATTTGTTATGATTTTTTTATTTATTTGCTTTTCTCAGAAAATATTTTCGTTCATACTAATTAATTGCTCTTTTTCGTTAAAATTTAAAATTAATCGCTCTATTTTCGTTCGTACTAATTAATTGCTCTTTTTCGTTAAAACTAAATGAGGTTTAATAAGGTAATTCAAACATCAAAAAATCACAAATGTTTCATGCGATTTATCAAAAACTAAAGTTTTTTTTTTCAAAGTTTCGTTTTTTAGAAAATTTATAAGTAAGAGAAAGGTTCTTAGGAATTGATATCCTTTGATCGAATATTAAAAATATCAATAACACCCGGGAAATCCGCTAAAAACGAAATTCACAGATCGTTATTGTCTGTTTTTAATTTCAGAAATTTTAAAATTACTTTCATATATGTATCCAAGGAGTTATAAAATCTTTCCAAAAAAGTCGATGTAAGTTTATTTTTGATTAAAACTTCTTGTCTTATCTTCCATAATTTACGCGTAAAAATACAATTCCTTTTCTTAAATGATGGACACGTATAAGATATCCACTGAACTGAAGGAATTCTCAGTTCAATGGATATCCTAACACGTGTCCATCATTTAATCCTCAGTGGATATTTATTTTATACAATTTTAATTGAGCCGATAGAATAACATATTCAATTGAAACTGTATAAAATAAATTCTAACGGTGATCCAAACGTTTGATGAAAATCATTCTTACGATTGAAGACGGAAAAAAGTCCGCAACGCATTTTTTTTTAATGCAGTCTAAACACACAGATCTAATAATAACTCAAATACTAAGTTTTGTATTTGTATTTGTAAATAGTTGAAATCTGTTTATAATCGCTTGTTATCGTTGTTTTCTTTCATTAAATACTAAAGCATTAGGTTTTTCTGTTTTTAACGAATAATAATAAAACCAATTTCAATATCAGTCTTTTAAGATAAATCGAACTTTCTGACGTTTTTTAAAATAGAACTCTTTATGTGTTTTAAATAACAAAGCGTTCAGATAAAGAAGTTTATATTCGTACATAAATTTTATATTCTCGTTTATTATATTCGTACATAAATTTGTTATTTAAAACTTGTTGTTAAAATAAATTTAACAGTTTTAATCAAATAACAATTCTACACAATCGTTTGAAGGGTTAATTACATAGAGGTATCTCGATTTTTTTTTTCTGGACTCATAGCTTTGTCTAAATATGTAAATTTGTCTTTGTCTAAATGTATAAAATTATTTTAAACTTAATTTATTTCAAATGACTGGTATAGAAGTTTGTTCTTTATTCGTTCCATTTGTTAAAAACAGAATAACAAACCTATTAATAAATTCATTCGTTTTTTTTAAGGATTGCAGAGTGAGCGTTTTAAGGTATATACGTAATGCATTAAAGTATAAATACTTAAACTCCTCCTTTGGGACTAATTTCAAGCTTAAAAACTTTAGTCCGTTAATCTTTGTCACTGTAGTATTTCTGTAAATTATAATAAAATAGGTTGTTGAGAATACTCTTTATTTATATTTTTTTAAATTATTAATAAGCATGTTCATAGTATAAGCCATCCAAATAAATATTTATTTAAAAAAGATTAGATTTTATAATGAAAAGTGTAGTAAAAGCTACTGACGAAATATATAAACATTGTGTTATTAGTGACATCATGTTAACACATTTCTTAGGTAGATTAGTAGTTAAAATAATTCTTCTTAAAAGATCGTGTAATTTTTAGAAATATACAAGTTTTAGAAACTGTATTTTAAAGGTCTAGATAAGAAAAAACACAGCATCTGCAAAATAATAACTTTTCAAAATATGGCATAAAATTAGCAGGGAAGAAGTTATAGAAATGATATAAAAGTGTTCTCCTGGTATTTTACTTATTGTTAAACTTTTCAGTGTACATATTGTTTAAATTTCAACTGTTTACCTCAGCCTTAAGCATATCTGTACTACAAGCCAAGTGTAAAGTTCCAAGTTTGTACATTAGTATTGGTTGACAATTCAAGGTAATTTATTTCTTTATATGTGAGTAAAAAAAAATTATATAAATATGTGAATTAACATGATACAATATGCATTCTAACAAAAATACATACGCTCAATTATGTACATAATTGCTATTTTGCATCACAATTTGTTACACAAAATATAGATGTTTTTTCAGTTTACTGAATTTAATATAGTTGGCATCTCAACTATAAAAGATAATTTTATACATTGTTTTAGAATTTAGAATTCTCAGTTATTGGCAATAACTAATGTGATTAATATGCTGCACCTAATAATTTATAGATAATTCATATTTATTTAAACTGTATGTATGTATGCATGCATGTATGTTTGTGGATATAATCTTTTAGATAACTATAAAAGTTTATATTTCCAAAAGTAAAACCTGACGAATTTAGTTCTAAAGGATTTTCTAATTGCTTTATCATTATGGCTCAGGAATATTTTACATAATGTTAAAAGCATAGTAGGCAAATTTACATTCTTTTTAAAATGTCACTGGAACACACGTAGCAATGACAGCCATATGTATTGTATTAAAATAAAGACTGCCATAAGGTTTTAATCCAAAGATATGAAAGTAAGTGTGCAAAGATGCTTCAACATTTTATTTTCATGATAAAATTTATTTCAAATACAAAAATAGTATAAATAAAAGATTTTTTTGAATCAGAGGGCAGCCATTATAAATTTTTCATTTTATCAACATTCATCATATATGATGAATATATATTATGAATGTTGGCAGTTTTAAGATACTTAAAAGAATAAAAAAGATTTTCAATTGTTTTCTTTATAAAGTCAACAGCTGTTTTTAATCTTAAATTTAGTTTTTTAAAAACTAAATATAATCTGCAAACAATCTTCATTTAAATTTTGAAAAATTATCAGAATGATAGATCAGTTTTTTTAAAACTAAGAAAGGGGTCAACTACCACCCAAAACAACTATATTTAAATGCATTAAGTTAGATAAATGCTTTTAGTATATAACATGGCAGCCATTACATTTAGATTCTTGGTTGAAGATCCATAGAGAAGAAATAAAAAACTAACTTATTGACTGTTTCATAAGAAATAATAGAAGAAAAAAACTTTAGAAACTTTTTTCAAATGTTTATGATGATGAGGTTGAGAAAACTAAAAATCTCTCAAAAGGAGATCTTTCTGCAAAGTCCGTATAAACTGGAGTAAACTTGATCAAAATTATCGCCTATTATTTCTTCGCTTACTGTGTTAAAAGGTTGTTAATGGCAATGATTCTATTATCAAACCCCTTGTTTTTAATTTTTAATGCTTTTTGACAGCTATTTAGTTTGAATTGGAAAATTCAAAGTTTTGGCATCTTTCGAGTTAACTGTTTAGGATAGCTAGCACACCTTTACGTTAATATTTGCGGACGTTGCGGAGTGATTTCCTTTTTAAAATGCCGTTGTCTCCAATCTTCATGCAAAGTCTTTGGTGTTTTTTTGATATTGTCGTTCATTTATTGGAAAAATTTCATATTTTTTATGTCAAACATATACACGTTTACATCCGTCCTTTTATGTTCGTATTTTTATGATTTACTAACCTCCTAAATAAAACTCCTTATTTTATTTCCTGAATAATTCTCCTCATTTTATTTTGCTTAATCCAGTTAAGCATTGGGCATTGTTTTGAAGAATTATATGTATAAGTAATAGATGATGTAATTGGTATTGCCCATAAATTGTTTATTAATGAACCAACTAAAAATTTCCTTCAAAAACAGATATTATACTACGCGCTCAAATAATAAATCATAATTTGAAAAAAGTGGCATGTGATTTCTTTTCTCGTGTGATTCTTAAATTACGCATTCGATTTTTTTTCTTTTTTTTTGATTTTTAAAGTTTTTTTATTGATTTTATTTTTTAATTATTTATATTTTTAGTCTGCTATAGAAGTAGTGTTTTTATTTCTATGGAGAAGTGATCATTATTGTTTATAGGAAATCTTCGTTCACGATATGTTATATTTTATCTCCTTATAAAGATCAGTGACTTTGATGTTGAACGCATTTCAACGTGTTGTTATAAATTTTTTTTAGAACTTTTTTTTTGTGTTCCAATTGTTTTTCCAAAGAAGAAAGCATTTATATTGTTTTTACTAAAGTTCTGTGTTGAAAAGATGTCTCTTGGAGGTTAGATGTATTCTTTTTAGATAGCAATCAGTTCATGTTGATAGGCATTAATTTTACATATGCGTATTTGTTGAACGTATCTAAATCTTCTTCGTGCTATAAATTAAACTGCATTTATTTATTGTTGTTGTTGCTGTTGTTGTTGTTGTTGTTGTTGTTATTATTATTACTATTATTATTAATATTATTATTATTATTATTATTATTATTATTATTATTATTATCATTATTATTATTATTATTATTATTATTATTATTATTATTATTATTATTATTATTATTATTATTATTATTATTATTAGTATTATTATTATTATTATTATTGTTATTATTATTATTATTATTATTATTATTATTATTATTATTATTATTATTATTATTATTATTATTATTATTATTATTATTATTATTATTACTATTATTACTATTATTATTATTATTATTATTATTATTATTATTATTATTATTATTATTATTATTATTATTATTATTATTATTATTATTATTATTATTATTATTACTATTATTACTATTATTATTATTATTATTATTATTATTATTATTATTATTATTATTATTATTATTATTATTATTATTATTATTATTATTAATATTATTATTATTATTATTATTATTATTATTATTATTATTATTATTATTATTATCATTATTATCATCATTATTATTATTATTTATTATTGTTGTTGTTGTTGTTTTTTGTTTTTATTTTATCTTTTATTTTACTTTTTTGTTTTGTTTTTTTTTCTTTAGAGGGGGGGGGGGGGGGGGACGAAGGGTAATATATTTATTAAATTTTTCTAAATTTAATTTCGTGATAAAGCAATATATAATCAAAGTCCTCATTTTAGATGTGTGAAATGACATGTGCCGTAATGGGATGCCGTTCAACGAAGCCTAAAAATTCCGTTGCCGATGAAAGTGGTGACAATATTACCAATGGTACTTCACAATTTTTGATCAATTTCCTGATTTATCAATATTAGGTTAAAAAAGATTGTAATTTTCAATTTTATTGTAATACAAACAAAATGGTCACACACACTCACACAAAAGAAATAAAAAGTTTAGAATATATTCTGTTTTAATGTTGCAGGTTTTTGTATTTATATAAATGATTTATATAAAAAGTTTTTCAAACATTCGTTTGTTTAGGTAAGAATATAAATTACGCTAATGACAATAATCGCAACCACGAAAGTCAGGTTACAAACGGAGATAAACCTCAAGTGAATACAACGGTGCTTTTAAAAATATTGTTTTGCAAATGTGTACGAAGTATTTAATCCAGTGATATTAATATTTATACAACCAAAGTATTGATTTAGTTACTGTAATTCTTAAAAGTAATAACCCTTATCTATTGTTTATCAAATCTAACTATTTCATGATATTTTATATCTGATCCTCTTTTTTTTCAGGAATCAATTAAGATGAACAAGAGGTAATTACAAGAAAATTGCTGATTACTTTCTTCTCTAATGCTTCCGATTTTATATTGCTTACGAATGTAAATGAAACAATCGGACAATCGTCCTAAAGAGGTTTCGCTTTTAGAAACTCTGTACCAGTTCATTTAAATAAGATTTGTTAGTGAGTTTTAAAAGTAAATCGTAAAAAAAATCCGATATTTTAGCCTTGTAATGAGTTTAAGATGATAAGCCGATAGAGTGAAATTGCAATAATTTAAATAGAATCACTACAGTTTCAGTACCTGTTAGGCCCATTTATAGCTTCAGTACCTGTTAGGCCTATTTAAGGGTTTTATGACCTTAAACGTAGGCGTAAGTCTCTAACACACGTAATTTTCTGGTCGTCTTTATTAGGGTCATTTTTTTTTTTTTTTAGCTGTATTCGTTATTATTCCTATAATTTATTTGGCCACGTCTGTTTGTTCAGTGTATTTATTGAAATGTTAATCGCGCTTTCTGTCTTATGCGCGAATAGCACCAGCATTATCTCCATTTCATGACTTACAATTGAAGTTTAAAGAATAAAGCCTGCTTTGTTAAGCTTTTTTTTTTGCCAATTGTATAAAAATTGAATTGAAATGTTTTCTGCCTAATTATAGTAAAAGCACGAATTACTCGACAAAGCTGAGAATAAAAAAGAGCGCAAGTAATCAGTTTATAAATTGCATTTTTAACAATAAACTTATGATTTAAGCTAACATTCCACTCGCAAATTCGACATAACGGCTATTTTCTTAAATTCTAGTATTAACTTTTTTATGCGCTGGTATCAGAAGTTTCTTCTTTACGCAGGAATTATGTTAAACTGATTTACTACTGAAAAATTATTTTTTAATTGTTTAGTTACGATAATTGAAGTTTTCTGAAAATTTTTTGAAATAGAATTATTCTTTAATTTAACTCTGCGTTAATCACTAACAAGGTTTACAGCTGCGGGCATTTTTTCTTTCATTTTCAGACCTATTCTTACTGTTCCTACAAGCAAAGACCTCCCTTGCACTCAGTCTCAGCTCGACTTTTTCGAGATGCTCGACAAAAAAATTGATTCGGTATTTTTGAGTATACACTAATATTTAGTATACACTTTACAATTCTTTATTGTTACTTTCATAACACATACACTTTAGAATTCTTTATTGTTACTTTCATAACATGATTTTCTAAAGCTTTTTTCCTTATCAAAGATTGTTTTCTCGTTATTTCAAAATGATCGTTTTTTAGGGTCGCGATTATAACTCGAAAGAAGATATATCTAACTGGAGGAGGTGACGCAAAAACGTTCTTCAACTTTTTTTCAAAGTTTAATTTTTATTAATAGAAACTGTTCTATTTTATAAACCATAACTTTTTTTTTCAAAGAAAGCCAAACGAGTGCACATTTGACAATTGTTTCATTTTGTACCTCGAAAACTTGTTGAGTAAATAATCCTACTTTACTAACCTCTTTTTTTTTTTTGAGAGAGAACTTTATTTAATTACTGTTATAATTTATCATTTAATAGCTGGTACAGTTTTTATGAGGCTAAATATTGTAGAATCGTGCTCTCGATCAGTTATAAACCTTTCTGTCTGTAATTTTATTAATATATGCAATTGTATTTTATTAACTCAATTTCCTTTTTAACATTCCTTTTACCGCGAAAAAACAAAAATGTCTTTTTAAACTTGGTCTTGGTTGTCTAGCATTTGTTACAATATTAAGATTCATTTTACATTTGATTGATTGTCAATGAGTTATGCTAAGCAAGATCTTACTTCTGAACTTATAAACCTATTCCTATCAATCTAAACGTCATTGTAGGAGATAAAGAGAAATATTGTCTATCCAAAGTTCTCGGGCAAAATTTCTAATAACCTGTTAGACCTGTTAGAAGCTACACTCTTCATTTGCACAATAATTTAGCCAAGTCTGTGATACTTCTTTGCCTGATTTTTTTTATTTTATCAGTACCGAGTGTAAGCAACTATTGTATCCTCTATAAACTAGATTTAATTTTTGAGTGGTGTAACAAGACCAGATTCGAATTATTAAGGCTTAACACTCTACAGAAAAGTAATATACTGTGTATACAAACAAAGACAAAAGGTAATTCATTCCCACGAGATTTATTCTTAATTTCTTTTTATATAAATTACTTTTACTATAATTACTTTAACTATATTCAAGCAAACTAAAAAAAAAAAAATGTAGCTGAGAAGTTTTAATCAACTATTTTAAATTATTAATGATTCGTAGTAAGTTTTTTCTAATTAAAATTTTTATTATAATTTTTTATTGTTCCCCTAAAAAAAAAACCTATTTTTTACCTGATGTGCTAATGTGACGCGCAAATTACCATCAAAAATAAAAATTCAAAGGCACTTATACCTATTGTTATAAGCTTAAAAAAATTTACAAACCAGCTGCAATAAATAACTAGAAAATCCAAATCATATAGATTCGATACACGATAAAAATCACAAAGAAAAACTCGGTTAAATCCATATTTTTACAAATCACATTAATTTACTAAATATTTAAAGTTTTCTGTTGAATGTTCAACTCTTATTATTGTGTTTGAACTTAAATTGATTCGGCTAATTAGATGGAGAATACATTTACAGTTCTGAATGCAATTCATTTTCGCCGCCCTAGCTTTAACTTTAATTTTTACTGCGGTCAAATGAAGACACCTGCTAAATTAGCTTCTCAAGGCATTAAGTTTTCAAAAAAATAGCTACAGCTAGGAAACAACAATTTAAAACCAAACTTTAAAAAAAAGGTTTTTTGGGGCGCTGTTTCTTTTATCTCCATAGCTTAAATGCATTTTTTTGCAAAATAAACAAAAAGCCTCGCCTGAGCTTTTACTAACGGTGTTAAAGTTGCTAATAATTGGCATTATACAAAGCGCAGATATTTCAAAGATTGTAAGAGGTTTTCGCTTTGCTTCAATGGCATACTTGCCAAGTTTATAGCTTAGAAGACATGAAACTATTGCATTTGATGTTTTATACCGATAATTTCATCGCAGCTTTTTTCAACAAATTTTCTTTATTGAAACCATTTACAAAAAATTCTATAATATTTAAAATAATTGTTAAATTCTCGTGTTACGTTTTCGTACAATTTGAGGCCTGTTATTGAAAGATAAGTTCTCAAGGAAATTTTGATATTTAGAAAAGTTGATTCCAAGTGATATCTTTTTAATGTCGAACAAAATTCAGCAAATAAATGTTCATCTTTTGAAATATGTTTAAATTGCTAGCACTCAAAAAAACAGTCCTTTTTATTTAAGTTTTTTTTAAAAAAAAATTGTGTTAGCTTTGAACAATGACCTTTTGTTTCAAAATTGGCCATTGTGTAAATACTCACTAGAAATCAAAACTCCTCAATGATTTCCTCGTTTTTCTTTAGAACTTTTTTCTTAATACTCCTCTTTTTTCTAAATATTCAGCCCCATGCCTAGAAATGGAGACAAATAGCAAAAACCGCTAAATTGGTACTACATCTTTAACATATAGAAAAACCGCTAAATTGGTACTACGTCTTTAACATATAAATATTAACTGATCCACATGCGACAACTCTGGAGTCAGTATAATTGTGGATTGTAGAGTTATAATTGTGGATTGTAGAGTTGTTTTAATAATACGTTGTCAAGCTGACCATTTCTTTTTGTCTACTGAAAGAATTGAGCAAGTTTTTGTGATTTTCAGAGCCTTTCATCATGTCCAGATATACATTCTGAAGCAAATCCAGTCGTGGAAAATTTAGAATGTACTTAACAAATCACCATTGTGTAATTCACGTCTAAAACAAGATTTAGATAAGTACATTTTTGTGCATAACTCAATCTTTCAAAACTCTTGAAGCTTTCGTTATTGTTCTCACACGTGGATGTTTATTGTTCTCACACGTGGATGGTTCGTTAGAAATGCGAAACGATTGAGCTTCTTGGGATAACTGATGCCATTTTATTGGGTCAGTGTCTTGACGTGCTTTTGTTGTAGCGTTAGAATAAGTTTTAATTTGATTAGGTTCTGGTTCCTGAGCTGGTTCTTGTTCCAGTTCCTGTTCCCGTACTTGTTAACGGAAAGTTGAACGAATGAAATTTCATTAGGCAATGAGACACCTTTATTGTTATTTTCAGTAATGATGAAAAAACTTGGAGACGAAAAAAGCAAACAAGTCTTTAGTCAAGATAGGCTTTGACTTTTTTACCAAAAGAAATGACATGATTGTAATAAATTTTGCTAAGCCTTCCTTTCTCTTTATTTGGTGCTGCAAAGAGAAAAGAAGTCTTATTTTCTATAAGACTTCTTTTCTCTTTGCAGCACCACTTTTATCAATCCGATTACTTGACCACAGCAACTTCAACTTCAATTTGATTATATAAGTGCTTCGGTATTTAAGAATTCTGATCAGCAAGTTTGTGTCCTTTTCAGGACGCATTAATACGTTTTTTTCTTATCGAGGAGGAAATAATTTCCCAGGAGACCCCAAAAGACAAAAATCTTCTAATCAAGACCATCTTAACACCTTGGATTTTTTGTGGTGACGATCAAGCATGAAAGAATGGATTTTGTACGATTCGTCGGCCGGTCTCTGGTCAATTGACGTAAAAGCTTTTTTTAGAGTATTTTTTAAACTTCTTTTGTATAATAATAATATAATAATAATAATAATAATAATAATAATAATAATAATAATAATAATAATAATAATAATAATAATAATAATAATAATAATAATAATAATAATAATAATAATAATAATAATAATAATAATAATAATAATAATACCAATAATAATAATAATAATAATAATAATAATAATAATAATAATAATAATAATAATAATAATAATAATAATAATAGTAATAATAATAATAATAATACTAATAATAATACTAATAATAATAATAATAATAATAATAATAATAATAATAATAATAATAATAATAATAATAATAATAATAATAATAATAATAATAATAATACTAATAATAATAATAATAATAATAATAATAATAATAATAATAATAATAATAATAATAATAATAATAATAATAATAATAATAATAATAATAATAATAATAATAATAATAAAAATAATAATAATAATAATAATAATAATAATAATAATAATAATAATACTAATAATAATAATAATAATAATAATAATAATAATAATAATAATAATAATAATAATAAAAATAATAATAATAATAATAATAATAATAATAATAATAATAATAATAATAATACTAATAATAATAATAATAATAATAATAATAATAATAATAATAATAATAATAATAATAATAATAATAATAATAATAATAATACTAATAATACTAATAATACTAATAATAATAATAATAATAATAATAATAATAATAATAATAATAATAATAATAATAATAATAATAATAATAATAATAATAATAATAATAATAATAACAATAATAATAATAATAATAATACTAATAATAATAATAATAATAATAATAATAATAATAATAATAATAATAATAATAATAATAATAATAATAATAATAATAATAATAACAATAATAATAATAATAATAATAATACTAATAATAATAATAATAATAATAATAATAAAAATAATAATAATAATAATAATAATAATAATAATAATAATAATAATAATAATAATAATAATAATAATAATAATAATAATAATAATACTAATAATACTAATAATAATAATAATAATAATAATAATAATAATAATACCAATAATACTAATAATAATAATAATAATAATAATAATAATAATAATAATAATAACAATAATAATAATAATAATAATAATAATAATACTAATAATAATAATAATAATAATAATAATAATAATAATAATAATAATAATAATAATAATAATAATAATAATAATAATACTAATAATAATAATAATAATAATAATAATAATAATAATAATAATAATAATAATAATAAAAATAATAATAATAATAATAATAATAATAATAATAATAATAATACTAATAATAATAATAATAATAATAATAATAATAATAATAATAATAAAAATAATAATAATAATAATAATAATAATAATAATAATAATAATACTAATAATAATAATAATAATACTAATAATACTAATAATAATAATAATAATAATAATAATAATAATAATACCAATAATACTAATAATAATAATAATAATAATAATAATAATAATAATAATAATAACAATAATAATAATAATAATAATAATAATAATAATAATAATAATAATAATAATAATAATAATAATAATGATAATAATAATAATAATAATAATAATAATAATAATAATAATAATAACAATAATAATAATAATAATAATAATAATAATAATAATAATAATAATAATAATAATAATAATAATAATAATAATAATAATAATAATAATAATAACAATAATAATAATAATAATAATAATAATAATAATAATAATAATAATAACAATAATAATAATAATAATAATAATAATAATAATAATAATAATAATAATAATAATAATAATAATAATAATAATAATAATAATAATAATAATAATAATAATAATAGTAATAATAATAATAATAATAGTTAATGCTGTTGAGATAAAGCGCCAGGCAATATCTATGACAGCCGGTATATATTAATTACTGTTCAGTTTGAAATAACCAAGTGTTAATAATAAGCTTTCTTGATTTTCGTCTTGTTTGCTATTGCTTTTAAATCGACCAATTGCAAGTTTGATTTGAAACTGTTAAGTGTAATTGATTGAATTGCTTCTGCTGGTAGACTATTCCATCCATAAACGACTCTATTACTGAAAAAATATTGCCTTTTTATACAATTTCTAACCATTTCAGGTTAGATGCTGGACCTGATGAGCAAGTAGAGTTCATTGCTTGATTTTGTTTAATATCAATCTTTTCAATACCTTTAAATATCTTGAATTGCTGGATCAAGTCACCTCTTAGCAGCCGAGTCTCTAAAGTTGTCATTTCCAAAATTTCTAATCTTTTTTTATACTAAAGATGTCTTAGTTCCGGTATCATTTTGGTTGCTCTTCGTTGAACTTTTTCTAGTTCATTAACATCTTTTGTATAATACAAACTCCATGCTTGAATTGAAAACTCTAGATTTGGTCTAACATACGTACAATGCAGTGTTTTTATTAGATCTTTATCCTTGTACTTGAATGTATTATTTATTAGTGATAGCATACTATTTGCTTTACTGGATGCATATTTAACTTGTTTGGCCCATTTCAAATCACTTGATATATAAACACCAATGTCTTTTTCTAGTTTTGACTTTTCAATTTCCATAAATGTATTGTTATTAGTCATAAAATAAGGATATTTTTATTATTTGAACCAAAGTGCATAATTTTACATTTTTCAAAATTTAATCCTAATTTCCATTTTGTAGACCATTCTACAAGTTTATTAATATCATTTTAAAACAGTTGTGAATCATTTTGAGAAGAAATAGGTGCAATTATCTTATTATCATCAGCATATAAACGACATTCATTAATAAAATTTTCTGATAAATCATTTATAAATACCAGAAAAAGGAGAGGACCTAAAACAGACCCTTGTGATACACCATTAAGGGTATCAACCCAATCTGTCACACTTTCACCTAAAACCACTCGTTGTTTTCTGTTAGCTAAGAAGTAGGCTATCCACTTAAGAAGTTTACCAGAAATACCATAAGTCAATAACTTGGATAATAACTTTTTATGCGAAACACTATCGAAAGCTTTTTTGAAGTCTTTGTACAATACATCTATTGGTGTTCCATTATGAAACGTATCTGTTAAAATATCTAGGTATTCTAATAGGTTTGTTGTACAATTTTTGCTTTTCATAAAACCATGTTGTTTTTTTGAAAGTAAATTGTTTTTTATCAGGTATTGCATGACACAATCAGCTATTATTCTTTCCAATACTTTACATGGAATTGAAGTTAACGAGACTAGTCTGTAGTTTGATGCTTTTAATTTGGTTCCTTTTTTAAAAAGTGGTATAACATTTGCCTTTTTCCACATATCTGGTATGCTTCACTTAGTGGTTCAAAAAGAAATTTAAATTGAAAAGTATTTATATTAAATTTATAATACAACAGGAAAACTCTAAAAATGGCAATGCATAACGTCTTGAAATAAACTACACACCAGAATACAACTGTGACACGAAACTCAAATGCCTTACCTGTTTTTATATGACAATTGGAAAGAAAGTTATCAATTAAAAGTCCGCGTAGCGTCACGAAAGATTTACGAAATAAGTTTACTTTAAGAATATCTCATCCCCCATCAAAATTTAGCCAAATTTTATATTTTGCGTATCAAATCTACATGAACATCTAAATTTATCTGTAGAATATTACAACCCTTAGTAAAAGTTTCCATCAAGTATTTTAAATAATTAACATCCCCGAAGAGAATTTTACTTAAAGTTTACTTATCGCTTTAAATAAATATGATATAAAAATATTTCGCACATACACATAATAGTTCTAAATATAATAGTTACATCCTAGTTTAAATTTTTAATTAGGCGATTCCAAAATTTTAAACGGATAAAATATTCTACTATACATAAAAAAAACCGTGAAATTTTCGTTAAAAAAATCCCGTTACATAAAAAACCCGTGAAAGTCACTGTAATTATTGGCGTTCATAGAGTTGTAATTTTGGGGAAATGTTTTAGGGGAAATGTTTTAGGGGGGGGGGTTCAGTGACCAGAATGCACAAAAAATGCACCGAAACTTCAAGTTGAGATTTTTTAACAGTTAGTGACATATTTTTTTTAATAGTTAATTAGTTAGAAATACACAGTAGTTCAAAAAAAAGCGTAAATGTTACTGTTTTTTTTTTTGGTTTTGTTTTTTTGTTTATCTAATTAACGAGGATAAATTATCGAAAATAGCTGTGATAAGGTTACAAATTCCATTAAAGCATTATGGAAGTTTTTTAAAAAGCATTTCATGGAAGAAGATCACAATTTTATTCGTTTGATAAATTGTCATCATAGTTTTATAGAACAAATGTCTCATCTTTCATCAGAAGTATTAATGCAGCTCCCTTTTACTAGACAAACAAAAACTTAAAGACCGTTGAAAAATTTTGAGTATTTATCTTAGACGTAAGAAAGCCAAAGCGATGACATCAACGGATGGACTAGAATTGGAATAGTTTGCTTATTCAGCTGTGATAAGAATGAAATGTGTAAACAAAGATGCTTCAGATGTTACCAAACAAGTTACAAAAAAATTACACAAAAAATGGAAAAGATAGAATCTATTTTCCAACGCCTCAGAAATAATACTGTACTGAGATATGACTATATCCATTTACAAGTATAACTAAAAAGTTGTTAATGTAGAGTAGCTGGGTAAATTAATGTAGAATGGCTTAGTAATTATCTTAGAATTAAAACTATTGAATGTAACTAAAACTAGCACTAAACTTTCAATGCTAGTTCCTCGTTATGTTTCATAATAAATCTTTGGGCTTAAAGTTGAAAAGCTCTGAAAATTATTTACAAATTTGCTTAAAATGTAAAAATATTCCTAACATATATATATATATATATATATATATATATATATATATATATATATATATATATATATATATATATATATATATATATATATATATATATATATATATATATAAAGTCAAAAATTATTCAACACGCGATATTTCGCTTTTAACATGTGGTCATATAAATCGTCTCATTGTATTATATTAGGATATAATATAAAGTAAGTATTAAGAACAACTTTTTTATTTTTCAAATTTTTTGAAAACATAAGTTAGATTTCGGTATGACGAGAAAAAAAAGACGATCATCTACCTTAGTCAAACTTGGAAAACCAGGTTAACTACTTACTCTTTTTAACTTTAAACTAATTCTTATTAAAAGCCCTTAATCGGTAATTTAGTTTCCCGAATATTCTTATAATGATTAAATATAGTTTTAGGTTACAAATTTTACAAACGTCCATGGACTACCGATGCGAGCCACGTAAACCAATCAAAATTCAACACTTCAGATAACATGACCAATCACAGCAACACACGAAAACAGAGCTAAGATTTAATGTTTCTTCAGTCGAAGTTTTTCAAAGTTAATCGAAAGCGGTGTTAGTCTAAATACGCCTCAAATAGTCATATAGTGTCAGAAATAAAAATGAAAAAAGTTTTTCTTATGCTCTTAGCAGTTACATGCACAGTTTATTGTGCGGATAAAGACGACAAGAAGGATGATAAAGAAAAGAAAGAGAACTTCGGAACAGTAATTGGCATTGATTTGGGAACAACTTACTCATGGTACAGAAAAGTTTAATATGATTTTTGTCAATTTTTAAATTGTTAATGGGAATAATGAATAATTTTAGTTCATTTGTAATACCACACTAAACTTATGAAGAAGTAAAGCATTTGAATCAAAAGATTTTGCAACAAATAATTATTATGTCATTTATTTAGTGTTGGAGTCTTTAAAAACGGTCGTGTTGAAATCATTCCTAATGACCAGGGTAACCGTATTACACCATCATACGTAGCATTCACAAATGAAGGAGAACGTTTAATTGGAGATGCAGCAAAAAACCAACTTACATCCAACCCAGAGAATACAGTTTTTGATGCTAAACGTCTCATTGGACGTGAGTGGTCTGACAAATCTGTGCAGCATGATATCAAATATTTTCCATTTCAAGTTGTAGAAAAAAATAAGAAACCACACATTAAAGTTCAAGTTAAAGAAGGGGAATACAAAACATTTACTGCTGAGGAAATAAGTGCAATGGTTCTAGTCAAAATGAAGGTAAGTATCTTCTTCATATCCTAAACATTATTCCCTACAAAAAAATCTGTTTGGTTTTCTTTGTTCTAAACAGTTTTTTCTTTTTTTTTTTTTTTTTTTACAGGAAATAGCTGAAGCCTACCTAGGGAAGAAAGTTACCCATGCAGTTGTCACTGTTCCAGCTTATTTCAATGATGCCCAACGTCAAGCTACAAAAGATGCTGGTGTAATTGCAGGACTAAATGTGATGCGAATTATTAATGAACCAACTGCTGCTGCTATTGCCTATGGCTTAGACAAGAAAGAAGGTGAAAAGAATGTACTTGTGTTTGATTTGGGTGGTGGCACGTTTGATGTTTCACTTCTAACCATTGATAATGGTGTTTTTGAGGTTGTTTCAACTAATGGTGACACTCATCTTGGAGGTGAAGATTTTGATCAACGTGTTATGGAGCATTTCATTAAATTATACAAGAAGAAGAAAGGCAAAGATATTCGCAAAGACATACGTGCTGTTCAAAAACTAAGACGAGAAGTTGAGAAAGCTAAGCGTACTCTCAGTACTCAACATCAAACACGTCTTGAAATTGAATCATTATTTGAGGGAGAAGATTTCTCTGAAACTCTTACTCGAGCAAAATTTGAGGAGTTGAATATGGATCTATTTAAATCCACAATGAAGCCTGTTAAACAAGTTATTGATGATTCTGGCCTAAAACTAAGCGAAATTGATGAAATAGTCTTAGTTGGTGGTTCAACTCGTATTCCAAAAGTACAAACATTAGTTAAAGATTTCTTCCAAGGAAAAGAACCCAGTAGAGGTACAGTACACTAATTATTGCATTAAATGTGTTTAAAAAAAGCAAGTTTATTATATTTGATTTAAAAAAGATAAATATCTTTGTTTAGCCATTTAGCTTTTTAATTTTTTAATATCATTAATTAGGAATAAATCCTGATGAAGCTGTTGCCTTTGGAGCTGCAGTCCAAGGAGGTGTTCTCAGTGGTGAGGAAGAAACAGAAATTGTACTTCTTGATGTTAATCCATTAACTCTTGGAATTGAAACTGTTGGTGGTGTAATGACCAAACTAATCAGTCGTAACACTGTTGTTCCAACCAAAAAATCACAGATCTTTTCTACTGCTGCTGATAACCAACAAACTGTCACAATTCAAGTTTTTGAAGGTGAACGTCCAATGACTAAAGATAACCATCAGTTAGGAAAATTTGATTTAAATGGTATCCCTCCTGCTCCTCGTGGTGTTCCACAGATTGAAGTCACCTTCGAAATTGATGTTAATGGTATTCTTAGAGTTAGTGCAGAAGATAAAGGTACTGGTAAAAAAGAAAAAATTACCATCACAAATGATCAAAATAGATTGTCCCCTGAGGATATTGAGCGCATGGTTAATGACGCTGAAAAATTTGCAGATGAGGACAAAAAAGTTAAAGAAAAAGTTGAGTCACGTAATGAATTTGAAAGCTATGCTTACTCATTAAAAAACCAAGTTGGAGACAAAGAAAAATTAGGAGGTAAACTAAGTGAAAGCGATAAAGCTGAATTAGAAAAAGCAATCGAAGTAGCAATTAAATATCTTGAAAGCCATCCTGATGCATCTTCTGAGGAGCTTAAAGAAAACAAAAAGAAATTAGAGGACATTGCTACTCCAATTGTTAGCAAAATTTATCAACAAAGTGGAGGTAAACCTGGTGATGGTCCAACACCTGGATCAGATGAGAAAGAAGACAAAGAAGAACTATAAGAAGCAAAATTTTTAGGACATTTTTAAATTTGAAAGAACTACTTTTTATAAATCATGAAGTAGACTACATAGATCTATAGATATAATACTAGTATCACTAAGTATAGCTATTGTCTATCTCGAATTTTACTTTTATAAGTTTTGCAGAGATATCTTTGACCATTTTTTTCCCTGTAAAAACGTATTTATTTCAGGAAATTTCTGTAAATAATTTAAGTAAAGAAATTTATATTACGTTTCAATTTGTTTTTTTTATTTAACAAGTATTGTGTAAATGATAAGTTTACAAGCAAAAATTTTGCTTAAATCTGGTGTCACTAGCAGTGCACAGTGGGCCAGTAGGTGGGCAAAATGGGAAAAATTTTAGTTGTGTAATCTTGAAAACCTACTTAATTTTAGTATCTACATATATTAGGAGAAATCTATTGATAATTTATTTATATTAAATCCCTTAGTTACCAGGACTCTAAGCATTTGAATATTGAGATAAAATTAAAAAAAAAAAAATTATAAATAAGTAATTAACGGTGACATCAACGTTGTGTTATATTTCAATTACATCTACGTTTTTGAAACAAAAAATTAGTACATGTTATTCTAGAGTATTTAGAGATAAGAAAAACCAATGTGTGAAATAAATTTGTCATAGCATGTTATCTCAGTTATACTTTGAAAATCACAGATTAAAAAAAAAAATTTCTTAAGAAACTTATTTTTTGCCGCACAATAACTAATAATTACCACAATTTGCCATGTGTTGTCTTATATTTATTTGAGCTATATGATGCTTCAATCGAGTTTTAATTGATTGCTCGTCCCCTTAAATCCCCGTTCAGATTTTATGTATGTTTTAACTTGGTTGCTATGGTACTAAATTTTGCATAGCAACAACTCATTTTTACATTAACGTTGTTTTAACAGTATTTTACTTGCGCTAAATACACAATATTGGGGGTATGTATTAAAATGAGATTCAGAATTCTTATGAGGTTAACTTTTTTTGGTTACTATGGATACCTTACTTTGCATAACATAGCAACAACATATTTTCGGTAGTTGTTAGTAATTTAATTACTAACACTGACAGTAATTTAATTACTTTTAATTTTAATTACTAACACTTGTAGTAACTTAATTACTAACAAGTATTAGTAGTCCAGGCGGCATATATATTATAACATTTTACTTTTAAATACAAAATACTTGTTACAATAATTATTTAGATATGGTTTTGTTAAACTTAGACATTCATAATTTTCTCCAAAAAAACAATCTTAGTATTTCAAAACAAAATATTACTGAAGATATATTAAAATTTATTCAGTCAAAATTTGCTGATTTTAAAGACGTTGATTTTAGACATGCTGTTCAACGGTTTGTTTACTTGTATAAAAAAAAGTGGAAATCTGCAAACTATACTGTGAAAAATTTTGAAAAGAAGTTTGTGAACTGGCTTAATGAATATTTAATTGTCAGAAAAAAAGACAATGAACCAACTGCAAGTAGACGTGGTCGAAAACCAGTTGCATTTGATAATAGTTCTAATAAAACTAAAAAACGGCGTGTATCTTGTTTAATTGAATCTCATTCATCCAATGAATTATTTTTTGCTGCTAATAAAAAATTTAGAGATGAATCTGTTGTTATTGCTGCCAAGAATGTTTTAAATATATCAAATACAGATAAAGCAACTAAATATTCAGCAGACGAAGCACTGGCTTTAATAATTGATGCAAGTCTGACAAAAGCTTCCTATCAATTGATTAGAAGCGGAGCCTTGGAGAAAGAATATAACATCTACCCCGCTTACAATGATGTCAGAGATGCAAAATTGAAATGTTATCCTGCAAACATAACAGTGGAGGACTATTCAGCTTCAGTTCCTTTAA
The DNA here is from genome assembly GCF_058129835.1 of Hydra viridissima. Classification (NCBI taxonomy): domain Eukaryota; kingdom Metazoa; phylum Cnidaria; class Hydrozoa; order Anthoathecata; family Hydridae; genus Hydra; species Hydra viridissima. Next base: position 6,261,520 of record NW_028324313.1, read on the forward strand.
AAGATTTAATGACTCATAATTTGCAAAGAATCTGTGCAGTTCAGGAACCAGTGCTAAGGCACTTGATATTGAACGACCAAGCAATAAAAACAATGACACTAACGTGTAAGGCTGGTTTTGATGGTGCTACTGGCCAAAGCATTTATAAACAAGTTTTATCAGAACCCGACATTAACAGAGATTTAAAGCGTGAAGAATCATTATTTATTACTTGTCTTGTCCCATTGGATTTGACTGGATTTAACAACAGCAACGAAAAGGTGCCTATTTGGAGAAATCAAAAGCCGTCCTCCACAGCCTATTGTAGACCCATAAGATTTGCATACAAAATGGAATCCAAGGAATCTGTGATTGAAAAAGATCAGTACATTAAAAGTGAGATAGAAAGCTTGGGTATGATTTTATTAGAGGTTTGCGGATCTTCTATTGAAGTGAATTGTATTATTGAACTTACAATGATTGATGGGAAGGTTCAAACAATATTATCTGAAAAAAATAACTCATACCAATGCTGTTCAGTGTGTGGTGTCTCTCCAAAAAATATGAATAGTCTTGATATCCTTAATATAGATTATACTAACAGAGAGTTCAAATATGGTCTTTCCAGTCTTCATGCATGGATTCGATTTTTTGAGATGTTATTGCACATTGCATATAAAAAAGAAACAAGAAAGTGGCAAGCAAGATCTAAAGAACACAAAGAAAAGGCATCTGTAGCTAAACAAAAGATTCAGACTGATTTTATGAACAAAATGGGACTTGTTGTTGATTTCCCTAAAAGTGGTGGTTCTGGAACAAGTAATGATGGCAATACCTCAAGGCGTGCTTTTGCAGCATATGAACAAACAGCTGAAATTCTGGGTATTGACCAAAACCTTATATTCAGATTTTACATTATCTTGGTAACGCTCTCTTCAGGATATGAAATAGACTGCTTAAAGTTCAAGGATTATTGTTTTGACACTTTTAGACTATATGTGTCCCTTTATCCATGGTATTACATGGCTCAATCAGTTCACAAAGTATTGATACATGGACATGACATAATTAAAAGCCTTACATTACCCATCGGACTTATGTCAGAGGAAGCTCAAGAGGCTAGAAATAAAGACTTTAAATCTTATCGCGAAAATTTCAGCCGAAAAACATCCAGAAAAGCAACAAATACTGATCTTATCAATAGATTCCTAGTTTCCAGTGATCCTGTTATTTCATCATTGCGTAAATCAACATCACACCAAACAAATCATAAAGCATTTCCTTCAGATGTTTTACAATTACTTAAACAATCTTCAAACGATATTATTGTTTTATAATTTTTTGATGTAATTTAAAATTGATAACGTTTTCTTGCACTATTTTTTGCTTTTATCATTCCTAAAACATTATTTACCTAAATACTCAATTTTTATTCAATATAGGTGGGTCAAAAATCCGATAAGATATTCAAATATCAATTTACCACTTTGTAACTAAGGAAAGTATCCGGTAACTAAGCAATATAAGTATCCATAACAACTAAATTTAAAAAATTATCACTTTTGTAAGAAGTGTGATCTCATATTGGTACTCATGCCAAATTTAGTGAATATAGCACTTATAAAATATCTGCAGATAACAAAAGTAGGTTGTTGCTAAGCAAAATAAAGGTATCCATAGCAACGAAATAAAAAAATATTACCTTCATAAAAAGCGCAGACATCATATTAGTACTCATACTAATTTTAGTGAATATAGCTCTAATATTAAATTAGTTATGAATTTTGTCCAGTAAAAGTGCATTCTGGCCCACTGTGCAGTGTTATAAAAAAAATTTGGTTCGATGAGAATTATGCTTTTATAATGAAGATGGCCTTTTAAGATCATTACGGAGCTATAGGAAACTCCATTCCTATACGAAGCTTCTGCAGTTCACCTGGACTTCCCATCTATTTGACTCTTCATATGGAAATCCTACCTGGATATTTGCAGGGCATATATCCCTTAAGATATCCAAAATTAATCACATCTCCTAGCACACCGTTGCCGTGTATAATAACTACAATATAGGTATGTAATAGAGTGACACGGATAGAGAAACCATTCAAATTGTTTCAGTTTCACCACATCCAATCACCGCATCAGAAATAGTTTACATACAAACATTTTATACTCTGACATACAGTATTGGACAAAACATTTGCAACCAAATAATGCTAATTTAGTTTCTTTATATAAAAGTGCTGCATTTTTTCAATTTAGAGAAATAACTATGTAACTGTTTAGAGACAAAGTTCTTCAAGTCTTATTCATCACAAAGTTCATTATTTGTACACGAAAATTGATAAATTAATCAAAAGTATTAAACAAAGTTGATTTCCTTCTGGACAAAACAAGTGCAACTCGACAAAATGTTGACCAAGCTGTATTTCGCTATCAATATTTCGTGGCGAATCCTTTGTTGTCGATCACAGCCTTGCATCTTCGAGGCATAGATTCGATCAGGTGATCAATGAAACTTTGTGGAATCGCTGCCCAGGCCTTTTGGATTTGTTCAAACAGTTGATCCTTATTACGAACACCTTCAAGATTAATTCTGCGGTTGACGATCTCCCATAGGTTCTCCATAGGATTGAGATCCGGAGATTGAGGCGGCCAATCCATCACCGATAGGTGGTTGTCTTGAAACCACTGCTTGACTACTTTTGCAGTGTGTTTCGGATCGTTGTCTTGCTGAAAAACCCATTTTATTGGCATATTCAATTCAGCATGAGGTAACAACATCTTTCAGGATATTTTTATTCATGAAACGGTCCATCATTCCATCGTTTCGATGTATTGGACCTAGACCGTTAGCAGAAAAATACCCCCAGACCATTACATTGCCTCCACCATGCTTCACGGTCTTATGGCAGTAACGTAAATCGAGGCGTTTTCCGGCCGGTCGACGTACACGGCAAACGCCATCGCTCCTAATGATGTTGAACTTCGATTCATCACTGAACAGGACAGTTCGCCATTTCTGCACATTCCAGTCAATATGAGATGTAGCAAACAGGAGTCTTTTCTTCTGGTCTTTTAGTGAAATCAGCGGTTTCTTTGCAGGACGTCGAGAAAACAATCTGGCTTCAACAGCACGTCGTCTGATTGTTCGGTCCGATACAGGCAGCTCTAATTGCTTTTGTATCTCGACTGATGATATCCAGGGATCCTTCTTAACGGATCTGACGATCATAGAATCCTCTCTAGAAGTGGTGGAACGCGGTCTTCCACCTTTGTTATCTGCTGCCAACTTCCCCGTAGAACGATATTTGGAACATAGTCTTGATACGGTCCATTTTTTCACGCGATTTTATCACAAATACTTTTTTGTGACATTCCACTTACGTAATCGCCAATAATTTTCTTTCTTAGTTCCAATCCAAGACTGTCGGGAGCCATTTTTGCACTTGAAGTCATAAAAATAATAAATATTTCTGGATGCTACTGGATGCTTCCAGATGCTTCTTCTGGAAACTTCTGGAAGCTTCTGCATGCTTCTGGAAACTTCTGGATACTTCCTTCAATTGTTAAAAAACTTCCGTGACGTTGACACGGACCAGACTTAAAAAAATGAAACAAACCAAAAAAGTTGCACTTATTTTGTCCGCTGCAAAATGGCACTTGTCAACGAAATTCTGCCTGTGTGATGTCACCTGTCAGCTGACTGCTCATGTCATGGCATGCTATGACTCCAGACTCCTGAACTGTTTGCTGTGGTAGTATAGTTCGTTTCGTTTTTAAGACATGTAAAATTAGGAACTCTTTTTAGCATTGTTCGATGTTGGTTGCAAATGTTTTGTCCAATACTGTAATTTTAATACAAAAATTACAACTGTTCAGGGTTGAAAAATACTAACAAACAACTATTCTCTGTTTTAACCATGCAAAAATGAGAGTACATCAACACAATCTAGGCGAAGTTGTGTCCTACCCTTCAGTGTTCTTACAGCAATTAAAATGACTGTTCTGATGATTTGATTGTGGCTGGAATTGACAACACTGGTTGTGCTACCTGTGACAACTTTGGATAGCCTGGTTTTACTTTTTCAATATGAAATGTTATCAAAATCTGTGCCGTTCCAGTAGCTGTCAACTTCATTGATGACAGCTTATTTACCGTATATACTCGCGTATAAGTCGAGAAATTTTGGACGAAATATTTACTCTAAAACAGCAATTCGACTTATATGCGGGTTAGAAAAAAAACAAATTTATTCCTAGAAATTTTTTTTCGTATTTCTTATTAATATTGATTAAAAAATGTTTCATTTAATATTGATTTTGTACTGATTTTTGGATCGACTTATACGCGAGTATATACGGTATATACGAGTATCCACTAAAAAATCACTTGAATTGTCTTTATGCATTTTCTTTTTTCTTCAAGTGGCTCAAGAGGTATATTTTGAATTGAGTCTAAGGATTCTCGACGTAACTTATACTGTCACCGTTTTTTTAAATACGTTTGCTTAACGTTAATTTATCCATGTCTGATTATTTATCCAAGTAAAAATTACAAATTCTAACTAAATATATGTACTAACTTATTAATTTTACTAAGACAAATGATACAAAATCAAATCTCAATGCAAAAGGGGATCTAAATAACTGACTTTTTTTTTATTTTTTATGAAAAAGATTTTTTTGAGATGGTCTCATTTAACAAGGGAGTGGGAAATTCTTATTAAACTTGTCTTAAATATTAAACTTGTCTATTATTTAATAATCAAAAGTACAAGTTTATTTTATGCTCCTAATTCTTATGAGATACAGTTTTAACTACAGTAATGTCAATCTCTTTAACAAATTTCAAAGAAGTTCGTGAGTCTTTCGGCTCCTACTTTGATTGTGCTATTCTATTTATTCAGTTTCTCTTTGGTTATCGTTATTTAATTACTATTTTTTAAAATTAATTACCTTGGGTGTCTTAATAAAGTGCGAGTTAGTAGGAAAAAATTAAAAATTAATAAGCGTCCCTCCTCTTGTATTTAGTACCCGAGAATATAACAATTTTGAGTAGTTTAATTCGAAGGACAAGTATTGCACACTTTGCCGTCTAGCATTTAATGTTTTCACTTGAAAATGCTGAACTGTAAATATTTAACCATTGATTTTAGTTTTGATAGGAATAAAATGTCTGTCTATCGATAAAAATAAACTCATCTTTGATGATGGCATTAGTTTCTTTAACAAATCGGTCTACACTATCGCACGGAATAAGAGCCTGAATTTTGACGATATATTTTGCTACGATTTTCTGTTGATCATAATTGAGTTGGAACTAAAGAACTCATGAAAATAAAAAAAATCTGAATCTGCTGCTTCAAATGATTGCTTCAATTTTTTTTACTTTTCACTTCCATCAACACTCCACTTGAAAGTAATTTATAAATGTAAATCTTCATCTTTCAAACTTCATATTGATAACGTAAAGTAGTGACGCTATGTGATTAACAAGGTCATGTAAGAAAACTTCTGCTGATCTCTCTCTGACTGTAATTTTTTTAGGTAACGCTTGTTTTTCTCTTCAATATGCTCAATGTATGGCGGATACAAGTTTCTTAAGTTCTTGCGAATTGCAAGAACTTAAGAAACTTGTATCCGCCATACATTAGCATATTGAAGAGAAAAACAGACAAAGTATAATGTCGAATTTTAATTCAGTGAATATCGACAGTTTCCTCATAAGAATATGAAACACTGTTTTCCTGTGAATTACAACTTTTGATAGTGGGTTTTATCGGGTGGCGAGGAATGTCAAATGTAAATAAAGCTAAATTCCGGTTTCCTTCAGAGTGCAGTTTCATGGAAGCCAAACACAGCTGTTCTTTACATCTCAAATTTTCTTCCTCATTTAATCTTCTGCAGTTAGTATTTTTGGATAACTCACAAAAGCCCATTTATGAGAAGCCTTAACATTTTTCACACCATTTTTAGAACTCATCAATTATAATCATATCATTTTAGCAAATGTGTTGAATTATTTTAATGTTTTAAACCTATTACTTATCTAGTAAAAAGGTCGTAAGATCATTGCCAGTCCTATTTGAGACGAAGTGTTCGTAACAAAACTTATCTTTAAATTACGTTTGATCCATAGATAAAATCAAAAATTTTATCTAACTTCATTTATCAAAATATACTGTTACATCATTATCTTAAAAGAATATAACATAGTAATAAAAAAAAATAATAGTAATAATGATAATAATAATAATAATAATAATAATAATAATAATAATTACTATTATTATTATAATAACAAAAATAATAATAATAATAATAATAATAACAATAATAATAATAATTACTATAATAATAATAATAATAATAATAATAATAATAATAATAATAATAATAATAATAATAATAATAATAATAATAATAATAATTACTATTATTATCATTATTATTATTTTTATTATTATTATTATTATTATTATTATTACTATTTTTATTATTATAATAATAATAGTAATTATTATTATTATTGTTATTATTATTATTATTATTATTTTTGTTATTATAATAATAATAGTAATTATTATTATTATTATTATTATTATTATTATTATTATTATTATTATTATTATTATTATTATCATTATTATTATCATTATTATTTTTATTATTATAATAATAATAGTAATAACAGTAATAGTAATAATGTAACAACAACTATACAGATAATTAAAACGAATTAATCTGATCAAGATTTATAAATTCTCAGTGATTTTAAATTATCTTTTCGTAGATAATATTTTAGATAATTTCAAATTATTTCTTTCAAGGTTTTTTATTTTCTCGTCAGATGTTTTCAGTGATAATTCAGCTGCCAAAGCACGTTCTTCAGCTTTTTGGGCACGTTCTTCAGTACTCCTATACATGAAATAAATATATAACTTAAAGAACAAATTAAATATATAACTTAAAGAACAAAATAAAAAAAAAAACATTTCTGTATACCACATGGTTTAAGACGATTTTCCTACTTAAAAAGCGCTCTTCAATTTGATCCCGAAAAACAAAATACTTACAGAAGTTGCGTTTGAAGATGTTGGAGCGAATCAAGTTTTTCAATAGCCAAAGCGTCGGTAAATTCTATATAATAGAAATACCAAATTTCAACAAGAACACATAAATCGCTTTGATGTTTTCGTCTTTATAGATTTAACAAAAATAATAGTTTTCTTTTAACATAAATAGTTACCTTTGAAAGAGGATGTCTTTAAAACCTGCATATATAAATGAAAGTAACCGATACAGAGCAATTAATAAAATACTTAGTGAACCAACCCTAATAAGAAAAACGGGCCTTGATAGCTGTAATCGATATAAAAAGGCAGAGCAGGTGGAAGTACTTTATTACCTCGGTAAAAGAGTTGACTGATTTCCGGCCTAAACTTTCGTTATCATTGATAACACTTATTTCGAAATCTACGTTATCCGATGTGTCTAATTCGCTCACAGAATTGTCTCTCGTTTGATTTAGCTGCGTATTTTTTGTCGCAATTCTGTGAACTGCAACCTTTTCTTGAGGAGATTTATCTGAAGACTGTAACTTTTGTAAGTTTTAAGAGAATATTGAATACCAATTACGCAGTTTCACAGAAAAAAAATTAAAATACATTTCTTGTATTAATTTGAATAGAAATAAAAAAAGATCTTACATTATGTTTGCCGGTTATTTTAGAGGGGACAACCATCCTTTGACCCTGCACAAAAGAATCTATTTGAAAAGACTCCTCTGAAAGTTCTTTAATTAATATATTAGCAGTTTGTATCCATCCCTGGGATTCTGACTACAAAATAAAAAAAAAAACTGTTTTCAAAAAATAGGACATACGACAATATTTTGTTAAAATGGAGAAAGGAAATAACTTTTTTTTCTACCTCAATTTTCTTAAGATCCTCATCCTTAACCAATTTTCTACTAGTGCCATCTTTAAAAACTTCATTTATGAAATCACTAAGAGATGCTAAACTTGCAAAGATAACATTTGCATGTTCAATTATTACTTGGGAAGAACTATCGTCTAATAATACTGAATTTGAGTTGAATTTTTCATCAGTCACGACTATTTCACTGAGACTAGAGTTTACTTGTTCAACTTTGGGGGTTGTTCTCAAAATAATGATAATCGCCCATCGAATCATATTTAAGTGAGTGGTTGACACCTAATTCAAAACTCTCTCAATACTAGCACGAAGTTTGGTCATGTTTGAAATAAAATTTTCCAAATTACAAAAAAAAAAAAAACTTAACAAACAGGATAAAAGATATGCACAATCATATTTTAATAAAATAGGAGAAATCTAATATATAAAACCCAAAGTTTGTATGTGTTTGCAGTTTTGATTACTACACAGGGTTATCCAAGGAGGCAGAATTTCACCAAGTGTCTTTACCAAAAGTTGTTCACCACGGTGGGTTTCTAGAACAAAATTTTCACGGTATTGTGCTCACACCATAGGATGCCTTCATTTTACCCAGATTCTGCCCTGATTTACTATACAGGGTACTCCAAGAAGGCAGAATTTCACAAAATGTCTTGAGCAAAAGTTATTCCCTGTTGTGGGTTTGTATAATAAAAGTTTAAAACTTTACTATATTAATCAGAAATGCATTTGTAGCTATGCAGTCATGTTTTTGGGAACTAAACCACACTTTGAAAATTTAATGGTAATTTTGAGTAACACAAATTTAGTTCTCCAGAATTAAAATTTTGAAGTATAATTCCAGGAAATCTTTGGTGCCATATCAATTTTCAAAGAGTCAATACACACTTTTTTTATTTTGCTTTTGATACAATGCCTCCTAATAAAAGATATGTACTAGGAAGATCCACTTCTGCTTTAAGAAGGATGTGTGTTTTTAGAGCAATAGAGATTCATCTATGATAGAGCAAAGAGGTTAGCAGGAAAGAGGGTTCATGTTTCAAATGTAAGGGCAAGTGAAACTGTTTCAGAAAGAGATGGCAGACTCAAAGGAATGAGGGATCATGTTTCAACAGTTAAGACAAATAAGACTTCTGAAGAGAGACAATCTAGGATTACAGCTGTCAAAGAAAAAACTGTTTTGAGAAGATCATTTTCAAATCAAAGCAAGCTAAAAAGTATTGCTTTTTTATATGAACCATCTGAATGTTATTACAAAAATTTAAAAGTTCAGATTGGAAAAATCAGTGCCTCTCTGTGCTTACTATAGAACTTTAAAGTTTAATGGTGAGCACAGAGAGCGCTGATTGTTATCAGTGGAAAGCATAAGGAAAATGTATTATTGTGACTTTTCTATAAAACCTTTTAAGTATATTTTGGAGATTTTCTTTTTGATCCTGGGCAGCGGCAAGTACTGACATATTAGTATGAATAAATGAGACCACTAACAAAAATTACCTGTTCAAGTGTTTTACTATTCTCTTCGCTTGTACTTTCAACAGTGTCCTTCAACCAATTTTCTAACTCCTTGCTTACTACCATTACTTGAGAACTTTTGGATTCAGTTGACTTAGACCCTTCATCTGGTAAATTTTCTGATTTAATGTCAGTTTTGAAACTACTTATATCAACACAGAGAATATTTAACAGATTTGAAATTGAATCTGACCACTGCACTTGCAAGTACCAAGCAAACTGCATCCACTCAGATTCAAAAAGTAGTTGTCCATTTGTTACACCATTGATTTTAATTATCCTACATATAAAATCTAGGATTGATTATTTTTTTAAAAAACTAATTTTAACAAATCAAATATAAAGAAAATAAAAGTTTCTTGAAATGATTTGGATGATTCATGATTTATTTAAAAATTCTACTTAACTGTAACTTGAGAATCCAGATTTCAATAAAAAAAGTTGTTGATGGAGTTTTTTTTAAAAAAAAAGCTCACCATGTATTTATTGTATCTATCAAATTATTTAACAGTTTTGAAATGCCATTCTCTCCACTCATGCGCATACTTAAATGGTTGTGTAACTCCTTGATCTTTCTTTTCAGCTCCATCATTTGCTTATCTCGAAATGGACGGCGTCCAAACAGCTGGATAAAAAGGAATTTTAAATTCTAATTCAGCTTGAATATTTTGGAATTTTCTATTCCTCACTGTAAAAAATCATTTGCTTATCTATAAACTACTTTCTGACATTAAATCATGAGACACTAAAACTATTCTATATTGACTAATAAAATTGATAATAATGACAGTAAAGACGATGACAACGACAATGATGATGATGATGATGATGATGATGATGATGATGATGATGATGATGATGATGATGATGATGATGGTGATGATGCTTATCTTATACCATACTAATTAGAATTATATATAACCCAAACCTCAGTAGACTTTTCCAACATAAGATCTAAACATGCAGTCATTGTTAAGAGATCATCTTCATTTTGAAGTAATATTACACCAGAGAATCTTTCAGTTTCATTAACAAAAATGCTTTGCCAAGATTTTAACATGTTGAGCAGCTCTCCAATGTTAATACCATCTAAGAAGTATTGAAAACCTTTTTCGGTCCTATGAATAAAATTAAGCCTAAAACCCAAAACAAATAAAATAAAACTTAAGTACAAAATATGCAACCCTGCTTAAAACTATTTTAACCCTTGTTGATTTTTATGGCTTCTTTCACCTCCATAACTGATATTCACCACCATAACGGGAAAGTTGGTACCAAAAGTAGGTGGTGCTGTTTTATTAGTATCGGAAATTCTCAAATAAATTGGACATTCATACTAATACAGGGTGCATCCTATTTAAATCAGCAAAATTGATATTTAAAATCCAGCAATCAATTAAAAAAGACTGATATGGAAAGTTTACTGAGCATAACAACCTACTTACTCAACTTGGAATTTCAAACCCCAATCTTTCATTTGCAATGAAACTCTTTTGATCTTTAAGAAAAAGAAAAACTTAAATTGCAAATTTAAAACTTGTTAATCTTAAAAAGATTCTGAAAAACAACTTACATGCGAGAAGCTGTCTGCTTCAGTTTGAGATAATCTTTCATCAAACTGGTTACCCACTTTTAGCCAATCATTTACATGCTTAACAAGAAATTCCATCTAGTAGTAAGGAAATACATAAAAAACATAAATAGAGCAAAATAATAAAGATATCAGAAATATAGAACAAATAGTAGATTATATATTAAATTATGTAATAGAAATACAGAACAAATATAGAACAAGAATAGAACAAAAGCTTTAAAAGAGATTTTTTTACAAAATAACAATTTGTTTAAAAGTACTGGCATTATTAAATACAAACAATTTAAAACCTCTTAAAATATCATTAGTAAAAAAACCTGTTTTTCATCCTCTTTTGAAAGTTGTTTAACAATATAACTCATAGTTTTGTGCCAAACTTCTTCAAACAAATGAAGCCTACGGAGTGTCACTAATTTATGTTTTTCTATAACTTTTAAAGAAAGCATAAAAGCAGTTTCAGTCCATAGGTTACGCTCTTCTATAAGTTTGGCTAAAATAATATTTTATATTTAAAAACAACACTGCATTACTTCAAATGAGCAACTACCACTGATATAACTGCTAAATAACATTAAATAGACAGTGACATGCAAAAGTTTCTGACCAGTGACATTTTGTACTCTAATTTATTTTAGAAAAAGATTAATAATTATTTACCATTGTAAGATGGTGATGAGAAAAAGGAAATAAAATAATACAGTAAAAATAATATTATTTATATTAGTGAATGTATTTATTGTTATAATTACCTGTGCAAATATTTCTGGCAATTGTGTACTTTAAGAAAAATTATCAGTCCACATGCTCTATAATAGACTTAAATTAAATTTTTTATATTAATATTTTGTAGTTCATACCCTTTGCAGCAATAACAGCTGCACAACGATGTAGTATTAACTCAATTGATTAATACAAGCAGGTTGATTTTTATATGATTCTCCCTTCAATAATTTGATTACTGTGGCTTTATTAAAATATCTATACTTTTGAGCTTAAAAAACTAGCACTTCTCATAAGTGTTTTATTGAGTTCAAGTCAAGTAGTTGAGATGGCCTGCTTAAAATTCTAAAGTATGTGTTTTTCTGCAATTCTGCTGCATTACTTTCTTTATTATATGACTGCAAATTATCATTTGTAATGCCCTTGTAAAAAGTAGTGTATATATTTCTGTTGATCTTGACCAACGGATTGACTTCTTATGCAAAGAAAATTCTCTAAACCGTCAGACTTTCTCTAAACCGTCAGATTTGGTACTAAATGTCATTTCTTCTGCCAATAAAAAAATGTACATGTTGTCTACTATTGATTCCAGAGGTTAAATTTAAACTCATCTGAAAAAGCTACTTTTATCTAATCTTTAGTTGTCCAAGTTAAGTATCGTAGGCAAAATGTGATAGGGCCTTCTTATTTTTTTTACTGATTGGTTTTTAATACCTATGCAAACAAAAAAATCCCACATTATTTAGTCTTTATGTCACAGTAATATGACTAGCCCAAAACTACCAATCTGAATCTAACCTAAAATTATGGTAGATGCTTAGTAAAATACTTGAGTATTTTAAAAATTCTTATTACTTACACAACTGATACTCCATCCTATGTCTCTGCAGTTCATATAATTCATGATACTGATGTAGTTGACTGAGAAAAAAAAAACATTGGTAAAAAATTATTATAAATAAATTGCAACATAAAATTTTACAAATCTCTCTAAGAAATGATTAAACTTAAATATCAAGTTACTTAGCATTTGTTTGAGAATCTCTAAGCACTTCAGTGAGCTGGTGAATGAAACAAACAATATTAAAATGTACCATAAGTTACTCTACAAGGTAAGTATTACAATACTTATACAATATAATATAATATAATACTCTACAATATATATAGTATTAAAATATACCATAAGTTACTCTTTATAATTATCAGATCCAAATTATAAAAAAAAGCAAAAAAAAACAATAACTTAAAATTGGTTTATCAGAAACATTTTCGAAATATTTTTTACCACTTCTTTTGTTTCCATGGCTTTGCATGTTATTTCTTCATCATGAGCTTGGACTTCATGTAACTCTCTGTCATGAAAATTTTATACATGCTTCAAAACTTTGATGTATATCAAGCTTTTAATAAGTCAATGCAACATAACATAGCTTCAAATAAAATTAAAAGGAATTTATAGAAGAATTTTCTACTTTGTCAAGTTTTTTATGGATGATTTAAATTGAATTAATTCTTCAGTAAGTCTTTTGTCCAAAGCTCTTATTGCAAGAATCTCATCATGCAAGCTAAAATAAATGTATATAGAAAGATATAATCTAATGTTAATTGATGATTTATAAAAAACAGAGAAAGTGATAAATCAAGGCTTGTTCAACAAAATTTAATATACTTTAAGAACTTTGATATGTTACAATAATTATATATTAAATTGATTACTAAAAGCTAGGATTAAAAAATATTTTTTGACATGTATTGGAACTCTATATAAAAATACTTTTTGACATGTATTGGAACTCTATATAACATGCTAGCATAGTGCTTTCTAAGCTCTGCAAGAATCTGGCCCCTCTCTAAACAATCTACACTGACTTGTCTGATAATCTCATTAAATACTATGTTATAAATTTTCTGTTCATCCTGAACTAGTTTAAGAAGACTTTCAATCTAAAACAGATTAAAACAAATAATTATTAGAGCAAGAAATAACAGAGAGAAAAGTGAGTTTGTTCTCCTTTCAAAATAGGTTTTATTCTCTAATAAACATATTTTGATCAACTTTTTAATAACACCTTTCTTTGTTCTTTAAAGTTAATTTTGAGCTGTTAATTGATGTAAATATTGCTAAAGCTATGAAAGTACCTTACTTGTAGTCTCTATACCGTCAATACCTAAATCCTCGTGTCTTTCAGATATACCAGCCTTTTTTAACATCTTATTCATCGTTTTCTATTACAATTCAAAAGTTTTTTGTTTTATTGTAAAACTAGACTATCTGAAATTGTCTAAAGCTTCTATGCTATTCAATCACCAACTTTTTTTTTAAAGAAACAAAAAACAACAAAAACTATAATATTTAACATAAACTTAATTTTTCATCACACTTATTTTTGCATTATAAAAGAAAACACTAAATTTCTAACAAACCAGCAATTGAGTTGCTTCTTGTCTTCCTGCTGGATTCCTAAAGTTTTTTTAAATAACACATAAACTTCACTAAACCTGTTAAAGATAAATTAAAAGAATAATAGATTTGAAGCAATTCTTTAATACAATACAAATAAGTAATTCCTTAAACTTTTACATTGAAGGAAAGACTGTTAAGTGTTCTTCATGATTTTTTGTTTGTGTAGAGTATTTACTAAACAAACAAAAGTAGATATTTTACTGCAACATTCATTTGCATCTCCTACAAAACAATATTTTAAAAACTATAACAGAAAACTTTTCACACATTTTAGTTAAAGAACTGTAACGATTTAAAAAGAACACTCTCAAGTAAGTAGAGAATTATATTAGCTTATCTTTTACATGAAGTGAAATTTGAAAACAAACATACTCTTCAAAAACTTCCAATCCCAAAGTACCTTTGTGTTTGATTACGTAATATTCCTTTGGGATAATTGATTCAGTTATCCATGGTTTAGTCTAGTATGGTATGTAAATATCTTTTACACACACACACACACACACACACACACACACACACACACACACACACACACACACACACACACACACACACACACACACACACACATAGTATTTATAGATAAATGTGAAAATTTTAATGCACTTACTGATTTATTTTGTTTATTTAATGAAAAATTGTCAACTATTTTTTCTGAATTTGCATCAACAAGAAATGATATATCTCTAAATTAAAATATTTCATTCCTTTAAAGTGAGTTTAGTAAAAACTGAAAAAAACTCAAACAACTTAATACAATTCTAACAGAAAAGTCATATTAGTATACGAAATATTGGCCTTTCAATAAATGAATACCACCTTCCAGCACCACAGATACAAAGGGGCTGCTCTGTTAAGTGCTTGAGCTTTGTTCTACTTCTTTCATGGTTCCAGACATTGTCTGCTTTTGTTTTATAAGTATATGGTTTGTTAACGGGTCCTAGATTCTCATATTTTTTATTTCTATGCGTAAGGTTAGCCAAAATACTTTGGGGAAGATATTCTAGTATTTTATCATTGTTAATCGGAGGAAGAACCTGTTTCTTTTGATTGGATTGTTTGGTAGCAGGTTCGTCATTTAAGACATCCATATTTTCTGCCAAAAAAATATTTATAAGAAAATTTTAACTTATCAAAACTGAGTTTGATATAAAATGAAACAATAAGAAATCTAAACTCAGTTACAGCCGATAAACAAATATATATACAAATATCATAATTTATATTAATATCAATATCAATATATTTTGTGTTAAGGATGTTACAAAAAAACATGCCATTGCAAATAGTAATTCACTAACAAAACACAATGACATAAATAAGATAAAGAAAAGACAAAAAAAAAATCTTAGAAATAAGTTAATCACAAATTAAAAGTAGAACTTTATAAAAATTACCTATAAAACAGACTTTTAAAATAGATAAAATATAGGTCAAATAGTTAATATAATGTATTCACACATACATGCACATATACACATATAAAAAATTATAAAACGTAGATAGACATAAAGAAAAAAATTATAACGGTTTTTTTTTTTTTTTTTAATGAGAAGCCAAGCAAATGGGCTAGTACTAGAAAGTTTCTTATGTTATTTTTTTACAACTCTAGTACTAAATGTTTCTTAAGAGTTTCTTAAGTTTCAGATTATCAAAAGAGAGAAAAAGTAAATAAAATGTAATTTGAAGACATGTTAACAAGTAAGATAAAATGTTTTACAATTCATCAACTAAAACTGTTAGAATTCCATCAATTCCATTCAGTGTAATATAATCCTCAGATTTGTCCCTGAACAAAACACAAATTAGGAAATTTTCCTAAACTTTTAATAAAATATGTTTTTATTTTATTAAAACAAGTTTCTTATTTTATTAAAAGTTTGAGGAATAGTAACTTAGTACTAATAGTTTCTTAAGATTTTTGGGCTTCTATATCAGTTTCTTATAAACATATTTCTTATTAAAAAAAATAATAAGAAGAAGAAAAGTGTAGAGGTAAAGAATGAAGTTAAGCATAATTTTTTAGTTGTCTGTTTTAATTCGATAGTTAAGTTGTTAGAAGTGACTGATCTTAGGTTATGCCCACATATTGTTCTAGTGTTAAAGTAGTTATGAAATGTGATTTTAGAAAGACAGACGGTTTTAGATAGTTCCCAAACTTTACATGCATATTGTAAATGTGAATAAAAAATTGAGTGATATATAGATAAATAAGTTTCAAAGTTAACATTGTATCGAATTTTAGCTAACACCCCGTTGGAACGTCTTAATTTGAGAGTAAGGTTATTTATGTTTTGAATGATATTTTCTCATCTATCACAACACCAAGATAAGTTATATTACAATGAAAAGTAACCAAAATCTATCTCTTGCTTGTTTGAAAACTCTTCTATAAAATTTATTGATAATAAAAAAAAGTACCATTAAGTTTTAAAATGATTATTACTTATTTTAGAAATTAACTAAATGCAGATCTGCAGCCATTTTCTTATATCCATGACAACTATCAAACCTTACGGTCGGGAACTTGAGAACTGTTAAGGTGAGTTTCCACTCATCCTTTTTTGCTACGGGTAGGGAAAGGGATGGGAAAAAAAACGAATATGGACAGATCGGATGGGATATATTCATTTCCACTTGCACTGGTCAAACTTGCTTTACTTTAACTTTCACTTTTAAGTAATGATAGCTAAATAATAAAAATGGCGGTGTTATCGATTCTTAGCAGAAGAACTTTACATTTGTTATTACTGAATTATTTAAAAATCAAAAGAAGGCAAAAGTATAAAAAAAGGTTTTGGGTCAGAAAATTATTTATAGAAAGAAAAACAAAAGGAGCATTCAATTTATTTATAAAAGATATGCAACTTTTCGATCACGAATTCTTTTTTAAGTTTTTTCGAATGACACCTACAAAGTATGAACATTTGTTAAGTCTAATTGCACCGGCGATTACAAAATCTTCCCTCAGACGCGAGACAATTGGAGCGAGTGAACGTTTAATGGTCACTTTGAGATATATTTTTGGAGGCACTTCACAAATAGACCTATCTGGTATGTTTCGAATAAGTCCGACTTCCATAGGAAGAATAATAAACGAAACCTCTACTGCTATATGGACTATTTTGTTGGCTATGGAATATATTAGCTATCCAAAAAACAAAAATGAATGGAGATCTATAGCAAACGAATTTGAGAAGAAATGGAACTTCTCCAATTGCATAGGGGCTATAGATGGGAAACATATAGTTATGCAAGCCCCTTCAAGATCAGGCTCGTTCTACTTTAATTATAAAAAATCTCACTCTATTGTTCTGATGGCTATTTGTAATGCAAACTATGAATTCACACTTGTTGATATTGGTGATACTGGTAGAAACAGTGATGGTGGTGTATTCAGAAATAGTAAAATGGGAATTGCTTTTGAATCAAAGTTATTAAATATCCCAGAACCTTATGAACCAATAGGCTCAAACGTAAAACTGCCATATGTTCTAATTGGAGATGAGGCATTTCCCCTCAAAAACTATTTAATGAAGCCATACCCTAAAGAAATATTATCTTTGAAGGAAAGAATATATAACTATAGATTGGCACGTGCACGCAGAACAATAGAAAATACTTTTGGTATTGGCAGCAAGATGCAGAATTTTTCGCAAACCAATTATTGCAAAAGAAAATATTGTAATTAACGTGACTAAAGCTGCCACTGCTCTGCATAACTACCTTATGCATGGTCGTCAGTTTGAACCATTAAATCAATATTGCCCTTCAAAATTTGTTGATTATGAAACACCATCTGGTTTGCAAGCTGGTGAATGGCGAAGTGATGTTTCTGATTACCAAGGAATAACACTTTTACAAAAACAATTAGGCTCAAATAACTATACTCGTGATGCAAAGGCAGTGAGGGAATCATTTCGAGACTTCTTTAATTCTCCCCAAGGACAGGTTCCATGGCAATATGATATGGTTACTCATACTCAAAACACATTTGATCAAAGATGAAATTCCTCTTCCTTTATATATATATATATATATATATATATATATATATATATATATCTGTGTGTGTGTTATATATATGAATATATATAGTTTTTTTAGTTGCTTTATTTGTTTTTATTTTTGAAGTAATATTTTATTGTTTACCTTAAATGTATATATTGAATGTAAAAATAACTAACATCTTCGTATATGAAATATATTTTATTTGAAAATTAAATTTTACATTTTCATTCATTGTCACTTTCCATTTCAAGGAGGATTTCCATAACTTTTATTTTTGCTAATTTGTTTTTCTTTTTTGAAAGATTATGAAAAGAACTTACTAAGCTTTTACAAAATAACTCATCTGGATCATTTTCATTTATTTTCATCAGTTTATTTTGCTCCACATCATTCATTATCGCTTTTTCAAGAGCAACTTGTAATGGGTCAATTTTCATTTTTCTTTTCATATGATTTGGCGATGAGATAATCATCTGAGGTGATGTAATTGAATTTATAACTGTTTCATTTTCTACTAAAGTCAAATTATCTCTTGAACTTGATGCTCTAATGGAATTGTCTATATTTTCAAGTCCTCTGTGTTCAACTAAATGTTGTGTTGCAAAAATATCGCATTTTATGTTTGAACTAGTCGATTTTACCCCAATGACATCTTTCAAAAACATTAATTCTGTGAAGAATTGGCATGATGGTAATTGTTCCCCACCAGCTCCAGACATGGTAGCCTTTTTTTGACGATTCAAGCATCTACGAAAATTTTCTCTCAATTTCGTCCATGCTGAAGTCAAAGTTTTTTCTACACACAAAAAGAAAAAAAAAAAAAATAGGTTACGTTATGTAAAATAGGTTACGTCATTTTATTATTTAGAAATTTTTGTTTAAATTTACTTGGAAAAATAAATAGCTACCTTCTATTTTTAATAAAGTAGATATCTGCCTCCATGCTTCAACTTTTAAAGGTGTTTCCTTATATGCGCGAGTTGTTGTGTCCCATAAACATGGAAATTTTCTCACTTCTTCTATTAAATGAGCCTCCAAGTTTGTTGGAACATTTTGTATTCTTGAAAAATCCACATTTAGTTCATTCATTATTAAATTAAATTTATAATAATATCGTAAATCGGACAGTTCACTTCAAAGTTTAATATTTTAACATTTTATTCGGGTATTTATACAATTTAAAATTAGCAGTAAAACTAACAAAGTTGTAATTGTGAGTAACTAAATATCTTAATGATTTCCATTTTGCTTCATAGTAGGAAAATAAAAATATACGCGTAAATAGCTTTAAGTAATTACATACATAGTTATAGGAAAATAAATGTTTTTGACAAAATTACGAAATTAAAGCTTTATGACAAAATTACGAAAATGGAAAAATTCTTGGAAACTTTTACACTTTTTTGTTTTTAATTTTCGAAAATTCTAGCAAGGTGATTGGCTGCTCGTTTCGCTATTTGCTTATTTACGGGAAAAAGTTGATTTGAGATTAACCTTTTCCCGAGACAGATATGATGGGAAAAACTAAGCTGCGGGAAAATCAAATTACAAACTGCGCATGCTCACGTGATTAATTTTCCCATCCCTTTCCCGTTCCCGTAGCTAAACGGATGAGTGGAAACTCACCTTAAATGTAACATCAATGATCGTTGCCAGTTAAATCACAATTACCAAGAAATTACCAGGAAATCCCGAATTCGTTAATTAAAGAAAGTTATTCCAGTTAGTAAAAATTGTGGAATTGTCTGAGAAGAAACATATTTTCAAAATAACACAAAAATTGAAGGGCTCAATGGAAAAAGTACTTCAGTTACACTATGCAGTTTTGAGAAAAATGAGTTCAAAGTTTGATTTTCTTTCCAAACTTCATCAAAATAACCGTGACCAATATATCTGAATAGGCTGCTTGCGAACCAAAGTTACAGGAATGATAGAAGGAAAATAATTAAATAATATGTAAGTCTTATCTCATTTTTCAAATAATATCACTTAATACACTGAAAAATTGGTTTGTGTAGAATGGTAATACAATTAATAATTTTCTTTGTTGGTTTAAAAATATTCATCTCTTTTCTGAAGTTTTTGACATCCTACGTATCTCCTGGATTATTAAATAAGTGACATTCGAAATGACAGCAAGTGATTTCTGACCTAAAAATAATCGATTCTGCCGATTATTTGTAAGATTATACAAAATAATCGCTCCCAAAAAAAAAGTATGTTGTACAAGAAGTAAAAGTTCATATCTAGTGTTTTTTTCATCAAAAGGAACTTATGCAAAACTTAATGTGTTTTTTTTTTTTTTTATCAAAAAAACTTACTTAAAATTTGCTAATCGGCATGTAAAGATGCTTTCATGTTTGTTTCTAACAACAAACCGTTGTGATCGTGGGAGCTAATAAAAAGCTTTTCTTAATAAAAAAACAGAAGTCGACCGCTTTGAATATTTTGTTACGTATGTGTATTACAGCAATATATATATATATATATATATATATATATATACAGTTGTGAAAAAAGTGGCTAGTAAAACGATGATTTGTGATAATGATTTTATGTAAATTTAAATATAAATTATTAAATTTAGGCATAACGGTAATACAAACACTGAATAATGAAATGGGAGTAAAAAATGTTGATAACACTGTTCAAATTACTTTAGGGAAGTCCCGAATTTATCTAGATTTGTAGGTTAAAATAACATATCACTACTATAAAAGGCGGGTTCTGGCTCATTTCCATTTTTGCGCAGGATTTTTTGCGCATTTCTGACTCATTTTCATTTTTGCGCAGGATTTTTTGCGCATTTCTGACTCATTTTCATTTTTGCGCATTTTCATAATGAGATGACATTATGAAAAAAGGTTGTGAATGTCTTAGTTAATTTATTCTTTGTAGTAGTTCAAGTATGGAAAAAGGTGTTTATATTTTTCCATTCGCGTTTCTCTTATTCTTTGGTTATGTTCTTTTTGTCGTTGTTCTTCAAATCCATGTTGTAGTAAGAGTTTAGTTTTGTGATGAATGGGTAAGGTATTCAATTTTCTAATTTTATTAAGATAATTTTCATCAATTTTGTTTTTGTGATTATCATAGTGGAATTGTATAGCAATTCTGTGTAATTCTGGATCAAAAGTGGGTTTAATTATTTCCTGTAGTTCACTGTAACAGAATTCCTCATATTCTTCTTGTTCTGTAATACTCATTTTTTATAACAAGAAAAAATTTATTTAAGTCATTTTCAAAATTTTCTTTCATCTGTACATTAGATCCTTTGGATCAATGGAAATTCTTCGAATTTTTAGGCATAATAATAGACTTGTCCTAGAAGAAGGTAAAAGCTTCCGGATTGACCGACTTGAGCATCACCAGAGTTGAGCGTGACAACGAGTCTTCTACCAGCTGCGACAGTAGGCATAGAATCTGCTTCTCCGAAATTTCTGTAAAAAGAAATGGTGGTGGTGGAACCGATGGATGAAGTGGATTGATACAAAAGTCCAGTCGATTTGCTGTTGAATGAAGTCACATTTGATCCGTTCCATGAGGATAAGTAAAAATCTTCTAATCCAGAAGAGGAAAAGAAGCATGTACTGTCACCGTCATATCCTGGAAAATACGTGTAATTGTTGGTGTTGTACGGTGTCCAAGGAGTGAGAACAGTGCCGTTACCTGGAGGTAAATTCCCATCGTACATTCGGACTCTAGATTCCCACCAGTTTCCAGAGGCGCCAATGATGTGCATCCTGATGTATTTCAACGACACACCATTTCCTTTTCCGTTGGTGTTCATCAAAACGTATTCACTGCCGTAAGTGGTATTCAAATATCGAAACGTTCTGCAGTACAGCTTGAAAAGAGGGATGGTTGCAGGAATGGAAGCAAGTGTGGAAATGAACGGTTGAATCCAATACGTGATGGCAGTAGCATTTCTGTTGACGAGTTGAATGGAGACGTCGTTTCTGAAAGGCATGTCCAATGTGAAATATCCTCCCAAGGAAGTGGTGTTAAACATGTTGCATCCCTGCAAAGAATTGGCGTAAAAAGCTCCTCCTAAAGGAGAGAAAAGCAAATCAGTAGCAAGTCCTGTTTGATCCACTCCAATTCCTTCCGTTGTTTCTACATAATTCCCCACATTGATTTCTCCGTCAGTGAAGATTCGAATGAAAACTTGACCGGGAATATTCGTGCTAGAGGAGCTGTATAAAGCCAGCCACAATCTTCTCAACACTCCAGATTTTCCAGAAAACGCAAACACAGGAGAAGTCGTTAACGCCGCAACCGTCTGAGACTTAAACCCTAAACTGGTAAAACTGGATCCTGGAACGACACTGGTCAAACTCGATTTTTGCAACAGCAAGTCTACATAATTCTTTGTTGCTCCGTCTTGCGCGTTTGTCGGATCAGTCACGTTGATCAATTTATGAGAATTTAAATCCAAATCTGCTGCACCTACAGTCGTACCACCTGAAGCATGCGTGTCTACGTAATTTTTCGTAGCTGAATCCGAAGCTGATGTAGGTTCAGCTAAATTAGTCAATTTGTGCGACGTCATGTTAATGTCGGCGTATGAAATAGTGTTGTAAGAGACTTTGGTGTCTACATAGCCTTTTGTTGCAGCGTCTTTTAAAGCGGTAGGATCGCTCACATTGATCAACTTGTGAGAGTTCATGTCAATGATCCCTGTGATGGTGCTGGATCCGTCAGTTTTAACACACAGGCTCGAACTCACATCGACATAATTTTTTGTGGCAGCGTCATGAAGATTGGTCGGTTCGTTCAAATTGATTGCCTTGTGAAAGTTCAAATCCAAATCTGCAGTTCCAACTACAGTTCCAGTACCACCTGTCACGTGATTGTCCACGTAATATTTTGTGGCGGCATCGTGTGCGTTGGTGGGTTCACCCAGGTTGATGATTTTATGAGAGTTGTAATCCAAATCTGCAGTGATGGTGCTCGATCCGTCCGTTTTAATATAAACGTTGCTTGTTGAGTCTGATGCAAGATTATCAAAATAAACACTGAATTCGCTTCTGTTGAATTTGTCAATCATTTTTTAAGGGGGTAAAGTTTTTTTAAATGGGTGAAACTTTTAAAAAATCACCAAAGGGTGTTGACAACGTCTTGAAAGCTGTCTCCCTCTTCGCATTTTTTCAAGACGTAAAGACACAAGTGTCCACAATAAGACGTGTTTCCAAATTGAACCCTTTCACTGTTGTAAAAGACAGGACTTTTCAAATAGTCAACGAGCTCGACGAGAGGTGGCTGAGCGTAAGAGTCAAAGCTGTATTTTTTGTCTCCGTCTTTGAACCAACACACCCAATGAAATCCATCTGTGCTCGAATCCCCCGTGTTGACAATTCCACATTCTTTTTTTCTTGGCTTTTTTGGCAACGCGTCTCTGACAAAAACTCCTCGAAAGTTTTTTATTTTCAGTTTTATTGCTGCTTCCATCAACTGAATAGTGGATAAAGCCTCGTTTGGTAAAACAATTCCCTCCACATTTATTTTTTTGTTTCTCATTTTTTTTATTTTGTTATTTTTTTAGATCTTTCAGATCCGTGAAAAATTCTTCGAATTTTTTTAAATTTGTTTTTTCTTCATTTTGGTTACTCGTCTTTATCACTTACCTTTTTTAATTTGTAGTGACCATAAGCCAACGTGTGTATTCCATCTTCCAAAATGACTCTTTTGTCATCGTTAGCGCTGAGTGCGACTTTGTTGATTTCTTCGGTGTAAACATCGTGAAGATGGGAACGGATAACATTCATGGTTGCAAGTTTTTCTTTCTTTTTCATTAAGCATTCTTTATAATCTTGATGATTGATGTGCTTTTTAACTACACATTTCTGAATTCCTTTGCATTTTTTGTGTTCTTTTTTTTCATTAAAGACCTCATAAGAGTAGAGCTTAGGACGAAGCCCAACAAACTCTTTAATTTGCTTACCACCGGTTTCATCCTTAAACTTACCGATAACCTTTTTATTTTTAAACCCAACGTCAAATGCAAAGTTTTGAATGGCAGGATGATCTTTAGGAAATTCGCTCGTGTCAAACTTGCTTTCTACGTCATCAGCAATGTCTTTGTAAAAGTCTTCCGTTTCTATTTCATAAAAGAGCGAGTCAGTATCAGTCATGAGTAATTTCAGCTTATCCCCGTATTTAGGTTTCATGTAGTCGTAGTGATGTTCATACATGAGGGTTTTGCTGATGTCTAGGATGCTCATTCCCAAGAAAACAGGTTTGTCGTAAAAAACAAATGTCTTTTCCATGTGAACCGCGATTAAGTTTTCATCAAAAATGGTGTTTCGTTTATATTTAGTTTTTTTAGATAATTTTATAGCTTCTTTTCTCGTGGTAATGAGTCTAACATCAACGCGTTTTAGAATATTCTCCATGGTTTTCCCAAAGACAGAGTTGTTCATGAGTTTGAAAAATTCTTTATCAGATTCGTTTGTAGCTTCTTTTCTCTTATCGGTGTTGAGATCAATGTACTTTTTCATGAAAGGTTCTTCTTCAAAGGTGATACCTCGATGAATTTTAGTAGTGATCAACCCCATTCGTTCATAGAGTTTTAGGTTTTCATGGTGAATGACATATTTTTCTTTGTTGTTTAAATTGGGAACTAACTTTTCCACTTTTCCAACGAGCATTCTTTCAGGAGCTAAAGGGTAATCATTGTGTAAATCGTGAAGACTTTCAGGATAATCTAAATCGACTTCGAGAATGCAAGGCATGGATTTCCAATTTAAAAGTTCATCCTCAGTCATCCATCTAAATCCTCTAACTGGAAGAGGTTTGCTCATAGCATATCCATAAAGATTATTAGCGTCTAAATATTGAAGGAATTTCGAAGGTTCTGAAGTTTTATAATCATCACTCATGTATTTGTTGTTAGCAGTTCCATGTCGATTGGAGATCATGCAGATTCCACCGCGTATTCCTTTTCGAATCATGTTGAGCTTATCAATATCGGTTATAAGCTCTATTACAACTTCAGTTATCTTTAGCATAGCATCCCAAGCCAAACCAGGGGAGGTGTAATACCAAGCAGGATCAAGACCGTAATGTTTCATGCAAGTGTCTCTAAAAGTTTCAAAGACATCTGTCAGTATCAACACATCCGACACGTTGTACAAATCGTGATAATCTCTGAACGTTTTGCATTGAAACGTGCTCCAAACCTTTTGCGCATGCGCGTATTCTTCGTCGCTTATTCCCTTGTGTCTAAGTTTTGAGAAAAACGCTTCTTTTGGTGGTAATTGCGTTTCTTGAAATTTATCGAATCCGTCCACCCAATCGTAAGGATACACGCCTTTTTTACAAAGCAAATTAAATTTTTCACCTTCAAAATGTAATGCAAGGCTTTTAAACTGCTCTGGCTTTAAATTTTTAGACAAAGTATCCAATCTGGAGGAAAGGAATTTAAAGCTGTCGATAAATCTCAATTCAATTTTTTTGTTTTTTAGTTTTCCATCTTTTTCAATGTACTCTCCCACTTTGATTTTTTTCGAGAAGCTGATATATTTTTCTTCATTGTTGGGTATACAAGTGATTTTTCCACCTAATTTTTTGATAAACAAATGAGTGTCGTAACCAGACAAATTATGAAAAACGATCGGGATGAATTTTGGAACTTGATATTTTTTATTACAATCGTCGTGAGCCGCTCCTCGATATTTTCCAGTAAAATGACAGTGATCGCTTACTTTGTCGTCGTTGAGATTTTTATTGCAAATGTGGCAAACTGTTGCGGATTTGAAATTATTTTCGTCCTCTTTTGTCAAAACCATCTTTTTTTTTCTCGATTTTTCCAAAAAGTTCTTTTATTGCGCTTTCCAAATTTTCAACAAAAAATTTAGCCACGTCTTGGTTCTCGCTAAACGATACGGAATTGACTGGATCGTGCTCTAAAACGGTTTCATCAAAACATTTAATGTAATAGGAAAAGGAACTTGGAATGTGTCTTTGAAACTTTTTTGTGTAAGACTGGTTTGAGTTGGGAGCGCACGTGTCTATCGGCTTGATAAAGCTTTCAAAGTCAGCATATACGATAAATGGAACCCTCATTGACTTTCCGATGCCTTTAAACTGAAGAGTTGCACCCTTTTTAGGAAGTTCAATTCTCATTGGCGCGTTTTTATAACAATCTTCTCGATGTTTTTGAAGCTTTTCTTCTTGATCATAACATTGAAGACACCTTCTGCAAAAATGTTGTTTTCTTTTACCTTTTGATGCTGAGGAGCCGGCAAATCGACTGAAACTATTAATGAGGCAGTAATGTTCTGTGTCTTCGTTTTTAATATACAGCAAATCAACATTATGCTTTCGATCGAGAAAGTCAGATACTTTCAAAGGGTTGGGTTTTTCATTTTCATACTCAAAAACGTTGATGCTAATAGTTGGATTATTTTTTTCAAACTTGTCAATATTATGGTAATTCACAGGAAATTCAATTCCTTCCCAATTCAGCTCTTTTGACTTTTCAATCAAGTCTTCATCAATTCTTCCGTTGTTTTTATTTTTCAGATTCAACGCTCTGGTAACTGACCATTTAAAGCATTGGTTGTCGTTGTTTTTCATGTTGATGATTGCCTTTTTGTCTTTTAGATCGTCAGTCAGCTCAATATAGGAAGAAGCGCTGAGAGGTGTGTAATCGATAAAGTTTATATCCATTCTTAAAATCTTAGATAGGATACTATTGGAACCTAAAGCATTGTATTTGACACTACTTTCCAAGACTTTTTCTTCCATCTCACCCATGAGTTCTCTTACATCTGTAGCTGCTCGAATAATTTCCGAGCTGGATGAAAAGCTTGCTTCCCGAGTCACTTCTTCACCAGTCATGATGCTTACAGATTTCATTTCGCACGTTAAAATAATTCTTACTTTTGTATTCCTTTCTCCTTCCATGGTTTGAATGGCAGACTCTCTTACCAAATTAAAAAAGGATGCAATGTCTTGATATTGAGAAGAAGGCTCGTAAGAATATAACCTAACAGTATTACCCAACGCGTGTTCAGTCAACTTGAATTTTATTTTATAAGGCTTTGGCACGGGCTGTTTATACACTGTTTTTAATACAAGTGATTTGATAGACTGTATCTTTTTATCAATTTGTTCCGCTGATTCGTTTACCTTCTCCTTGACTACTTCAGGAACGTAGGGTTCTATCCAATCTTTAACATCATCAAACTTAGTTTTAACATAGGACGTCACACTTTTTGCAGCTGCCTTCAGACTTGAAAAAAATGAAGGTCTCGGTGGAATGACTGGTTTTGGTGTTATGGCAGGTGTTAAATCTGAAACAGGCTCATCAAGGATGTGAATTGGTCTTTGCAAATGAATTGGTTTCGGAGCAATAGGAGGTTTTACTACAGTAGGTCTTGGTGGGATGATCGCTGGTTTTGGAGCGATGACTGGTTTTATCACTGTGGAAGGAACAAACCTAACCACGGTAGCATTAACAGACAAAGGTCTTGCCTCAGTCGTTCGCCTACGAAGAGCAGCAGGAGCAGAGACAACTCTAGGAGGAACAGTAGGCTGCAAAGTCATTATAAGTTCACCCTTTCTCATTTTAGAATACCCTTTTATTTTTTGCTCTTTAGCAATTTCTTTTAATTCTTTCAACGTTTTGTTTTCCATTTTTATTATAGCAAGAAATTTATTTAACCCAAAATCATTTTTCTAATATTTTTTATTTCTTTTCAATTCTCTGAAAAAAGAATTGAAAAAATTTTTACATTTCTCACAGACTTTTTCTTTCTAGCTTTTCCGAATTTAAAAATTCAATCTTTATTCCATCTTCCACTTTTCCATTTCGACGTTCCAAATATCTCCATCCATGTCCTGTCTTTTTCATTGCTTTGTAAAGGGATTTGTATTCAGTCACTTCCCCGGTTTCCATATTGGTTGTTTTCACAGACACAGGCTTATTTCGAATTGAAGCAAGTCTCTCGTATTTTGGATCGATCGGTTTTTTTTCCGTTTTCTCATTTTTCATTTTTATTTCTTTTTTTGGTCGACCAACTGTCCTGTGTTCTTTTACACCTTTCAAAAGCGAATCTTTACTTATTAGATTATTCTCAATCGCAATCATCATCAAAGGTAACAATTTGTTTGAGGTTAATGTAATTCCATTTTCCATAAGCAAATTTTTCAGATAATTTTTTGTATATCTCATGTTTTATTTTTAAAAAGAAAAAAATTTATTTAAATCATTTTTGTTAAGAATCTCATGACGGTCTTTCAAACCTAATAAACAACGTTCATGCTGGTTCCGTTGGAAACGAAATTGAGCAATTTGTCGGAAATGATCACTGCAAAAATAACGGTGTTTTCTGGTATTGCTGTTCGAAATTTGAGGTTGACCACCAATTCTGCCGTTTCAGAAACAACTCTTTCTTTTTGCTTGCTAATGTCTACAAAAAACAACGGAAACAAATTTTTATATTCGAGCAGAGACAAACCAGATTGACAAACAAGTTCGTTTGTACCATAATATTTATCGTCAAAAGAGAACGCATCAGAATGAGCCATGGTAATTTTCTTTTCTCCAAAATTCAAGTCGTAATTGTAATTTGGATATTTTATTCCATTGACGGTTACGAAAAAATTGCTGACATCACAATGGTTGAAAATGGCTGGATTTACGATTTGACTGGAATTCTTGTTTGTCTGAAGCCCAAACACGATATATCTCGGAACGCTTTTGTCTGTGATTCTTCCAAGGGTCCAAGTAAATTCTGTGAGACCGGCGGGAATGGCTTGTCTTTCGACTTTGTTTGACTTATAGGCTACTGGGACGGAAATTTTACTCGCCATTAATTTCAAGAATTCGGCTTTCTTCGAAACATCCAACTCTATTCTAGGCATAAAAAGTCTGAATTTTTTAATGTCGATCATTCCTGCGGCAACAGTCTCAGCTCTGTAAATGGCGTCGTCGTATTCTTTTTTTGTAAAGGTAATGGTGTGTCTGAATCCATAAACGACTTTGTCGTAAGTTTCGCAAAAACCAAAAATGTGTTTTAATGGTATCTTGAACGAAAATGCGCCAATGGATGTCGTGTCTGCAAACAAGTGGTCTCGTCTTACAACAAATCCTGAATTTCCGGTGGCGTTTGAAGTGTCTTTATACCACATTTGCTTCAAACCATCTGCAAGCTGAAAACCAAAAGGGTATTTCAACAATCCAAGCATGGTTGTTCCTTGACCTGGATACATGACCCTTTCCACTTGTTGTCCTGATAAATCATAGGTGGCATCGCTGAACAAATACATGATGGCGTTGTTTATCAGAGCAATGTTGTCTGTTGCTGTGTATGCAGTTCCATCCGCTTTTTTGAGAACCCCTTCGACGAGGATGTAAGCATCAGACGGAACTGTTTGCACAGATTGACAATCAATCTCAAAAACGATCGATCCTGAAGAATTTAAATCGAGGTTTGTTGGGAGGTACTCGAAAAAATCAACTTTTTCAATTCCAGTGTCATACTCTGGCATTTCATCAACTCTTAATCTATCGGTGTTTATCATTTTTAAAATGAGAAAAAAAAATTTATGTCATTTTTGATTTGTTAAAAAAATCAAGCAATCAAAAGCCCGCTCCCCATTTTAACGAGATCTTGGATTCTAGCCGCATTCTTTTTCGTCATTTTCTTTTTCACTTGAATGGAAGAACCAAACATTTTTTTATGCAGCTCTTCCATTGGATTAATATACGGATCAGTCTTTGCCGCTTCGTTTACAATCGTGGTGAGTAATTGGTTTGGATTCACTGTTCCTGTCTTGGCGTAAACTTTTTCAAGCTCTTTTTTTCCTTTGTCGATGGCAACGTCTTTAGCAGTTGATATAGCTGAAGAGGCTAATTCTTTTCCAGCAGATTTGGCGGCTGTGATTGCTTCTCTTCCAATTTCGCTTGCTGCTGCTTTTCTCAATAAATGAAGAGACGATCGTGAAGCATTTGTGGCTGCCATTCTCCTCAAAAAATTTTTAATCGCGTCCATGATTCCTCCACCTCCAACGACGTTCTTTTTAAAATATCTTCTGTTGTTCACAATGAGCATTTTTTTAAAATGAGAAAATATTTTTTTAGATCTGTTTGCGGATCAATGGAATTTCACTTGTGAAATTTTTTAGATTCTTTGAATCCATTGAAATCTACGATTTCTTAAATCCGTTCTCACGACTCGATGTATTTTTGAATCGCTCTGTATTCCTCTTTGTTGATTACACCCTGTCTCAAAAGCTCGTCACAAATGGCAACGGCTTCGTTTCTCGATGCTATATTTCCAGCATGTCCTGCGGCGATGCTCAAGTTAAGCCTTTGCACAAGCACATTCGGATCACTAGGAAGAATGATCACTCCTCGACCTTTTCTTCCACTCGTTTTTGTGTAATTTTTTTCCCAAATTGTTTTAACAATCGTTCCCCACTTTTCACCTCTATTTGATTTTGGCACGGTTGGTCTCCCTTTCTTCTCCATTGCATGTGTTTCAACCAGTATTTTTTCATAATTTTTCATGTCCTCGTCTGTTACATTTTTTGTATCAGGTACAGATTTTGTGATCAATTCCCAAAAACCTTTTGTCCCCTCATACTTTTCTCCGTCAATAATAACGTCGTTATTATCGATAAAAATTTCTTTGTCTCCAATAAACATTTTTCCGGGTTCTTCTTTTTTTGCGTGAATTCCAAAAACTTTGTCTGCACTATTTTTAACTGTTGCGTAAGTGTATAAATATTTCATTGCAATATTTCCAACATTCATTTTTCCAAAAGTTTTTACAAAAGTTTTTTCATCGCTTTCTGGATAAGTCAAAGCAAGTGGAGTGTTTTCAACCTCTCTGTATGCGATGCTTTTTAGTTCGTTTTTTATATTTTCATTGCTCTCAATCAGAGGCTTAAAAAACTTGCTCAAATCAGTCTGATAATTTGCATCTGAAATGTTGGTGTTAAGACTCTCATTGTAAAGCTTTTCTCTATTAGCTTTATATTCTCTCAAAATCTCATCTCGCTTTTCAGGATCTTGTATTCTAAAAAAAGACATTTTTAGAATACGGAGAAAAAAACTTAAAACAAAAACTCAATTGCGTTTACTATTTCTTAAATCCGCGTGCGGATTCATGGAAAAATCTTTAATTTTTCTTAAACAGGTTGTTGAATGCTTTTATCGCGTCTTCTCTTCCTTTTTGGATCAACGACTCTTTAGTCAATTCGTCAATGACGCTTTTTGTCTTGGTTCGGATTTCTTCAGTCATAGTTTTGAATTTTTGAAGCTCGCTGAGAATGAGTTCGTACTCGGAATCACTCACAAATCCATCCATAAGAGATTTTGAAATGTGGTCACTAATCGTATTCAATTTTGACTCGGAAAGAACTTTCAATTTTTCGTGCTTTTCAGCCTTTAGCATCATTTTTTTGTTCTGATGATTTCCGAAAATGGATAAAGCTCCCAGTACAACAGCAACCCCTTCACACGCAACCGAAACTGGGGTGGCAACGACGGTTGATAAAAGTGCAATCCCTGCAACCCCTAAACCAATGCATACCGTTTGCAATCCGTCGTCGGTGAAACGAATTATTTTTGCCGCTCGATGGTATTTTTTGCTTAAGGCCATTCGTTTCACTTTTTCGTCCTCTATTTCTTTTTGGATCTCGCTTATTTTTTGAAGTCGATATAAATGTCCTCCATCTGATGGTGCCGTTGGAAGAACTGGATAAATTTTTTCAGTATTTTTTATTATTTCCATCTTTTTAACAAAGACACATTTTTTTAAATTCGAATTGATGTAGTTTATTTTACAAAGCTTTTCACCTTTTTTAACGGTGACTTCCTGGTTGTTATAATTGTGTATGGTCATAACTATGTCATCCACAGACTCGGAAAAAATAGCATCGTTTTTGAAATAATTCAATTGATTGCTTATTTTATTCATCAAAGTGACGACAGCAATTCCTTTGTCTAATTGTAAACCTACGGACAACGATATCTGCTTGTGAGATACAGGAGGAAATTTAATGTCTTGTTGAGCAAAAATCTCGTGCTGTCTGTTGATGTTGAAATAGGTAGGATAATCCAACTTTTTCTTTGTTACAATAATGTTTTTTGTATTTTTTCGTTCCAACTCTTTGATTCTATCCTCTAAATGACTCAGATGGAAATTAAAATTGTGAATCTCTGCTGAGGCGCTGTTTTTAAACAACTTGTGTGGGGCATGCATTTTTTTAATATGAAAATAAAATGTTTTAAGTCATTTTATTTTCAGTTTTTTGTGCTTTTTACATTTCCTCGTCAGAATCCATTTCTCCCAAATCCAAGTTTTCACACATCATGATGCTATGAGGTAAAGATGCATTTTTTACGATGATGGCTTCGGACAGTTTAACTTGAATAGACACAATCGAAGGACCAATATACACCCCATCAATTCTAAGTCCTCCAATAGCGTAACATCGTTGATTGATAAAATCATGTCCAGAAGATAAGACCAAATTTTTATTATTACGTTCTCCTTTGACTCCATTTTTTATATCAAGAGCTGTTTTCTTTCTATGAAATGTAGAAGTAATGAATATTTCGTCTTCATTTTTAGATCCTTCAGATCCATGAAAATTCTTCGAATTTTTAGTTATATACATTTTAGCATAAAACACTGGCGCTGCATCAGCATGGTCAGCTTTATATTTTAAAATACTCAATTCGTTAGAGTTAATTTGCTTTCTTCTTCCTCCTTTTTTAAGTTTGGATGACAATTTATCTACTTCACCTCTAATAAACAAAGTAATCTTTTCCATTGTGCTAATAAACTTTGCTTCTTCTTCAGTTTTACCCTTTTTAGCATCAAAGCAAACAAAGGACATGGAATAACCATTCAGTTTTTGTGTTATCGGATCTTTATTCTCACACACACCATACGAAAATAATGTAGGTGTTCGTAATACAAGAGGACCATCTCCAGTTGGATAAGAATATTTTACTGGCACTTTTTGATAGACTACTGGTTTTGTTGCTGCGTAAATTTCTCCAACTGATAATTTGCTCTCATCAAAATTTTCAATCGTAATAAAACTCATTTCTTTTCTATATACAAGATTTTTATTTAACTCAAAATAAAAATTTTTTCACTTCTTTATTAACCTAACCCTTTGACAAAGGAATTAACTTTATCATCATTTGAATTATTTCACTCATTTTACGGTAGCAAAACTTCAAGTTATTCTTGGTTGTTCTCAATTTCATATTTTCTCTATCCCAACGATATTCATCTTGTACTTCTAAATAATCATCAGCCAATTTAGTATGAAGATTTTCCATCTTTTCAAGGATATCATTCATATCATCTAAATTCTCTGCTTCATACATACTACAACGTAATTCATTCAACAACAATTGATACCTAGACATGAACATATGCAAATCATTATCTCTCATTCGCTTATACATTGCAATTTCAGACACATTTATTAATTCAATCATGTTATTCATTTCTTTTCTATATGCAAGATTTTATTTAACTCAAAATCAAATTTTTTTTTCTTGCCATACAAAACGACGCGTCTATTTTTGCAAACGTATCAATTCTTTATTATTCACCCAAGAGTTGAATGAATCTGGATATCCAAACCATTTGACTAAAGATCTGTTCTTTTGCTTTCGAATGACTTTTTCAATTCTAAATATGTCTTGATTGGTCTTTTGCATTTCTTGTTCATAAAATGTACCTTTAATTTCTTCACCATTAGCATCAGCGATTTTATACGTGGGTGGATTCGTATGCTGAACATTTAACACGGTAAAAACCTCTTCAGTCCATCTCGGTGTATACCCCTTTTCAAAATGTGATTTCTATTTTACGATCCTCACTTTGTCACCCATTAAGAATTTTGGTCCTGCTCTTTCTGTTTGCGTCTTTCCATTCAGGTTCATCCAAACCCTATATTTATTCTTTTTATCGCTAGCTTCCACTGGAGTCATTTTGATGGAAGAGTGTTTGGCGTGGTTGTAGTTATCAACCATTTCATCTAATACGTCAATGTATTTATGAGTGTTGTTGGCTGAAAAATATTTAAACATTCTCTCTTTCATCGTTCTGTTCCATCGTTCAACAACAGAACTTTTTTCCTCGTTTTCAGTGGAGTATAATTGCACACCTAGAGCTTGTACATGCTTGTTATAAAACTCTTTACCTTTATCCACCCACATCTTTGTACACCTTCTCTCCTCAAATATTTTGCTTAGAGCGTTAGCTACATCAACTCCAGTTTTACTCTTTAACGGTACAATCCATCCATACTTTGAAAACACGTCGATCACCATGAGCAAATATTTTACCCCGTTGTTGAATTTTGAAAACGATTGCATGTCAACCAAATCTGCAGCCCATATTTCATCCATGTCGTTCACAAACACTTTTCTTCTTTTAAAATGATGAATGACTGGTTTATGAAGCTCGTTTGCAAGTTGATCAGTCCATTTCAGGTTCTCCGGTGCTTTTTTTTTTTTAGACCTAGACCGAATTTAGCTTTGGCTTTGATGATGGGTGCAATAAGTTTTCTTTCGTTTACTTCTCTCTGAGTAGGGTTTGGAATGGAGTTCATTTCTTCTAGCATCATTTGATCTGCCAAATTTCTGCTTTGAACGTCGTTTAAATATTTATAAGCTAAATCGTGATGGTATGCTGCATTGTCCACTCGGTCTACCGGTTTGCTCCACTCTTGATACATATCAGTGGATGTGAGCCTTTTGTCCAAGTTTGTGCCAGGTCCTGCAAAATTCATTCCTGGAATGTGCATTTCTCCTAGAAATTTTGCCCATGGAAGCTTTATTTTTTTTGAAAAATTGTTGATCGATTCCACCAAGTCTCCTCCTTTTACCGTAGAAACAAACTTACATTTGGTCGTTCCGCAAACGTTGCAAGTCCCTTTGACTATATGCTTGTTGTTTTTTGTGATTTCGTTTCTCAAATGATTCGTTTCTGTTTTCCTTTTGCATTTAACACAATACATTTTATTTTAAAAAAAATATTTTTAAACTAAAAATGGAAGTGTCTGATTTGTCATGGAATATTGGAAAAATCAAAAGAAACAACAACAAGCTTTTACCGAGAAGCATTCGAGGAATCATCGTTGGAAAATCCGGATGTGGAAAAACAACGTTGCTTCTCAATTTATTGCTCAGACCTGGATGGTTGGATTATAACCATTTGCAAGTTTTTGGAAAATCTCTTTTCCAACCCGAGTACAAAATACAAAAAAGTTCGTTCGAAAAAAAATTACCAAAAAAAATAATTCTTGACTTGTTCAAGGTACAAACCGAAATTGAAAAATTAAAACTAGACCCTGAATGCGTTATCAACGACCTTTCAAAAAAATTTTCCGAAACCGAAGGTATGGAGTGCCAATTTTTTGAAACGGCTGACGATGTGCCTAATCCTGAAGATCTTGATTCATCCAAAAACAATTTAATGATCTTTGACGATTTGCAACTAACCAAACAAAACAAGTGTGAAAAATATTACATCCGAGGAAGACACTCTAACGTCGACTGCTTTTACCTCGCTCAAAATTATTTCATGCTCCCAAGACAAACGATCAGAGAAAACACCAATTTTATCTGTCTCTTTCCCCAAGACTTAAAAAACATTAACCACATTTATCAAGACCACGTTTCGAGCGATATGGGAAAAAAAGAGTTTGAAAAGTTTTGTAGACATTGTTGGTCTGAACCTCACGGATTTGCGGTGATTGATTTGTCTTCAAAAAAGGACAATGGAAAATATCGAAGCGGATTTGACACTTTTTATTTTCCAAAATAAGCCATTTAAAAATTCAAAGAATTTTCCACAGATCCGAAGGATTTTAAAAATTCGAAGAATTTTCAACAGATCTAAAAGATCTAAAAAAAATGTTACATAATAAAAAAAAATGTCAGGCATAATCATCGACGTGGATGGAAATTCCAACGTAATCATAACAGAATTTTTAGACAAAATCGTTTTTGAAAAAGGAAAAACTTATGAAATGGCTTTTCTAGGGCTTGAGACGTACAACAGCTTTCCAAACATCACCAGCAAAAACAATTCTTTCCGGTATAGCATGAACAACGGAGTCAATTGGGAAAACATCGCCATTCCAGACGGGAGCTATGACATCATTGACATTAACAATTATTTACAAAAGACCGTCTCAAACACAATAAAAAATTATGCAACTCAAAGCCCTAGCTTCGTCACAACAAATAAAATCAGCTACTCTCCAGATAACATAAAAATAGGATCCAATTTAAACACTTTAAAATCAACCATCACACTTGGATTGAATTATTTGATGGATTTGAATGTGGATAACAGCATCGCTTCACTTTTAGGATTCACAAAAAGACAATTGGACTCTAATTCCGAATATGAGTCTGACGATGTCGTCAGAATTTCAAGCATCAACACGATCAGAATCCTTAACAACGTCATCGGGTCGGCTTACATCAACGGCTCCCAACTCAATTGCATCTACTCTTTTTACCCAGCCGTTGGTCCTGGGTTTAAAATCATCGAAAGACCCACTCATTTGGTTTACCTCCCTGTCAAAGTCCCAGAAATTTCCACAATGATCACTCGCGTTGTTGACCAAAATGGAAATTTGGTTGATTTTCGTGGAGAGGACATTACGATCCGTTATCACATTCGAGAAGTGAAATAAATATTTTTTCCCACATTTAAAAATGAGCAAATATGTTAGTGTTAAATTAAATGTGTCTCAGGGACAGACTGAAAAAATAAAAAAATCAATGATAGCAGGTAAACCTGTGAGCATCCGTATTTCAAAAGATGATTTTAACGGAAACGACGTTTTACTTGTAACACAAAATCAACATCGAAAACTTTTGGATGCTCTCCATCGAGGAGTTGGAGTCACCATTAAAATGAGCAAAACCCAATTGGAACATAACGCAAATGTGAAAGGAGGATTTATTGGAGCTCTTCTACCTTTATTGGGTATGTTGGGTAGTACACTTGCAACAAGAGTAGTTCCAGCTCTTGCCACCGGATTGTTAGCAGGTGTAGGATCTTCTGCTGGCTCTGCTATGGTTGATAAAATTGCAGGAAGAGGTATCGTTTATTTGAAAAAGAATGGAAATGGAATGAAAATGGGAACGCACAGAGGAAACGGATTATTTTTAACACCCTGGCCTAAAGGAGGATCATTCAAAGACGGAGTTTATGTTAAAAGCGGAAGAGGATATGAATCTATCGGCGCTGGTTTGCTTCTCGGACCAAACTCTCCATTCTCAAGCATCCCTTTTTTAAATTTAATTTTGTAAAATATACAGTGAAAACTTTTTTTTTTAAAATGACTTAAATAAATTTTTTCTTGTTATAAAAATGTCAATGAGTATTACAGAAGAAGAAAAGTATGAAATCATTGAACCTAGTGGAAAAATGACATACTCCTTTGAAGACCCAGAATTAAAACAGATACGTTATACACGTATACAAAATTATGATCATTTTCGCAAAAACAAAATTGATGAAAATTATCTTAATAAAATTAGAAAATTGAATACCTTACCCATTCATCACAAAACTAAACTCTTACTACAACATGGATTTGAAGAACAACGACAAAAAGAACATAACCAAAGAATAAGAGAAACGCGAATGGAAAAATATAAACACCTTTTTCCATACTTGAACTACTACAAAGAATAAATTAACTAAGACATTCACAACCTTTTTTCATAATGTCATCTCATTATGAAAATGCGCAAAAATGAAAATGAGTCAGAAATGCGCAAAA
Organism: Hydra viridissima; assembly: GCF_058129835.1. Taxonomy (NCBI): domain Eukaryota; kingdom Metazoa; phylum Cnidaria; class Hydrozoa; order Anthoathecata; family Hydridae; genus Hydra; species Hydra viridissima. The sequence continues at coordinate 6,299,538 of NW_028324313.1, forward strand.
AATCCTGCGCAAAAATGAAAATGAGTCAGAAATGCGCAAAAAATCCTGCGCAAAAATGGAAATGAGCCAGAACCCGCCTTTTATAGTAGTCATATCTGTTGTTTCCTATCAATTTATTTATATTAGCTTTTTGTTTATTTGGTTTTAGTAAGACTAATTAAAGGTAAGATTAATTTTAGTGTTAATTTAATGAAATATATAAAATAATCGTATAAATTTATTTTATAAATAGAAATTATGGGTTGTGCAAAACATTGTAGTGCAGAAAAGAGACAACTAATTATTAAATTAAAGCAAGAAGGGAAAACATACAAATTTATTCAAGAGACATTAAGTTGTTCTCCTATGATGATTAGAAATGCTCTAAAATGGAAAAATGTAGGCGAAACAAGGGGCCGAAAACAAAAAACGACTGAACATGAAGACAGATTGATAAAACGTGCTGCTGTTGCCGATCCTTTTGTAACATCCCACCATATTAAAGAAAATTTAAATTTAAGTGTTTCTTCGAAACAGTACGTAGGCGGATAGTAAAAAGTAAGTTACTCGCCAGAAGCCCAAGAAAAGTTCCCCTTTTGAAAAAAAGGCATGTGGTAGCAAAATTACATTTTGCAAAAACGCATGCAGATTGACCTGTTTCAAAATGGCGTAATTTTTTGTGGTCTGATTAAAGCAAAATTGTTTTATTTGGGTCAAGTGGACGCAGGATGTATGTAAGGAGGCCACCTAACTCTGCATACAAACCGCAATACACCATAAAAACTGCAAAACATGGCGGAGCAAAAATAAATATTTGGGGTTGTTTTTCTTATTGTGGCGTAGAGCCAATCTATAAGATTGATGGTATTATGGACCAAGACATATACCTTCAAATATTACAAAATACCATGTTGCCCTATGCAGAAGAAGATATGCCCCTAAGATGGGTTTATATCAGGACAACGATCCAAAGCATACCAGTCGCAGGGTAAAAAGTTGGTTCATCGAGAATAGAGTTGCAGTTATGGATTAGCCTGCACAGTCACCGGATCTCAATCCGATCGAATACCTTTGGACAGATGTAAAAGAGGCAGTTTATAGTCAAAAACCAAAAAATCAGCAGGAGTTATGGCAAGTTGTTCAGAATGTTTGGAACAACATTCCTTTAGAACGTTGTCAAAATTTGATTAACTCAATGCCGAATAGATGCAAAGCTGTGATAAAAAACCGGGGGGCATGCGATTAAATATTATTTTTTTACTATTGTTTAATTAAATTTATATCATTTTTTTGTTAATAAAATAAATTATTTGCAATATAACATGAAATAAATTAATACTACTATTTTTATGTCCAACCTGTTTTTTATACTTATATAATTATTATAAATAAACGCAAAAATTTTAAATTTTCTACTAATTAGTTTATCATCTCACACCTATTTAATTAATAATCCAGTATTACAATTTCATTTTCAGTAACTGTTTAAAGATAATAATATTAATTCGCTAATTTTAATCACACACTATTATTTTGTCCATAACTGTATATATATATATATATATATATATATATATATATATATATACACACACATGTATATATATATATAGAGAGAGAGAGAGAGAAAAACTTCTTATTTATTCGTGTGTTTTAATATCTTATACAAATTTTAATAAAGACAGCTGTCTAATACAAAGATAAAACATATGAAACCATACATTTCTGATGAAACTGAAATAGAAACGTGCGTCACGATATATTTACATGCAAATAGACAAATGCTTAATAAATGTTAGTAAACTGCTTTCAAAAAGCTTAACAATTGTTAAAAAGCTGCCCTGTTAAAGTTTTGTTAAAGATTGTTTGATAGTGAGGACGGTCCTGCAAAGATCTTCAGTATTTTACCAAAACTGATGGAGAAGACTGAGGTATATTTTATTTTGTGGTTCTAAAAATCGACTGTGTTTATGTCTATGTTTTGAGAAAAAGAAAAAAAAGTTGAGTGGAGAACATTGCAATTATCTATAATTGAATTACGTCAATTATAATTCGCACTGAACATTACGTATTATATTGGGACCAATTATTTACGTAGTCTATTTTCTTGTTGGTTGTGATTATTTGCAATTATTCAAATGGAACTTGCACATTGCACACTTGTACATTCTTGAGGATTGTTAAATTTTTTAAAAAAAAAACAGATTGTTGTTCATTTTGATTCCTCCAAAACTTTGAACATCACAAATTTCAACAGCAAGACAATCGAAACAAAACAAACGTACTATTTGGAGATAACATAAGTGTGGAGATAAAATGACTGCGGAGAAAAAAGGTGTGGAGAGAATATAAGTGGGGAGAAAAAAAGTGTGGAGATAAAATAATTGTGGAGAGAACATCAGTGAAGAGATAATAAAATTTTGCTTAAAAACGCAAATTTAATACTTGTAAATATTAAAACAAACTTGTATTTCAGGAGGAATTTCAGATGCGTAGATGTCTCTCGCATATTCTCACTGAACTAGTCTTTAATATTCGAAGTTCGAAGCACTTCAATTGCGCTTTCTCTTTAATAAAAATTAACATCTAGCAAATGAATAAAAAATCCAAACAGAGGCATAAAAAAATTCCATTTTTTTAAAAATAACATATGCCATTAGGCAATATAATTGAAATATTAAAAGGTACATTTTATATAAAACCTTCCAAATATATATATGTACATATATATGCTACAATTTAATAAATTTATTACGAAAATAACTTCACTTTATTGACTTATCATAAAACGAGCTTCGCAAAATAGGCTCGATAACAAACAAAAAATCAGTTTTACGGCAGAGAAAAAATTATAACACTATCGAAGAGCTTCTTTTTTAGAGAGAATTGTTTGCGTTTGCAAAAAGATTAATAAAAAACGTAAATCATATTTCTTCATAATGCATCCGATCAATATGCAGTTCAGCAAAGTTACTATTACTCCGTCGGTTTCGAGAATCAGTCCTGTTTATAGTCAATGCAGTTACGTCGTTTATCAGTGGAAAATGTCCCGTCTCAAGATCTTCACTAAAAGTGTTAGTAAATTAGATAATTAAGACAAAGCTCCGATTCACCACTATCACTAGCTCTATTACTAGCTTTAGGATATTAATAATAATAAAAAAAAAAAACAGGAAAAAAACAAAAGAAAGCAATAATATGAGGAGAAACAACAGAGAAACATAATTTCAAAACAGAAAAAGATTGAAATTTTAATCAAAGAGCAGTTTGTCACAACGCTTATAAATTTAGACCTCGTTTGCATAAATTTCGTTAATGCAATCCATTAAAAGGTCGACGTCATCGTAAAACAATTATCACCTTTTCTTTTTTAATTCCAATTCATTTTTTGCCGCCTGCAAACAATCAGCAAAACAATCGTTGGCATCCTCTTTCTTTGATTGCGTTTTTCGCGGTACCTCAAATAGATTCTTGGACGGTAATTCACCTGGTAACCTTTCAGCACTTTTCTCGGATAGTTCCTTAACAGCTGAACGCCTGGAATTAAGAGGACTTGTAACAAACAAGCGAGCATCTGCAGATAAAGAAGCCACTGTGTCTTGAAAAAGCGAATTATCTAAGCTTAATAGATCTGACGATGGCTTGTAAAAAGGCAAATCTTCTCGAATAGCATTGGAGATGCTTTGATTGTCTTCGTGATGGAAAGTTGGATCAAAGTTGCTTTTACTTATTAACGGAGGTCGAACCGGTTTAACGGATGTTGATATTGGAGGTGGACGAGGTGGGGGTACTATTTTAGATCTAGAATCATTAGGACCTGATCTTTTCAATGATTCTTTTGAAGATTTCTGGATAGGTTTATTGTCTTTACACTGCAAAAATTCAAAATCTCTAGTTTTGGATAAATCTTCGATAAAGGCTTCGTTAACGAAGAATCTTTCAAACTAAAATTTTAAATTAAAATCTGAATTATTTAAACTTGCATGTTCCATGAATGATCAAATAAATCAAAAAAAAAAAAAAAAAAAAAAAAAAAACAGTTTACTTCGCTATTCGAACTCACACTATGACTGGAATTAGACTTCGATAAATCATCTGAACTGCTTTCAACCGACGACTCTGATGAGCTCATATCAATCAAAGCATTTACATTTGGTTCGCTATACGATTTAGGACAATGAGTTTCAATGCCCAGGAAGTCTTTAGATACATGAGATATTTCCAAGTTATTGTTTTGACGAGAGAGTTTCTGGGCGTTTTCGTCAGAGCTACGAATCGGTCTTGATAAACGTTTTTTATTTAGCACACACTGTTTAGACTAAAAATAAAAGCATATGTAAAGGTATCCACAAATTATCGGGTTGTCAGAATCAATAAAAACAGCAAAATACAGATTCTCTCAAGGCTTAGTAAATGATTCTAAATAAAACGTACTTCAATAATTCTTCCATTTAGATCAGGATTTGAGCAAAATATGTCTTCTGAACTTCCAGGAACAGATGACTCAGGTGAGCTAATATTGAGAAGAGCAGATATATTTGGTTCACTGTGTGATTCAATGACGTTTGTTTCGACACGCAAATAGTCCTTTCGCTGCATATGTAATGACGAAGTTTCCTTAGGAGTTAACCTGCTGTGAGTATTCTCAAAGGGTTGTGGCGGACGCGGCGGAGGTGTTTTAGCTGGTGGTGGATGCTAAGAAAGAAGAGAAATGCGAGGTTAGAAATACGTATAGAAGAAATAAAATTACTTAATACAACAACAAGAAAAAACTTACTAAAAAGCAACCAAACTTACCGTTTTACGGTTGTAAGAAGCATACAATGAATGCCTTTCAACCTTAGGTGGGTTTTTCTTCGGCGCTCCTTGCGGCATAGTATTTACGCGTTTCACTGACGCACCCGATTCAAATTCCTCAGTTTTTTTATTTTCCTGTAATAACACAATGAACTATGTTTTAAAAACTTGTACATACATAAATGTGTACACACACACACACATATACATATAAATATACACACACACATATAATGATTAAGCTTTCAATTGAATATAGAACATACCTTTATTTTCATTATGCCTTTATAACTATCTTTGACTTTAGATGTTAACTTTTTCTAAACCCACCCACCCCAAAAATTACTATAAGTGCATAAACATAATTATCAAGTACAAATAAAATGAATCAATGTAATATTATAATAATATTTAAACAATTTAAAAAAAAAAGTGAACCTTCATTTCTTTGACTTCTATTTCACTGACCTTAAATGTAATAAAATTGTGTTCATTAAATTATTTTTATAAATTATCACTGTTTAAAAAAAAACAACAAAGAAACGTCTCTCACTCTCTTCAAATAAACAACAAAAATCCCAAACATGTTCAATGAATCTGGAAATTTTTTCAAAAACATTTCTATTTTATTTTCTGAAAAACCAACATTGGTATGATTTATTTCAAGCTAAATTCTACCAAACTTATAATTAAAACTATATTAAGTGTATCATGCATCTTTATAGTGATTGTAAATTACAAAACTTTAATGTGATAAATGTCTGGCAACTAATCTGAAAAAAAAAACCGAAAATAAGTTAACAAAATTATCAAGAGCCTACAAATATACCATTTCTTTCAAATGACCATACTTCCCTTCGACTGACTTTTTTAATGCTCCACCTCCTTTCTAAAAATACAACAACACAAGTATAAGGTAATGAAAAAATGAGAAAAGATCACACTTTAACTTGAAAGTGTGACCAGAGTGTTTACTGAGTAACAGCAGCAAAGCTAAGCATCTTTTTTTATTATTAGATCTGTGAAAGCTAAACTTAATATAACCCAAAAATCTATATCACAAATCACTACTATTTCTAACAATTACATGTATCCTTAAAATGATCTCCTTAGAGAATTTAAGCTATACACAAAGCCACAGCAGCACTGCTATAATTATTGTTTGAAAATGTACCTTCATTTTCTCTCTCCACTGTGCATAAACATCAGCATCATATTCTAAAAATATATATACATATACAAGACTATACAAACAATTATTGTACTTACATATTGACTATTTATAAACATACGTAATCAACACATAATACAATTTTAAAGAAACAAAGAAAAAGAGTAAAGAGAAAAAAACTTTAACAACCTAACAGTGAAAATTGAAGACTGATCTATAACAAGTGAGACTAAGTATTACCTGCATTTCTTTCAATGACAGCCTGCTCAAAAACATCCATCATTTCCATTCCATCATTCAGCATGTCCAATCGACCAGCAATAAACTTTTAACACAAAGCAACATTAAAAAAATAATAATTTTTTTTTTTTGCAAATAACTTTTCCAAAAAAAGAGGACATTAACATGTGAAAATTAATTAACCTCATACCTGTCTGAAAGACTGTAAATCAAGTATTTGATCAAGAAAGAGTTTCATGCTTCCAACCCGAGTATTTAAGAACCTAAGTAAAAAATGACTTAACTGATTTGTGTTTGGAAAGATGCATCCCCTTAACTAAATTTAGTTTAGGTAGCTTTTAAATCAAGTTACAACTAGAACAAAAGTTATAACCGAGACCAGTATTAATTGAATGTCTTAGTATATGTTTTGAAATACCCTGTTTACTTTTCTTTTCTAGTTAAAATTTATTGCAAACTTTCATCTTAATTTTTTGATGATTTTTTTAAAAAAAAACAAATGAACCATCTTCTTTTTAACATTAGAAATACACTTCAAAAATCTGTTTTTAAGGAAAAACAGCAGAAGACCTTTTGATTTGCAGTTTTTGCAATTCAAAAAACTTCAAAAGCCTGTTACATATTTAATCTCATGTCACAGTAAAATTAAAAATAACACATTTGAAATACCTACTATATTTTAAAAATACCTACATTTTAAAAATATCTACATTAAAAAATTTTTAATACACAACAGTGTAACACATTAAAATATAACTCTTGAACATTTAATGTGTAGATAAGTTATTTGTAAATTTGAATAAAAAAAAAATGGCTTTATAAAAACAGTCTTACATTTCATCATCAAAAACAATGCGCCCACCCTGAAGAAGCATTAAAAAAAAGAAAAAAAAAACATTTCAGCAATTGAATAACTAATGCATCTAATATTTATCAATAATTTAAAAAAGTTAAAAAAACTTAAAATATAAAGAATTATAAAGAAACTAATTAAAAAATAGAAAAAGAAAGTCTCAACCCACTTTATGTTGATCTCCTGTTAAAGTATTTTTTGAACCTTACTATTGATCAATGAAAAAGCTTTTTAACCTTTTATACACCCAAAGGTGAAAACTTTTTTTTACTTGTTAAGTTTTACGCATTTTTATGCAAACTAAAGCAAATTTACATCTTTCTTGGTTATTGCAAGTAAAACAAAAGAAAAGAAATTAAAAATTTTTTAAACATTTAAATTGAAAATATTTTTGAAATGTTCACTTTGAATACTATTTGACCAATTAAAAAATAGAAAAAATCTAAAAAACAATTTAAGACTTTTCTCACTTTTTCTTACCAAACAGCCAAACAAACAGATTGCAAATAAACTCTCTACTTCACGTTTTAAGACTTATTGTAGCAAGGTGATAACAAAAAATGTTTTAAAATATCATTGTCTAACCGTAAAATTTAGTTCCAGCAATTAATTTATTCCAGATGATTTCAATTGAGAAATATTTAGGCTATAGAAGCTTAAGTTTTCTCAATTAAAAATAATTTCAAAAGACAAATAATAATTTTATAAATTTAACTACTTTTGTAGAAAGAATGGAGTGAATTTGTTGATTTACATTTATGATTTTTTTATTGTGCATATAATTTGTACAATTTCAAAAATGTGTCATTCATTGATTTTTTTATTTGAAATTTATCAAACCTTTTTTTACATTAACTATTTTTAAAATCAAGTTAATGTTAAAAATAATTTAAACTAATCACTAAAAAAGTAAAACTTTAAGAATAAAAAATTTGACATTTAGAACTTTAAACTTTCATATTTTGTTGTTTTTAATGTATTTTAGAATGAACATGGCCATGATGCAATATCAATAAGTAACATTTCTTAAAGCAATGCCAACTCCAATTTGATTCTTAATATAAACTCTTAATTATTCATAAGCAAGATTGTACACGATTGTACTAATATGAAATACCTTAGGTGTATCTGTAAACTTTAAAGCATCTCTATACCCACCAATCAAGTCAGCGAGTGCTTTCAAAAACAATGTCGATACATATTTATTTAATGCTTTTTCTGTTCGCTGAAGATGTTTATGTAATCGACGAGTAATTTTTGAAGGGAAACTATCCATATCCTTTTCATCAAACTCAATTTCATTAGTATCTGCATTCAAAATGACAACTTCGTTCATTGGCATTTGTCGAACTTTCTAAGTAATAAAAAGTTATGAATAAAACTATTTTAGACTTTCTTTAAAAATAACATAACCTCATTAAAAATTAAGAAAATATAACATAAAGATAGAAAAAAATAATCAGCTCACAGCCATCATTGAAGAATGCACACCAAGCAAGAATGGCATTGGTGCACTAAAATATTATTACGTTTTAATGAGCTACGTTTAAATTCTTATTACTTATTTACTTTTTACTTTAAATATTAATAGCACAAACTAAATATCAATAACACAGAGAAAGTACATTAAATAGGCAGGAGATGCATTTTTGTTACACAATAAAACAAATATATAATTGATCTTAACAAGCAAAAAAACTTACCAGCAATAATCTATTAAATGCGGAGGAAGAATGGGAACAAAGATGTGCTGCCTGAAAGTTAAAAATAAAAAAAAAACTAGGTTTATTAATTTTTAAAGCATCACAAAAATTATATTTGAAGTTATCAACAATATTAACTGATTAATATTCATGTTTTATATTTACATATAAATGGCAATTTTTGAATTACAAAAATTAAATATCTGGAATATTAATCTACCTATATGTAAAAATAACTATTAATATTACTTTCTACTACATTAAGGAAATTGTTCTAAACAAAGTGTACTTTAGTTATTCTTGACCTGTAAACTTAAAAATTTAAACTTATGATCAATGTCATCTTTAAGTAAATATAAACTCAGAAGTACTGTGCATTAAAAATTACATTCCACCAATTCCAAAAATGTAACAATATTAATAAAAAAAAAAACCATTGCATCGGGTAGAGAAGAGATACTGAACCATGGACAACAGCCGTGAGCTAAAAAAATTATAAGTGATGTTAAGTATAATTATATGTCCATTTATTAGTATAGGATTTTTTTTTAGCACATTTGTATAATTTATATAATATTTAAATAATATATGTATGTAAAAAAAGAAAATAAAACTAAAAAAAACTTAAGCTAGAGTAATTAACATAACCAGTATCAAATTTTAAATGTTTTGAATGATGCTATTTGAAGCTAACACAAAAATTACTTTTCAATAGAAAAACTGGAGAGGTTTATTTTTATGATAAAAAAACATTTTTGTATAAAAATAGTTACACAAAGATTTAAGGCGTCTTAAAGTTGTCTTAAACTGGTCTAAAATGAAACACTGTAAGCTGTCTTATTTAAAATGTCTTAAAGCTGTCATATTTAAGTCATCTTAAAGACTGCTTAAAAGACGTATGTGTGTATATATATTAGGGTGTTTCAAAAAAAAGTCATGTCTGAAAAAAAAAAAGAGCCCTAGCTTATCATCTGCCCAGACCATGATTTAGTACTAAGGATTTTTTTTTTTTATTATTTTTGAAAATCCTAAGAGTCCCTCCAGGGGGTAAAAGGGGCAATTTTTAGAGCGTTTTGTACCATTTTTAAAAGAGTTTGGAGGAAGTCTTAACATTAAAATTTTCAAATGTTTTTTTCATATTTCTGTTTGTAAAGACCTAGTTAATCTAAATAAAACGGGCTCTATTCTCAAAAAAATAAAATAAAATTCTAAAAACTGTTTTAAAAAACCCAAAAATCCATAAATATATAACAAAAACAAATATTTTTACGGTGTACTTATTTATATATTTTTTTAAATAAAATTTTAAATCTTTTCAGTAAATAATGTTTTATTTAAATATATGTTATATAAAACTTTGTTTTTAGATTAAAAATAAAAAAATTGTTAAAATGCCACCGAAAAAAAAAGTTAGAAGTAATAGATTGGTTGAAATATTTTTAGTTAAAAAATATATCATAAAACTTCCAGCAAATAAATTTGCAACTGCTAAAGAGGTAATTCAATATTATCTCTTTCTACAAAAATTAAGATGTGAAGCAAAACTTAAGTGCTTAGTAGGTTGTACTAACAAAAGTTCCTCTTTCATACCTAACTGCCCAGTTGATCAGTTTGACTGCTGCATATTATCTAAACTAATGGGTCCTTGGATACGTGGTGGATTTAAGGTGCTTACAATACAAAAGCTAAGGTAAGTTTTATCATTGAACTCTAAATCAGTTTAATCCATAAACCATTATACAAGCAAATATTATTTTTTAAAGGAATAAAGTTGAGAAACTGTTAAAAGAGTGGATGAAATTAAAAGATAAAAGAAAAAGAACAAATCTTGCTGAAGTAAAAAAAAGACATTTATTTGAAGAACAAATGAATAAAGTATTTTGGATTGGAAAACATCCTCATGTTATGTTTGAGGAAATATTAAAAGATAAAATGAGAAAAGTGAAAGACAAGGAAGAAGATATTTCTTTCTTAGAAGACCAGCTTTGGGAAAGGAAAGGAAGTCTTGGAGGAAAAGATAAAAGATATGAGTATTCTGTAGGAAGAAAGAAAAGAAGCAAATCAAATTTAGAAAAAGAGCTATGTGTAGAGTTAGATAAAAATGGTTTAGATTATCTAAGTTCTTCTAGTTACACTAGCGACGATTTAGGCCAGGAAACAGATATCGACTTTGATTTTAATGAGATTCCTAATACTCAAAATTCTGTTCTTCTTCCTAAAAATATACTTCAGTCTACTGCTCATACAGCAGTGGGAGAGGGTATAACACCCCACCAACATACAGCTTTGATTAGTAGTGTTATTGTCATGGCTGGTGGTTCTGTAGCAAACTTTAAGTACTCTAAATCAACATCTTATAGAGCTGCAGAGAACATAGTATCTGCCGGAGCAACAGAAATAAGGGAATATATAAAAAACAGTGTAGTATCATCAGATTCACTAATGACCATACACTTTGATGGAAAAATAGTAAATGAATTGACGGAAGGAAAGCAATTAAAAAAAGATAGAATTGCAGTTTTGGTAAGGATTGATGGGAAAACAGAACTACTTGGCATTCCTCCAATAGAGTCTAGTTCAGGGGTTAATCAAAAGCAAGCTATTTTTGAATTAATGGAGTTTTTTGGATTAGGAGATAAAGTTAAATGTCTCTGCTTTGACACAACTTCAGCAAATACAGGAAGATGGCAAGGTACTTGCATGAGATTAGTTCAACAGATTCAACGCCCGTTGTTGCTGATTGCATGTAGACATCATGTAATTGAGCGACACATAACTCATTTCTGGAAGATTTACCCTAGCAGCGAAACTTCTGGTCCAGAAAACAAACTATTTGAATTTCTAAAAAAAAATTGGAACTGTGTAGATACTGAAACTAAGGAGCTGAAAAGACTAATAATACCACCTGGAACATGGATATATAATCAAAAATTAGCTGCTATTCAGTTTTTTACTAATGTGATCAATTCAAAGATCTTTAAAAAGGTGCTATTATAATTTTGATTTTGTTTATGTCTATTTATTCTAAATATTTAAAAGAAACGATTGTAACAAATTAAAAATATATTAAAAATTTATTAGGATGGAAATGTTAGAAAAGAATACCATGAGCTAGCTGAACTTACTTTAATGGTTCTATCGTCAAATAGGTTTAAATTCCATTTACCGGGACCAGTTCACCATTCAAGATTCATGGGAAAAGGTTTATACTATTTAAAATTGTATCTTTTAATGAATGAAATTCCAAACCTGACTAACAAAGAAAAAGAAGAAATAACTGGTATGGTTTTATTCATATCTCTTTTCTATACAGAGTGGTTTCTAAAAGCAGAGTTAAGTTCTTTAGCACCAGCACAGGTATATGGTCTTTTAATAATTTATTGAGAGGTTAGAAAGCTTGCTATTGATTAAAATGATTCAAAATGTTTATTAATACTGTTTATTAGGATATGAAAGCTTACTGGCAAATGAAAAGATATGAGGAATGGAATCTACTTGGCTCCCAAGCTGTTACGAGCTCTATTCTTAGACATACTTGGTATTTGGATCCCACTTTGGTAGTTTTTGCTCTAGCAGATGAAGAATGTAGGGAACGTGGTGATATGGCCAAGAAACTGTATAGTTTACCAAGATGTCCAAATGAAAATTTCCCTTTGGAGCGCCAAATAATGGACCAAGCTATATTAAAAAGCCTTAACTTCAGTAAAGATGAGCCTCCTAGTTTAGCTCCATTAATAACAGACAAGTCGTGGCTAGTTTTTGATATGCTTAGACATGGAAAAGCAGAAACTCAATGGATGAAAACACCACCAGAATTTTGGAAATTCAATGATTTTTATCTAGAATTTAAAGCAACAGTAATTGGACTGATGTTGTTAATGACTGCTCTGAAAGGGCGGTAAAATTAGTTTAAGACCTAATAAACAGAGCATATTCTGAGGAGAAAAGGCAGGACACCCTTCTCTTCACAAATGATTACAAGAAAAACAGAAAAAGCAGAAAAAAAATCGATTATGAAAATGCTGCTAGCAGAAAAAAAATCTAGTTTTTTATTTTACATTTTTTTCTTTAACAAATTTTTAATCTGTTTTTAATTTGAAAAATTACTTTGTTTTTAATAGATAGCTGTAATAAAGATGATCATAAATTAACTAAGATTACTGTATTTCAATTTAAAACAAATTTTACATTGGATTTGAAGTTTTTTGTAGTTTCATAAATTTTTATTTTTTTTTAGTTTTCGGAAAAAACCATTTGGTTTTGAATATTTCATTACAAAAAATATTTAATCATTTCCTTATTATTCATTCCCAGGCCCTCTTTTTTTATTATTTCCTAGAATAAACTCTGTAGCTGAATACAAGTGAATTTAATATAATACTGCATCGAAAATTTAATCGAAAATAAACCTACTAATATGAATTTCAAAAAAATATTGTTTAACATTTATGGGTTTTATAAAATCAAAAAAACCCTAAATTTAGGATTTTTTAAAACAGTTTTTAGAAGCTTTTTTTTTTTTGGAGAATAGAGTCTGTCTTATTTAGATTAACTAGGTCTTTAAAAACAGAAATATAAAAAAAAAATTAAAAATTTTAATGTTAAGACTTCCTCCAAACTGTTTTAAAAATGGTACAAAACGCTAAAAAAACTGCCCCTTTTACCCCCTGGAGGGACCCTTAGGATTTTCAAATATAAAAAAAAAAAAATCCTTAGTACTAAATCATGGTCTGGGCAGATGATAAGCTAGGGCTCTTTTTTTTTTTCAGACATGACTTTTTTTTGAAACACCCTAATATATATCTGTTGTTGAGCATATACATATATATGTTCTATATATAACCTTAACTTCATTTGACAAAAACTGATGGGTTATTTTGTGCTTTTTATGATAAATGAAATAATATATGAAATATGAAAAACAAAAACATGAAACATCTGCCGCATTTTTGTAAGATAATTATAATTAAGACATCTGTATGACATCTTAACGTCTTTGGGAATAACAAGTTTAAGATGTCTTTAATCATGGACATATCCCACCCAATAACAAGCCATTTTAAAGACAAATTAAGTTACACAAAGTTATAAATGTGGTTTGGGCTTTTAGGAATTTAAATGTTGGTGGGCAAGATTTAAATTTCCAAAAATGTATATTGTTTTGTTCAAGTTTCGAATAATATGTCATTGCTTTTTTTCCATTGTCAACTTCATTTTTATATGATTATAAATAAGTAATACAAAAATTATTTAAAAACAATGATCAATCTTAAGAATAAGAGGAAAACAACTACCACAACATAGTATTGGTGTCTTCCTGTTCTAAAATTTTTTAGTTACAATAAGTCTCCATTAAAAAAGAATCATGACATTAATTCTATTTATTCGAAACAAGAAATTTTAATAGAAAAGCTTTTCTGATACTTTTACAAGTAACTGTTTCAAATTATTATAAATTAATCATAAAATAATTATAAATTAGCAATAATTAAAAAAAAAAGTAACATTAAGTAATAGTAATTATAAAATTACATAAAATTCAGAATTTTTTTACGATTAACATAAAAGAAAACAATGAACAAATAAAACAACATAAAAGAGTCACAAACCACACTGAGCTTCTCTGAAGTTACAATAATTCTTCTTTCAAACAGCATACTAAATGAAATGAAAAAAACTCTTTCTTAACAAAGATTTTTTTTTAAAACTTTTTTTTATAAAAGGAAAACAAAAGCACTATTAAAAAAGTCATGTGACCAAGTTGCAAAAAAGGGATTCAGATGCTTGGAATATTCGCAGATGCATATTTGCTACATTTTTGTTTACCATTATCAGTGATGTGCTTAAAAAATAATACAAAAAATGAAGGGAAATTTAAAGTTGCATTTTGCAAGAGAAAATAATCAATTTAAATACCACTAATCATAATTAAAATATATTTTCTTCTAAAAATACACAGTAAGATAAATACATATATATAAAAAATATATATAGAATTATAGTTACAATATTCGAATACTCAAACCTATTCTTATTAAGCAGGAGTTACCTGGCAAATTCACTATATAGCACGGAAAGTTACTACAAACATTCTTACAACATCAAAAAGGAAGCAAGTATTTTAGAGGTAGCCGAAAGATCAAGAAGGGCTTGTTATTAAAATAAATCATAAAAAAAAGCTTAAAGCTTCATTTTGTGATAAAATCTTGATACTTTTAAGCATGCCAAAGACAATCTGTACAAGTTGATTTTTAAAAGATCAATTACTTACAAACACAGAAAAAAAACTGTTATCTTATATATGACACATTTGTAATATAACTATTTTTTGACTTTTCTGTTAAAATTTTTTCTGTCTTTGTGCTTTTAATGGGGGCACCTTTATTTAATAAATATCAAGTTTATTTAACTAATTGTATTTATTATGATTATTATTTTAAACATGATTAACAGAAAAGTAAAGATGCTATCACAACAGTAATGCAAACAATTGCTAAAAACTACTAAAAAATAAATAAACAAAAGTAAAAAATCATAAAATATACCTAACAAACAAATAAATCATATTCATAGGTTGTATTTTTGCATAATACTCTGTCAGGTTTCTCTAAAAAACGAAACAGAAATGAAATTTTAACAAGTAATGATTAGAGTAGTGAATGTATACAGGGGGTGATGCAAAAAAGTGCCTTATTAATTTTAGATTTAAAAATTTGGTTTTGGGGGTGTGTATTTTGTATTTTCACTTTACAAAATAGAAAAAAATTTGAAAAATAGCAAATATTAAAAAAATAGTAAAATATTCAATTTAATATTATTTGTTAAAATTAATTTGGAGAACAGAAGAAGCAGTTATTTGATTTTCATCTTTTTGAGACACATGTCTACTAAAGATAAAAATCTCATCTACTTTAACTCACTCTTGTTCAATCTACATTAGCTCTGATACTGGGGAACCAGTGATATAAAATTAAGAGAAGAGCTCATACAATTTAAGAATTTTAATGTTTCAAGTATATGTTAGATTACTATATATGGTCCTAATGATGGTTTTAATGTAAGTATTAAATAGACTTCTTCATGGAGAATATTTCAGTAGATTAACAGACGTGAATCTGAAATTTATTAGTATTTTTTTAAACCCCGTTTAAAGCTAGTAGTTGCTGTTCTAAGTCAATCTGAAAAATGTTCCTGGTAAAAATTTGACAAAGTTAACAAAAATTTAATATGTTCAAACTGGTACCCCAGCACCAGTATGAATGACCACCAGGATGAAGTTTTACAATATGCAATACTTTCTTAAATCATCATAAAATAATGGCATTGAATTCACAAACCAGAATATCACAAAAATTCTCAAGACTCAAAACTGCAAATTTTTATTGTAGAAATTAATAGTTGACAGTTCAACACAACCAGTAGTTAACCAACACTGCAAACAGTGACAAAACAACTTTGTCACTGTTTGCAGTGTCTGGAAATTTTGAGGTTACTTAAGCATGCTTTACACTGCACTAAAAGTAGTTTTGTTAGGATAAGGAAAAAGTTTTATTTCTTTAAAACTTGCAAGAGATATAACTTTTAATGCAAAAATTGATACCCAATAATTAAATTTAAAATAAATTCTCTTAAAAGTTGGCAAGTAATGAAGCTCTAAAGTATTCAAAAGTAGGTATCAATAAATGCATTAAAACAATTTCTTAGGTTTTAATGTAAAAGAACGCTTTAAGGCATTATGATATAATTATGGCATTATACTTTTTTTAAAAAAAATTATTATAATGTAGTGACTTACATTTTCTGGTATGGATGGTAATTTTCTTGTGTCTGGTACTTTAATAGAGTATGTCTGGTAATAAAGTAATATTAAGCAATAAATATTAACAAATATTAACCAATAAAGCAATATTAAAATCAATGATTGTAATTAATTTTTTGCAAACTACTTAAACTAAAAAAATGCTTTTAACTCTTGTAAACAATGTTTAAATAAAACACCCTTGGGTCACAAAAAGGGCAACAAAAACAAAAAGGCAGAGAAGATTGACAATATTGTTAACATGAGCAAATACTGCATCAGCAATACTCACTTGATTTTTTCCAGCTACATTTAATTTCAATGTTATTGTCCCTCCAGGATCAGGAATCAATTGACGATATAGAAGTTCTAAAAAATGTAGGCCATCCTGAAATATATTTAACACTATAGCTTTTATAATAAGTCTTGGTTTGAAAAATGTAGCAAATTTCCAAGAAAGCAATAACACTTTTTTGGATAAAGAATTCATCGCAAAATTTTATTTAATTAACAAAAAGTTATAAAAAGTTAAAAATAAAAAAGTTATACATAAAGATTTAAAAAAAAAACATTTTCAATCTTTTAAAAAATAAACAAATAAAGTAAAGAAAATGCAAAATATTTTTTCACTAACTACTTTTACTATTTTGTAATAACATTTATTGGGTATTATTTGAATTTTTACGAAACTTGGGTAAATAATAAATTTAATTTTTATTTCACAACAACATTTTTGGATTCCCGGATGAGTTTTTGTGAACAGAATACAAGTTATATTAAACAAAACATAGATTTGTGATTTGTGAAAACAAGGTAATAAATTATACCTCTTCTGGGATGGTAGATAACAAATTGAGTATTGTATAAAATGTCTCAAACCATGGCAAATAACTAAGATTAAAATGACAAAAAAGATAATAAAAAGTTAAAAACACATAAAAAAACCTACAATATAAACTGGGAATAAACTCAAATATTACTAATTTATTAAATATATTATAATTAATTTATTAATATATATACATTTTACATATTTTTTGAACTTTTAAATGGTTCTGATTTAACATTTTTAGATTAAATAACACAAATAATTCAATTTTAAATTTAAAATCAAAGACCATTCCTTTAAAAGTAAAAATAAACAATAATAAACTATATAAACTGTTAATTTTTACACAAATTTCTATTTGATTTTACACAAACTTTTATTTATTTTTTACTAGATAAGCCCATAAAAGAAAAAACATTTTTATTTAAACAAATTGAAAAAAAAAAAAATTTATTATTTACTACTTACAGAAAAAGCATTATTTTTTACTCTTAAGCCAGTAGCTGTAAGTGAAAATTTAAACTTATTACCTTATAATGCATAGACAGTAAACTGCATTAGGTGGGTAACGACAAAATCCAAAGCGGAATTTACTTTCCAAGTCTGTGAGTACAAAGGTGGAATATTGAACTCCATCACTTAAATAAAAAAAGATTATCAAGATCAACTCTAATGAAAGCTTCTTCGTCTTTATTTCTTGTGAAAACTTTTTATTAACCTATAACAATAAATTTATCCGAAACTTTTACTGTCTTCTGTCATTTTGCAGCTTATAAATCTTAAGTTTTAGTGCATTCATTTAAATTCTTGTTTTAAATACTTTGGCTGTTTAACTGTTGCAACAAAATGTGCTCAAATACTTTGTGATTTTGATGCAGCATTAAATGTGAACTAAGTTTTAGTTATCAAATAAATTAACATTAAATTAGGAAAAGTGTTTCCAAATTTAAAAATCTTTTTTAATGTTTGGCTATTAATTCAATACTAAAAATTATGTCATTTAGATTAGCTGCTGCATTCTAAAATAACTAAATTTATAATGTAAGTGAAACATTAATAGCCCTATATTATAGTAAAGCTTACTTTGGTATGCAAATATCTACATGTTCTTGTTACAGTCCCTTATCAAATTACTAATCCACTCTTAAATATTTAATAAGTTTTTTCATTTGGCTGCATTAAATCTAGTTAACAAGAGCAAGTTTTTTTCTTTTTTTTAAACATAATGTTAATTTGTAATATATAAATATATATAAATAATATATAAATAACACATTTTGGTAAAAGCATAATGAATAAGACTAAGTTATTAATAGATTGTTTTTTTAGTAAACATTGCATATTTATAATGCAAATAAAAGCTATTTCCATTTCTTCAGTTTTGGAGGTTATTTTATGGTTTTTACACATTTGAAATCTCTCAGAGGTTTTTCCTTACATATAATGAGCCTTGTGTGTTAAGACATGCATTGATTTCTTGCTAAACCAACTCTGCAATTGCAAATAAATGAAATAAAGTGATGATATGTATACATGATATATGATATATGATATATGATATATATATATATATATATATATATATATATATATATATATATATATATATATATATATATATATATATATATATATATATATATATATATGTATATATAAAATAAATGAAAGCGATTCCAAACATAACAGTTGGCAGAAGCTTGGATAGACTGGGAAACAAACTTACAATAAGATTCTCTTTTTTTTAAAATGCAGAAAACCACCATTTATGATCATTTTGATACAAAAGGAAACTAAAACTTTAAGTAGGTCAAATAACAATTTTGCTGTTCAGAAATTTCAAATAAATAAAATCTTCCATGTTTAACAATAATGAACACAATAATGAAGCATAATCAAAGTATGAGTCTAGTCTAATTTAAATTGCAGATTCTCTCAGTCTTCTTTTAAAAAATTTCATGCCTTTGTGCTACAATGGTACTCCTTTTTCTAATTTTAAATTTTCTTATGAAAGATAGATGAAATGCATACTTTTTCTCAACGATGTCATAAATTAATTAACACATTGTTGGAAACATTTTGTCTTAAGTTTTGTTAAACATATTTGCAACAAAAGTACATCTATAAAATTTTATAAGTAACACAATAAATGGCGAAAATGTCTGGGTGGGCTAATAATTTGATCAGGACTGTAGATAATTTATTTTATTAAATTGAATGTAGACTTATGATAAAAATTCAATACTACATTTATTTATTCAATATTATTATTATTACAAATTTACAAAAATAGGTTCATGAATATTTCCAGAAACATTTTTTAAAACTCAATTTGTATGATGATTAAAAACCTATTTGCTTTTATTTAATATCACATCAAAACACAAAGTTTTTGAGGCCTTTTCAGGCAGCAATAAAGAACAAGGAGTACAAAATGTTTAACTTGAAGATAAATCAGAACCAAAACTGAAATCTTTGAGTTTTCTATTTTAATCCATGCAGAATTCAGCAAACCACTAATTGAAAACTTTAAAAAGAACATTGGGTTAGGTATAAGTAGCATACAAAAATCTGAAGATAGTTTGAGCAGTAAATTTCTTAATTCAAAATTTTTTATTAAGTTACAATAACTGAAAATTTTAATGCCAAAAAAATTAGAATCACCTTTTAACAGCACAAGGGAAGCAAAATGTTGGTATTTGTTTCAACAAACCATCCTAAAAAATTTTTTTTAATAACTTAGTTTTTGTTGAGTAAAACTCATAAACAGAAAGTAATTATTATACCTTGTCTTCAAAATTTTCAGGGAAAACATTGCTTAATGAAGCTACAAGAAAAAAGAGAAAACATTAAGATCTTTAAAATCATTATTGAAATAATATACAACATTCTTTGATCATCAAATTGACATATTAAAACTGAATGTGTTAGAGTTCTAATGAGCAGAAATTAAACTAAAAAAATAACAGAACAACATTACTTTCAACATTTTTAGTTCTGTAAATTAAATGCTTTGCAAAAAATTTACCTTGGTTCTTATCTGTGAAACCAAAAGATGAAAATACTTTTGCAAAACAATGAAAAATTGTTGTAGGATCAGAGCTAGATATAATCCAAAAAATTAAATGTAAATATAAAATTAGGATTTAGAGGTTTGGCAAACCTTTTAAAAAAACTCATTGATAATAAAATTTTGGAAAGGGACTAAATAATTAAAATTATCAAAAGAGTAGGTTTTAATGCTACACAAGTGTTTTTACACAATTTTTTGTTTTCAGGATTCTACAAAGCATACATGGATTTCCACTACACAAAAACAGTTTGTGAGAAACTTAATAGCTTTCACTAAGAAAGTTAAAAAACTTATCTAGAGAGCCTAAAACTAATAAAAAAAACTAATGTATGTAGCTTTAATTTATTTTATTCCTCAAATATTCCTAAGTATTTTAAGTTCTTTTTCATAAAACAAGAGAAGAAAAGTTCTATTTCTTATTTTAAATTAAATGAATTTAACTGCATTTAAATACAAATTGTAAATACAAAGAATTAAAAAAGAAAAATTTCCATATAGCTTTTTATGTGCTGAAGCAACTAATTATATTAAATAGAGGGTCAGTTTATAAGGAACTCATTAGAGATCGTAAAGCTTAATTCCATAATTAAAAAAATCTGTAATATGTAAAAAACAAATAAAATCACAAACACCATGCTTCACCTTTTAAAAACACAGAAATAATACTTCCTTGAATTCTTTTAAAAAACAATTATTTTTGGAAAAATTTTAATTGCTTTTTATCAAATAAAAGTAGAATTATTATTAAGTAAAAATACTTCAAACGAGAGTCAACCATCTTGATTTATCACACTTGTCCATACCATAGCATTTAATATACACTAAAATTTTTATTTATACAGATTAGCTAGTAATAATTATATTTATATATATATATATATATATATATATATATATATATATATATATATATATATATATATATATATATATATGTATTGTATCTTAAGACTCTTTAGTAAATTTGTTCATTAAACTTGTTAACTTGAAAATTAGATAAATCCTTAGTAAGGTAATAAAATAAACTCTTCATAAACATTAAATATGATGGTAAATAGTTCTTATAAAAATTTTATAGGCCTCAAATGTCATTTTGATAAAATAAAAAAGACACATTAATCTTAAAATCTTTAAGGATTCGTTTTAAAGCAATTTGAAAAAACACAAAAACTCCATTATTTTTTTGTGTTTAGTTTTTATAAAAAGAAAATAAGGCATATGTATTAGCGAAAACGATTTGTTTTGTTATTTTATCTACAAAACACACTCACGTTAACAACACATGAGTAAATACATAATGATATACGTGATTAGATAGGTAGACAGATTCAATTCACATATATCGAGGTGCATATGCGTAAATTATATAAAATACAGGTTTCTATATTAGACATGACTTAATGCTATACACACATCAGTCGAACTTCAAACATATTGCCTCCTAAAATAGATGTCTGCTCAGATTCACACAGTAGGAAGTCCGCACCGTAAAAAATCCTAATAATAAATACAATTTTGACAGATTATGTTACAGTCCCAACCCATATTCAAAGAAATAAACTTTGTCATTTTAACTAGATAAATATAGAACAATATAGTCTTTGGTGTTGTAAGATATGAGTTCTCGCAATTACTTAATAGTAATTTATACCAATTATATTTCCTTTTTTTTTTTTTTTAATTTGCGCAGCATAAAACTGTGGGCCTGATTATAAAAATGACTTTTTTTTGTATTTAACACTCTAAAATATTTTAGAACAAATCATAAGTAATTGAAGTATCAATTATAATAATAATTTTGAAACGCTGGCCGGTCATCTAAAAGAAGGTTAAGTGCAGTCTTTCTATTATCCAAATTACGGTAAATTTCATGGGCGTCTCTAGATAAGCAAAAACATCTTAGACTAGTTGTATCAAGACTTAATGTGTTTTTAAATAGTTTCTCTAATGACTACCCTAATCTAAGGAAGCCCGTGAATAAGTATTACATTTTTTTTAGGTTTAATAAAAATTTTTTACCCTGAGTTGGGAATATAATGTGTAAATGGAAAAATACAACCTAAGCATCCACTTTTTTTTTTCTTGCACATTTTATTGAGTCAAGTTCAAATGTCTTTTCCATCTGTAAGAAAGACTTTAAAAACTCATAATCGTTATACAAAATCAGATGTGAATAAGTTTTTTTCTAAAACGAGATAAAACATTTTTTTTTGAAAAACATTGGTAAAACGTTTGTGGACAAAGTTTTAAATGCATTGAAAACACACTCTTCTATTTAAAATAAAAAATGCAGCTGGTGAAATTTTTTTTGTCCATATTTATTGAATTCTTTGAATCGCTAACGAGAAAAGATTATTATATATATATATATATATATATATATATATATATATATATATATATATATATATATATATATATATATATATATATATATATATATATATATATATATATATATATACATAAGCACCGAGTCCACGGGGGCAACAGGGGCAGTGGCCCTCCCTCCCCGGAAATTTATACCAATAATATATTATCAAGGATTATCATGAGGGCGAGAGTATCTATTCGCCCCCGTAATAATCCGTGGTAATATATTATTAGTATAAATTTCCGGGGGGCCCTTGCCCCTGTTGCCCCCGTGGACTCAGCATCTATGTATATATATATATATATATATAATATTATATATAAATATATGATATTTTTCTAACTCTACAAATTGTATAAAAGTTATGTAAAGTTACATAAGTTGTAGAAATGTTGTATAAAGTTGTATAAAGCTGTATAAAAGTAACACGTAATCGAAGTATTTCTTGAAATTGTTAAATGCTGGCCAGCAAACTAAAAAATTTCATTGAAGACATATTACTTTTTGTTAATTTACATCATGGATATTTAGGGAAAGCAATATAAAAATTAGACCAATTAAATATAAATATTATTTGGTGTAATTTGTATATATATGTAATCTGTTATCTATGACCCTGATGAAAGATATATTTAACAGTTAAAATTTTTGTCTTGTAATTAATTGAAAACTAAATAATTCTTATACATAACATAGCTCCAGATGTTATTAAAAATTGCATAACTTTAATGAAAAGAAAGAGAAAAAACACAGAACCTTACAACTTATTTCAAGTGGTCACACAAACTATACCTTTACATAGGCACAACACCAGATAAAATAATTAAATGTGACTTGTGACAAATCGTGTATAAAGTAAAACTGTCTGTACGGAATGAAAGGATAACAACAGGGAAAAAAGTGATTTTCTAAAAAGGTGGATGAAAAATCCATCTTTAGCAAAGCAAAAATACTTTGCTCAAGTCACAATTGCTCAAATCACCTTTGCTCAAGGGTATTAAAAATTGTCCCCATTCTTATTTAACTCTTTACACTAACAAGAACTGCAAACAAAAATTCTATCAAGTTTAGTTTCATTGTAAATGTGATGTGCAAAAGTATTTGTTGGAGTTTATTCAAATATTTGTCTAATTTGTGAAAACCCATTTTTAACCTACACGAACTTAAAACCATCAACGATAATTGTCTTTAGTATCATGTTTGTGTAAAACCTGGCAACATTGAGGTTATTGTGGTATTACAAAAGATGCAGATGTTGTCTCTAATACCTTTATCTTTAACATGCAAAAGAGAAGTTGAAGAATATACTTTAGAATACATATTTAAGATATATAGCATTAAAACGTTAGTCTCACAAACCACACCAAAAACGTTATGTTACACGTTATGTTAAAATAGGTTGGGGCGGTGAAAATATTTTTTCAAAAAATTTCTGTGACTGACGAAAAGCTAAATTTTTATTGTCAACGTGTTTAAGATTCTGTACAAAAAATCATCAGTTTTGATGAATATGCGTATCAAAACTCGATATTCCAAGTTGATTTGGAACGACCAATGTTTACTAAAATAATGTCATGATCAGAAAAAAACTTTCAAATCCTTTTAAGAAGATTTTCAATGTATCGGCATGATAATAGGCATTTTTTATAATGCTAATGAATATGAAATAATGACAACAATTCAGTAATGACAGAGTTGCAGCCATTACTTGCAACCACACAATAAGTCAGGTTGAAACTTAAAAATACAACCTTGGGAGATCTCAAAAATAGAGCATTAACTAGTGATGCACCGTATACAGTCTTTAAATTTACTAACAGGCTAGATATTACATCGAAATAGCCATATCCGGTTAGCATTCCTAGTATTAACAATAAACCTGATTTTTGTTATAACAACATTTTGTTATAATAATCCATTGGGATTAGTTTAAATACGTAACAATCAAATTCGAGATGTAAACAAGTTTATGAACTACGTTAAAATTTATGCGTTTTTTTGTAACTAAACTTCACTTTGTTATATTGTTACATCTTTCTTAATTGTCGGTCATTTCTTTAAAGCAGCAAATTTATGAATGGCGTCATTGTCATTTATATGTATTTACATGATGTCAATACTCTTTTCTTTTTTTTTTCTTTATATTTTTGTGTCATTCCCTTAGGTGGTATTACCCAGTGTAATCCATCCAGATGACACCATCTGGGTGAACACTGAATTGGAATTATCGAGAAGAAAAAATAAACCGAATTCTAAACTTATCATCCCAATGAGAAAATCGGAAGTTAACACAACTTAAAAGAACTAGCAGTTGAATTTTTCAACTAAATGAAATCTTAAAATTTACTGAATTTTTCTTCCTTTATAGTTTTTAGTTTTACGAAATAAAAATACAGATGGTCAACAATTAAAAAGATTAGAAAAAATACAGTTGCCTAATGAAAATGAATTATTTTCGACAAAGTTTCTCTGAATGAAGTTATTATTTCAATCACTGAGCATAAAAAGAAGAGGATCTATCGCAATCACATCCAACATGCCAATACTAAATGAAAAGACTTAATTTCCCTTTTTTCTTAAAGTACCCATTATTTTCATCATTTTAACACAATTTTGCTGACATCACTAAATGCACAAACACCGGCCATGATGTCATGAAACATGAAGACAAAGATGAATATTGGTTTTTATACAAAGATCTTACAAATTTTTATAATTTCAATGCGCTTTATTTTAATGAATATTTTGTTCTAAAGAACTTATGCTATATCTTATGTTATAACTTATGTATATATACAGTACTGTGAATAAGTTTTAGCCAACCATAAGTTTATAATTATTTTTGATTTTATCGTAAAAATATGAAGGACTTATGAAGTAAAAAAAAATCAGGTTTATGGACACATATATTATAAACAAAAATATCTAGAAATAATTTGATAAAATATGATACAAAAAGAAAGAACAATTAATACTTCGCATGTCCGCCTTTTGCGTTGATTACAGAAGCGAATCTCCTGGGGATTGATTTATATAAATTTGTAATGAGATTTTGTGGAATATTGTCCCACTCTCTTTTTAATATTCGAAAACATTCTTCGACATTTTTAGGGTTATATTCAGCCTTTTTTTTATCCAAATAATCCCAAACATGTTCAATAATGTTCAAATCTGGACTTTGAGGAGGCCAGTTCATTACTTCGAGAACTCCCTCCTCACACATGTCCTGTAAATATTTTTTGGCCACTCGGGAACAATGTTTGGGATCATTGTCTTGCTGTAGAATGAATTTATTACCAATTAGTCTCAATCCAGATGGCATTGCATGATGTCTTAAAATTTTTTTATACTGTTCTCCTGTCAGTTTGACATCAATTCTGATTAAATCACCTACTCCAGATGATGAAATACAACCCCAAACTAAAACAGAACCTCCCCCATGCTTGATTGTTGGATGTAGACAATCAGGGCGATAAGCCTCTCCTACCCTTCTTCTTACATTTTGTCGTCTTCTGCTACCGAACAATTCAAATTTTGATTCATCTGTGTATAATACACGGTTTAACATTCCTTGCGTCCAATTATCATGCTGTTTTGCATATTTAAGTCTTTTTTCTTTATTGCCACGACGTAGTAAAGGCTTTCGAACTACAACACACCCTCTTAACCCAGCTTTTAGCAAATGTCGTCGAATGCAAGATGAGGAAACATTTGTCCCAGTCGCAGCCTGAATGTCTTGGGCTAGTTCACTGGAGGTTTTTTTCCGATTTCGCAGAGACACATTTTTTAAATACTTTATGTCATGTTTTGTAAGCTTTGGAGGTCTTCTACTTCCAATTTTATCCTCAAGAGATCCCGTGTTTTTAAATTTTTTTATAATTTCTCTAATGGCTGTCTTTGAATATTTTGTTTTTTGGACAACTTGTCGTTGAGAATAACCTTCTTCATGAAGCACAATAATTTTTTTACGTTCCAGTAGTAGAATTTTACCCATTTTATTACTTAAATAACAATAAAAATAATAATACAAAAGAAAAGAAAAAAAAAAACGTAAATTAGAAGTTTCGCTCTTAGAAAAACAAAAAATAATATTAAACACACAGTATCTATGAAATATCTTTGTAAACTGCACTATCATCTAATATGAAGCCTTCACAGCAATAAATAAACAAAAATGCAAGAGCAAACTAAAAACAAACGAGCTGATACGAATTGGGTTCAGATCAGAATACAATAAAAATAAACACGTTAGATATCTAAATACCAAAATCTATGTAAAATTTTGATAAATATTGCTTTTGTTTGTTAAAACAGTGTTTAGTATTGTTTGAAGTTAGACATTATTTTATATAAAAAAAGAATCGGAAGCTATTATTCAAAATCTGTTAAAAAAACACGAGTTTTAATAAGTGGGCTAAAACTTTTTCACAGTACTGTATATATTTTCGTTCCTTTATTTAAATTAAGTATTTTATTTAAAATGGATGTGTTGGATAAGTTTGAACTTTTTATTTCATCAATCAATCTTATTACAAATAAGATTGATCAGTGATACGATTGATCAGTGATGAGATTGATTGATGAATTGAAAAGTTGAATAGTAATTGTGATTCAAAAACACAAACATTGTGAAATATAATTTTTACAGATTCTATTTGCACTTAAAATTATCATTTTATTATACTATATTTATAATGATATTTATAAAATTATCATTTTAATATACCATATTTATAATGATATTTATAAAATTATCATTTTAATATACTATATTTATAATGATATTTATAAAATTATCATTTTAACATATTTATAATGAAATACAGGATTGTAAATATTCTCAAAAATGACAAAAACAAAGCATAAAATTCCATCAAGGTGAAAAAAGAGAATGTGAAATTGCTAGAGTTATTTCCAAACCGCGGTTAACAGTTAATCTATTCTCAAATGCTTCGTACTAGCTCAATACTTAATAAAGCAAGATTACAAGCCGGCCATCAAAGGTCAACGATCGGTTTAGAAAGGCCACAATTCGAGAAGGCAAAGTAAATCTAAAGATTCAGCAATGTGTGAGGACAGGAAAAGAAAATAATTACTTTTATCGTTTTGTCTCGATTTAAACATATTCTCATAGAAGTCATAAAATGTTCATGACAAACAAAACACAAGATTTTCAATACTGTTGAGAGATTTTATACTGGGGAACGGTTCCAAACATAAATTGACAATTCAGACAAGAGTAATAAAGATTTTAGAAAAAGATTTAGAATAGAACTTGATTGTATATTGCTATTACTTGCAGATAATAAGTAGAACGTTTGGAACATTTATTGAGTATTACAAGTAAAGAGAAAGACCAACATTAAGTGTAAATATTCGGTGTAAATATTATTTAAGTGTAAATATTAAGTGTATAATTTCGAGTTAGGGATTAGAATATTGCTGTAATTTAGTTCAAGGATTAATCTAAATTATTTCAGTATTACGTTCATCGAAAGTGTTAGAAGCCTACCAGTGTATATTTTTTACGAAACATACACGAGCCTACCAATACAGAGACTATCCACGTGTCTACCATTATACAAGCCATACACGAGTGTTATTATAGAAGACAGGATTACTGGATATACATACTAGGCAGATCCATAAAAGCCATACACATACAAACACTGAATAAAGACAAATATATACCACTCTCACAATAAAAAATTGCAGTAAACGTCAAAAAATGAATTTTGATGTTCAATTATTTACAAAAAACGATTTGAAATTTTCTTAAAACAAGTGGTTATCATGGCCGAGCGAAGAAAAAACCATTCGATCGATAAAGATCAATAAATTTAATTATGGTGAAAGTCATGCCATTTTTATTATTTTCATGAAGATTTTAATTCTTTTAAAAGAAAGTATTTAGAACTTAATAAACAAACGAAAAAGAAATAATCTTTTATTCAAAAAAAAAAAAAAAAAAAAATTATAATGTATGCTTCTTTTTTTGTTCCGTCCTGTAGTTTTTCCTGAGACCGCCGTTGATTGGTGCATGTTTTAAAATTAGCGCGAAACACGATGAAAAACAATTTAAGAAAAAAGAAACAAAAGTATCTAATCTGTAAATACAATATATACATTAGAAAATGAAAAAACGTCAATAATAAATATCACAAAGAAATAGTTTTGCCATCTGTAATCTATTCATTAATGTTATCTCTGCATTTCAAGCATTCATACTCCAACAACCATTTTTTAATGTCGTTTTTTTCTCCTTTGGCATAGTTTCCAAACTGTCCATTACTTTTAATGACACGATGACATGGAATGATGATACCTATGGGATTATTGGACATGGCAGAACCCACTGCACGAACAGCTCCTAGAAGTATTAAATGGCCATTCATGATCTACTTTATTACAAGACTGTATGTCACTTTAAAGGTCTTTTCTAAGAAGCTTACATTTTATACATAACATAAAGATGATTATTTTTTCAGTATGCTTACATTGCCTGATATTGTAACAATGGTTACTATAGTTAATATGGTTTATTTAACGAATATTCAATGATGCTACTTGTAAATGGTTATTATTTAATAAACTTATCACTTTATTTTAGATGGCTCGCATAACTAGAATATCTCTTGTGCTCAGTTTGTATTGTCTGTGGTTGCAAAACTAGGTACGGCAGAAATTTTCGAAGATATAAAAGTTGTTAGTTGCTATTACTTCCATCTCAGAATCATCCAAATACAATTTGTGTGAAATGCAATTAAAATAAGTATTATTGGAAAAAATGCTAGTGATATTGGAATGGTAATTCTATTCCTCACACGCACTATAACGAACATCTAAAACTTCCTTCCATGTCTCTCTTACCACAATATTCAGCAGATAAAAAAATGCTTCATTATTAACGTACACCGTCATTGATAAAATTTTAAATTAAGAAGATGTGGCCACCTCATTTGCTATTCTTCTTACATTCACATCGCATTGGAAAAACTTGGAAATATAGTTTTATAGATCATCATTTAAAGAAAAATGGGAACTCATTCCATCGCAAACATCAAAAGAGATTATCTATGAAATAAAGAATGCACAAGTCACAGAACCACTTTGTTCAAATCAGACCAGATCTTTGCCTAAACTAAGTGATCGGATGAAAAAAGAGACTCAAACTAATATATTAACAGTCTCATCAACAATGAACGCCCAGAGTCAAATACCAACTAATATTTTGTTACTACTTACACTGCCGCCGAACAGAGTTTGAGACCGCTTGAGAATTGATAGTTTTCAAGTTAGTTTTACTGTTAATAAAACACTATAATTTGTAAATATATATTTACAAATTATAGTGTTTGATTGGTAGTAAAACTAACTTGAAAACCATTAATTTGACCACTGGGTGTTAACTCTGCTTTATTGTTTATTGACTAATTAATCTAAATAAAAGTTTAAGTTCTTTTTGTTTCACGCTTAAATATTACATCGATTGTTTAATTATTAACACTAAATGAAAATAAATACATAATTAGATACAGCTTTTTAAAGATAAACATCACCAGTCTTGAATTGACTTATTTAAGGTAAAGATATCACAAAAATGATAGAAGTTTGTAATACTAATGTCGAAAAATGATTTGCATTCATCGGAAAATCTTAATGAATTTGTATCCATACAGCGGTACAGAGCCATTAAGATATTCTCGGTCCGGAAAGCCAAAAGCTACAAGAGCAGTTTATTTTTGTAAACTACAAACGAAATAGACGACTCGTAGCACCAGAAAATTGAGTTAAAGCGAACAAAACTCGAAAAAAGATGTATAACATTAAATGGGACTCGATTCAATTTCTAGCAGGACAATAATGCCGTGGTTACTTAGAGCGAAAAGCAGGTGAAAATGTTTTGAAGAACATGATTTGGCCACCACAAGGCCCTCATCTCAACTCTATTTAACTTCTATAAGACAAGCTGGAGAGAAAAGCCCGTGACCGGTGTCCAATATTCATTTATTTAGTACCTTTAATAAGACTCTTTAACACACTTATCAAAGTAAGATATGTGAAATATCTTAAATGATAGTTGAAACAATATCTCTTGAAACGATAACCAATTCTACTTGAATGCCCAGACTCGCAAAAAAGAAGTGATTAAACCTAAGAAGGGTTTTTTTCAATAAAAAAAAAAAAAAAAAAGTTTAGACATAAAAGAATGACCTTATAATATCCATTTTGTTTGTTCTTTAGTTCTTTTTTGTTATCATCGTGGGGAGGGAAAACGAAATAAATTTTAAACATCATCTTTAAGTCAAACTTAAAGATGATGTTAAAGTTTATTTCGTTTCTCCTCCTCACAATGTTAAGCCCGACTCAAACGTAATACATTCGATCGAAAAGTGCGAGACGGCCCAAACACCAGGTGGACACACATGTACAATTACATGAAAAATAAATTAGTAACACCATTAAACTTTAAAACTGTTTTCGCAAAAACGATCAGAAATTCAAAACAGATCAACTGAAGAGCGTTTTTTTAAATGGGACACGAGTCAATTTTTTCCGAAATTAAGTTACTTTTAGATTCTATAGTGTAAATGGCACAAGTTTAACTACATTAACATGGACAGAAAATTATACATCCAATTTATTTTCAATATTAAGATCATCAAGTTTTTTCAAAAAAATATAAGTTCCTGTTTCAGAAAAAAGTACAACAAAAACACAAGTTAACGCTTGCGCAGTAGCTACTTCCGTAAAAAAAAGCGCCAGAAAGAAAAAAAAAACATTTTCATGTCTTGGAAAAGTACCTATGATTTAGATTTTCTATAATTTAGATTTTCTTTGAATTCTGTAATATAAATCTTAATTTCTTCTAAAGATCAATTAATAGTTACTAAATTATACTATAAATTAAAAATACAAATAATTCTTTTTAATACAAATCTTAACATACCAATTTTTTTTCAAGTTTTTTCCAGAAGCTGTAGAAGAATTAAAAGTTAAACAGGATGCTTTTCTTCTGAAGTTTGTTAAGTTAACTCGAGTAAAAAGACACAAGTCAAGGAATATTTTTATTCACGAAAACATTCAATAAACTACAGTGTTGCTGATTGGAGCTGTAAAGCAGTTAAAGTTTATAAAAAAACATTTCTTTCCGTATTATTATCGGCATTAATATATTATTATTATTTATATATGTTAATAATAAAAAAATATTTATTAAGTAGTATAAGTAAGAAAAGAAAAACAAATGCTAAGTATTATTATTTTGTATATATTTCAATATAGGCATCATTATTTTTGTTACTATATACATTAATAATTTTATTGAAAAATATTACCACCCTCACACATTCTCGCTACTCACACATCTCTGCGCTACACTAAATTGCGCAACTCAAACTTTGCTGTCCTCAAGATCTTCGCACTACGAAAACCCCGCTCTCACATAATTTGTTATATATTTTTATTTTTGTCTGATTTTATAAATACCTTACCATGCTAATTAACTCATTAACTTTCTTTTTTTTTTTCATAATGGTCTCAAACCTTTAGTCGGCAGTGTATATTGACTTAAAACAAAGAGCAGACTAGAATATTTTTTCTTGATTTGAATACATTTATTTTTTCAATAACCAACAAATTACTTAGAGCTAGAAAAATCTGCAACCAAAAATTACTCATGTTTTTAATGAAATGTTGTTCTATCCAATGCACTATTAAAAAACTGTCATAAATATTATTCATGGTTTTTTTTCTACAAGTTGAAGGTAATGAGAAAGAATTGTGTTAAGGGTGGGGATGGAAAAAGAGGGTGTTGATGGAGCAGGATAGAAAGAAGCAATCAAATCCCAAAAAAAATATTGAAAACAAGTCAAGTTTGACTTATTTCCTTCAGATTATGATTAAAATCAGGTGATAGCATACATTATACATACATTAGCATTTATCATAATACATTATTGCAGAATAATTCCTTCAATTTATTGAGATCATCGCTTTTTTATTTTTGATGAGAGAAAAAAATCAAGATCTTCTATATCTCCCAACAACTTAGTAATTTACTATAAGAATTGCAAAGGGGATTGTATTTGCTGTTTGGCAATAATTATATCTATGCCAAAAATTATATTCAAGATTTAATAAAAGATTCAAAATTTGTCATTTTCAGTAGTTTTGGGGTTGCAAATTGCATACTTTTCAAAACCAACAACAAACTGGATGAATATTAAGAATGTGCAAAAGAGTTCTAATTGATCATCAGAAGAAACTTAGAAGTTATACAAAGAGTTGATGAGACGGTGTTATTCCTACTAAAACTGGAGATTTTGCCACATGAATAGGCCCAAAAATGCCACAAAATAAATCCAATGAGAAAAGCAATTTGGTGAATTGGTGAAGTTGTGATATAACTTTTTTTAAATCTCTGAATGTTTGCTGTTATGTAATGCACTTAATATATTCATGTTTTGAATACTTTGACTCTACATCACTTAAAAAGCGCTAAAAGAATTTTTGTCTAATTTAATGCTCTTCTACTAGATGATTAAGAGTTAATTTTACAATGATTTAAATACTGGTATAAATATATAATTGAAATGCCATTTAAATGGTGGTATGCAGTTTAGTTGCATATACGATCATGTAATAAAGTAGATTATTATAACTAAGTCAGTTTTTAAGAAAACAATAAATGCATGCAATATGAAATCATAAAGAATTTGTACCTGGATTACCAACTAGCTCAGCAAGTTTTTTATAACTTATAGTATGACCAGCCTTTATTTCTGAAGCTAGCAAAAACCAAACTTCTCTTCTGAAGTCACCTGTCAAAAAAAAAAAAGTACTGCAGAATGAAAAAAGCACCATCTTTAACAGAACTATGATCACTGCAGCTTAAGGTCTTGTGACATATTTGAATTTTTGCTAATACAAAGGTATGCTAAAAATATCGATAAAAAATCTTTTTTCTTTTACTATTTAGAAAAGCAAACAACTTTAAATATCACTTTTTAAAACAGTTCCACAAATATCTGGTAAATGAAGAATTGAACTTTTCTGTGGGTGATTAAAATAAGCAGTAAACCAAGATAAAACCTCTTTTACCAGTGGTGTTGGATGCACTTCGTGTAGTAAAGAAACAGTAATACTAAGAAAATCAATAAAAGGTATTTAACTTCTCTTTATAATAAAACACTTTATAATATGTGAAAGTTTTTCTGAAGATATTGATGCTCTTATGGTTAACGTATTTTCAAAAACTTTACCTAAGATCAGGTAAAAATGTTTTATACAAATGATTAACTGAGTGTAACCCTTTATCACAA
This sequence comes from Hydra viridissima, assembly GCF_058129835.1. Lineage (NCBI taxonomy): Eukaryota > Metazoa > Cnidaria > Hydrozoa > Anthoathecata > Hydridae > Hydra > Hydra viridissima. Next base: position 6,333,679 of record NW_028324313.1, read on the forward strand.
CAACTAATATCCATCTTCCCAATAGGTGTCAATATCATCCATGAATTAATTCTACATTGCACAGGTGGCATTTCCTACCCCAGCATTTAGTGACTTATTGCTTTTTTTTTTGTTAATTCAGATTTATCTATAAAAAATCAGTAAGTAATAGCAAAATAAAAACAATAAGAATTTAAAAATCTATTTTTGTTTTTTTAAAAAGCAAAAAATTTTGTGAGCAAAGCATTTTCAAAGTATTTCAAAGAAGAAGGAAAAGGAGAAGATCAACTTCAATATCACAAAAATTCAATGTGAAATATTTAAAAGCATGAAATGTTATGGACTAGAAAATCATGTATAATATAAATAACTTTATTAAATATATCAAGTGGCTAAGCTCCCTAAGAGTGCTTCGTAATCAGGAACTGCGATTAGTCTATGATTAACATGACCTAAGCATATCATTTCACCAGGGTCATTGTCCAAATTAATTGATACAAGATCTTGTAAAAAACCACATGGTGTCCCAAGCATTATTTCAAAAGAAACATTTCCTAAACACATTTTAACTTTGCCAGATTTATGAATCAGTAGTTTTCCAATATAACCTTCAGAAACATTTTGGAAAGTAAAGTTTTTTAACTTTTCAGCTGCATGGTTTTCAGGTGAAACTGCACTTTTTTCTTGTTCTGATTTTAAAACTGCTCCATCATCAGATATTGGTTTTATAGGTAAGGCATCAGGGAATTGGAGGAAAAATAACTCTCCATTTGGACAGTCAGCTTTAAATAAATCATTAATATTTATCTCATGCTGATGTAGGCCAAATGTATTAACAGGCTGCTTATTTTTTTGCTTAATATTTTTGAAATCTTTTGTTACTCCAGAAATAAAATCTTTGGTCTCATCTTCAGATTTTATCTCATGCATAACTTTTGAAGAAAGAGGAAGTGTTATTGGAACCATAAAACCAGATTTTAAATCATCCACTTCTATTTCACCAGTTTCATTGAGCATATCTAATACTTTGTTTGACTCAAAATCATCTTCCTGAACTCCTTTACTTAATTTTATTTCGCTTTTAACACTTACTGGGTTATGATCACCTGCACTATTACTGCCACCTCCACCCCCACCATTGCCAAATCCACCTCCTCCAAATGCACATGCTAACGTTTGTTGTGCAGCTGGTCCTTGACTAAAAATTCCTGATGAAGAAATGATTTCACTTCTTCCTCTTCCCCGACCTCTTCCTTGATTACTATGCCCTCCTCTTTTATGACTAAAATTTATTGCAGTTTCATTTACTTCTTCTTTTTTGGTAGAGCGACCAACAATATTTGGTGTGAAAGTGCGTTTTGGTGTTCCTCCTAGTGTAAGATCCCTGGCAGGTTTTAAAGATGGGAGTCTTGAAGTACTTAGACCACCACGACCTCTTAAACCAAATCGACTTAGAGATGCTGAAAGCTTTAAATCAACATCTTTTTTCGAATCACCCATAATTTCCTATAAATAAAATCAAAATATTATTTAATACCTTAAAAACACTATTTTTAATTTACAATATTATCTTTAAAGTACTTCTTTTTGGTTGTGATATAATCTTTATATTACCATTTTAATTGAGATATCTTAAAAACAAAAATTTTTCAGGATTTGTATAATTCAAGCATTTTTTATTGTTTAAGATTTTTTTGTAAATAAAATTTAAATCATAGTTTCCATCAAAAATAGGTAAATATATTACATATAATAATTTATTAAAATTAGCCTCATACTTGTTTTTTGACTTTTAGAGTTTTAGTTAAAGGACTTAAAATACTTTAATAGTTCTTAAAACAGTATTAAGTATTGCATACCGCCAACTAGCTGTTGACACACAAGGGTAATTCTATATCAATTTAACAAGGAAAGTATAAACATGTCTAATAAAAATATAAATTTAAGATTTGATTTTCGCTTTAGGTGGTTATGTAATTTCACTAGATTTTACAAAACATGTTTAAAAAAAAAGCAATATTGTTCCGGCTCAATTGTGATAAAGTTGTCACCTTTAAAAATTAAAAAAAATAAATAAATGTAAAAAATATCAGTTTAATTAGCATTAAAAAATGATGTTGAATTTGAAATAGTGTGTGCCAAGGCCTAAAGTGTAAGTATATGACCTTGAAACTACTTTGAGTCTTTATAACACAATGTGTAAAAAAAGATAAGTAAAAATATTTGTGCAATCAATTTGGAAATAAACTTTGATTTGTTGCAAGTAGAACCTTACATGAATGAACTTAGGCTCCATGAGAAATATATATATATATATATATATATATATATATATATATATATATATATATATATATATATATATATATATATATATATATATATATATATATATATATATATATATATATATATATATATATATATATATATAAACAAACACACACAGTCAACACGGAATTTAGTAAAGGAGAAATATAGAAACAAGTCTAATTATTTTTTGGAGAACTTGTTTATATATATATATATATATAAACAAACACACACAGACACACACATACACACACACATATATGTGTGTGTGTGTGTGTGTGTGTGTGTGTGTGTGTGTGTGTGTGTGTGTGTGTGTGTGTGTGTGTGTGTGTGTGTACTCAGTGACCTAATGACACCCAGTATTAGCAATTTATTCTTCTAACTTAGATAATATACGCAACAAATGACTTACCGTATATATTGGTGAACGTCGAGACTTTAAGCCGTATAAAAAGGGTCAAAAAAAGTGACACTTAAACAGAGTCAAGATTTTTTTTATTAAACTTTTATTCAAATAAAACTGAAAGAGAATAGTTATATACGGTAAATTTTTTTATACAAAGTATTTCAAAAGTTCTCCAAAAAATAATTAGACTTGTTTCTATATTTCTCCTTTACTAAATTCCGTGTTGACTAAATGAAAATTAGATATGAAGATTACAGGGAAGACCCACAGTTGTCCACTTTTTCTACTTGAGAGAAAAAAGGGGAACTGTGTTTAAAGACTCCAGTAATCTTTAAAATTTAACATTTTTAAACAGCTCGGTAGAGCTTGATAAATGTGGTTTTTGGCTTGTATATTGTCAGAAGTAAAAGGTAAGCATCAGTATATGATGAAAATGACGCAAAATGAGAAAATTTATGAAACGAGACATCTATGGTTTTTCCCGTACGAGCTTTATGGGGATTTACTAATCATAACCAGGGCCGTCGAGAGGAGGCGACATTTGAAGTGGTTTGCTCATCTACAGCAGAAAGTCTCTAATGATAAAAAAAATTACTCAATATGATGAGTGTTCCGAATGGTTTGAAAATATACACGGCCTTTGAGATAACTCCAAAGAAAGTAATCACGTGCATTTAAATCAGGGGGATCGGTTCTAAGACTTGTTGCAGGTTTTTTTTGTCGTATTACTGATGATAGTTAGTTTTACCTTTGTATTGGGTATGACTCGTTTCTGGATAACGATAAACAGAGCGCGAGAAAAAGGAAGATCAAAAAAGTGCAGGCCATAGATGGAGGGAGCCGGAGAAAGATAGAGCTAGAGAAGGAGAAAGATAGAGTCAAGGTCATCCAGCCATAAAGGAGACTGCTATAAATATGCGTTTTTAATTATTCCGGGTTTCTAAGATCTTTATTTGAATGGAAAAAGGTTAAAGCATGCAGGCTTTTGATTAGACTTTCCTGTGAATCAGGGAGATTTCCATCTAGCTACCGAGACAGAAAAATGATGAGGAGAATTTACTATCGTAGAGTTTGATTGCAGGTTTTAATTTTGAAAAATTGTTGATATATTTAGAGAAGAATTTTATTTTTGGCGCACAAAACTACGTTGTTTTTATTGTGAAAATAACAATACTCGTTAGAAAAAACGACTCAACAGTCGAGCTTCAGTCGGTCATTCCATATGTGAAGGCCAAGCCAACAATGCTTACAAAGTATAAACTTTGTCCAACAGTTCAAAAGTAAGTTAAAAAAAAACAAACTAATGCTATTATAAAAATTTTTATATCACAAAACTTATCAATAAAAAAGCTATACAATTAGTATCGAAGAGGTGGGCATTCATCGTAGCGTCCGAGGCATTGTCGGAGGCTGTTGTATCCAGCTTTTGCGCAAAAATACTAATCCGTATGTGGATGGTATCGCTTTGTGGTGGACGCATGCAACGTATCCAGATCGAGGTTCGTTACCAATAGTGTAATTGCCATCAACACGGTAAATGCAGTCATTTGTAATGTCGACACCTAAGAGTTCAAGCAAAAAATTACTTATCGAAACATTTTTTCACTCAAAACAACGATTATGCTAGCATGCTTTTAATAACTACGTCAGTTTAATGACAATTATCATAAAAATGAGCGCGACATTCTCAGCCTAGCTTTGTTGGTATAAACTCAAAAGATAATATCTTACCAAGACATAGAACGCTCTTTGTTTTATAGCCCTTCTCGGGTTGGTATACTTTTTCTTGAGGTTTGTTGTCCGTCTTCGGTTGTTAGTGGTTGTCTTGGTCGTGCACTTGATATGCTGCATTTGCTGTGGCAGCAAGAACACAAGGTGCGATGAGAAACATCTTGGCTTCCATGATTATTATGTTGTTGTAAAGTTCGTAGACTTTACTCTTCTTGTAATGAAAACAAGTGGAAATCATTTGATGCTAACATGATAAAAATGCTTAATAAGTTTAACTAAATAGTTTTAATTCATATGAAATGTAATAAATGCAAAACAATTTCATAAATAAATATAGTAATCTGGTATCTAAATATATTATCTGTACAATGAGATTTTAAAAAGAAATGTATCATTTGTATTGCAACCTTTTTTGCTTAATTTACTTTAACTTAAGCCAATTTTTGCTTTCACTCACTATGACTATTTGTATTTCCGGAATGAATCTCTATTATCGTTAATATGATTATTGATTAACGCAATTATAATTTAGTAATTAATCATTATACCACACGCAATTGTCTTTAATTTGAATTCTTTAAATATTTCAACATAAATTATATTTATAATAATGGAATTTAACATTTATATATTAGTTGTTCAAGTTGAAAATTCCAGCTTTGGAGGTATGGATAAGCGTTTGGCCCAAAAGAAACTTCGAAAAATAAAACGAGCAGAAAAATATTCGAAATAAAAAAAATGAGGGATGCTTAAAATGTCTGGAAAAACCATGTAGGGGGGGGGGGGTTGCTTTAACTCTAACATCAGAATATTTTTCTAGTTTTTCCGTTTCTGAAACTGAGTCTGCATCTGATGAGGAATTTTTCAGTGTTTCCACTTGGCTACCTCATTCAGCTCCGAAAAGGGTATGGAATAACGTTTTGATTTCAGAGTTGAGCCTCACATTTGACAGCGTTACCATCAGTGATCAACAAGTTTCTTTTTTATTGCTGTAGCTGTTCAAACCCTGGGACATAATCTGGATAGCATCCAGTTTCTCGCAGCACAATCCGTCATTCCAGAATAGCTACATAAAAGTCGAAGGCCGGTTGATGACCAAAAATCTTATTCGTCCCAGGTACCAATTTTGTTGCACGGGGATGGAAAACTCCTACCAGATATTGTCAAGACAAATGCAAAGCTAGACAGGATTACAATCCAAGCTTCTGGAGCTGGAGAAAAAAGTTGATTAGGGTTCTCAAAATCATAAAGGGAACAGGTGAGCCTTTCGGAAAGCCCTCAAAGCGTCTCTTGAAAAGTCTAGAAATAAACAATGCATTACATAATAATATGTTTAGAACAACTGCAACCTCTTTAAGTAATGATATTTTATTTTGTTTTTGATTCATAACAATTTTCTTGGTGAAGAAACAAAACTTTAGATTATTTCTCGTTTCTTCCCTCACAGCAATATTTACAGTTCAAAATTACTCCACCTCTAATTATTTTTAAAAGTAAAAAAAAAAAAATGTCCTTATGGGGAATTGAGCAAAACTAAATGCGATCCAACTTAGTTTTTGACCTTTCAAATTTTCAGACTACTCTATTGCATATAAAATGTTGCTATGGTAAGTTTTACGAGTAAAGTGTAAAATAAATCGTAGATAAGAAGCAACGATTTCTAGAGCCTTTTCATATTCTTTTCGTTTGATACATACATACATACATACACACACATACATACATACATACATACATACATACATACATACATACATACATACATACATACATACATACATACATACATACATACATACATACATACATACATACATACATACATACATACATACATACATACATACATACATACATACATACATACATACATACATACATACATACATACATACATACATACATACATACATACATACATACATACATACATACATACATACATACATACATACATACATACATACATACATACATACATACATACATACATACATACATACATACATACAAAAACTTTTTTTAACTCCAACTTCTTTTGGACTAATTTTTTTAAAACTTGAAGCTGGCTCTCTAATATTTTTGTTAGACAATCTGTGATTTGTGACAATGTTTGCTAAACTGTGATATGGTGCAAATTAAATTAAGAGGCCCAGCAAACTGACGTTTTGTTCTTCTTGGTGAGCTTTGTCTCTCCTTTAAAATAAAAGGTTCAACTTTTTCAGCAGACTGGAAATTGATCAGTAAAAGATTTAAAGTTGTTTGCTTTTGACGTTTGCTTTTACATCTGACTGAAGATTGCACTTTCTCTTTCTTTTGCGTCTGACAGAAGATTGGGAAATTTTTCCTGGTAACTAGATTTGATGAGCTTCTCTTTTTTAAAATTCAGTTTCGGACTTCATTTTTTGACTTTTGCTATTAATATTTTTTTTAGATAAGTTTTAAATTAAATTAAATTTTAAAAAGATCTCTCTGAAATACTTAATTTTTAGGTTTTTTGAATATACTCACTTCAATTCCCATTAACCTTACCTTTGGTCATTTTTTTTATGAATTATTTTCATAATGTTGAGCTGTTGTTTGTGGCTTATTCTTAAAAAAAAAAAGAACTTCGTGCATAAGCAATTAATTTTGTACTTACTTATAACATCTTTAAAAACTATACTTTTTAATTTAAAGTATAACGAACGAACCCTAGTGGAAACACCCTAGTGGAAAACATCTCAGCTAATAAAAAGTTTTACCAGTAATGGCCTAGATTTTTGGAGACCTTAAGGCATTTAGTTTCAGAACAAAGAAATAGAAATTATTTTTTCATGGCCCTGGTTAAAAAAGTTCTATTTTAAGTATTTGGATTAAACAATCAAGGCTGCAGAATTTTAATGTATTTAAGCGAAGCTATTTTTGCCATATTCAAGCAAAAGCTTTTCTAGTCTACTCTATATGACTAGTTTATAAATATTAGCAACTTGGTCGACAAAATATTGCTTACACAATCTTTCTTATAAAAGTGTGCCTTGAATAAGTCACAAAATTCTCAGAAAAGTATGAAAAATAGCCGAAGTGTGCTGGTAAATTCTTCGACAACAGTAAAGCCAGACGTGTCCGTGTTCCCTCCAACTTGCTGCAGTGAAATCAGCAAACTCCATCAAAAGAAAGATGGTTTGCGCTTTACCTAAAGTCTTTCACTGTAAGAAAGTAATATGGTGTGTTTGGTAAGACAAAGGCGGAATCATCCAGTGTTTGTCATTTCATGTGATCTGTTATTGGTAAGTGTTGCGTCGACAGAAGTTCATAGGTCAAGCTTGATGATTACAGGACGAAATCAACAAACCTTCCATAATTTTATGGGTAAAATTTTTCGCTGTAAATATTTTCCACATATATTCCCTAGCTATAAATCTGACAGGTCCCTAAAATGATTTGCAGGCAGAACTTTTAGTTCAGAAGATATTATTGACTTGTACAGTAAATTAACCCAGGCTTTTGGCTAAAAATGAGACACCAATGGCGTAACTACGAAACATATTCCATTCTTGCTCTAGAAGGTCAAGTTATTGTAGTATTAAAAAAATACAGACGCTTATCAGCATTATCAAAGGATTATCGTTGCGCACCCTGTTAAGTGTTGTTGCATTTAAGATGGTAACCAAGTGATAAACCAGCAACAAATTAGCAACACTGGTAACGGCGATTTTGAGGTTTAACTAGCAACTAATTGGTAACTACTCTCGTAACGATCAAGACTGTATTTGTTATGCTTAAAGTAGGTTATTTAATTGAAACCTGAAGCGCAAAACAGAAATATTCTTAAATTTCAAAGATGCTTCCCTGATATGCATTAATTTATTGCGACTCATGAGATTTTGTGAATGAAATCTTCGAGAACATGCATTTATTACCCAATCGTTTAAGGATTGACAAAGTACGAACGCATAGATCAGCTTTATACCCCAATAAATTAGAAATGATTTCGAGGGTTAAAAGAATTTTATTTAAAATGTTTCATAAGTTTTTTTATTAAGTATTGCTGACACTACTTTAAGACTGATATTTGTTTAATTATTTTCTTTATCAATGAAAGTCTAAAATCCCAAATGTTTATAACAGACTATTTCTCCACTGGCACTTTTTGGATTTGGTACACTACTAGATGTATGACTAAACCAATTCATGAGAATACCCTTAAATTGATTATTTTTATAGATTTAATGAGAGCACAAGTATTAGAAAAAGAATGCATTCTAAAATGTTTTTCAGAAAATAATATACTAATTTTATTCTTCGCCATCTTCTTGGTCTATCTTCTTTAGGAAAGCTGCTTTTTTCTGTTTAACACGATCTTGTTTTTGAGCAAGAGACATCTTCTTGCGACCATATCTAAAGCAAAATACAAATGATAAAACCAAGTCACCAAGTTTAAAGAATTGAAAATAATTATAATTTTATGAACTAACCGCTTTCCCTTGAAATGTTTCTTTTCGGAGGGTTTAGCTGATGGATCAGCTCTAATAGCTGCATGACATTTTTTGTACATTGCTTCAATCTAAAAATAAATTCAAAGAAATAAAACCTTTAACCTAGCCTTGGTAGCAGATATAGTAAACCTTGGCAGTTGAACAGCATAAAACTTAAGAGGAAATATACATACTGTTCCAGGAGTAACTCCTTCTTTGATATATTGTGAAAATTGTCTTTTAAAAGCCTCTTCATCTTCTTCTTGAAGCGAAATCATATAGTCAGCAACATTTTTTCCAAATATATGACCACGATGTACTTCAGCATTCAGTGCTTTTCCAGCTTCATCATAACCAGGGAAACGGCGTGTACTATAAGTTTTACAAAATTTTTTGAATACCATGTTAATATACAAATTTAGTTACAATATTTTAGAAAGCATAAGACAATAGGGGTACCAAACAAAACTACTCAAATAAGTTAAGATACTTGTTGTCAACTTGAAAAAAATAATATATGCGTCTTAATATCTACATAAAATGACACAGATAGTAGTATGAAAATTTTAACTTAATTGGACCAAAACTTTAAAGCTCAATAATTATTCTAATTATTCAAGATGAAATTATAGCAAATGAAAAAAATTACCTATGGGGGATGTCTAAACCACCATCAACAGCACCTTTCAGTGCACCAAAAACACGAGCACCTGTAGTGGTTCGTTTCAACCCGACATCTAGATAGCATCGGAAAGCATGAGGACCATCACTGACTGATTCAACATTATACTCTGCACCGTCTACTTCTTTTTGTCCAACATAGGTTTCATGCAAATTGAATTTTTGTAGCAAACGTCTGGCCAATAATAAACCAGTGCTGTAAGCAGCAGCATAATTAGTTAACCCGACCTTAACACCATATCTTGGAAGTTCATGAGAGTATGCAGCACATACAATCACGTCTCCATCGATTTTGGCGTAGGCTATCTGGCATGCAATATCTTTGTTCGTGAATCGTACAATAAGACGATATTTTGGTGTGTTATATTTATTTTTGTCTTGTGTCACCAATCGCTTACGAGCATAATAATCAGTTTTGCCCTCTCTTCGTCTCCTGAATTTAACTTGAAACCTTTTAAAGTAGGCCTTATTTTTGATGACTTTGACAAAGCCCTACAAAAAGGAACGAAAGGAAATTAGACATTCGCAAGTTAAAAGGATCGAAATCCATAAAAATCGCTTTAATCGTCAGTTATTAAAGAGAGATATGAGCAAATAGGTTTTCTTTAAGTAATCAGGATTTTTAATAGTTAATTCATATGGAATACTAAACAGTAATTGTACCATATTCACAAATTCGATATCACCAGGTAGCTTCGGTTATGGGGCAACCTATGCAGAAAGAATTAATTATAAAGAGAAATGTAGACTTGCGCTTGCGAATAGTCAAACTTAATAAATTTGCTGACCGTATATTTCTGTGTTAAACAAAAATAATAAAGAATATTACTTCTGTTATATTTATATATTAAACATATTTATCATTAAAAATATAAATATTTACAATAAAAGTATATATTTTATAAAAAATTAAACTTTTAAAATTATTTACAAATATTTTTTTAAAATATAAAATAATAACGAATATTTATATTTATACGTACCTAATGTACCACTTGCGTTCCAAATGTACCACATATTATACGTTCCAGATGTACTTTTTGCGTCATAAAAAGAACCATATTGGCAACATAACCATAATGGTTATTTTAAAACGACTGATCGACAGATTCTATCATTTCGCATAATTCTTTTATTTTTTAGCTGAAAACTGTAGCTAAGATAGCTTTAAATAAGCATTTTTACTGCCTTAAGAATGGCAACATATTAAGGTGGCAATTTTATAAAAACTAACTTTTGTAAACCCTTTGAAAAAAAGGTTTGATTAAAATTAAAACTATGTTGTAAAACTTAATGCTTACATGTGTAGAGACAATTAGAACCAAAGAAAAATAGCAGCTTCGGAAATTAATATATCTATCACCCAACCTTATTATATAAACTGTAATGGGTAAATAAGCGCGTCGAGTGCGGTATTTAAACCAGGGCTCTGATTTAAATACCACATGCGGTGCGCTAATTTAGCGATTGATATTGATTATTTTAATCAAGACATCATAAATCCCTGGAGATGTAGAATTGTCTTGGTCTAATAACATAAATTTTTTGAACCTCTGAGGAGCTAAAGGAATTAAATCTGATTCATTCGATCACATTCGATCATATTCCACTCAATTAGATTTCGTCAGGTTAGAATTATTTTGTTCTATCTCCCATTTTAAACGTTGAAAGAAAGTTTTTGATTTTTTTCTATAAGTAAAAATTACTTAAAATTTTATTGTTACTTTTTTAAGAAATAATAACTTATTCTTTAAATGATTTATATTTAAAAAAACTATTTAGAAAAAAAATTTTAAAACTAAAATGTATTTTAAAAGTAATCATTATTTAGTAAAATTAACAATTCGTTTTCTCCCAACGTTTAAAATTAGAGATAGAACAAAATAATTCTAACCTGACGATTTGGGAACCAACAAAAAAACATTGTTAATAGAAAACAAGTTTTTTTAGATAAAATATTTTTGTTCTTGATTTGAGATTTAAAATTTTTTACTCAGAGTTAAAACTTTTTTTCACGATGGGAACCAATAGATTTAGAAATCCGTTGAGTTGTTAAATGAACAAATTAATGGGGTCAGTTTCCATTTCTAATTTTTATTTATCTGTCTTTAATGTTAAGAATTTTAGATACAAACCAATTCTTCGTTACCGAAATTATCAAAATTAATGAGATTTTAAAATGATTAGTTTATTGTTGTTATAGTAATTGTATTGTATTGTTATCTTCTTTTACCTTCCTGCTTTTTTTAACTTCAATGTAACTTTTCTTTGTGCAAAATATATGCTTTAATATATGTGAAAGAATTGTGTTATGGTTTAATTGTCAAGACGGTTTGTTTGAAACTACTCTCTGCTTTGCTTTGATTTATTTGGATCTTTGAGAATTCTCTTCACTCTGTTGTTTCATTTTACTTATTTTAAATATTCTTATTTATTATGTAGATATACTTCTTACATCTTTCGGTGTTTGCTTCGAGTTAAGCCAACATCCCACATTGGCTAGGGTTTATATAACAAATTACTTAATGTAAAAATATAACAAAATACCGATTAAATATAATTTAGTCGGTATTTTGTTACAACATGCATTAACGAGAAGCAATGTGTTATTCCGGCATGCAGGCTAAAACCGCTTTATATAGTTAGATCCTAGGTCACAGTGATGAGGGAGTTTTTTTCAAATTATTATTTCAAGCTTTTTCTTCTATGAATAAAATATCCTCAACCAATATTTTTTTTTCTCTATCTTCTTTCTCAACAATCAATTTTATTTATTGAGAATTAATTCAACCGGATAACAAAATTTGCTTTTATTTATTTATTTTTACATCTTTTAAAAACTTAAAAATAATTTAGGTATTAAGTTTTAGCAAGAAAAAAATCCGGCAGTTGAGAATTTCACTTTGTTTAGACGTTCGAAAAAGCTCGTGTAAGGTGGTCAACCATAATTCAAACAAATTTCTTTAATAAACCATTTATACCACTAAAATTAGTCTGTTTATGCTGCAATTGATTTAAAAATAACACATTAAAAAAAAGAAGCAAAATTTACCTCAATTATTCAACATTTGCCTCATTTTAGGTCATTTTTTTTAGGAGAAAAAATTCTCTGTAAATAATAAACTCTTTTTAATGCTCTTTAGTATTTTAAATAATGATATATTAACTTAGATCAACCTAGCAGATTTATTAAATTAGCTGGTATGGCTTAGAAGTTATAAGCATTTCCATAATAAATTTTATTTTTACTGAACAGGTTTTTTACTAGGTAACGTCTAAAATATAAATTTATAAAAAGTAAAATGAATTATTCTGCTACTAGATTTTACTACTTCCATCGTATTGAAAACAAACTGGAAAAATCTCAAAATGTAATAATTAACCAATCAAAAGATATATGCATTTCATTTTTGTTCGATTTGCAAAAAAATTAATGTGATATTCGGAGAGCAAAAACAAAATATTATTTAGGATGCACCAGATTCACAAAAAGGGCCAGGTTCTTCTACAGCTTCGTTATCTAAGAATCTTTTTTTATTTATTCACCACAGCTTCCGCCTTCTTGCCTTGCTTTCGTTGATGGATTTCTGATTTTAACATGCGTGATGTATCGTGTGACAGTAGTTTGTCATAAACCATCCGTTATTTATACTTAAAATTTAAACAGTGTCTTGACTCCTTGAAATCCATTATTGTATGAAATAGTATCTGTGTTTAGAAATAATTCTAAAAACGTTTTACCCATATACATATCCTTTGGACTACCTTTCCGAATAACACCATTCAAGTTTACTGTTCTGTGTTTGACTGCTCTTTTTTAGTAAATCTACTGCTATGAGAACATTGTGAATGGTTGATAGGAAGCTATTAACACTTTTTTTTCTTTTTCTATAGTGAAGTAATGTACACTGACTCTAGAGGTGTCAATTTTTGTAATACTTTTAGATAAACAGTTACTAGGGGTGATGCTAAATAAACAGACTCAACCCTTCCTACTTACAACTTGATCATTTTACTACCAAATTTGACCAATAAAATTACTCCTTTATGTTTGAAATATAAGAAATTCACTTTTCAAAACTCTCAAAAAAATACGTTTTGAGTTGGGGTGACCACCATAAAAAGCACAAGGTAATGTACCGTGATATGTATGCTTCAGTATTTTAGGTTGTTGCATATTTCTCCACCAAAGTTGAATTAAATATTACAAGATACCATAATGCATATAGTTAGTAATGTTTATTATACATTTATACATAATTTTTTTCGTGTTTGACTTAAATTAAAAATATTACATACAAATTATGTTTGACGTATAAATATAAACGGTATTGCCAAGATGACGCTTTCTTGATTCATAGTTAAGTATGACACAAATATTCTCATATCATCACTTTCCTTCATAAAATCCGTTAGTTAGTATATGTTTATCAAGAGCTGGATTTACGTAACCGACGAAAAAGAACCGCTAAGAAGTTGAAGTCGATAAGATTTACTTAACGACGTCATCCAATATTTTAAAAGAATTTCATCGTCAGGCTTTGCATGAAGAAGTCCTAACAATCTATATATATATATATATATATATATATTTAAAAAAAAAAGTATATGCTGAAAAACAAAAAATATGTATATTTTTATAAACGAGCGGTAGGTTTTATTTAGTGACACTTGACCGGCAATGATGAGTCATTTTTTGCAAAAACAAAAAGCCCTTACTTGTTTTTTTCATCTGTTGATTTAATTGAATCTTTTGAAAATTTAAACAAAACTTTGACTCTTCTAAAAACAAGAAAGTTTCAAAATAATTAAATACTATTGTAGATAAATTTACCCAAAATAATAAAAAAAACATTTTAAAATATATCCTACCCCATCCATCTTTCTTTTAAAGCAAGTAACATTATGGCAAACAACTCCTCGCTCATATGTTCGTTATTTAACGATTCCATGACGGATTTTAAATAACTCGGTTCTAAAAGTAAAATCGACAAAGGACAAAAAAATAAAATCTCAAGGGATCGTTTTTTTAAAAATCTAACAAAAATAAGAACCTTTTTCCACTGGAGTTCCTACAACATGGATTTGAAAACCGTTAAAGGAGTTTTCGCAAACCCTAAAACTTCAAAAACGAAAAATAAAATTTATAAAATAAAGTTATATGATCATTATAAAACATCTTCAAATAAATAATAGTGGAACCTAAATGGACTTAGTCACTTTTAATACCACCAACATGAAGTAAGGGAAAACTCATTTGTGTGTAATTATGATTAAGGATTTCCGAGGATGAGTAAATACTTACTGAGAAGCAGAAAGATTCTCTTCCTCTCTCTAAGAAAAAAAAAAAAAAAAACTAACTAAACTTACCAATGGACTGTTTAACAAAAACACATCAGTTTTACTTCTCACATGATCATAAAACAATTATGCAAATTTTTGTAAACACATTGAAGGTGAGTTATTTACAAAGCTGTAAGAAAACCTTACGGTTTCTTTCGTTATGGTCACCAAAACAAGCTGAGAAGACTGCAACAAATGTTGAGGAACGTCGCAACACTCTTTCAGCCCAAGAAAATTACAACGCCAAGAGTCCTAACAGAAAATATTTTATCATTCGGTGACCCTTTATTTTTCACATAATTCAAAGTTTAAAAGCATTAATTTTTACGTTTATATTTCTTTCTTAGAAATAAAATTTCTTAAAAACAAAAAGCATTACGAACTTGGTATTTTTCTTCGTAAGCTTGACAACGAAAACAACCAGCAGGTATTAACTCCTTTAAAAAAATTAAATATTCATCACATCAGATTATTAGCAGAAAAAGTCATACAAAGAGGATTGGCTAAATATATTTCAAAATTTACCTGTTGTAAAGCATTCTCTTTTATAACTTATCGAAGAAAACGCGGAAAAAAATTTTAAACTTGTAAAGCTTCTCCTTTTGAATTAAGATCAGCTGAGTCCTTAAGGTTCGATGAGAAATATCATTACACAGGGAAAATTGTTTCGTCCTAGGTTCTTTTAAATACTAATAATGATTTTTGTACCAACTTCAACAATGTGTTTTCCACATCGTTTTATTTAGTCCCTTTTATTTTTCATAGAAATTCTTCATTTCCGAAATGAGATTTTTGGTCATTAAACTATATTGAAAAAAAAAAAAAAAAAAAAGGTTGAAAAGGTTGCATTGTTAATATCGTGGTGAAAGTTTGTCTTTTTACTATTATTTATCTACAGGTGAACACCATAAGATGGAAAACACAATAACTGTCTGATACTGAAATCTGCAACACCTTGTACATGATCCCAACTCATCCTTTAGTTTTTTTTTACTCACATGAATAAAAAAAGCATCTCTATCATCCTGAAGAATAAAGCTGCATTAAAATAAGACGTTAAAAACTAAATATTCAGATGATAAATTATTGTACAAATCTTATTAACGCAGCCAAATAACTATAGGATCAAGATAACCATCAATGTCTGTAAAACACTTTGTTGTCAGGCTTAATGTTCTTAATGCCAAAGGACTATACTAAGTACTAAAATCATTCAAATAACTATGACCATAGAAATACATTAAAATACAAAACCAAATTTTTTCTATGCTGTAATGTAATGGTTATATTATGTTGACTCATGTAAGTTCCATTTAATATATAGAAAAACTGAGAAAAAACAAACTAATGAAAAATAAAAAGAACCCATACAAAAAGTTATTTTTTAAAGTTTAAAAGTTAACTTTTTGTATAGGTTCTTTTTATTTTTTAAAATTCATAAATTTAATAACTTGCTTAAAAAGTTATAGAAATTCAAATTTTGTCATGATTTTTTGTTATCAAACTTAATTTAAACTAATAGCAAATATTTCTGTAAAAGTAATATTTTACAGACAAGAAACTAAGAAAACATCATCAAAGAAAACAAAGAGTTATAAAAAAGAGTTTGTTTTCATTTAAATCATATGTTTTACTATATCCACCAACAAAACAATAATTAGTAATAATTTTAAATAGGGTCGAACCTTTAAGACTTTTAATAAAGATACAGCAGTTCGTTTAAAATCAGATTGAACAACTACTTGGTCGCCTCGAACCACATGAAAAGCAAGCAAGTGGAAATTTTCAATTCCAAGGACCTAGAAATAAGAACAAAATTGTACCAATGTAAAAAATGTGTATAAGTTACAAATAAAATCTATATTTTTAAATCCCTTAATGTACTCAAAAACAAGAAAAATGAAAAATGCCTACATGGTAAGCATGAAGAATGGAAGTAAAAATAGGATGGCTATAATCTAAGAAAAAAATCATTTTTTTTAAACAAATAAATGATAAAAATAAGATCAGCAGCAAAAAATCGTCAATATCAATTTTTACTAATTTTCTTATATTAAATATTTTTCTTTTCAACATAACTTAAAAAAAAATTAACATATATTGATCAAAATAAAAAGCAGGATAACATAAGTAAACGATACAAGGAAAAGTTTTCACTCATACTAAAGAAGAAGAAACTTATTTTTATTTACCTGAACAATTAGATTAGAATACATAAAAAACAGCTTTTCTCCTCAAAACCAAAATGAAACTAATACAAACTATTACCTTGATGACTTTTTAATATGTCTAAACAAAAGATAAAAAAGTTTGTACACAAACATCTTCGTGCGAAAACTAAACATAGATGCAACAGAAGTACCTTCAACTGCTATTGATGTCATTTCTTCTTCATTCATATAATCATTCTAAAATTTTGTAAAATAAAAACTTTAATTTTATTAACTTTACATAGTTTGTAACAGTGTAAGATAATTTTTTTCTTTCTCTTTCATTTATATCCATTCCATTTTTTGTATAACCTTTTACAAAGCATTTTAAAGTCTTACCATACAGGTACCTTCAAGCAATTTTTCTGTATATCTTTCACAAGAAGCTTGAATAATCCATGAAAATGCCTTATGTAGCTTCTCAAAGACATTCTGGAGATAATAGCAGTAATTTGAATATAAAACTTTTAAACTAGACAAGAAGTAAAAACTTTTATTTTATCAAGCAACTCAATCCCTTTTATATTTTTATAGGGGAAAGTTACCTTCTCATTTACAATGTGCCGCAATGAGCGGTAAATTTGCCCACCTCGACTTCTACGATAAGCATCTAAAGTAAAGTTTGCTCATAGGGCATTTTAAAAAGTCATTGAATGTTACAGCCTTTTGCTACGCTTGTTGAAAGTTGACTAGGTGATATATTTCAACTGTTTTTCACTTTTCTGCTAACTCATCTTTTACTACATTAACTATTGGTACATTCTTGGTACTAAATTACTTGGCACTGTATCACTTCTTGCTAAATGACTCATTGTCACAACCGTTGCTGCATTTCGTTAAAAAAAATCACCTATTGCTAAATTTTTTCTAGCTTGGAAGTCTTTTCAAAGCAGGAAAAGTTTTAAATCTTATAATTTCTTTTACAACAGTTACCTGGTGTTAAAACTGTGTTTCTAGGGAGCAACTGAGATTCAAGCTGAGGCTTTTCTGCTTGTTCATTTTTGTAAAATATGTCTGCCTGAACAGAAAAGAAAAAATCTTCTTTTAATAGAAATAAAATAAGATTTAACAAGATAGAAACTCAAAAAACTTGTTACCTATGTGCAATGTAAAACTATGTGCAATTAAATAGAAACAAAACACTTGTTACCTTTGATTGCAGCTCATCAATAACTGTTTTAAAGTTGCTAAATATAAAAATATGTAAATGTTTGAATCAACAAAAACAATACTAAAGTTGTTACTCTTAAACTTGCTAAAATAGCAGAGATTAACGTTGATTTTAGATTTGCTAACAAAATTACCTGATCAAAAATGGCCATGAGTTCACTAAATAATTGCGATCCATCATTACACAGATAATACTATACCTTTATAAGTAAATAAAATTCATGTCAAACACTGATTAAAAAATCTCTATATTTAAAATATCAGAAATAAATTACATTAATTTACATAACTTACATTAATACACATAAATTAAATTAAATTAAATAATATTAATAATAAAGTATTGATAAATATTTGCCCATCCATCAATGTAATATTTTAACAAATATTTAAAGTCCATTATGATAGTCTTTTTATTTAGAACAAAATATGCAATATATATACTATAAAAAAAAATTGTCAAACATCTTTTTCAATCAGATTTATGATATAGACATGAACTTTTTTTTATGACAGAAAAAAAGTTCTCTACAAGTGATGTGTGATTTTGATGTTGACAAGCACAATAACTTTTTGATTTAAATTTCAGCAAGTGCATAAAAAAAAAAAAAAAAAAAAAATAATAAAAAATAAAATAAAATAAAAAAAACATGCTGGAAAAAGTTTTTTGTTGCTTCATCTTTTTTGGTTCATGAGAACTTTTTTTGGTTTTTGTTGCTTTTGTTTTATTTTTGTTGCTTTAGTTTAAATCTTTTTATATTTTATAGTAATATTTTAGTAATATTTTAGTAATATTTTGATACTGATAAATATTTTTTCAACATATGGAAATAGTTGATATTGAAAAAGTATTTTAACAAAAATAACAAAAATTCAATCAAAAAAACCTAATAACTGAAAAAATTCATTGTGCTTTTATTTTTTTTTTTTAAAATAACATTTTTTAAACAAGTACCAAAAATTAATGTTTCGAAACTAGCTAATAAAAAAATAAGTTTTATTTATTATAGAAATTTAAAAATATACCAGCGTTGAAACCCTCTTGACTGCATATCCTTGAGAAAAAAAGTATAGCTAAAGACATAACCACTGGCATCATCACCAAACATAATTGGACCTTCCCTTCCAGGACAGATTTCACAGCTTAAACTGGAATGACATATAAAATTTTGTTAATAGTTTTCTGTTGACAAAACACGACAACTGATGTTTTAAAACAATGATAAAGCAAAAGAGACCTTCTTACGCAGGCATGCCTCAAAACACTGTATAACTCTTGCTCCTCAGGGTGTTGGGTACTAATGTAACTAATATGTGATTCCTTGTTAAAACTAATGAAACCTGGCTCACCAGGTTCTAATGAGCGACATGCCTAAAGGGAAAACAACTAGAAAATTTTTATGAATCCATTTTTCATTCAAACTAAAAGCTAATATCAAAATTAAATCTGTCACAATTATATGATTATTTTAAAAAAAATAAGTTTTTTATATTTAATCTTACATGTAGAATTCACTAAAACTTATATATATGAGTAAAACCAATCAAGTTAGGCTAACTATGATGCATCAAATTAGCAAATGATTTTATGTTTCATGATCCAGATTTAGCATGTCTTTTAGCATAACAAAAAATCCTGACAAACTTTGCATCAATTCAAATTTAGATATATTTCATTTGATTATACTTGCATAAGAAAGATTTTGTATTACATAAGAAAGTTGTGAATAGTTGGTTGCTTAAAATACAGCTAAACCATCTTAAAAATTAATCAACTAGATTAAGAGCATTTCACAGTGTAGCTTAGCAACCCCTTTTCATGTTACTTAAAGTTAGATTAGCAAAACTATAAAACTAATGTTGGTTACTTGAAAAATTGAAACACACCAAAAAGAATACAGGTGAAATAACAAATAGGTCTTTTTTTCAGTGGTTGTATTAATAAATTCTTAGTTGTGTTTGTATTTTGTTTACGATATATTGTAAATATGCAATAATATGTTGTGGTTTCAAAAAATGTTTTAATTTTTCCATTAAATTAAAATTAGTTTTAAAAATGACAAAAGAAGAAGATGTTAGAGAAAAAATCATGCACAAAAATTTAGAAAATCCAAATAGAGGCTACAACTCAATAGCAAAAGAGCTACAAATCCCTGCACCATTAGTTGTGTTATTCAACATTTCAAACAAAGTCAATTAAATGAATATCTGGTGGTGGAAGAAGAAGGTGGAATTACAAAATAAAAAACTAGTTAAAAAAATTGTTAATTGTTTCAAGATTAACCCAGGCTTCTTACTTCTCATAGTTTTTTTGCAAAAATTTAAAATAAATATTGAAGGAGAGACAGATAGGAAATTTAAATACACAAAACATGATAAGTTTGCTAAAAAAGCCTTGATTTGACAAGTTACTTGTAATTGTAGCAAAAAACCAGCACCTTATATTTGTGAGTCTATACTTACTGATCAAATATGTTAGAGTCAAATAGTGAAGAAAGTGCTAACAAAAATGTCTACTTCTCATTTAATTACATGATAATGGACCTAATTTGGCTTAAAGTTGTTATAGTAAACTGGCTATTGAATGGTATGAAAAAATGATCAGAACATTGTGCCTAAAGCAGTTGTTCCAAACTGCCAGAATAGAGAGTTATTGAAAAGCACTGAACAATAATTATGAGAAAATTGTTCAATCAAAGATTTGAGGATTTTATGGAAAAAACATCAAATAGTTATGATTATAAGACTATGTGAAAGCTTATAATCATAACTATTTTATAGGAACCACAAAAGCAAAAGCTTTAAATTATATTAGATGTCTGCAGAAATCAATTTCTTTGAAATTTTTTTTCTTCATATATTGATGTATGAGAAATATTACTTAGTTTTAAATAAATATTGAAGAAATAACTTAATAAAAATAAATATTGAGTACTTTTTTTTTTTTTTAATTAGTTTTTCTACTTTTTTTCTAGTTTCTCATTTACTTCATTTACACGATTAGATTTTTTTAAAACTGATAAATTTAATAACTTGGTTAAAAAATTATAGAAATTTAAATTTTGTCAAGATTTCTTGTTATCAACCTGCTATCAAACTTAATTTAAACTAATAACAAATATTTCTGTTAATGTAATATTTTACAGACAAGAAACAATAACTTCTTACTTTTGCAACTGCTGCCTAACTAATTAAAAAAAGAAACAACCTGTTTGCATGAAATGTAACACAACTTAAAACCAGTTGAAAGAAAACAGCATTAAAAGAAGCAAAAACAAAATTAAACTTCTATAACGCATGAAAAGATTTTTTAACTTTTTTAAATCAAAAGAACAAAAAAAAAAAAAAAAGAGATGATTTTTTTTTACCTCACATGTTGATTGAGACCCAGTAAATTGCTGCAAAAAGAAAGAACAAATTATAAAAAGTTTAAACTTTTACTGTCAATTGCAGCTACTATTTTTGTACTTATTTAGAAAAAAATGATCTAAAGAATTGTTATTCATACAAAAATATGCCATGAACTAATGAACTAATAACATGAACTAATAACAATTTAACTTAAAAGGAAATTAAATTGATCCAGAAACATAAATAAAGAACCACAATAAAAATTCAAATATAAATAGACACAGTTTTAAGAATTTTGTGTATTCCAATGCCACTAGTGCTAAATTATTATTTAACTTTTTAATTGTAAATAAAATTCCACAAAATAGTTTTTTAAATTTTATAAAGCATGACATAAAAACTTGTTGTACCGGTTGTTTTTCATCTTTATTACTCTGCAATCTGAAAAATAATTTAAATTAATACCATCTAATTTACCATAAAATGTTTGAATGATAAAAAAATAAAATATATACATAAAAATAACACAAAAGATAAAACAAAATTACCTGATGTTTGATATTCCACAAGATGATGGTGTAGCTTCTACACTTCTATTTTCAATTTCAAGTTGAGTATGATTTACACAATGAAATGGCTGTAAATGCAAAATAAACAAATAGAACAAAATTAACAAAAAAAACAAAATTGTTGCTAGGATGTCCTAAAACTATAAACAAAAGTTGCTCTCAAGTTTTTTTCCCATTTTTTCAAAGGCTCTAAATGACCACCACAAAAAGTTACCAAAAATATGAAAATACAATATTTGTAATTTCATTTGTCAATCAATTTAAGCCACTCTCTAGATAAACCTTTTGTTTTATTCTTGCAGGATACATAATCACCCTGGAAGTGTGCAAATAAGCTCCATTCAGAAGGAGCTATACTTGATTATCTTTAACCATATACTTACCTTTAATGATCATACTATTGATCTTTTTTTTTTTAAAAAAAGTAGCAAACTAATGATGAAAATATTCCAAAATTCAATTCACTTACTTTTGTACAAAACAAAATGCTTGGGCCATGAAGCTCACAAAAATGGCACAGAGCAATAACTGCATTCATTATACAATTTCCACTCACAGCAAATTTTCACTCATGTTTATTCACAAACTTTTCTAAATGGTTTGCTAAAACCCATTTATTGCAATGAAATTTATGAAAACACAGATTTCTATTATTTTTCAGATACACTGAAAACAAAAAGAACAAATTGTTAGTAATTTCAAAATCTTCTAAATTCCCAAAATATTTTGATCATTTACATACATACATACATACATACATACATACATACATACATACATACATACATACATACATACATACATACATACATACATACATACATACATACATATGTATATATATATGTATGTATATGTATGTATGTATGTATGTATGTATGTATGTATGTATGTATGTATGTATGTATGTATGTATGTATGTATGTATGTATGTATGTATGTATGTATGTATGTATGTATGTATGTATGTATGTATGTATGTATGTATGTAAGTATATATGTATGTATATATATATATGTATGTATGTATGTATATGTATATGCAACATCTTTATGATGAAAACGCTGGATTGGGTTAGTTAGGAAGTATTACTTTATATAAGAGATCATGTATACCAGGATTTAAAGTACATCAGATTTATTATATGCAGGTAAGAGTCAAAAGCAGAGAAAGTCATACAGAAATGGAAAAGTTAAAAATGTTATTGTATAAGGTTTTTCTACCTGATATAAAGAATTTCTTTTTTTAACTATGTATATTTCAGTCAAATTGAAAATAGTGATAAAATTCTTGGTATAAAAGTTAAAACAATCAACTTTTTCAAAAATATGTTGGCAGTTATGTGAGGACTTTTGTAAAATATCTCTATTTACTCAAATGTCTTAGGGCTTTACCAACTTAGTCAATTTATGAATTTAAAAACAACATTTACATTCATTTCAATTTTAAAAGAAAAGAAAGCTATTTTACTGTTAAAGGTTTTACAAACATGTGTTAAATGACATTTCATGGCTGATGATTGCCATAAGGCATGAATATTTATGTACCATACATAATTGATTTTTCAATGTATATTTACATATATATATATTGGTCTATTTATACAAAATATTGAGCACTCTTATATGAGCAAGAGATTTTTTATTTGAAAATAATACAACTTGATATATATTATATATATATATATATATATATATATATATATATATATATATATATATATATATATATATATATATATATATATATATATATATATATATATATATATATATATATATATATACATTAAATCATATTTTTTCAAAAACCAGGATTTAAAGTCTGATAAAAAATAAAACTTGTTCAAAAAGACTTTTGTTCGAAATACCATGTAAAATACACAACTATATCATAATCATAAACAAATAAATAATATGTACACAATAAATAAAAATATAAGACTAACATTTTTAGATGATCATATATGAAGTTAAATACATAAGGTTGTATATATGAACATCTAACAATATTCTGTCAATACGTAGTTATGATTTGACAATGATCTAATGATGAGTTATGATTACTTTAAAAAACATTAAGTGTAAAGATTTTAACGCATTTTATCTTGTGCTTTATTTTTTGAAATGACTTATCAAGAAATGCAAATATTGTTAGCAAAATGCCAAAGCATATGTATAAACAAAGACCTTTTGAATAAATTTAACTAGATTATAAACATTATTAAAGAAATATACAAAATAAATAACTAAAAATTCAAATATAGGAAAAGTATTTCTCTTATAGTATTTTTTGTTTTTTTGTTGGAGTGATTGCTGGATGGAAGTTGGAGTGTAATGGTTTTAGTATTATTTGTTTCATTTTTAAAAAGAAGCATCATATGGCATTCAACTCAAAGATATTCAACACAGAAAAGCAATTACAACAGAAAAGCAACCAATACAAAAGAAATACACACAGAAAGCTAATTAACACACAAGAAAATCAACATAGAAGGAGAATCAAAAAAAATCTTAAATATATATTTTTTAATGGCATTAACTTTTATTTAGAGCTTCATGTATCAATTTTTTGAAGGATATTCATGTTTAAAAGATAGAGATAAGGAATATAAGAATTGAATGTGGAAAGTTAAAATACTAGAGTTAAATAACATGAAACATATACTAGAGCGTAATGGAGATTTCATAGTTGAAGATTTTAAAAAGAAGACACAAGATGATAATGATGATGATGATGATGATGATGATGATGATGATGATGATGATGATGATGATGATGATGATGATGATGATGATGATGATGATGATGATGATGATGATGAATGAGACTAATTTATTTTTATCAAATTGTCATTGTCAAAAAAAATTCTTTAAAGTATAAATAATTTATTGAATTTTGATAAAATTAAAAAGTTGTAATAAACATGAATGCTTATGAAAACAATAAAACGAAGAGCAAAACTTTTATAATTTTTTAAGTTTTGAATAAAAAAAAAAAGGAATAAAGAAAAGTAACTTTGTTTCAATCTTAGAAACTGCTTAAAAACTCCTTTTTAAGTGAAGGTACTGTGGTGTGACCTAACAAAGTCCTATGCTTTAGGAAAGTCCTAATTTAAGAAATGACAAATTTCATATATATAAAATAAACTTTTAGAGAAAAAAATATAGTTAATTTAACTAACTAGATATCTAGTTAAAATAACTAAGTTATTTCCCCCAAATGTTTATTTTATATATATATATGAAACTTGTCATTTCTTATTTTAGGACTTTCCTAAAGCATAGGACTTTATTAGGTCACACCACGATATTTTTAAACATAAAAAAAAAAAAAAAAAAAAAATGAAAGAAAAAATAAACCTTCTAAGAACAAAAGAAAAAAATTAAGAAAAAATATCAAATCTACATGCAAAATATATAAAAAACTTTTTCAAAAAAAAATTTCCCAAATATATATTTTAGTTTCTTAATTTAGTGGTTAAAATGAAAATCTTTTTTAAAAGTATTTATTTACAAAACTTCTTCAGCCGGCAGAAAGAAACTTTCATCTGTATGCAATACTTCTTGAACAGAGCAAAGTGTTGTAATTCTATCACCATCATCTTTAAGGGTATCAAAACAAAATGTCTGTATTTGTTTATTAGTAACACTTTCACTGTTTGATTGATTAGCATCAATGGATTTTTCAGTCATCACATCAGCTGAATCATCAAAAAAATCTTTCACATGATCACATTCAATTGAAATTGAAATGTTTTCCTTACTACTTTCTGATGAAGCAGAGTGAACAGATTTCTGATGCATATCATTTTCAGAAGTTACATCTTTAGTTTCTTTTGATTCTTGATTATTGAATTGATCACTTATAATAACAGAGTCATTGATCAAAACATTCTTTTCACATCTTTGGGAACATGGTAGATGAACAACTGTTTCCAGTGTAGCCTCATTTTCACACTGTGCAGACAAACAAAAAGTAATAAGTTAAAGGATTTACACTTTGTTCATATGAAAAAAATCTTAATGTTTTGGATTGTATCTGCTTATGAAAATCTAAATGCTAATTGTAAAAACACATTAGTTGAAAGAGATCAAAAACAAATCCAGTAAATTGATACAAATAATATCAGCTACAGGTAATTTCCTAATTTTTAAAATCATAAATCCATCTGTCAGTTTCTTACTATTGCAAAAGCAGCCATTATTGAAAAATGTTTAAAATTACACAACTTATTATACTTAGAGGATTAATAACATACCACATTGTAGAGAAAGTTAGGTGAACTTTTGTCAATAGTTAATACATGTTGTAGACTTTGTCGCCTAATTTTTTAAGATAACAACATTTTTTATAAATTAGTGAAATACAAACAGAATAATAGTAATAGCATAATAACATTATCATAAATTATACATAATATACATAATATTATTGATAAATATGAGTAAATAAACCTATCAAAGTTTATGATTTCATGAGATATTTGTTTCAGCTTTTTAGCATATTCTGTTTCTAAACTATTAAACAAATCCTCAACAGACTTCGATGAAGTCAATAATGGCTCTGGTTTAGAGCTGACACAACACTTTGAATGTACCAAACAGGTTTTACTAGAAACATTTAAGTGGCAAGTGCATTTGTTTATTTGTTGTTTGCAGAATAAACCTATTGCATCATTATTTCCTCTCAAATCACAGTGGTCTTGTAAATCTTTATGTGGTTTCCCAGCTACAAATAGAAATTTAACTTAAATTAACACAATTCTGTTTTTAATTAAAAATACAAAAATATTTTAGAAAATTGTTATCATATCAAATGAAAACCTTTGTTAGCAATTCCTACATTGGTTTTGGTGTCTTGGAGTTGTTTAAATAATGCCTCATTTAATGCTGTTTGTATTGCTTCATCCTAAAATTTTTTTACTGCAATCATAAAAATCATGAAATCCAAACTTATTAGTGATAAGACCTTTATATCTTTCAACTTAAAAAGAAGAATGACGTAACCATAAGATGAAAAATGTTTACATATAGCATTGGTAGAGCTGATACAACTATTGCAATAGTTTAATATAAAGATGTAAAACTAATGGAGTTTTTTTAACATAACAAAATCAAATTAACACATGTTAATTTATAAATTAAATACAAGCCTTGGCATAATTAATTGGTAGCATATGGAGCTTGTTGTACACATCAACAGGGGCATTGTAGAATAAAAGGAGTTGAACAATCTCCACAAAATTCCATCTGGAAATAAAACACATTTATTGATCTTTATGACCCTTACTTATACAACCTAAAATCTTTTCTTTCTATATTTCATAATCTATATTAAATAAATGATCTATTTTCTTTATAATTTTCTGTAAGTGAATTAATCATGGAAAATTTAAAAAAAATTTATAAATTTTATTTAAATTAAATTATAGTTACATTTTATGTTAATTGCTATTTTAAACTGTAATTATCTGAATTTGTTGACCAAAATAAACCCAGTATATTACACAAATATCCAATTGATGTAAAAGAATTAGCATTATTTTCTTAGAATTAAATCTTTTCAAAAAACACAAACCTGCAAGCATCATGTAAAGGTGTATTTCCACGCTTATTAACACTTCGAACATTTGAACCTTTCTAAAAAGAAAATCACACAAGTTCAGTTTTTTTCATCATAAAAACTTTCAATAACATTACTTTGCAATAAATTGAAACAAAGATTAAAAACTTGACTAAGCATCAAACATTCAAATTATTGGAACCTGCAGAAGTAGTATGGCAGGTCCTATATGACCATTAGTACAGCAGAAATGAAGTGGTGTATTTCCATGAATATCTTTCACATTAGGTTTTGCTCCTTTCTTTAAAAGCAAGTTCACACACTAAAACAGATCAAGTGAAAATTTAATATGACAAAATATTATTTTTTGTAATTCTACTAAAGACACAAATTTCTTTAAGCTTGAATTTACAATATTTCAATGTTATTAAAAATGTAAAGATAAATATTGCATAGAGTTTTGTACTTTAGTACAATAATGACCCAATACTTATGACAAGCTGTTTTCAAAACTTCTCACAAACAAAAACCACCTTTGAACAACTTTGATTGTAATTGTAATTTTGGGTGCAGATTTTTATAGTGATTGTAATTTTTGTTAGAATGATGTCATCTAACACAGCCGTTACATTTATTGTAATTACGGGCCATAAAGTTTTTATTCAATTCTGTAATAATACGCGTGTTAATATGGCCGCTTCTTTATGTTAAGAAATATATTATATAAATTATATTAGTATTCCTCCATCATGAATAACCCCAACTTAACAGGTTATGGGCCCAGAAGCCAATATCAAAGTTTATTGTTTGATGGAGATGAAAGAAAGTTTGAATTATGGGAAATAAAAATATTAGGATACATGAAACTTAAAGGTTTAAAAGATGTTTTTACTGGAACCCAAAGAGTCAATGACGATGAAAACGAATTAGCGTCTGCAGAACTAATTCAATACCTAGATGAGAGATCGCTTTCATTAGTAATGAGAGATGCTCGAGATAAAGGAAGAGAAGCATTCTCCATACTTAAACAACACTATGCTGGTTGTAGCAAACCAAGAATTATAACATTATACAATCAACTTACAACGCTTCAAAAATTGAATTCGGAGTCAATTACTGACTATATAATAAGAGCAGAAACATCAGCAACAGCATTGAGATCTGCAGACAAAATTGTAAGTGATTCACTCCTTGTAGCAATGGTCTTAAAGGGATTACCAAATGAGTATAAATCTTTTATTGTGGTTTTAACACAATCAGAAACTGTTAAGTGCTTTCAAAAATTTAAACAAGCACTTAGAAACTTTGAAGAAACTGAAAATTCAAGAAGTAATCAGGCTGAACCAAATATAAGCAGTATTATGAAAAATAATGTTAAATTTAAAAATAAAAATGTTGCAAAATGTTATACATGTGGTCTTCCAGGTCACAAATCTACAAACTGTTATAAAAACAAAGAAAGAAAATGGTGTAAATTGTGTAAATCAAGCACTCATAATGACAAATCTTGTCATAAACAGCAACAGGAAAAAGATAAAGCTAAAAAGTTAACAGACCAAAATATTGATCAAAGGTATGTATTCAAAGTTGATGAAGGAAATTTGCAACTTTCATCTGAAAATGAATCATTCCTTGTTGATTGTGGAGCAACTACTCATAGTTAATATTAATAAATATTTTGTTTACCTTGATGAACATTTTAAACCAGAAGAACATTATATTGAGTTGGCTGATGGTACAAAAACTAACAATGTGGCCCAAAAACGAGGAACCATTTCAGTAAAATTAACTACTGAGGATGGAAATGTTGTTCAAGTTAAACTAGAAAGTACTTTATTTATACCAAGTTACCCCAATTGTATATTTTCTGTTCAAGCTGCTGCGCAAAAAGGTGCAACTGTTAACTTCAAAGGTAATAAAGAAGAATTGATTGCTAAAAATGGGACAATATTTCCAATATACCAGAAAGGTAGATTATATTATCTACTCAAAACTTCAACAAGTATAGTTAGAAAAGAAAACATTGATACATGTCATAAATATTAGGACATTGTAATTTCGCAGATTTGAAGAAATTAGAAAAAGTTGTTGAAGGTATGAAGATTACCAACAATAAAAGTAATTTTTGTGAAACATGTACTTTAGGAAAGCAAACAAATATACGTAACAGAGAACCTGATATTAGAGCAACATATCCATTTGAGTTAATATACAGATTTAGCTGGGCCAATTGTGCCAATTGCAAAGGAAGGATATAAATATGTTATTAGTTTCACTGATGATTATTCAGGATGTTTATTCACTTATTTTTTAAAGCATAAATCAGATGCTGTACATGCTACAGAAAAGTTTTTAATTGACATTGCCCCATATGGTAATGTAAAGACTTTCTCATTTAAAAGCGATGAGATTGACCCATCTGTGTTAGTTGAACTAGAAGTGATAATGGAGGTGAATATATTTCAAGGGAATTTCAAGAACTACTAAGAAAGTACTGTATTAAGCATGAGCGTACTTCACCATATTCTCCTCATCAAAATGGCAATGCCGAACGAAACTGGCAAACTTTGTTTGATGTTGCCAGATGCATGCTTATTGAATCAAAGTTACCAAAATTTCTATGGGTGTATGCCATAATGACTGCAACTTATGTTAGAAATCGTTGTTATAGTAGTAGACTTGAAAACACTCCATATGGAACTATCACAAAGACAAAGCCAAATCTTTCCAAATTACATATCTTTGGAACAATATGTTACCCCTATGAAAATGATAGTAAAAAGTTGGATCCACATAGTAAAATTGGATATTTCATCGGATATGACAGAGAAAGCACTTCATACTTAGTATACTACCCTGAAACAAATGATGTTCTGAAACATAGATTAGTAAAGTTTACTGAAAATTTTAGACTTATAACACCTAATGATATCCATGAAGATCAAATCAAAAACTCACACCAAAAATATCAGCATCAACCTACCGAGCTACAACATACTAAAAACTGTAGGAACCCAGAAAGAACTAGAAGACCACCAAAATATTTAGATGATTACATTATTGACAATTCTGAAAATAATGATTACATTAAATATATTGACTACTGCTATTGTGTAAAAGTACCCACTTCTTACAGTGATGCCATCCAAAGCGAAGAAGCCTGTAAGTGGAAGAAAGCAATGGATGAAGAAATAAAATCGTTAAATGAAAATGATACGTACACACTTACTACCTTGCCAAATGGTAAAAACCTAATGAGGTAGATGAATTTACTCAATGAAAGGTGAACCAGATAATCCAATATATAAAACTCAATATGTAGCAAAAGGTTTCACTCAAATTGAAGGAGTAAATTACTCTGAAACATTTTCACCCACAGCTAGAATTGAATTGTTAAGGATAATTATGAATCTATCTGTACATGAAAATCTAATCGTACACCAAATGGATGCAAAAAGTGCATATTTACATGCTCCAATAGAATGTGAAATTTATGTCTCACAACCACCTGAAATGAGTTTTACTCAATCTGAATCCAATCCATGTGTTTTTATATACAATAAAAATGATTCAAAAGTTATTATTTTAATTTGGGTTGATGATATTATTATAGCCACTAGTTCCACTAAAGACATGAACTATTTTAAAGAAAGACTTAATCAAAAATTTAAAATGAAAGATTTAGGAAAAATATCAAATTTTCTTGGAATAACTTTTGTTCAAAGTTTTGACAAAATAATTATGAACCAAAAGGTTTACCTCAATAATGTATTACATCGATATGGAATGGGAGATTGTAAACCTAGAAAAACACCATATGAAACGAACCTAAAATCATATGATGAAGAGCTACAAAACGAAATAAATACAAATAAACTTTATCGTGAAATGGTAGGAAGTTTAGTTTATGCAATTATATGTACTTGCCCTGACATTAGTTTTGTTGTCACAAAATTATCACAAAATTTGTCGAAACCAAATAACAGAGATTGAACAATGCTTAAACATGTTTTTCAATATACAAAAGGTACTCTGGACTATTCCTTAACTTTTAGAAAAACACAACAAAGTATTAGTTTGAATGCATTTTGTGATGCTGATTGGGGAGCATCCTGTGATGACCGAAGAAGTATTACTGGTTATTGTTTTAGTCTTTACCAGAGTGGACCAATCATAGCATGGAAATCTAAGAAACAAGCCTCTGTTGCTCTGTCAACATGCGAAGCTGAGTATATGGCAATATCTGCCACATGTCAAGAGGTAGCATACCTTACCCAATTCCTGAAGGATTTATCTGTAAAAATCACTGAGCCAGTGAATGTCAAAAGCGATAACCAAGGT
This sequence comes from Hydra viridissima, assembly GCF_058129835.1. Classification (NCBI taxonomy): domain Eukaryota; kingdom Metazoa; phylum Cnidaria; class Hydrozoa; order Anthoathecata; family Hydridae; genus Hydra; species Hydra viridissima. The sequence continues at coordinate 6,365,796 of NW_028324313.1, forward strand.
TCAATTGCTTTATCAAAGAATCCAGTGAAACATTCACGTTCAAAACACATCGATATACAATATCATTTTATAAGAGTTTCTTCATAATGGAAAGATAACTTTGGAATATGTACCATCAAACGAAAACTTAGCGGATATTTTTACGAAATCATTTAAAAAGTACTCAATGAAAACATTTAGAGATATTATATTTGGAACTTGACTTTTTCGTAAATTTAGATTTTGACATCATGTGGGGGTGTTAGAGTGATGTTATCTAACACGGCCGTTACATTTATTGTAATTACGGGCCATCAAGTTTTTATTCAATTTTGTAATAATATGCGTGTTATTACAGAATTGAATAATGGCCGCTTCTTTATGTTAAGAAATATATTATATATATTATATTAGTATTCCTCCATCATGAATAACCCCAACTTAATAATTTTCTGGTAGTTTTAAGTTAAAAACTAGATGTTAGAAACTAGAGCTGGTTTATAAGAAACTCAAAAAAATTTGTAAATATCTAAAAAGCCTTTCTTGAAAAATTGAGAGCAATAACCAATGCAAGCCTTCCTATAGATGATAAAATTATAGTAGCTGTTGTAAAAACTTACCATTTGTAAAAAAATCAAATAAATTGATATTATTATGAAAGTTTATTTTATTCAAACCTCAATGTTATTGTATTGACATGCCAAATGTAATGCAGTGCGCCTGTTAGCATTTGTGTAAACATTAGGATCTACTCCAGCCTCTTTCAAAAGTAGACTTACAATCACTTCATGACCACGTATTGCAGCTATATGCAAAGGTCTAACTCCCTCAGCATTACTCATATTTGCATTACATGTAATGTTCATGTTGACAGACTTCTATGGTGAAAAAAAGTAAAAGATTTTTTAAGTTTTGAGGTCAGCAGCTATTTAAATTTGACTTCTAAAAGATTTACAATTGTTATGGGATTAACTGATACATTTACTTCCAATATCAATTTTCACATAGCATTTATGATAATATAAAGTAATATAAATAACACTAAGATAAATAAAACTAGCATAAACACAGGTCAACAAAATTTTTCAAGTCATAAATTTGAGAGTTGTTTTTTGCTTAATTGGGGTTTTTGCTTTCAAAAATAGCATCCATTTTTACATATCACAACATATATTTATTCTATAGAATACAACTTCATGATGTGAAGTATAAAAAGATTGCATGGTCAGGTTTATTAAAGCATATTGCTCAAAACCTTGTTTGATGTCAAACAAGAAATTAAGAAATAAAACAGTAAAAATAGTAAAAATTAACATATTGAATAACTTATTCATTGGAAACGGAGGAAAAATGATTTTTTTTTACTAGCCTTGTTCTAACAGGCCAGATTTCCTGCTTCAAATGTTTGCCCTTAGCTCAGCTATATTGTAAACCAAAAACATGGATATTTTGTATATTTTAATTGTTAACCAAGTAAAAAGTTTAAGATACACAAAAATGAATTGTACAAAATCAAATCTGGATAAATCTAACACTTTTATTATGTTTCTAACACTTTTATTATAGGATATATCAAATGAATTTATGGAGTAACACACACTTTAGGTTCTATTTATGAACACCCACTATTCATTTGGATCATTTTGTCTGACACTGATTGGATTCAAAAGTTCTGCTTCATCATAACAGTGGATAAAATCATTGACATATTCTTTTTCCTTTGCATAAAAAAATCACACTCTGTTGGCCTAAAAAGCTAGAAATAGAGCTAAAAATTTTCTTTTGATGATTGTTTGATTAATGAATATATACTTGATTCAATAAAACTTCCAAATAATAATACAAGCATTCTAAATAATATAAACTTTTAAAATGTTTCTTGAAAGAAGCTATAAATACATGATGCCTATAGACTGACAGCATAACTTTCCTTTGAATGAAGTACAGTTGAATACAAAGAAAGTTAACTAAACAAAATAGAAAAGTTTGATGATAAAAAAACCTTCAAAATTCATAAAGTTTAAAATATTGGCAGCAAATTTGATTTATTTTAGAGTGCATTTTCACATTTAGTTTACTTTATTCAAAGTTCAAAAAAGAAACGTTTGACTTGTTAAAAACAGCATATCTATATTTGAAAATAATTTTTCCCATGCCTATGAATTGATTCTAAATCTATCACAGAGTCATTCAATTCTGCATAAACAAAGCTCTTAGATACTGTCAACAATGTGTTTAAAAAATCTGCACAATAAATTTTTTTAAGGACTGACCTATAACTTATCATTGTCGTTTTCTTCTTTTAGTAAAGAAAGCTGTAAAAAAACAGGTATAGGTATTTCATCTGAATACCCATTCAGATGAAAACACCAAGTGGACTGCTGAAGTCTTTGTTTTTTCAATAAATTTGACATAAGTCAGCTATGGTTTTTTTGCTCTCATCATACTATTGGCATTTTAGTTTTAGTTCCTTTTTTCCATTAGCATAAATTTATAAAGGACCCACAATTTATCCTGCCTTTAAATTAAAGTAAGCAGTGAATGCTCTTTTTACAAAATTATTAAATTTCATCCTATGACTTAGTATTGTAAAACTTCCACAATCACGAAAAAAAACAATTAGGACAATTCAAACATTGTCTAGGAGTTAATGCCATGCTGATGGTTTACAGGGTTATTTAAAAAATATGACTAGATATCTTATACCTGCTTTGTCCTTATACTAATAATTTAATAGTGAAATGCAAGCTTAAATTTTGCAAAATTGTGTCCAATGTGGACCTATTTAATAGAATGGAAACTTGACATGATTGACAAAAGCTGATGCCATTTTTGATGCAAATTTTGACTTTAAATTACTTCAAAGTAGTCCTAAAACTTAAAATAACAGAAAAAAAAGTTTAATTTTAGTGACCTGTGTAATCAGTAGCAAAAAAGAAATGAATAGCAATAAGCACATATAGCATATAAGCACAATATAATATATAAGCATATATAGCATATAAGCACATATAGCATATAAGCATATATTAGGTAACATACTTTTTGAAGTATAAGACATTTGTTACACTGACATAGAGGATGACATAAGTGTTCTTCAATAAAATCGCTGTCTGTATCATCTGGATTGTGGTTTTCATTTAACAACCCTAGTTTCTGGCGGACCTTTAAAATAAAAGTAATTTTTGTCACAGTATGAACAATAGAAGTGCAAAAATTTTTTTTGATGTTTGGTGAGAATTATTACTTTTGTTAGAAAGCAGAAAATCAGACATAAATATTACACAGTGGCTTTATGGTAAGTTTTTTTAGGTTCTGTATTTTTTGCATTAACATAAAACAAACATAAAGATAATAACATCAACTAAAAAAAAAATAAAATGTAATAAGTATGCATATTTGTATTTAATGAAGAAAAAATGCTGGTAAAGCTTTAGTTGCAAAAATTTCTTAAAATGAAAGCAGTAGTATAAAATCAATAGAAAAAAGTAAATTTAAAAAATATTAAAGAAATATTTATATTTACAAGAAATCAATAAATTGAAAAATACTATACCAAAGCTAAGTTACCATCAGCTACAGCTTTCATCAGGTGAGAAAACTAAAAAAAGAAATTATCATAAAAAATCTGAAAATATAAAGAACACCATACAAAGTTTAAGGATTTAACAAACCTCAAGGCTCTGTTTTGAAGGGTTAGCAACATCAAAGGATTTTTTCAAATGAAAATTTGGTGGGCAAATTTCATCTAAAGACTAAATAACAAAACAGTTTGTAAAACTACTTGCTTCCCTTTTATTGACTTTTATTTTATAAGAAAATTTTACTCACTGGTCCTTTGTCATTTTGTGTTCCCAAAGGTTTAGAAAAAGCATCATTAATTTCATTGGATTTATTTGAAGCTTGTGAAAACACATCCAATACCTTAATGAAATAAAATATTTCTGAGCAGCAGCCAACAAACAAATTTTACTTTTTAAATTTAGCACTTCTTTTAAAAAGACACATTTACTCAAAGTGGTTATTGTCTAGTTTATAATAGAATACTTTGACATAATAAAATATATGATTACCTTCACATTGAGAGCACAATCTTTAGCAGTTTTATTTTCTTTGTTCAAAATATTTAATGAAGCTCCATTCTTTACAAGCAGATGTACCAAATTACCTAGATCATGATAACTATCAGAATACAGTAACATACCAACTTAATAAGTAGTAAGTTATTTTGAACTTTTCAAAAATAAAGTGCTTTCTTGCAATATAATTCATAAATAAACTACTGCACAAAGTTACTTACAGAAACCCCATCTGCTGGCGATATGCAATGCTGTTTCATTATTTTCATTCAATGCATCTATATTGAGTTTAGACTTTGATCTGCTTTCACATTCTGAAGAGCACAAGAATTCAGCACACTACACAAAAACAATTTAAAATTTAATGATAGTCATGTTATTGATGATGATGTTGATGATGATGTTGATGATGATGTTGATGATGATGTTGATGATGATGTTGATGATGATGTTGATGATGATGTTGATGATGATGTTGATGATGTTGACAATCATGATATTGATGATGAGAGCAATTATAAATTGATTGTAAAATAAATAAAACAAAATATCAAGAATACCACTTCATGGCCATGAGAAACAGCAAGATGAAGTGATGTATTTCCATCATTGTCAGACGCATTGATATCAGCCCCATAGTGAATCAAAATGACCTTAAAAAAAAGTAAATAATATTTAAATTAAATGACATAAATATTTTTGGATAATAACTATAAGTTGACCCATGAAATAGCACATACTGCAGCATTATGATGGCCACGCTGACAAGCATAGTGCAGAGGAGTACACCCATGATAATTAGTAGCATTTAAAATTGCACCTTTCTTTATTAGTTCATAGAGTATTTCTTCACAACCTAAAAAAAAGGTATTTTGAGGTTAATCATATTGATTTCATTTGAATTTCAATTATTATAATTGTTAAAGATCTTGAGGAGCTTTATAATTTTTAAAGATCTTGAGGAGCTTTATGATTTTTAAAGATCTTGAGGAGCTTTATGATTTTTAAAGATCTTGAGGAGCATTAGTAAATATAAAACATTCTCACACTTTACATATTAATGAAAATTAATTTGTAAACCTTTCTTAAAAAAAAAAAAAAAAAAATTATTTTACTGGATGGTGTTTTCTTTTTTACTGCCCTTATGTTTGTCGAATGGTTCCTTCAATTATTTCTGATTTTAAAACGATTAACAGCTTACAAGCACACCCATTTTTTAATAAAAAATGGGGTTTGATTTATGAAAAATGAACTATTTGATATAAATTTATGCTTCATTAACTGAGAGAATCTTTATTGAAGACACAAACACTTAAAAACTAATTTAACTTTAAAGGAAATCTTTTTTAAAAATGTCACTGCTGAAATTTTCTCTAGATTAAACTATAAAAAACATAATAAAAGCTTTTATTGGATGTCCCCAAAAGCATATTTTTGTCCCAAAATTATGCTTTTGGGGACAACCAATAAAAACTCAATATAATACATAACCCTAATTTTTCTTATCATCAACAAAGAATGAAAACTATATAAATCAAGAGAAAAAATGAATGCTTTTGTGAAAAAACCTTTATGAAAAATTGTGCTCACCAAATTCAGCTGCCTGATGAAGTGCAGTACATCCTAAAGCATCACGAGAAAAAACAGTGACTGCAGCTGGATCATTGCGCTTACTAGAAAACAAATTCTAAAAACCTAGTTCCTTTTCCTAAAACTTTTTTCTTTTTCATCAACAAAACTTTAAAAAAATTTTTTTCAAAATATATAGTGTTTATAAAAACAATTAAAAGACTAACACTTGGTTTAACTACACATTGCTAAAATGTAAATTAAATTGAAATTAAAAAGTAATTTTTTTTTTTACAACACTAGCAAAAATGATTATTAGATTTATATGAAACTAAAGGTCTGTATGACCAAAATTGCACAGGTTATGTTTGAAATGTGTAAACAGAATAGCACCTCTATTCTAAGGTACCTCCTCTAAAAACTTATTCTTCAATTTAGGAATTGTTACATTTCTAGTTCAATTGTAAATTTGTCTTGCACAATGCCCAGAAACATTTTATTGGTCTTTGGTTTCAGCTGATGCATTTGTCTCCTTTTTTTGTGCATCTAGATCATTGTACACAATCTGTGCATAATGTAAGTTAGCCATATCTGGCTAGAAGATTACATCATGATCTTGTTTCAGTTTGTTTTTAAATAGAACTAGATGCTGCTTGACACACTTTTCCAGGTAAATATGCTTGGCATCACTAATATGTATGCAAAAACAGCATGCTTGGCAGGCACTACTTCTATATTTAAAAAAACAGCCTAAATGATTACAAAAATTACCAACTCTGTTGGTAATTCTTGTATTAAATTACTAAATATTGCATTTATGCAAATAGCAATATACTGTTTAGTTTTGTAGTTAAAATGCTATGTTTTTACTAAATACTTTCAAGAGAGCTTTGCTTTAGTAACAAAGATTCTTACTTTAGGATCATCTTTTCACATGAATCACATGAGCATAATGGATGACACATTGATTCTGTAATTTCTTTCATTGTTGTAGCACTATCATTTATTAACTTTAGGACTGCATTTAAATTGCCACCTCTGATGTACTTAAAATACAGAATTCCAATTATTTTTTACTAGTTACCATTTTTATTGAACAAATTTATCAGTTTTATCCAAAAAGTTATAAAAAATAATTTAAAAGTTCAAATATTTTTTCAAAAGAAGTTCAAATATCTAGTTTAAAGAAAAATTTAAAAGTTCAAATAATTCACAAAATTTTAGTGTAAAACTTCTGTTAAAAGAAACTAATTTGAAATTTAGATAGCTAAACAGATTTGATTAAAAAAGTACATCCATCAATATACAAAAATAACAATTACTTCAAAAAAGTCATCAACTGGAGAAGTAGTGGTATGCTTTTCACTGGAATCCATTCTTTGAAAAAGACTGTCAACAACAATTAGCCTCTAAAAAAGAAATTTTGTGAAGATTAGAAAAAAATAACTTTAAATGACTACTCTTTGAGCTCAATCTTTTCTGAATTAGAAGTTTGAAAGATATTTATACTGCTCACTGTAAATAGAATATTTTTTAGTTTGTCCATTCAATCTCCCACTATTTAAAGGGTGTTACAATAGTTTGGATTGATGTTAAGGTGAATTTTGTGCTCTTCATGATTTTTTCGCCTTGCATAATTGACCAACCAAAAGTGGCAAAATTACTAAAAGATTCCAAGAAACTGGATCTGTGGCAGTTGTTAAAAAGCCAGTATCTGCTTGTGCAGGACACTCACGGGAAAAAATTGCTGCTGTGAGAGAGAATGTGGCCAAACACCTCTATACAATATAAAGCACAGGAATTGCACTTGTCCACAACCACTTTGCATTGATGAAAGATCTGTCATTACATGCATAAAAAATTCAATAGATGCAAGATGCAAGGTGACTGACCATTTCAAGCACAGTACATTTGCTGATTGGATGCACAAACAAAAAGAAGTGAACAAATTTTATACCAAAATTCTTTTTCAGCAACAAAGCACTTTTCACAAAAACCAATGCATCCACAATAAGTTACTGTGTGGTGTGCATTTTGTGCTGAAAAAATGATTGGACCCATTTTATTCTGGAAGATTGGATTGCACCCATTTTCTTGTAACACCCTGTATCAGCTTTAACAAACTGTTTTGTCTTAAGTCTTATTCTTAAGATTTGTTAATTGAATAATTTATAATAATTTAATACTTTAGTGACTAATTTTTCTCATTTATTGTTTTGTAAATTAAAAAAAAAAACTGCTTTAAGACTATGAAGATGACTTACAACATTTTTTAAAAACTTTAAATATTAATTTGATAATATTTTAATATGATGCTAAAATGCTATCAATAAAATTAAGTTTACTTGAGCATGAGTCATAAAAACAACATTGTCCAGCTGACCACTTCTTACATGTTCAATAGCGGCCTCCACAGAAGATAGATAAAACCTTCATAAAAAAAGAAGCAAAATGTTCTAAGATTTTCTACTTTCTTTAGTTTTTTAAAATTTCATTTTAAGATTTATGGATGATCTATAGAAAGCTTTAAGTATATTTACTGTAGCTTAATACGCTATTTTTATAAAATAGCATTATTTATACAACTGGTAATATTAAAAATATATAAAATATACCAGATTTAAAAACTAGAGTATAAAAGTACATATGGAAATATAAAATATATAGTTTTATATAATGTGTAAAAAACTATGAAAAAAGTTTTGCTAACTGAAACTCGTCGTTTTTTGATTGAGAGAAATGGAAGTTTTTCATGTAACTTAAGTTGGCTAACCTAAAAAAAAATTTCAAAAATGTACAGATGATTTTTTACAGCTTGATATTAGAGCATTAGTTAGAAGAAAAAAATTATTTTTTTGAACAATATCACACATACCAATTGGGAACTTCAGATTTGACAATAATAAATACAAGAGCAGGAAGAAGATCATCAGCAGTGATAAGATCAGATTCATCTTAAAAGAAAAAAAGTTTAAAACAGTTAAAGGCAACTTAAATTTATAAAATTAATTTTGATGTTGCAACTGGTTTATAATACCATAGCAACCATTTTCATTATCATTATTTATTTATTGAAAAACAGTAAATATATATGACTAAACATTATTAAAGAAAATCTAAAATCAATAATAACACAGGTCAACAAGGTTATTTTTTACCAATAACCTGAACAGGTTATTTTTTTACCTGAACTAGAAAGTATTTTAAACATTGATTTTAAATGTGTATTTGGTTTTTTTTCTAGCACAAAGTTTCTGAGATAAAACTAAATAAACTTGCAGATTTTGGGTTGCTTAAATATAATATACAATCTCAATATAGCAATACTGATGTTCTCTGCTTCAGATACTATTTTTATGTGGAATTTTTGTTTTTATATGTGTTTTCTGCTTTGGATATTAATTTTATGTGGAATTTTTGTTTTTATACATAATAATTCTAGTATAATACTAATGAATTCTGCTTAAAGTATTAATACATTGTTCCTTTCGTCCTTATACTTTCTGCTCCATTTGTGGTTTATTTACAACTTTATTACAACAAAGAAACACTACAAGTGATCTATAGAAAATATGTTGTATTTTGAGAACCAACTTGTTGTTTGTGAAAAGGCTTGGGCACCTCACACTATCTGTACTTCATGCTGAAGAGTTATTGACTAGAAGGAAGGCATCAATGCCTTGGAGAGAACCAGTCACCACCACAATTACTATTTCTGCTTAGTTAATACTTGTGGATTTACTGTGAAAAATATTTTACTCCATACTCCCACAAGATGTAATCTGGCCTATACTAGATAAAATGGAGTTATAAAAGATTACATCTGACAGAAAACAAAACCTTTCAGCGAATTTTAGATCTAATAAGAAAATTGACTTTTTCAAAAAATAAAGCATAGTTTTTTCTTCTTGGTTGAAGGATAAATATGCCCTAGTATGTATTGTATACATAATATGTATGTATTTATTGCAAACAAAATCTGAATCAATCACATTCTTCAAATCTGGTGGCCCCAAATTCTACTGTGTGATATTAAGGACCTTTTCAGAAACATTTCATAGGTTTTTGTAGAATCAGAGAACTAGATGTTTAAAGATAGTTTTGTTACCCAATCACAACTCAAAACTCCATTAGCACACACTATCAATATAAAGGAAACCAATGATAATATTCCATTAGCAAACTTTAAGTTATTATTATCTCCTTTAAATTATATATAGGTCTCCTTTAAGTTATTATTAACTTAAAGGAGATTATGCTAGTGTAATTTCAGGCTATCAAGTATTATGCTCACCAGTGGGAAATCTGTGGAAATCAATGGTTTGTTTATGGTTATGGAAGGTGGGTTTACATACCACCAGCACTATCTTTGGGTCAGTCATACTGGTGATGATTATTAGGTAACTCATGAGTCAAAAGGTGCCTGGTTTCCATGTTGAAGAAGGTATTTTTGTTATTATTGGTGAAAAATTTCATAAAGAAATTAGAATGATAGTAAAATATTATCCCAAATTCATGGTGGCAGAAAATTGGCAGATGTTGTATCATGATATTTTAGACTAAGTGGACAATATTTAAATGGATAACATTTTTACTATAATGATTTGAACAGTTATAAAGACTGATCACTGTTAATCATTTAATAATACTTTTTTAATTTATATATATACTGCTAAGAACGCAATAGATTGTTCACAAACAATGTATGAGAGGTGATTTGTGTTGTAGTCATCTCCTCCCTCCTATTGCTGAATATGGGAAATTCTGTAAAAGCTTTATTACACAATATTTTATGAATCTGACATGCTGAAGCTAAACCAATCACAAATTTGTAATCAGCAAGAAGTACATTTCTTAAGGAGGTTAATTTTTTCTTTGTTGACCTGTGCAATTAAAAATATTTTAGAGCTTAATTAAAACTGAATTAAATTTCAAACTACCTTATATTTGCGTATACATACCTATCACAGATTTAGATAAACCAGACAGTGTTGTAATCATGTTTTTCAAAACGTATAACTTTTCTAATGGTGTTGTAAACTAAAATTAGTAAAACGAATTTCTACAGAATTATAAAAAATAATACTTGACGGATCAGAAGTGAATATTTGTCATTTTTAGAAACAAAATCATCAGGTGCAAACTGAGTAGCAAAATAATTAGTAAAAAAAAAACAACATACCTTTATGAGATCAGACAATATTTTCTTCGAACGAGGAATATTTTTGCTATAGCAAAAAAAAAAAAAACTTAAATATACCAAAACTTAAAAGTGAAAAAAAAACTAGCGAAAATTTAAAACAACTACCATAGGCTAGGTTTGATGCCAAGATCCTTCACTTGCAAGTCTGATAGGTTTCTTGTTATTTTATTAAATGATGCATCCTTCAAACAGTTATGAAACAAATGTATAATTAAAAATCAAAACATTTTTCATATATTCTAAAAATATATATATATTTTTTGATGTTAAATGAAGTCTTTGAAGTTCTATATAATGAAGTTTTACATTATCAAAAAATAACAATATAAAAACATAATAAACAATTCATCACAACCTGAGAAGCATGAAAAATTAAAGTGCTTGAGAGAAAACTATTTTTTAAAAACAAAATAAAATGTTACCAGAACACTCTACACTAAACAACAATCTGATTTAAAATGTTCTCATTCAATTTTCAGGTATCAACATTTTAAAAAGATTCTAAACAAAAAAAAAATGTTGGATTGTTAGATGGTGACATAAAAAGCTTACCTCGTTTGTCATGAGTGAGCTAACTCCTTTAAAAATTCTTTTATGCAACCCATCCATGACATAAGTCTAAAAAAAAATTTATTTAACCAGCAAACTGCATTATTCATGATTATATAAAAAGTTGCACAGAAAATTTCTTGAACATTTTCTGAGATAAACTAAACTAAGGCTATAAAACATAATAATTTGACTAAAAAAATAAGAATAAATTGCAGAATGAAAATTGTAAGAAAAAAACAGGGGTTTACCTCAACTGCTAGTTTCACATTCTCCATAAATGACCTGTTATTTGAAGCAGGTTTCTGCTAATAATATAAGCAAAATAAGAACTAGTTGTGAATGTAAAGATTTGGTAAGAAAAAAATCCTTTTCAATAGACATCACTAATGAAACTAATAAGATTTTATTTCAACATAAAGATTCAGAAATACTAACCAAATATGATTCTTTTAGACATATCTGCATTGCTCTTGTGAAAACCGCATTTGCAGCATCCTATAAATTTTAAATATTTGAGTATAAGTTCAAGAGATTTACAAAATGATGTAAATACTATATCTGAAATAATGGTATGAAACTGTCAATCTTCTAACAACCTTGAAAATTTTTCATATATAACCTAAGTACCAGATAATAAAGACAGTTTTAAAAATAATTCTTCTCACTAAAATGTATAAGAAAACAAGCTAAAAAATATTGGGTACTTGAATAAGTTTCCATCATTTTATACTCAATGTTTTAAGTGGTGCCAACTTAATAAACATGCATTTTTAATAACTGCATGTCATTTTAATTGGTACCACTTTAATTGATAATAGTACTAAAGATAAGCTTTGATAACTAGTATATGACTTTGGTGTAATCGCTCAAGTGTATATTTCAATACATAAAATATCTCAACTTATGTACCAACAATTCACCTTTTGCTAGAAATTTTATCAATCAAACAAAAACATTATGACTCTATGTTATCACCACAAGCATGTATTTGGACCTTTATCTATATAACAGAATAGTAAATGTTGTGAGACTTTAAGAGACACTAAAGATGATTAAAGGTAAGTATTTCTTACTTAAAATCTGAACAATTTAAAATGTAATTAACATATAATTGACTTTTATATCAACTAATGAGGGAATAAATCTGAAAAACACTTTTTGAAATAGAATGAAACATTCATTCATCATTCAACAATGGTCATTGAGTACTCTTGGTTTTCTTTCAAAAGTCAAGCATTTCTTTTGAAAAGGCATGAAACGTTTAGTTTAAAAATACACTATCTAAACCAGGATGGGAATTTTGTCTCTCCTAAACTCAGTTTCTGTCAAAATGCATTAATGCTATTTACACTGAAACTAAAAGTTGAAGTTGTTGACAATCAAATTTTTTTCAAAGGAAAAAAAAACAAAAGTTAGGCACTTTTTTTTAACAATTGGAATCTCCCCATTAAATCTTTATGGAGTTGTGCACCAGAAGCAATAAAACAAACAGCAGCAGAAAAAAATTAGGGAAAACCTACACAAAAATGGAAGAAAGAGAAGCAAGTGTTATTATATAGTAATTTTATAATACTTGATATTAAAATTGGTTATATGGTGCATAAGTTGTTGATAAAGTGGCTGCTCTCATGATATTTCTAAATGTAAAAGTTTCTGCTTCTGAAATAATCTAAGATGTTTATTTTTGTTATTGCTTATTTCTAAACATACTTCAAACCATCACAACACTGGGAAGACCTTCTGGTAAAACTACTACTATGCTATGCAATTACATATTAATTACACTTTTTGTATTTGATAAAATAAGTCTGCTTTTTTATGCACTTTTATAATATTCATTTCACTGAGTCTGTAAAATTATATTTTACAGATTCTATGAAATGAGTATTAAAAAAATGCATAAAAAAGTCAGATTTTTTTAAACACTTATTTGATAGCCAGCCAAATATACACATCCATACAAATGTGAATTTATGTGTCATTATATCATAGGTTTCCTTTATATTGATAGTGTGTGCTATTGAAGTTTTGAGTTGTGGAAAATATTAGACTCATAGTTGCACTTTGGATTTGATAGTTTTTTTTTTTAATAAAATGAGGTGATTATGGACCTGAAAAAATAGTCCAGAAACATTTGCAAAAAGACCATGGTATTTTAAATTCATGAATTAAGGTGTTAGTAAGACCCATGAAAAATTTCAGAATCATAGGAGAACTACTAAGCCCTCCAATTTGGGCTAAAAAAAACCTCCATATATCAAAATCTAATTTTCCTCGAAACAGTTTTTTATATATAATAACTTAAGTGTATTACTGATGACAGTGTGTGTTTAGTATGCTTATCATTTTTAGAACTTTTTTTTTTTTTAGCTTGATGTTCTAAAAAAATGTTGAAAAGAGAAGTGTCTCTTTAAGAGGAAGAACAGAGGTGTTAGCTAATACTAAACTTCCAACTTGTAGAAGTGTTTTAAAGTATTACCATTACAGGTTAGGGAATTATTGTCTAGGAAACAAGAACTCACATTCAGTGATACGAGTTCTTGTTCCCTAGACAATAAATTTCAAGCAAGTTGCACAAAAGAAACTGGATGCTTAAACGAAAAGTATTTCTGTGTTCTTAACCAAGTAAAGAAAATCTGATTGAGAGCAGGGATTCCTTTCCTCATCCAAGATCAAGCAATTGGGTACCTAATTATCATTTTCATAATGAATATAAAATGATATAACAATTAAGCAGTTTACATATGGTTTAAAAAACTTGTACTGTGTGAATATATATAAAGATGTTAGTAGACCCATCTAGATATATAAAATATCTAGATGGGCCTACTAACATCTTTATATATTCACATTTAGGATAAAAATAGTGGTTTTAGAAATTGAAAGAAAGAAGCTGGAAAAATCTAAGCATTGGGGCTAAAGCAATTACAAAGAACGAGGAGTTTACAAATAAGTTAGATAAATTATTTCATATTATAAGGACTGTGACAAGCAAATTCTGAAAGATAGCATCAAGGATGTAAAAGCACAACAAGATCTAGTTTTTCTGCTAGATCAAAGAGGATCAAAATAATTTCAGAATAATTGCAAATAATTTCTTGCAAAAATACCAAGTTCAAAGTAAGATATAATAAGCTTCAAAAGGAATAGAAGGAAAGAGAAAAGAGAAAGTCTAAAATAAAAAGAGATAATGGAGAAGCTGCATTAATGCTGATGAAGATCTTGAACATCCTGATCTGAATGAGGAAATAGATGAAGATTTTGTTTTTCCTAGAAAAAAAAATTCAAGGTTCTGATTTCATACTTCTTCTTATTCTAAAAGCAATTGCAAAATTGCAACACTAGTTACTATCATAAGTAATAGTGGAGGCAGTATTGATGATTTCTCTATCACAGAGCAGTTTGCAAAGGCAGAAAAAGCAAAAAGTTGAAGAAAATGCTTAAAAAATCAAAAAAGATTTTATAAATCTTGCCAAACTTAAATGAAATCTCTACATTTTGATTCAAAGATAAAGACTGAAACTACAGGTAAAGACAGAAGAAAAAATTGAGAGTGGCTGTTATCATTACCTGTCCAGGCATTCCTGATGCCTAATTTATTGGCATTGTTCCAGTTGAAGATGGTAAAGCAACCATACAAGTAAAAGCAACTCAAGAGATCCTTGAAATTTAGGAACTATTTGATATATTTAAATTTATGTGATTTGATACAACTGCCACAAGCACTGGACAGTTAAATAGTGTTTATACACAGAGAAGTATAAAGAAATAGATGGTTAGCTTGCAGGCATCATATTCAAATCCAGAAACTGCAGTGGCCACTCCATGATTTTCAAAATTTTTTTATTGTTGCAAGTCTTCTAAAAAGATCTTACAAAATTTGCTAACATGTTTGGAATCGCTATCTTGCATGAAAATGTACTGAGCAAATATTTGTTCAAAAACTACTATAGTTTCTAATGTCCTTATAAACTTCTTTTGTCATAGTTCCTTCTATTTTGTGTAGGATTCCAACATTTTCACCTCTCAAACATCTCCAAACAGTCACCAAAACTCTATCATGTTTAACTATAGGTGCCAGACACTTCTTAAAAAACCTTTCTTTGGGAAATCTATTTAAGAATAGTCGGCATTTTGAACCAAATATTTTGAACTTTGACTCATCATCGCTTAGTTTAGTTAACTGGATGCAGTTAACTAAACAAAACGATTAAATTGGTAAAACTAAATCAAACTAATCAAAAGTAGTGGTTTTCTAGCTGCCACTCTGGCAAGAAGTACTTCATTAAATTGGTTGCATTGGGCTCTTATCTTTTCAGCTACGAGTCTTCTATCTGTCAATAATGTGTTTTTAATTTCTCGGTTTTAGACTCTCGCTGTCTTCCTCGGCCTTTCTGATTGTTTCTTACATTTATGCAATCCACTTTGCTGGAACTATTGTAACACTCTCTTTATGCAGCTTTGAGAAACCTTTAACTTTTTTTGTAATTTGGACTTGGGAACAGCGTTCTTCTGCATAAAAAAGTATTCTTTCTCTCCCTGTCACAGTTCTTTTCTTTTACCCATTTCCTTTGGGTTGTAGAATTTTGTAGTATGAAAAGAAATTCTAAAAATTTCTAACTTTCAAATTTAAGAACTTGCTTGAAAAATAATAGTCTTCATATTAATACCACATTTAAAAAGAAAAAAAAGCATCTTAAATATTAACTGAACATTAATAATACTTCTAAAACTTTGGAAACTATAGTTAACCAAGTATTTCAATGAAAAGATGCCCTAAAGTTGTTTCTATTATTCTCTTACTGTGTCAACATGTGCTAATCATGCTTGTATTTAAACTGTTAAAACAGGTAGATAAATAACTCAAAACTCACACTTCAGTAATCATAATACATCATTGTTTATTTTAAATGCTAAATCATTATATAACTTGATAACACGAATATATATATATATATATATATATATATATATATATATATATATATATATATATATATATATATATATATATATATATATATATAACTTGAAAAGAAGAACGGTAAAACAAAAAAACTAAATCTATATATTCTCACTTTATGAAATAAAAATATCAGCTGATGAGAAATGTAAGAATAATAAATATCAAACCATTGAATGACGTATAGATTCAGATTCAAGACGAGTGTATGTTGCATTGAACAAAGTAATAACTTGATTCACCTGTGTCATACTTTTTTTGTGTTCTGTAAAAGAAAATTTTCTTTAAAAAAATAATGCTCTGAAAATTATCATCAACATTAAGGGAATTGTTTTATTAAGTAAGGTATTATAATTGAAATTAAACACCAAAAAAAAAATCTTTTTAACTATATCTTTTTTGCAAATTATTCAATGAAAAAGAAACTTACTTGAATGACCGGGCCATAGAAAATCAATGCAATTTTTAAGAGTTTCTAATTTAAATACTGGTGGGACAGGAGCCAAAATATCTAAAGGAGAAATGGTTTTTAGAAAAATTATTAAAATTATATTAAAAAGTAAAAAACAATAAAATAAAAAGAATTGCAAAATGATAACTGATCAGCATCAAATTAACATAACATGATTACCTATTTTTGTAAAATGTAATTAAAATAAAACCTACTTTCTCCTTCAAATGGTTGATCAATGCATAGTACATGGTAACTTTCTTTATTTTTGTTAAAAAATGTTTCTTCAAACAAAACTTCAACCTTAAAAAAATATTTCTTTAAACAATACTTCAACATTTAAAAGACTGTCTTAAATAGGATTTCTATTTTTTAAGTATTGAGTTCCAGAAATTGTTTTCTGGAACACTATGTAATAGATTTTCAGAAATTAAACAATAATATCCATACTTTCAAATTATTTTAAAAAATATTTCCTGCATTACTATAATCACAATTTATATCATATTTTAACTAATTTAAGCTTATTTCTAATTTTACTTGTACTATTTAAAATCTCCAATTTGAATTTTTGAGTGATTTTGATCCTGACTGATACCAAAAAAATATTTTTGGTAAGTAGCACATATGTGTGTGTGTGTGTGTGTGTGTGTGTGTGTGTGTGTGTGTGTGTGTGTGTGTGTGTGTGTGTATAAAATACAAAAGAAATAGGTTAAAAAAACTGGACATAACATCTATTAAAATTCAAAAGAAGTTTATAACTTACTGATTTAACTAAACCAAAACCTTTGGTAGTAATAATAAAAGAACCATTGATTTTAGCTTGCTAAAATAGAAAAACCAATATAATTACATACAGTTGCAGTCAAGAATGAGTCCACCTCTTTTTTTATCATTCTTTTTGTTTTGTACCATGTGGTTACAACTATCACGGACCTTTTTTTAAAAATTTATAGACGCCCATTGATGTAATTTTTCATTTGAATTTTGTAACTCAATATAAATTTCGCTGAAAAATGAAATAACTGGTCCTAGATTAGCATACAAAAATGAATTTTCAAGGAAAAAGAGAAGCTGTAATGGCAATGTTAAAAGCCAAAAAATGACCTGTGGACATTGTCAGGATCCTAAAAGTTTCAAAATCAATTGTTTTCAAGATAAAATGTAATCTTGAAGCATATGGACAACCTCTGAAGCCTAGAAAACAGCAAAAGTGTAAAGTGAGAACTCCAGAGCTGATTCGGAAAGTCAGAAACAAGATTGCTTACAACCCAGTGAGGTCAATGAGAAAGATGGGCAAGGACCTCAAGGTCTTCTAAAGACACTATCAGAAATGTTGTCAAAATTGACCTGAAGGTTAAATCAAGAGCCAGAACAAGAAATCAACTCTTGACAGAGTGGTTGAAGACCCTCAGACACAACAGATTCAAGAAAATCCTGACTTTTCTGAAAAATCCAGATCAGTTTTTCTTTTTTCTGATGAGAAATACTTTACAGTTGACAAGACTTTTAATTGAAGAAATGACTATTACATCTCAACCTAACTTGCTAGGGATGTCTCAGAACATATCAGGAGTGTTGGACATTCAAAACATCCAAGTCAGTTGATGGTTTTTGGACTGGTAGCATCAGATGGCAAAAAGATGCCTTCTGTGTTCTTTGATTCTGGATTTAAGCTTAACACTGATGGATACCTTGACATATTACAACAAATTATACTTCTATTGGTCAAAGGCAATTATCAAGACACATCAGACATTTTTGTCCAAAATGATACACCTTCTCATACCTCAAAACGAACTTAAAACTGGTTCAGTGACAACTACAACTTCTAGCCCAAGGAAATGTGGCCTCCTAGCATTCCAGATTTAGATTCTTTGGATTATTCAGTCTGGGCTAATGTTAAAGCAGAAGCTTGCAAACAGCAACAATCTAATTTGGAATTGTTGAAACATTCTGTGAAGTCAACATGTAACAAGATGGCAGAGGACTACATTAATAAGACCTGCTCAAGATTCAGGGCAATATTTGAGGCTGTCATTCATGCTGAAGGAGGATTTTTTGAATAAATGTGCTCAACCATTAGTGATGTTAATTTTGTCAGAAAATAAAATTTTTAAAAAAAATTTCCTTCCCAGTTTTTTTTTGAGCTCAAATTAAGTTTTTAAAATAGGGAGGGCCCAATAGTTGTTGCCACCTATTAACTTTGAAATTGAATGTTAGAGATTGATGGAAATCTTATGGTAAGCAATTGTTGTAATACTTGTAGATTTTAATTTGATTTTTTTTACTTTTAAAGCATTCAACAGAAACTCCACATACAATGATGGATCAATTAACTTTTTATCTAGCATAAAGGTTTCATCAATTTCTAACAGTAAACTTTAAAGTTACAAAGTAAAAATTAAAAAGAAAAGAGGTGGTCTAATCTTTTGGAGTAAAAATGTTACAAAGCTTAAACATATAGATTTTAAATTACTTTTTTTCTTTTTAATAAAGAAATATTAAATAAAAAAATTGAATATCAATTAACTTTGCCATTGAGTGTTGTATACATTGTTTCATTTAATGGTTTCAGTATATGACTTTGAAACTGGTCATTTGTATGATCAGAGTTAGTGGTTGTACCTTTTCTAGGTATGCATATCTAGTAGAAAAAAAACAAAAAAAAAAACTGAAAAATAATCTAACTTCAGTCATAACAAAATTTTATTGTAGATCATCATTGAACTTAGTTTAGCCCAAATTTTAACCAAAATGTAATTTTAAGAAAGATTATTAAAGCTATTACCAAACAAACAAACCAATTATATGCTATTTACATTAAACCAGAGGAGGTTATCATATATATATATATATATATATATATATATATATATATATATATATATATATATATATATATATATATATATATATATATATATATATATATATATATATATATATATATATATGAAATAAATATTGTTTCTAATCAAGTGCTCTTAGTTTTTTGTGTCTCTTTATATCAGTTTGGCAAAAGTGTCAAATATTTTTGGGAAACTATTGTGTTTAAGACTGCCTCAAAGCACATTATGTTTGTATATAATGCTGGTTTGGAGGTTTATGTATTACTACGCAATCCAAAACTATTATCTAATATCAACAATTGTTTCAAAATTTATTCTAACTAACTTACTTATTTTTATAAAATACCACAATATATTTTTAAATATCCTATGCAGTGAAATAAATATTGTAGGTAGAGTACAAAATAGTCTGATATTTATAAATTCACAACAAGTTAATCAAATATTCAATTCAGAAATAAAGTACTAGACCTTGCTTTCAAAATTACAAATCCAGATTTCAGATGACTTTTAGGAGTAACTTAGTCAATAAACTGAATAAATTATTACATTATAGAACATACAATACATGAAGTATAAAAAAATAGTTAAACTTTTTAGAACTATATTTAACATGCATGAATAATTGTAAATTGTAAAATGTAAAACCAGCCAGTTAGCTAACCACTCATATGACACTGACATTTAGCAGGTGTTTACAATTTTATAGTATTAAAATTTATACTTACATAAAATTTACATTTAAACTTTGTATTAAAATTTATAAGTAAAGTGTTGTATTTAAACAATTGTAAAATTTTAAAAAAACAATGTTGTACCTAAAACCCATATAAGAACTAAGTGCATAAAAGTATAAAAATATTCATATATTTAGTAATTTTTTAAAGTCTATTATTGATTCAAACAATTATTGTTACTGTATTTATTGTTTATTTTGTAAAGATTAAAAATGGCTGTAACACATGCAAACAACTCATGAGAGTTTATTTTCACCAGCATAGGAATGAAAAACTGTCACAAAAAGCAGCTAAACTTGCAACTCAATAGCTATGTGAAGTTTTGGTCAAAGCATAGGTCCCAACAACTGAACTGAGAAGTAAATTAAAAACATCTTACAGTAACAATGGATCAGTCTAGTTTGTCAGTCAAGTAGTTGTCTACTTAGTTAGCTAAACATATATTTACACTTTATCTACAGTTGAATTTCAATAGCAAAAATTGTAAAGTAGGTTCACTTTTGACTCTAAGTTAGCTTAAATTATGAAAATTTGTGATCTTTGAGGCAGTTCTAAAATATATGCTGTACCCAAAAGGATACTTTTTGTGACCTATTTTGTGAGCAAAATGATTATATGTATGTATATATATAAATATATATAAACATTATCAACAAAAAGTTTCTGCAAGTTTTCAAAAAAGTTCTTACAAAATTTGCTAGTATATCTGGTATTATTATCTTGCATGAATATGTACTGTTGAGCAAATAATTGCTTTCCAGAAGGAACTGCTATAGTTTCTAATATGTCTTTGTAAATTTCTTTTGTCATAGTTCCTTCTATTTTGTGTAGGATTCCAACATTTTCACCTCTCAAACATCTCCAAACAGTCACCAAAACTCTATCATGTTTAACTATAGGTGCCAGACACTTCTTAAAAAACCTTTCTTTGGGAAATCTACTTACAAATACTCTGCATTTTGAACTAAATATTTTGAACTTTGAAACAGCAGCTATGATAAAAAATCAATCAGAAAAGTGATATATAAATACACGTAGATATAAATTCACTCACTGTAAATCTGTTTGAAGTAGCATGCTCAAAAAATATTTTTCCTTTAGTAGTTAAAGCCTTGTAAAATGGATTAATCAACAGATCTTCATCATAACTATCACCCATATTTCAATTTCAACTAAATTAAAAGTACAAAAAAAATTTTTTTTCTTCACTAAGGTGTTCAACACATTCCAGAGAATCATTGCAAAGGTCAGACTTACTATATATTCAATTTTAAAGAAATTTAAACATTTAATTGTCTATTAACTTTTATTTTGTATATTACAAATATATTGCAAGATATTATAATTCATGATACAAGTAAATTCATTCATCAAAGAAAACAGGTTCAATAGTAAAAAATATCATTTATTATTTAGCTACCATTTTAAATGCATGGTAGCTAAAGTGCCTATGTGTTTTATACTATTTTTTAAGCTGAATTGGTTTTCAAACATTTAAAGCTAATACTTTTAATCAAAATTACTTGAAAATAACTGCTAAAAAAGAAAAAATTACATACAAATTCAAATATTTTATAATAAACTTAGCAGCAGGGTTTGGTAGTAGAATATTACATGTTTCATATCATACAGAAGTCTATATATATATTCTTAGTTTATGTAGACTTTCTTTACCCGGAAGTGGAAAAGGGGGGGGGGGGGCGAGAAATGTTTTTAGCGGACCGTTCTGACACTTGATGTTGTCAGATGTCATATGATCACAACGTGTTGCGGATTATTTTATCACATGCAATCCCGAGTAATTCACGTGGACTAATTAATAGATTAAAAAAATACAAATATATAAAATAATAAGAAAATTATCATTTCTCCTTTATTGCTTGCGAATTTTATGCTGATTGCGGCATTCTCTTCCTGCACAGAGTTTAAAAGAAACAGCTATACAATTATCTTCTGTTCTTGGACTTGTAATCCGGTCAAAATAAACATTTCAATTTACAATAATTCGCATAAAGCTGAAAATTGGTACATACCTTTAGGATATTATTACAAATAAAATATTAAAAGTCCCCACCGATCCCATATCTGCAAAAAAAGTTATTAAAGGTTAAAGGTTAAAAAAAATAGTTTTTTCTTTTTTTCCAATTAATGATAAGTTTTATCATAATAAAGATCAAACAAAAGTATTACATCATGAAAGTATTTGATAAAATTGCCTTTATACATTTTTATAAGAATCGTTATTCCTGAGATATTGCAATGCTTGCGAAAATATATTGCGAGAAGATATTGCAAGAATATATTGTGAGAAAATATATAGCGAAAATATATTAAGTATAATGCGATTTTATATAAAATACATTGCTAGAAAAGATATTGCGATTCTTGTGAAATTACGAAATTAATATAATATAAATATTACGAAATTAATATACATATAAATAATATATACATAATATTCGCATGTATTATTTATTATTAAAAGCATATTATGTATTATATATTCGTAGGCCTAACAACAGACATAATGCTGTGGCTGATACTTGTACAAACTAATTTTAAATGTTCTAATTTTTGATCGTTTATTTTTCAAAATAACTTGCTCTAAAAAATAAGTCAATTACTCTGGAATATCGCTGTTGATATTTTCAAACATTTGACTAGGCGAGGAATAATTGGTATTATCAAATACCAATGATTGAATGTCCTCTCGAATGATTGCTGCCGCAGTTTTTAAAATTCGAAATCGTTCTTCTTCTTTATTTTGGCTTTACTTCTCATACCAAGCTTGGTTAAGAATATCGCTATGATTGTCAAAAAAACAGATAAACGTTAATTTTCCCGGTTTTTAAGTGATAATAATTGAAGACTCCACGGGAAGAAACGGCAGGGTCACATTTTGAAAGTTTCGACTTTTTACACTTGCTAGCTTTACTAACCATAATAGCATATTTTGTATTTGAATTCAAATCAAATAAACGATTTGATGCATATTTAAAGTTTTTCTAAATTTTCCTAAAACTTCGAAACTTATAAAGGTTTAAAAGTTTAATAATGATTTATCTCAAAATAAAAAAATGTGACCCTGCCGTTTCTTCCCGTGGAGTCTTCAATTTTATTACCGAACTTCAACTTTAATCGTGTCTTAATTGTTCTGTTATCTAAATGTGGATTTTTGCAAATATTTTTTAGTTCTTCTAATTAAAACTGGCAGTCATCGCTATTTTCAATGTATTTAAATATTTCTTCCATCGCAACATTTGTAGATTCATCTTGAGGACGACCGATTTTACACCCATCGGTTGGCCTCAAGAAAGAATTATAACAGGTATTATGATATTTAGCCTCAGCAGCAACTAAATCAAATTCATATTCAATGCGTGCAGTAACCTTTTTTGCTTCCTCGTCAGAACGACTCCATGCTACCTTCAGAATTGATTCTTTAAATTCAAGAGTCGCAACTTTATGAATTTTGCGCCGAACTTTCTTCGCTTTCTTCTTCTCGGCCTTCTCGTTTGCTTCATCGCCGCAAAATAAGCAACATTTTTTTAAACAAAAAAGTGATTCACTTACGCGCGCTCTGGTACGAGGTGGACAATTTTCAGATGTGCTGACTTGATCTATATCTTGCTGTCTTTTTATTGCAACAATAATACTCTTCCGAGTATACTTTTTACGGCACACCACATGAATCGTTACAGACTTCAGATCTTTCAGGTATTCATAAAACCCGTCACTTCTTTTAACACTTGTATGAATCAAAGTCTACATTCCACGTACAACAACAACAGTTTCACTTGCTATTAAAAGTTTACTACATATAAAACATAGTTGCGACATTTTAATAAAAGTATTAAACGGTTCCAATCGTAATAAAAAATACTGCTCGATACTCTTAACTGCAATGGAACGTTCAACGCTAAAAGTATTTCATCGTTCGTAACTTTGTTCCAAGAATTTCGGGAAGTCAGACGAGAAAAATCAGTTGAAAAAATCATTTGAAAAAAGCATTTTTCATTGTTCTTATACAAGTTCAAAGAAAAGCCGACGAAATAGTTTATTCAAAAAATGCGTTTAAATGCCGTTCGCTTTTGTTTGATCTATTTTTATGATATAACATTTCCTTTTTTTTTAAAAAAAAAAACAACTTTTTTTAATACTTAAATCTTGAATAACTTTTTTTGCAGATATGGGATCGATGGGGACTTTTAATACTTTATTTGTAATAATGTGCTCAAGGTATGTACAAATTTTCAGCTCTATGCGAATTATTGCAAATCTACCACTATTTTTTTTTGTCTATTTTGACCGGATTATTGTATTTTCTTAAGATTTTCTGGATATGGAAACAGATTTTTTTTTTTAATCTAAAAATAGATGCTTTGTTTAGAAGTTAAAAGCGAAAAGATTTACAAATGTAATTACTAGAAAAAAGTGCAGCGGTAGACAATACCGCCGGACTTTTTAATTGAAAACCTCTAGGGGTGTTGAATTAGATCTTAAGTAGATTACAATATTGTTAATTTTAGTTAGCAAATGGTGTTTTCCCCCTTACATTTCATCCAATTTATAAAACCACACACTAAAGTTTTAAAACAAATTGGGGGTTAAACTTATTCAATTTTTACACCGTTGAAAGTGCAAAATTGACTTTTAAAAATAGTTTTCAATTTTATTGACTGTTAAAACAATTTTTATTATATTGTTGTTGAAGACAATTAAACATTAAAAAAAAAAAGGCTTTCTAACTGTCGCAGACGTAATGATTGTTTTTTTGCATATTATCGCAAAGTAGGGCTAAATCGTTATTTGTACCCACTAATTTATACCTTGGTTTGTGTTATCAATCAGAGCTGTAAAAAAAAAGACATCAATTTACTGCTTAATTTATTTGAATTTATGATGGGAAAAGTCGAATTAGAAAAATCTTGAATAAGTATCTTAGATTCACAAACTTTTACCACGTAATGAGATAAAATATACTTTAATAAACTTTTAACATGTAAATAGAATCCTAAAGCAAATATAATGACAAAAAAGAATCTCTTTACTTGTATACTAAGATCATCGAGCACCCGTGTCATTAGCTGTAGTGGTGTATATGAATTGCTTTTGCAACGGAGTACAAAAACATGGTATAAAGTTTGCTAGTATAAACATAAGTGTTAAATCTAGTTCAAAAATTTTTTTATCATGATAGCTATCCCAAAAAAATCGTTAGCATGTTTATAGACGTCCAACAGTTAAAACGTATGGGTTTAACATCAACAATTTTAATTATACTTGATGAAAACAAATCATTCACAAGTCAGAGGAACTTTCGAAATAGTCGCTATGACAATTTTTGTTGCTAAAATACCTCAGATTTTGAAAAGTCTCAATAAATAAGATTAAGTCTTTAAACTTGTGCTAACTCGACGGACGAAATTTTCTTCAGTTTGAATTAGATCTTCTTTTTCGTTAACATAATAAACACCTAATAAAAAAGTATAAAATGCAATTTAAATGTGAATAAAAATATATCCTTAGAAGTTAAACTACTTTTACAAGAGCTGCCAGAATTGTTAACAGATTTTGGGAAAGCCTTGTTAACTAACTTTATTAAGTTTGACTAGTTAAATCTGAGATTCTTTTCTGCAAATATTTTTTATTGGTTTTACAAAAATCACCGATTTTCAATAATAGCTTACTTTGTTTCTTCGTTCTTTTGGCAGTAAAATATGTAACACACGCATGCGCAACAAATATACCGACAAAAATAGCTCCAACTATTGTTGCTATAACAGTGATGTAGAACTTCTTGTCATACGCTATGTCAACGTAAATCCTTTCTGCTGAAACGAGACAATTATAAAGGCATTTTTAATCGAATTTATTTATTTTTTTAATTATTGTTGACAAGCATTTAAAATTACAAGGTGCGTCAAAATTACCCGTGTTAATGAAAAGGTTGGAAAACTTTACGAGTATTTCAAAACTCAGTTTTTTTGAAAGTAAAAATATTTATTGGTTATGCAATAATATAAATACAGTTCAGACGCGGATCTAAGGGGTGGCCATTGTGGGAATGGCCACATAGTTTAAATTTAACGGCAGCCACGTTAGTTTTGGGTTTTTTCGCTGAAGAAATATTCCTAAAAATTTAAATTTGTCTGCCGTAATTTACGGATTTTGACTATAGAGATTCCTGCTATGGCCACAACGGTTCTTATTATACGTTACCGACGTTTTATTCAATCAATAAATGCTGTGAGGAAATATTAAAATATCGATCTTTTATCGAAATTTCAACCGTGAAAAAAAAATTTAGCCACACAGCTACAAATTCCTGGTTCCGCGCCTGCAGTTAGACCTCAAAGATATCGCCATTTGCTTTATGATATGCACCAAAGGCGCGCAGTGAATGAGTCCAAGATGGTACACAAGTAGGAGACATCAAGATCACCCCATGGTTTGATCAAAGTTTTTTCCAACGAAGCAATATTTGACTTCATACCGAATAATCCATCGGATTGAGAACCAGACTTTCAAGGCACCCATTCAATAAAAGCGATGAAGTGCGGTAAGTTCAGAACGTACTAATCTTAAACAAAGCGAGCTTTGTGAGCCAAGCATCATTCGGCTGAAAAATCCAATGACAACGTTCAAAATGAGGTTGGGCCCAAGGTAAAACACGAGTCTTCAGGATGTTTAAATATTCGTTAAAAAAATTAAAACTTCTAGTGCGAGTAATTCTGACGCACCCTGTAACTCCACATTCAAGAACAAAAAAATAATGCTATTTAAAAAGTATTTTACCTTTGTTTGGTTGAATTGCTGAAAGAAGAAAAAAAAAATTTAATTGTAAAGAAATAGAAAAGAACAAATTCTATTCCATTTTTAACATAACACTCATTTCCAATTTCATTCCTCAATAGAATAAAACAATAGGTGCAAAGGTTGGTTAAAGATTTGAAATCTTATAAATTTAACGTAAAATAAAATTAAAAATTAAACCTATTACTGATTTGGTACATCCGGGTTCGATTACCGTAACTTTCACTGTTGAAGCTATTATTTTTGTTGTAATTACTGTGGTAATCACTGATGATACTATAACTTCAGTAAGCGTGGATATAGAAGTAGGACAACTTAAAAGGGTGCTTGTTTCTTGAGATTTTGAAGAAATAACAGAAGATGAATTGCACTCTAAAACAAGCTACAACATATTATACAGAATAAAACAAAAAAGTATTTGAAATAAAAAACTAAAAATAATTCAAATTAAATTGGTATATTTAGTAATTTGTAGAAACTTTTATTTGGAAGAATAGAATGTTGCATGCACAGTTGTTCGAGAGTCATTCTTGCTTATTATTTTGTCTAACTACTTTTGAATAAGAAAACTAACTAAACTAAATACATAATTTTTTAAGCTTCTGTTTGTGAGGGAAAAAGATGAGGAATCTTATCATTAATAACAAAAATACATCAGCAGCATTACAGCCAGTAAAATAATTTTGAGATAAACTGTTTACATTTAAATCATGTAATAGGACTATTTTTAATTTTCAATGTATTTATTCGTAAACAAACCATTTTGTAATAACTTGCATGTTTCCTTGTCATTTTTATTCTGATAGCGATATGGCAAACCTTCACATTGAAAATAACCAGGGAGACAGGATCGAGATTCTTTCTGTAAACAATGCGTTTCATTCCACATATGACCTGAAATCGTCCAATTTGACCACTTTCCACAACCTTAAAATGGAGTTTCAAAGGCAATAACTTTTGTTCAAAAAAATAAACCATTTAAAAACCATCAACCAAATTAAAATTGAGAAATAACTATTGAAAAAAAACCTTTTTCATAGCAAGACACCGTTTGACATGTATCACAATTCCCATTGTTAATATCATTTTGAGTACAAACATATATCTTTAGCTTTAAACTAAAAAAACCTTTGTCAGGGAAACCCAAGCAGCTACCATTAATTCTTTGCTCCATTTTTGACCTAGTTCGCTCAGACGTGCCTTTAATAAAAATCTTTTTTTTATTACACTGAATAATAAGCAACAATGTGAATAATAAGCAACAATGTGAATAATAAACGAAAATTGGTAACACCAAAGTTTTATCAACTTAAAAGAAAAGATTGCAAAAAAAAAAAAACCTACTTATTAGGTAGTATGATTTTCCAGGTTCAAATTTGGGTTTAGGAAGTCCAAGAGGATTTGAGTCGAACACTATTAATGTTGAAGTAAATTCATTCTTCATACAATCCCAAACACAGCCTGGACAAATTCCTGAAACTGAATGAAAATATATAATGAATGGCTTTTTTTCAAGACAACAGGAAAAACCAGCTATTACTGGCAAAAAGCAGTTTCACAGATTCATGGATTTTTTTAATACCAGAAAGCAGTAAAGCAACTAAAAGTGAGTTACTTTAAAGCAAAATACTTTCACTTAGATTATTTTCTATTTACATACAAACCATATATTTATAGTCTTATTACATATGACACAAACCATATGATGTTTATAGTCTTATTACAGTTATAAGGCATAAGCTTCTTCAACTACCATCAAGGATAGTAGTAACTGGTAATATTAGCAGATGATATTTTGTTATTCCTATATCAGAAAACAATTAACTTGAATATTATTCATTGACATCAAGTGATTGCTTCCTCCAGTATACAAACACATGTTTTATAATACTTGTCACATATCATGAACAAATTTTAGGTGGGAGGAAATATTTTTATCCATATCATTTTTTACAGGGAAAAAAAAAAAGGTTCTTACCATCAATAAACAAAAACATGCCAAATCTGTAAGATATCGTTAAAAAATTTGACATTAAAAACCACTTTAATTTTTACCTACCATTAGTGCCAACAAACTTGAAATTTTAGTAAAAATATAATTAAATATAAGAAACAAAACATTTGAGCAAAGAGAGGAGAATAGTTCATAACAAAAAACAATATTATTTATAACAAAACACAAATATCATAACAGTATTTAAAAAAACATAAATTACTGACAAAAAATTAATAGAATGCTAGGTTTTGCTAGTCATTTTTAAAATTGGATTGTGGCTTATGATAGTAGAATGAACCAATTTGAAACTGAATTCCAATCAGAAATCCAATTAGAAATCCAAATGGAAACAGAATCCAATTTTTTAATTAGACTGTTGTTGGACTTTTATAAAAAAAAGTCCAATAATATATTTGCACTGATTGTATCAAGTAATAGTATTTCAAAATTTTAAAAATTTTTTAGTTAAAATAAAGAATTAAAGAGAATAAAAAACTTAAAATCATAGATTAAAAAGCTGATCCACTTACCAGAAGAGTTGCAGGTTCTGTAATTTTCATACTGATCATCATTAAGAAGAAAGATTTTCTCAAAAAGATCTGCTTCATTGGGAGTTTGAACTAATTGACGAGTGTTAAGTTCCTTTTTAGGACATATCAAATGAAGGTGATCACTTGTACGTACTTTAATAGTCAAACCTTCACACGAAAATCTATTGAAATATTTTGAAAATGAATTTGCAATTGTATGAGTTAGATCTGTTGTTAACAAGTATTATATGTATTTATTTATGTATAGCTATATGTAATACATACATCTATACAGTTCCCCTAATATACCTAGACATGCACATATTTTATTAAAAAAGTGATAGCTTTTATCAATTTGTATTTCAATGGATTTAAATTTCAAAAAAACTCTTTTTTAAATTTATTTATTACTGATTACTGATTATCACTAAAGTAGCTTGTTTTGCATATGAAAAAAACTTTTGAGAGAAACATAAACTGAATATGAAGCTTCTACATAAACATTGAACAGTCAACAAAAAGTCAAGATTTAACTCAAGAACCCAGTGAGATCTACTCAACAAATGTTTCTAAGATATTTTTGTAATTGAAAGAGAACTTCCACCTTTCACAACTTAATTTAACAAGAATCACTCAAAGTTTGTTGAACTACATTCAAATAACATCAGCTGCAAAATAATACTAGAAAAACTAAAGAGTCTTAATCAATACAAATTATGTGGTTCTCATAAAGTCCATCCATTTCCACTAAAGATTGTGTTGAAGCTTTTGCTGTTCCTCTAACATTAACTAAAAGGTTGTCTTTAGTTAAGAATTAGCTTCCAGTTCAATTCAGATCAGCAAACATAACACCACTGTTCAAAAAGGGAGATAAGACTGTTCCAAACAATTATTGTCAAGTCTCATTGATTTTGATTCTATGTAAAATTACAGAAAGTATAATTAGAGTTAAGGAGGAGTAGTTCTATAAAAATAATTTACAAGCAGAGAAGCAATATGGCTTTATAAGAAATAAATCATGTACTAATGGTTAACCCTTGACTTCATTCAGTCTTAGATGGTATTCCAACTGATGGCATTTAACAAAAGCCTTCCACACAATCCACACATGACTGAAAGCCAAACTGAAAGTATACAGTTTTGATGGTCTAGTACTGAAATGGATCAAAGCTTCCCTAGAAAAATTGCTACTGATTGGATTGATTTTTGTATTAATAATTGATAGGCTTAATCTTTAGGAAAAAGATAAAAGAAATGGAAAGCATGTTTATGTAAACATTCTTTACTAATGAAAAATTGAAACATAAAATATTATTGCGATTATAAGCTAAACTATAGAAATATTATTTATGACACATTTTTTGTATTACTGATTTACTAATTTTCAGAAAAGTGCTATTGACAAACCAAGTCATTGAAGTTTTTAGAATTTGAATATTTTAAAACCTTTTGAGAAAAATCTATTTCTCCTGTTTTTTAAAATAATTATCTTATACATTTTCAATTAAAATTTAATAGAAACTGAACAAAAAATTACAGATGTTAACTCAAGAATACAATAAATACTGCTTAACATCAAATAAAGATTTACTTTATTGGTAGAAAGAACTCAAATATATAAATAATCATATTATTCTCAATTAACATGATTATTTATATACTTTTATTTTTACTGCATTATCATCTAAAAAGTTATTTTAAAATGGTTGTATTCCTCCACTTGTCAATCCTCTAACTAAAATTGATAAGTGAAAAAAAAAATCAAAAACAAAGATTGTTTTATTAATACCTAATATAATAATAGGACAGTATTAGCAAAACTTATAAAAAGAATCTTTAGTGTTATAGCTTCTTACAAATAATTTCTTGGATCCCACAGGATACTGGGTAACACAGCTGCGTTTATTTTTGAAATGTAATAAAAACTTAAAGCTACAAAAGATAAAGTTGAAAATTTCATTTTTCTCTATTCTCTTTGAGGAAATTTTTTATAATTAAATTCAAACTATCAAAATTGTGTGAAAAAAGGTTGAATTAGTTGACCAGGACAACTAAGGAATGTATAAAGTGCAGTTGTGTTTTTAAACAAAGCAAAAACAATGATCAAATACTATTTTAAATAATGGTAAATATGTATCTCATTCGTAGATTAAGGTTTCCATATGTTAGCATGTTTACTCTCAATATTTTAGTCTAAGTTTAAGTGTAAACATAAAAATGCAGGAACAATAAAGGTGGAGTTCTGAACTCAATATTTTAGTGTGACAACAACATGATTTATTTTAAGTGTTTTACTTATAAAAGGTCTGGTAATGACGTCATATTGAAAAGGAGACAATAATGTACTCAAGCATTATTGCCAATTAAACGCAGTTCTTGTGTCTTGAGATTTTTCTTCTATAGATATTTAAGCAACTTTTGTTCTTGAAGATATACCGCAAGCGTTACTACTCACTCAATCAATAAGCAGTCAATTATATCTATTGTCAGTGGTGGATAGTCCACTAGGCTAACTAGGCTGCAACCTAAGGGCCCGTGATTCCATGGGGCCCGCGCACGGGTTCCTTGGCCCATGACTATTCTGTGCGTCTATAATCTGTCAGTCAGATTCAGGCTTTGATAATATGCGACAATCATGGAAACATTATCTTGTTCCTAAGTAAATAAAGTTTGGTATACAGTATTATACCGATCTTTTGTGAAGTCGCTAAAATCTGTCTTATCATCATAAGTCAATAGTTCTAAGACGTCGTGAAATAAAACGTGCAATAGAAGCACACACAGAAGTAATCTCAAAAACTGTTAAGCTCACGGAGATGTTTGGGAAGCAACGTTTAGTAATAGTTACAGAACAAATGCCTCTTGATGATCCTTCTGCTCAAAGTGCTGTGCCCGAGGCAACATCTCATTCTCAAGATGTTCGAAATGGAGAAAATGATGATGACAACGAAACAAGAAGTGAGGCAATGACGATAATGGGCCAAAGTTTTTTACTTTCAACGCAGTTACTTTCAACGCAGAAAAACGCTTTTTGTGGTGATGAGTTCAATGACTGGAAGAATGGTTTAGCCGTTATCTGTGCGCATGAAAAGTCTTTAGCCCACATAGCTGCCGTTCAGAGCACCAGAAACCTTTAAGTGGCTGCAGCTCGTATCGATGAAAACATTGTCAAACAATCTAATGCGGAATGCCAATACTTCAGATCAGTGCTCGAACGTGTCTTTGAAGTAATCAAGTTTTTGGGTCAGCAACTAATGGACACTTATGTTCACCGAATTAAGCAAGCAATAATAAAGGCACGGAATTCATATGCTGAATACATCCCGTGCTTTGCACACTCATTGACTTAGCAGGAAATGAAGTAGCAAACTGTAAATCACAAGCATCATCTTTCTTTGACATTATTTTGAAACTTTACTCGTTTATGAGTGCTTCAACGCATCGCTGGTCTGTGCTTAAGAATAACCTGGACTCAACACCCGTTTTGAAGAGTCTTAGTGAAACCAGATGGTCAGCTAGAGCAGAGGCAGCAAAGGCTTTGTAGTTGGTTTACCATGAAATAAAAAAATGCTTTGGAGAATATTAGAGACGATATCTGTGAAAGAGCAGACACAAGACGCTAAGCAGATGGTTTAGTTAAGAAGCTGAATCAGCTTGATTTTAAAATTTTGGCTGAACTCTGGTCGACCATTATGGATCGCTTCAAGGATACGTCTACAAGCCACAGATTTGGACCTTAACACAGCTGTCAGTTTGATGCAATTACTTACTGACTACATGAGTAGTTTAAGAAAAAACTTTTCATGAAGGCAACAAAGGAAAGTAAGCTTGTTACCAAGGGAAGATTTTAGAATAAGCGTTTTCCTACAAATCATAGACAGCATCTTGGCTGCAATGCAGAAGCGTCTTATTGCGTATTCAGGTGTTCGAGATAAGTTCTCCTACACAATTTAGTTGATCTCCCTGACTCCTGTCTGCGTGAAGCCTCATCAACATAGTACTATTTTTTCTGTCAGATTGGTAACTTTTGCACAAGGGGCCCATAATATGTCATTAGCCCAGGGGCCCCAGATTTCTCAGTCCGCCACTGTCTATTGCGAAACGTCAGTTTAAAGAATTGAAACAAAACAATGTAAGGTTGCGAGGCAGCGGAAATTCTTTTGGAATCTTTTAACTCTGTATATCTAGATACACTGCCGTTTAAAAGTTTGGGGTCACCCGAACAATTTTGTGTTTTCCATGAAAAGTCACACTTATTCACCATCATACGTTGTGAAATGAATAGAAAATAGAATCAAGACATTGACAAGATTAGAAATAATGATTTGTATTTGAAATAACATTGTTTTTACATCAAACTTTGCTTTCGTCAAAGAATCCTCCATTTGCAGCAATTACAGCATTGCACAACTTTGGTATTCTAGCTGTTAATTTGTTGAGGTAAGGTGGAGAAATTGCACCCCACACTTCAAGTTGGATTGGTTGGATGGGCACTTCTGGCGTACCATACGGTCAAGCTGCTCCCACAACAGCTCAATGGGGTTCAGATCTGGTGATTGCGCTGGCCACACACAGTTGTAGGAAATCTTCAATTTCTTAACAATTTCTCGCATGGAATAGTCTTCATTTCTAAGAACAAGAATAGACTGTCGAGTTTCAGATGAAAGTTCTCTTTATCTGGCCATTTTGAGCTTTTAATTGACCCCACAAATGTGATGCTCCAGAAACTCAATCTGCTCAAAGGAAGGTCAGTTTTGTAGCTTCTGTAATGAGCTAGACTGTTTTCAGGTATGTGAACATGGTTGCACAAGGGTTTTCTAATCATCAATTAGCCTTCTGAGCCAATGAGCAAACACATTGTACCATTAGAACACTGGAGTGATAGTTGCTGGAAATGGGCCTCTGTACGCCTCTGTAGATATTGCACCAAAAACCAGACATTTGCAGCTAGAATAGTCATTTACCACATTAGCAATGTATAGAGTGCATTTGTTTAAAGTTAGGGCTAGTTTAAAGTTATCTTCATTGAAAAGTACAGTGCTTTTACTTCAAAAATAAGGACATTTCAATGTAACCCCAAACTTTTAAACGGTAGTGTATATGTGATTTTAAGTTCCAGTTATTTAATATGAATGATATAGAAGTTTGTAGCTTATTCGTTAACACGAAAATACAAAAACGCTGGTGCTTATATATATATATATATATATATATATATATATATATATATATATATATATATATATATATATATATATATATATATATATATATATATATATATATATATATATATATATATATATATAAAGTAGTCTTGTTGAAACTTATGTTTGACTCTCCAAAGAAAAAGCTCGTAGTTGGTAAAAGTGCAATTTCTTGTGTTTTATTGGATTTGAATTTGTTTATTTAACCCGTTTTACGAAAAAAGGTAAATATCACTTTGATATAAATGATGTAGTAAGGTATTTCATAAAATCGATTCTGATGAGAAAATCGCCTGTAAAGGTCTGGACTCTGGATACGCTAAAAACAAGTTTGATACGACGCGGAATAAAAATTTAATTTCATGTTTCGATAAACTTCGGCTCGAAAAAAATTTTTTGTTCCAGTTTTTTCAAAAATTTTGCCAAATTTTTCAGAGAAAACAGTTTCCTTCGAAAAAAAATTTAAAATTCCGAGAAAATACAATATATTTGAAAATCTTCAAAATCATTTTTTCTCCTTTGTTTTTAACGAATTCTTTATTGTTTATAAGATAGAGAACTTATAGTCCATCAAAAACTCCTACCTTTTTTTCCTTTATTGACAAACCTGGCAATGCCATTTTTCTTCATTTCTTCTGGCGACGGGAGACTAAAACACCGCCTCCAGTTTTCGAAGATTTGAAAGGGTAAGAGTTGCGAAAAACATTACCACATATCCTGGTCCCTGACTCTCTTTGAAATGCAGACGAGAATAGTTAAATAATAGAGTAATTTAAGTGATGAGCGAAATTAAGATCTGAGGACATGTTACAAGTTGAAAAATACCAACGAATTCGTGAGCTAGCTGGAATTCAACAGTACCAACGAATTCGTGAGCTAGCTGGAAGTCAACAGTGCCAACAAATTTGTGAGCTAGCTGGAAGCTTAAACTGCAACCTATATCCCTCTTACCACAAAGTTAAAGAAGCCAAAAGAAAAGAAACAAACAAAAAACATTTTTCCTTTGAATTATCACCTCTTTATGCCTGGATTAGAATTTTTGAATGCGTTCTTCACATTTCATACCGCTTAGAAATTAAAACATGACAAGCAAGTGGAAATGAAAATAAAGAAAAGATGTCACGAAAAAAAAGTAAAGTTTAGGAAAAGTTTAAACGTGAATTGGGTTTTTTTATTGATGCAACCAAACAAAAAACTGGTAATACAAATGATGGAAGCTGTGCTCGTAAATTTTTCAGAAACCCTGCAAAGTCGATCGAGATAAAAGAAGTGCGATTATAATTAAAAAAGCGCTTAGGAATTATTTTAGAAATGCATAAACTTGGATCTTAAAATCAAATTGGATAAATTCGAAGCGTACGCAAGAGACCCGGGACTTATACATTGAACAATATTAATGTCGTCCTATGCCTGTTACCCATCATAAAGTTTTATTTCATGGCAGAGCCACTATGGAAACGAGCATTCTTCCATTCAATATTCTGAAGAAGCCCAAGAGGCGAGAAACAAACACAACAGTGAGTTTAGGGAACATTTTACGAGGAAACCATCAGCAATGGACACAAATACAGATTTATCAAACAGACTGCTAATTACTTCAGATCAGATTATAGCAAGTTTGAGAGCATGCCCGAAAACTAAGTATATTAAAACGAATCCTGAATTGTTAAATTTATTAGAAGGTAAGCAAAGTGATGCAGCTTTAAAAAGCGATAATCTTGTGGATCTGAGGATTCACTAGATGAACATGTTATCGCTAGTGATACCAAATAACTGAATAATCTATTTTTGCCCCTTTGAAAATGTGTTTTTTTATTTAAATTTAAAATCTAAATTTAAATGTCTCAATTTCAAAAAATGTTATGTATGCTTATTTCATTTTTATTACTTTTTATTTTTATGATTACTATCAGGCTTGGACTGGGCCGCCGGGATACCGGGAGATTCCCGGTGGGCCGGTTGGCATAAAAATTGTATTATATTTTTAGTTAGGCTACATTATATTATCCAAATAAAATGTAAATTAAAGTTCAGACTGGTTTGAAAGAGAAAAGAATCAGAGCAAATCAACTACTTGAAAGTGCAAAAGATAAATTTCGTATCAATGTTCACAACATGGTAATGAATCAAGTAATCAGAAGTTTAAAATAGAGATTCTCAGAGCATGGTAGTCTATATGCTGATTTATCTTGTTTAGATCCAAGAAATTTTGCAAAAATTTTGAAAAAAATGCCTAGTAGCAGATTGCAGCATCTGAGTGGGTTGCTCAGAAAGTTTGATGCTAGTGTAACAAAAGATCAGCTTTAAACGGAATTATCGGACTTTGCAAGGAAATGGGAAAGTTTCGAAATAACTCTTGAAGATGAATATAACTTGATATTTGACACGGAAGTATCTCACTGTGTCTCGGACAACATGTAACAATGTAAATCCGAAGAATCTGAAACTGTCTTTACAATCCCAGAAGTGGAAAACAGTGACAGCCACAGAAATAAATGCAAATCTTGCAAAAAATGTATTTTTTGTTGTTATTTTGTCCTCCAGAAGTTTAACTTGCATAATCTTGCGTATTCAAATTTGTTTCTGGCTTAAAAAGTTGTGCTGACATAATCCTCATCACAAGTTGCTTGCGAAAGGTCATTTTCGAAATTGAAACATATTTTGAACAGATTAAGAAATTTGATGAGCCAGTCAAGTTTACAGTCAATCATGCTGATGTCTTGTGAAAAAGACGTTCTTCCGAGAATTAATAACGATGCAATAATTGATGTCTTGGCATCGACTAGTCAAACGATGAAAAAGTTGCTATACTAGTTAATATTGAATAGCGATGGTGTCTACTATTTCTAGACTCCAACTAACAGCAGTGTTTTAGAAATATTTATTTTTATCAATATTTAGGCAGAGAAGATTAAATTTTTTTTTTTATACTTTAAATAATAATAAACAATAATTTTATAAAACGCTAATTATCACGTTGATGGGCTCAGTGACGCAACAGCATTTAAACTACTACTATAAGTTAATATAATGTTTTTTGACCCACTTTTTTTTAGTAATGATGAAAAGTTTACATTAAAATATATAATTTCTAAAAAAATCTCGCCTTAAAGCCTATTTTTATTGTGATAATTAAACTTTTTTAGCTTTTAGTTCAGTGACGCAACCTAATTTTTACAGATGTGTATGTGATAAAAAAACACTTGAATTATTTTTAAAGACTAAAGGTGTTTTCACTCAAGACATATATAATGTCAAAGATTCTTTCTAAACAAAAATATGGATATGTTTTGTTTAAAATATTGCAATAACTTGCCCTCAAATTTTACTCACTTTTTCGAATAATAAAAAGAAAAAACAGTTGCTAACATTCATCAAATTTATCTACTCGGTTCAAATATTTTCTACTCAAAATATATTTTAACAATAATTTTAAGGTGTTTAAACTACAATTAAAGAAAAAAAATCTTTTGAAAAAAGAAATTTTTAAACACAAAATTTCCATCGTGGAAATAGCCATATGTATGTATATATATATATATATATATATATATATATATATATATATATATATATATATATATATATTATTTATATATAAAATTTATGCAACATACAATGAAGTGGGCTGCCTTGACCAATTTTCCCGGGCCGGTTTTTCAAGCCAGTCCAACCCTGATTACTATACCTATAATTATACTTTAAATAAGCAAAGTTTAAGTCTATATTTGCTGAATTTTTTTCCTTCTAGATTGTTAAAATGACACATTGTGCAACGTTTAAAATGGGAGACAGAACATAATTCTCACATGACGATATGTGTAACTTAATAAACGTTGTTTGAACTAATTTTTTCCAGTTGGGTTAACCTCATGAACTTCGATCAAAAGTGATTTTAGATGACGCACTAAGCTTCAGATAAAAATTTATTGAAGTGCAATTCCTATGAAACTGCGCATATATATTTTAGGTAAAACGGTGAATTTTAGAAAAAAGGTAAAAATACATTTTAAAATATTTTTGTTTCAGCTAAGAGAATGAAATATCAATCAAATCATTGAATGCAACTTTTTAGAATAAAAAGATTTTAACAACTAAGACTCGTCCGATGTATCATTATATATTCTTTTGCGAAACTTTTTGTTGGAGATGTTTTTCTTGAAAATGATTGGAGCAATTGCCGATGTATCGTCTGTACCATCACTTGAGGACTCGTTTACTTCATCGTAGTTGTAATCTAAATTGACTTTGTTAACTATAGGGAGGTCTATGTTTCTTGACTTTGTTAATCTAGTTGAATTCGATGCGCTTTCACCGAATTCAAATGTATCCATGACTTGGGTAAATCCGCTGTGAACAGAACTAGAGTTGTCTTTTCGCACTGGAAAATCCGATCTCTCCTTAGGTTTCTTAAATATCGGATTAACTAAGTTCACATTATCGTCCTCTAGCAAGAGTTCGTCGCTCTTTCTTTTCTTTAAAGATTCTAAAAATTCATGAGCTACTTTTCGATTCAAATCATCAGCTGACAATCCATCCTTTCTTAAGCTCGAGCCATCATCTTCTAAACTATTGTTTAAACAAGAAGAACATAAGGTGTTAGAACAAATTTTTAATGTAAATGCTGCAACTATTTATTGAAAATTTGTTATTGTTGCTGATATTATTAAAATTTTTGCTATTTTTAAAGTGGGAAAAGCGCATTGATAAATTTCGAGGACAGTAAATAAGGATAAAAATGGCTGTAAAAACCAGTGACGCAAATGAAAATGTCTACCTATATTTTTGCCATTTTTGTGGATTTAGAACATGATCTGGTACTTGTTTTGGAAGCCTCTTTTTACAACTACCTTTGTTTCTTCCGATTATTTTATTATTATCAAGATCACTCTGACATTCTTGTGATTTCATTGGGTTAGAAAGTGTATCGTAACCAACGACAACATCTTCATGTTTTTTTTCTAACTCATCTAAATGTCCGAAGATCGAATTTATTCGTTTCTTAAATTGCTCGTCCGTATCGTCTTTTTCCGGTTGCATTTTTCAAACTTTTCCAATAAAAAATCAAATAGTAGCGTAACCCAATCCAATCGAATAAACTGACATGTTCAATCTCTTTAGACAATTTTAATAATGAGTAGAATTTAACTAAAACGATTTCTAATTGGAGAATAGAGCACGATCAACCATGCTTTAAAAACAATATTTTAAATATCACGCAGTTCTCCTTCATCATAGAAAAGGTAACATCTAAAGCTATATAAACCTATCTATGGATATCTAATAACTGTAGTTATTATATTTAAAAAAAATAATTTTTGAGAAAGACCACGCACTGAAAATAAAAAAGAAAAACTGGATACTTCTAATTTCTTTTTTAAAATAAGAATATCTAAGTAAGAGTAACTCTTTACAATTTGTAAAATTTGCGTCTTAAACCTTTAAGCCCAATTTTATTGTTGAATTTAGAAATAAAAATTGGGAAACAAACTTTTAACAACCCAAGTTTTATATAAAAAACCAGTCTCAATGACTAAAATAATAAAAATTAAGAATCAAGGTATTTAATATAAATAATACAATAGTTCATTAGTTTTTTTATAAATACAAAAATTACCTTAAAAATATTTGAACATAATTGCTAAATGTGTTAGAAAATAATATTTTAAACTATTTTTTTTTTTTCATTTTACTTTTCTTTGCTTTCATAATCTTTTTTTCTAACTCTTCTTGTTCCTTCATTGCTTCATATTCATCTTCAATTCTTGCAATTCGAGCACTGTACAAGATCAAAAATAAATAAAATATGTAACAAAGGCAAAACAACAATAAGTGTATGTTGCTAAAACATTGTCAAAAAAAAAAAAGATTTTTAATATTGCACACATAAACTGCTTTTTTAATTACTTTGTTTAGATTTTAAATTATTTCAACTATCTGGTTGCCGCCAATAATCAAATAAAAGCATGCTTGTACTAAAAGTATTCTTTAATTAGGGATCGTTTCTACCATAAGTGTTATTATGATCAAGTGTACCAGTAACCAAATTTTTTAGTCTGATCATTTCTTAAAAAAAATAAATGTCTATGCATGTCATTAACAAAAATATTTAGTTTTTCCACCTTCTATAATGGTCAATAATTAATATAAGGGTTCTTAACCAAGGCTATGGCATTTCACCATGATTTTGATTAGTCAAACCTTAAATGAATAAAATAATTTAAGAAACCTTTAAGATGGAAAGAAAAAGTACTTAAGTACCTTCTGGCTTCTTCTTTTTCAATTTGAGAATAGCTTGAATCCATGTTTTTTAAATCTTCTTCATCAGTGTCAGAATATCTAAATATAAATGCTGCTTAACTAGAATTTGCCTAGATAAGAGTTTAAATTGAAATAATATTACAGTCCTACTTTTTACAGATAGCACAGGTTAAGTTTTGGGTAAGAAACTTGAAATTGGTGTAAATTTTATCATTGCACCAGAAATAGTTGGATTTTGTTAGCAGCAAATGTTGGTATTGGAGTGAGATCACAGATCATTAAGTCATAGAGCTGGTCTGCAGTAAAAGGCTCTACACAGTGAGCCTAATAGGTGGACAAAATGGGAAAAGTTTTAGTTGCCTAATCTCTACAACTTACTTAATTTTAGTTTCTATATATCTTAAGCGTTATTTATTGTTAGTTGATTTATATTAAATCCCTTACTTGACTTGGAGACTTGAAAATTGCAATTAAAAAAAATTATAAGTATATATAAATAATTTCAGTGAGATCAACATTGTGTGATATTTCATTTACATCTTTGTTATCAAGAAACCAAATTGCTACAAGATTACTTTAATGTATTCAGAGGTAAGACAATGCATATTGTTACATGAATTTGTCATTTGTATGTTATCTCAGCAATACTTAGAAGATCACATATTGTTACATGAATTTGTCATTTGTATGTTATCTCAGCAATACTTAGAAGATCACATATTAGAAAAAAAAAAAAAAATTCTGGAAAATTTTTTTTCTGGACTGATGAATGATACACATTGACATGTACTGTCTAATATGTATTTAAGTTATACAATGTTTAAATTGAGTTTCCATTGATTGCTTGTCCCCATAAGTCCCCATTCTAATTTTATATATGTTTTAATTTCAAAAATCAGTTGTCCACATAGCATATATTTTAACATGAACATGTCAAATAAAAACCAACTTCAAGTAGATGTGATTGAAAATCAGCTAAAGTTGATGATGCTTCTAATAAAACTAACAAGTGGCTTGCTTGAATCTCATTCATCCAATTAATTAGTTTTTGCTGCTAGTAAGAAATTAAGAGATGAATCAATTGTTATTGCTGCCAAGAAGGTTTCAAACCATTTATAAACCACTTTTATCAGAATCTGATGCTATTGTTTTATAAATTGTTGATGTAATTTCAAATTCACAATATTTTCTTGCACTACTTTTTGTTTTATATTATTGCTAAAACATTAATTAAAAAACAGGTAAGAAGTTATTAAAAAATCTATTTACTCCCTATGTAACTAAGGAAGATATCTGGTTGCTAAGCATCATAGATATCCATAGCAACCAGAAATCAAAATTAATGTCACCATTCAAACTAGAATCCTCAAATTAGTGTAGAGAGTAAAAATGGTCTTTAAATCTTCTCTATGTGATGAGTTATTAACTTTGTCAAGAAAAAGTGAATTCTGGCCCACTGTGCTCTGTTAGGCAATTCCTTGTCAATTTCATAAGACCAGTCATGAAGTTTTGTATTGATTTACAATCCAGCTGTCTATTAAACATGAGTTCTCTTATGATATCAGTTGAACTTTTATTTGCAGTCAAGTTTTTATAGCCTTTTTAAATGATACTGCATTTTGGATTATCATAAATTTTTTTTACACCACATAAAACAAATAATATTCAAGTATTATTTGTTTGCTGTCTTCTAAAAAATTTGTTTTTCTATATAAAACAACTATTTTTTCCCACTAGATGTAGCCATCTTCATTTGGATCATCTACTTATACTATTTTGAAGATTTTCAAATCTATTACTTATTCAACAAAATTGTTGTCACCATAATAAAGATACAGAGGATTGCATGTAAGACTTTAATTGAACAAAAAGTGTAATATAAGTATATACAAACAACGTAAGTATATGTAAATAACATAAGTAAATGTAAATATCAAACAGCAACAAGTAAAGAATCAAAAGCAAACTAATGCAATAGGAAATAAAGCTAAAGTAGAGTTCTACACAGAAATAATATAACAAGGTAACAACACAAGATTAAAAAACTTAAAAAAAAGAATTGAGTAAAAATACCTTGTTCTGTCATAACCAAATATTTTTTTGATATAATGAGATACATTGCCAGACTCTCCAGAATCATCAATGAAATCATCATCTTCTGAATCATCTTCATCAAGATCATAGACTTCATCATAAAGATCTGTCTCAGCCAAACCGCTGTTTCCTGTTTTAATAAATATTATTTTAAAAGATTGAGTAAAAACCCAAAAATGAGTAAATAATACTAACACTAAGCTTAAGATTTGTTTTAAGACAAAAAAATTTAATTAAAAAAAAAAAATTTGCATTTAAAAAATAAATTATTTTTATTTGATAAAAATGATATTAATCAAATACATAAGTTCTCATCTTGATGGATACATACCAGTGACACGCCTCATTTCAAACAATTTTCTTTTTCTTGCCAACATACGTTCTTCCTTTTCAAATTCACTTTCAACATCCGCTGCAGATTTTTTTGAAGTAACTTTAGCACTTTTCTTCTGAGGTAGAACTAATGTTTTTTTAACACCAGCAGTGCTTGGTAGTGATTTCAATGGCAATCCTTTCTTTTGTATGTTACCTTCGCATATTGTCTCAGCAATTAAGCCACGCTTAACAGCAGAACTTGCATTTGGAACAATTTGCTTTTGAGTTAAATTTTGTTTTATGTGCATTTTGTTAACATTGTTTGTTAAATTATTGTTGTTATTTTTTTGACTTTTCGCTAGTAACTTAGAGGTCTTTTTATCTGAACTACCTGGAACCTGGATTATCTTTTGCTCTTTTTTGTTAAGATTTTTCACTTTTACATTTTCATCTGGATCTAATATTTCAGCTTTTTTTTTAGTATTGTTTGAAGTTTTTAAAACACTTAAGTTTTCAACCTTAGCTGTTGTAGAATTATTCTTTGCTAGTGCAGCAAGTTGAGCAAAGCTCATAATATTACTAGAAATTTTCTTAGCCTTTGGTTTACTCTCTATACTTTGAACAGATTTTTGATGTTCTAGCTCACAGGATTTAGAATTTTTTAAACTTGATGAGCTGTTGACTTGCTTTAATAAATTTTTTTCTTTTATGATATTTTCTGCTGAATGATTTGGTAATGTATTATTAGCCTTCACATTTTCAGCAGCTCTCAACTCTGTTTTTTGATCTGAGTTTTTTTTGTTAGTCATTTTTTGTTCCTCTAAAGTCAATTTTTGTTTTTTAGCTGGTTCAGTAGATTGAAGTCGAGCTAAAATCCGCTTTTTACGAGCTTCTATCTCTTTTGCTGAAACAAAAAATGCACTTTAAAGAAAAAAAAAAAAAAAAAAAAGATGAATTATTAACATCAAATCAGGAGTTAAGTTTTTTAAATTAAAGATTAAGCTTTCAGCAAATAACTTGGAATATTTGCTATTACAATCAAACCTTTCATATTATCTGCTTCTG
This sequence comes from Hydra viridissima, assembly GCF_058129835.1. Taxonomy (NCBI): domain Eukaryota; kingdom Metazoa; phylum Cnidaria; class Hydrozoa; order Anthoathecata; family Hydridae; genus Hydra; species Hydra viridissima. The sequence goes on from NW_028324313.1 coordinate 6,410,465, forward strand.
CTTTCTTCTTTGCTAAAAATTTTGCCACAGCAGATGAAGATACTACTTTACTGTCATACTTTTCACCACCAAACCTCGCAGCCTAAAAAACTATTGTAATAGATATATGCTTTCTAAAACCTTTTTTATAAATTAGAATTTTTCAAATTATGTGACACTAAAGTGATACACATTTTAAGTTATAAACTAGAAATAAAACAATTTTCATGAAATTAATAAATACCAATCAATGTTCACCACCTTCTTTTTTGATAGGGAAGTATTTCCCTCAGCAATCTGCAACAGATCTTTAAAGTCCATTGTTACAGTCCTAATATAACTTTAAAGTATCTTGATTATGAAATTACTGTAACTAAAAACATGTAAAAGTTGTAATTACAGTTACATAAATTTGGGGCATGCTCTGTTAGGATCTTATAAAAGAATAAGGCGCTACTCGACTTTCTCCCCCCCCCCCCCCTAATTTTATGATTGATTCTGATAGAGAATTTTATGCTGATTAAGAATCGTATAAAAACATGGGTCTCAAAATCAATGGAAAGTGCTCTAATTCGAAGTCAAAGTTGTAAAAAATCCCACTAAAAACCCTAATATTCGCCATTTTGAAAATACTAAGTTAATGATCTTTTAGCTGACAAAAGCAAAACATTAATAGCATGGTTTTTACGTTAAAAAAGTCGTTAAAGTATGTTTATCTTGCGCAATTTTTTGTGGCAATGAAAATAGCCGTTTTTTGATTTATTAGAGAATAAACTATATTGCAAGTAATGTACTTCACTGTGCACTCCTGAGACCGCCAGGGTAAATTTTGGTTTACTCTAAATTTTTTTGTTTATTTAATATTAATGGATTAAACAAAGTATTTTGAAATAATTTTTAAAATCTAAACTAACTTTTAAACATAGAAATTTTAGATTTAATTAATTAAAATGTCTAAAACAAATTGCGTCATTTTATGATTGCATCATCTATTCTATTTGGTACAAATTATTGCAATACCGATGAAAATAATTACTACAGTTAAAAGCGATCATATAAAACTTATATTTTTTTGTCAAAATGGCCGACGAAAAATGTCTAATTTGTGCATGTTGCTTTATTTCCTTTGGAAAAGGATCACATAAACTTATTAAAGTAACTCCCGCATTACAACTTCACATTCAAAATTTGATTTGGAGAGAATATGATGTAGAAAAAGAGTGTTGTCCAAAAAACATTTGTAATTCTTGCAAGACAAATTTATATGCATTGAACAGGGGTGAAACATCAAAATTAAATGATTGGATTGAGAAAATATCTCAAATAAACAAACAAAAACTCAGAAGATCATCTGATATTAGTGAAATATCTGAACAGATCACAACAAATAATCAAGATATCGTTGATAAAATTGTTAAAAAGATATGTCCTTCTTGCTTTTCTACAATAGGTATGATTTCCTTAAACAAATTAAAAATATTGTATAACTTGTATATTTTAGTTAAAAAACTATTTCTTCAGTTATTAAAAAAAAAAGTAATTTAAATTTAGCATAGAGTCTATGCTAGTCAATGCATAGTCTATGATAGACTTATTAAATATTAGTGTATTGTTTTTATATGTTTTACAAATATAATAATATCAGAGTTTTTTCTACCCTAAATTTCTATTTAGGCAAAGGAATTTCTCACTTTTGCTGTAAAAGTGAAGCTGTAAAAAACCTAATTATGTTGGCTGAAGGTCTTGGAAATGTATCCAGTGAACAAGTTGCTTCTGGAATTCTCAAAATAAAAATGAAAAGAGACGATATTAAATCTGGAGACAAGTTTCCTTTAAAAACCTTTGGAAACAATCTTCTTCTTGTTGTTGGCCCACCTGATAATAAATGCACCAGAACATCCGTTAAAAAGTTATCTCTAGAAACTAAAATGGAAATCTCTAATACTCTAAACCTGAGTAAAAGAAAGACTAACCTACTTTGTAAACATATGCGACAAAATTTAGGGAAGAAAATATTAGAACCTAATATATCAATCAGATAGAGGAGCTGCATAATGTATTTTCAGATTTTTATGATGTCAAAACTGAATCATTCATTTCAGGGGATGAAGAGATAAGTCGTAGTTTAGTATTTGTAAAAGATACTTCTGATTTAATTCTTTATATGATTAATGAAAGAAGTTTGAATCCTTATAGCACTATTGCTAGGATTTCCATTGATGGTGGACAGGGTTTTCTTAAATGCATTATAAATGTTTTTGACCCACTATGTAAACATACAACTTCAGAAAGTCTTGATGATTGTGGTGTAAAAAGATCATTGGTTTTGGCTTTAGTTGAAGATGTTTCAGAGCATAATGGTAATCTTAGCAAACTATTGAAACCACTAGCTCTGAGTGATGTAAAATATTCAATAGCATTTGATCTAAAATGTGGTAACTCTTTATTTGGTTTAAGCAGTCACAGCGGCAAGTATGCATTCTCTGGTGTGAAGTACTCTTGAGAGCAGAAAAAAAAGAACCTTAGGTTCAATTGATACCAACTACAACAAGTTCATTGAAGATGGATGTAAAAAGAATCACATGATGGAATTTAAAAACTGTATTTCTCCTAGAGTTGTGTATCTTGATGAACCTAAAGAAACTTTAGTGGAATATCTCATTACTCCACCAGAGTTACACATTCTAATTGGTATTACTTCTATGTTTGTAAAAATATTAATTACATTGTGGCCTGATTTTGATTCGTGGCTTAAGTCGAACTATATAATCTTTAGAGGTTACCACGGAACTGGTTTGGATGGTAATAATTCACAGAGACTTTTAGATAAATTAGATAATTTAGAAGTTGACCTTTTAAGTGCAGCCTCTATATTACCAAATATGATATTTCTCCAACCTGTAGTTAACTGTCTTAGAAAGTTTTCAATTATTAAAACAAAAGGTTTTAGCATGTTTATTGGAGATTCTATTGCTGAATCAGTTTTAGATTTTAAAAAAGCTTTCGAAAATCTGCAGCTTCATCTTCTGGAAAAGTTTAACTACCAATTAAATATTAGCTGGAAATTTCATATTTTAGTATGTCATCTTGTTCCTTTTCTTCAGCATAGTCAGTTTGGGCTTGGTGTATATGCCGAGCAGGCAGGAGAAAGTGCTCACCACTATCACTATCAAGTATGGAAGCGATACAAGCGTCGTTTGGAACACAATGATTATGCAAAACAGCTTAAGAAAAGTGTGATTGAGTTCGGTATAAACAGTTTCAAGTAGTCCTTTTCTCTCATTTTTTAAAATTTTTAATTATTGTGAACTTTGAAATGATTGAATTATTTTATAAGGAATTTCAATATTTCATGTTAAACTGCTACATTTATTGCTTTGATGTTATATTGTTAATCTAGAATTTATCTTAATTTTATCATAAAAGATCTCATTTTTTCATTTTAAAGTTGTATTTTTTGTAACAAAAGTTGTTTTAGAAGTGTAATATCCCTATAATTTTTGAAAAAAATCCCCGCCCTCTCATATTATCCCCTCCCCCTCCATATGTTATTTTAGGTAAAAACTATTTTTGCAAAAAAGATATGTTTAAAAGTTTGTTTAGATTTTAAAAATTATTTTAAAATACTTAACTAAACCCAATATTAATAATTAAACAAAAAAAATTAGAGTAAACCAAAATTTACCCTGGCGGTCTCAGGAGAGCACAGTGACTTTTGTAATAAATTTTAAAAAAAAATTCAACAGTTTTGTTTCCTAAAAGAAGAACTTATGAAACTTAGTACATAGTTGTTCTATCACATGTAAAATTTAGAAAATGTAACCTTCAAACCGTTTTTTTAATAAAAAAAACCAGCGTAGGATACAATAATAATTATTCATCAATTTTTCTACATTCTCACATTCTACGTTCAACCTTTATTTGAAATCTTCCATTAATTTCATTTCGTTATAACACTTTCGTTACAATACTTTAAAATAATAATGCTAAGGCTTATGGAAACCAGGTCTGTTTATTGCGCAATGTAACGGTAATTAATTTTCGTTAAAAATGAAAGCGTTTTGAAAAAAAATGGCGAATATTAGGGTTTTTAGTGGGATTTTTTACAACTTTGACTTCGAATTAGAGCACTTTCCATTGATTTTGAGACCCATGTTTTTATACGATTCTTAATCAGCATAAAATTCTCTATCAGAATCAATTATAAAATTAGGGGGGGGAGAAAGTCGAGTAGCGCCAAGAATAATTCTCTAAAAAAAAAAAAAAATTGATAATCAGTAAATCAAGAAATATTTTACATTTTTTACTTGGATTATCTCAATTGTTATATTACTCTATCACCTGTTAAGAGATAAAATTGCTAATGCATTTAGATTTTATTATCTTATCTACTTAATATACACACAGGCAAGTGGGTGCTACGTCAATTAGAGAAAGTTTCAATGTAGAGTGTTAAGGTAGAGTTTTATTAAGTATCGAGCTAACTTATATAATTAATTTTATGTGTAGGAGGTATCGCGTATTTTCAAGACAGATACATTATATACATTTGATAAGGTCGATATAGTATTACCCAGTCTTTTTTAATTTAAACTAATACTTATCGGTTCCGATAAATTTACTTTAAGCCTGGGTAACACTATGTCGACAAATAACAACAGCTTTAAAAAATTGCCAAAGCTGTAAAATAACCTATGATATTGTACTTCTTGTATGGTACGTTACGTTTGGTATGGTACGTTAAGTTTGATTATTTTTTAAAATCAATGATTGCTTAAAGTGTTAACAATAGTTTTTAAGTAGCAACTAAGGTTTAAAGAATTTTTAAAAGTTATTTAATAATAAACTTTGAAACTAAATTGTATTTTAAAAGTAATTTTTACTTGTTAAAATTAACAACAAAAATTCAAAAATATTTATGCTAAAAAGTAACAAATTTGCAGTATTCATTTCAACGCAAGAAACTAAATGTGGTAAAAAGTATTCACAATAAACCCCAATAAAAGTATGTATACATATGAAGACTTCACGGGAAGAAACGGCAGGGTCAGATTTTGAAAATTTTGACTTTTTACTCTTTCTAGCTTTACTAACCATAATAGCATACTTTGTATTTGAATTCAAATCAAATAAACGATTTGATGCATATTTAAAGTTTTTCTAAATTTCCCTAAAAATTCGAAACTTATATAGGTTTAAAAGTTTAATAATGACTTATCTCAAAATGAACAAATGTGACCCTGCCGTTTCTTCCCATGGAGTCTTCATATGGTAGGAGCAACTGTGCAAAATTTTTCGAGAGTTATTTAATTTTTGATGATTATTGTGATGAAAAGCGCCCTTAAAAAAAGGTTTAACTTTATTTGGTAGAAATAAAGCAAGAACAATCTAAAATTAGCATCCACAAACAGATTTGTAATTATGGAAGAAAGAAAAGCTTTCAGAAAGTATAAATATACAACCAATAAATATCAAATCAATAAAGCTTTTTGAATGTTAACATTCAAATATAAAGGTAAAAATCATGAGGATCTTTATAAAGGTAAAAATCATGAGGATCGCCGCAAAGCTGTGTGCTTTTTATGTTTACAAAAATGAAAAAGAGAGCTCACGACATTTATTATTGAAAGAGTTCATAAACTTATGAAAAATGACTTGGATTTTAACAATGAAAAGGTTCCAAGAGGATTTTATGATCACGGTCGAACGCTGCTTGAAAATTGAAATCAAAATAAAACAAAATTTTTATTGCCTAAGTTGTTTAACTTTGATTCAATTTATATTGAGCCACGTGCTCGAAATTCTATGAACTAATGTTTGCTTTGCAAGATTATAAAACTAAAGTTTTATGAAAAGCACCCGGTCAAAGGCAAACAAAAAGGAAGAAATGATACATTTTCATCTGCAATCTCAAGAGCCTCATTTTTCAGTTTGTTGCATAAAACTGAAAAATATGCACAAAGTGTCTAACAAAAGTTGGTCGAGGTCGAAGTCACTTTTGTACAGTCGTAAAAAGAGAATAAAATTTGAAAAAATTCGTTTAAAATGATTTAGTCGGAGCTGACCAACCCAGTGGGCACAAGAACGTTTTGCAAACGTTTTTTAAAGGTCCCATGAAACGTTTTTTAATGGTTTTTTGAACGTTTAAATGAAACGGTGACCGGACGTTTTCCTAAAAACGTTTTTTGAACGTTTTCTAAGCGTCTCACAAAAACGTTTTTTAATGGTTTTTTGAACGTTCATATGAAACGGTGACCGGACGTTTTCCTAAAAACGTTTTTTGAACGTTTTTTAAAGGTCTCACGAAAACCTTTTTTGATGGGTTTTTATTTTATGTAAATGAAACGTTTTAACCTTTTCAAGGATTATCCTAAATGCATTTATTTAAGTATAAGTTATTTCAGTAAATAAGTTATGTTATGCAAAAAAAAAATCTTTTACAAACGAAAATTTAGGAGCAACAGCCTAGATCACGATAATTTAATAAATTTCTAAAAGTTTAATTTTTTGTTTATTTAAAATATAAGCATACAAAAAAAAAGCATACATTTACAAATAAGCCTACAAAAACGTTATAAAATAATTGTTATGCAATTCTGTCAAGAGCTCTCTTCAAATGATCTTCAACTTATCGACCGAATCGAACTTCGTTGTATGTGACACCAGTGTTTCTAAAAACAGAACTACTATAGAAATCTTTCATAGATTTCAACTAGCACATATAAAGGGTGTTACTTGAACACACATTTATACTCATGGTAAATTCTACACTTCACTTTTAGTTTATTTAACAAGTTTTTTAACCTTGTTATAATTTGATTATGTAATAAAATAAAATAAAAAAGCCTGATGAAAGTTCCTCATAACAATAAATTCAAGTGATGCTTCATGGGTAGTTTTTTAAACTTGATGAAAAAAAACTTCATATATTATTTATTAATATTGGAAATACTTTCAAACTTGATAAAAAATATTTATTTACATAAAATGTTTAATAAAACCAGATGACATTCTTTGATAAACTTACATTCAGAAACTTTTTGCACTTTAATAATAGGACTTGCTTCTCTTATGTGCAAATAACTGTGACATGTTGCACTGTTTCATTCAAATATGAATAGAAATAGCTTCATACATTTATTAAAAAATTTATTTATCTAATATTTTTAACTCAAACATACCTTGCATTTATTTGCTTGTAACAATGTCTGCACCTTTGATACTCATAATACTCATCAAAATTAGGTTCAATGAAATCATTAATAAATTTCGTTTTTACTTCTATTTTTTCTCCATACACTAAAATAGTAATTTTTATCTCATTTACATTTCATATATATATACTAATTTTATTATAAAAAACGCCCTTTAAAATAACTTAAATTTGGTTGAGATTGTTTTCTTGCAACTATTTCTTTGCTACTCAATACTGAGAACATATGCACAAAAATCTTTGTATTATATTATATCTATAACAGTAACAAATACAAAAACTACAAGTTAGAAATTAAATGAAATGCACTAAATTGTTGTAAAAAGTGAATAACTTTATTTTAATACTTTATAATAAAATGTGTATAACAAAAACTAAAAAATGTAAAATTTCATACATTAAATAAAAAAAACAACAAAAAAACTGCTTTTATATTTATATATAAATATATATATAATTTTTATAAAAATTATATATATATATATATACTTCACAATAGCAGCGCTATTAAATGCACTTGAGATATTTGATATTGTTGTTTTAGGTTGAAAAAAAAACCTGTTAAAGTAGAAAAAGTATGCCTGATGTCACTCTAGTGTGTGTGTATATATATATATATATATATATATATATATATATATATATATATATATATATATATATATATATATATATATATATATATATATATATATATATATATATATATAATTTTTACCATTAAATGTCAAATTTAAATAAAAAAGAAATTAATTTAGAAGATTAAAAAAAGTTTAAAAATTGTAAATAAAAGGTGTTTAATTGATAAATTGCCTGCCCAAACCAAAACCCTCAGTCAATGTAGCAAGACTCCTTATATGTTCTAACTATATATCTGTATATATACATATGTATATTTATGCATTTATTTAAAAATATGTATATATATTTATTATAAATTTATTTTTATACATTGATGCTTATTATATATCAAAATACAACAATCACAAAAGAAATATATAGGCTATGCAGTTATCTATCTACTTTATTATAGCTATATAATACCATAATACAAATTAATAGATTAATAATTCTACTATAATAATTTACTTTATTAATATTATAATATTATATAAAAATAATTTTATATGACCAGATAAAAAATCATAAAGTGTATAACAGTTATATTTAAAAAAGTTTTATTAAAAAAACTTGTAGAGCATTTATATGAAGGCATTCCATGTTCTTGTAAAGCATACACATGTGTAAGTAAATGATTACAGTTTGTAAGATAAGGGTTGTGAAGCCATTTTTATAGGTCCTGCAAAAATATTATACGAAGTAAAAATTATTATTAACTTAAGAAGTTTTTAAAATGTTTTTTAAAGGATTTAATTTCCAATCGTTACTCGGGCAAACATCAAACATTTCTGTGTCCTTAGGAAACATCCATGTTCTGTACTCTATTTTTTTTCCCATTATTTTTCATGCATCCTATCAGGAGTTCAGTTTAAATGATTTCTAATCAACTTATACACCAAACTATATTTTGTTTGTGAAACTTTTAACAACAACAGCAACAAAGAATTCTACATAAATTTTTTATAAACTGCGTTTAACTTGCTCGTGTAAAGGGTGTTACATATACACACATTTATAAAAGTAATTTATTGAGGGAAAATCACACTTTAAACATTATGTTAATAATTTTACAAAAGTAATATAATTAATTACAAAATTTAAAAAAATTTAAATTTGAAAAAAATAAAAAAAGTTATTACTTTAAAAGTTTTAAATTCCCAGTTCTTAGGTAGTCTTTTTTAACTTGTAAAAAAAATAAATAATATATTATTTTTAACTTATTAAAAATACATACATATTTTTTAACTTAATCAAGATAAAATGTTGAATAAAAACAGAAAAATTACAATTAACACATTTTTTGACAAACTTATATTCAACAACTTTTTACACTGCAATATATGGACTTACTTCTCTTATATGCAAACAAATGTGATATGCTACATCATTACATTCAAACAAATGCAAAAAAAGATCATTTTTTATCAACTAAATAGTCTACTATAATCTAAATAGTCTAAAAAGTCTACTAAATTTACAGTCATTTTTTAAATTTTAAATCTTCAATAATACTGCGTAATAAAGAATTTTTACTTAGCTAAAAACATGTAAGTGCTCAATAATTTTATAGAAATATTATCCTATGAATGTCATTATGGAAAAAAAGTGTTTTTACTTGTACATAGGTTGTAAAACTGTTTCTAGCTGGAGTAGAACAGTCCTCCTAGAAATAGCTACATACATTAATAATAAAAATAAAAAAATAAAAAATTTTTATAATTCAAACTTACCTTGTAATAGGTTCTGACTATTTTTATGTAACTACAATTGCTTCCTTGTTGCTTATATTTGAGGATGGTAGTTTAACTTTAGTTATGGCAGTTTAGTATATACATACATACATACATACATACATACATACATACATACATACATACATACATACATACATACATACATACATACATACATACATACATACATACATACATACATAATATATAATATATATATATATATACATATATATATATATATATATATATATATATATATATATATATATATATATATATATATATATATATATATATATATATATATATATATATGTGAGAAGTGAGAAACCTCAAAAATTAACTTTGCTTATATGCTTACATATATATCTTTGTTGTTCAAATTTGTCTAATATTACGCATGCGCAGTTAGTCGTTTACAGTTTTCAAAAAGCGTTTTTTAAAGGTTTTTCTAAGGTCCCGCAAAAGTAATAAAAAAAAGTCTTATTAAAACGTTTATCAAACGTTTTTAAAACGTTTTACCAATATATTCGACGTTCAACCGACCATTAAACGTTTACTAAACGTTTGCAAAACGTTCCTGTGCCCACTGGGAACAGTCATTGCCATAAAAGAAGGATCACCTTAGAGTGGTACCATTAAATGATCTTTTTTTTGTAATTATATGACTTATGATACAATATGTTCAGCTAAGCAACCGAGGCATATATCTCTTTTTCATTAAAAGACTTGGGTCTTTATGAGTATTTTTTTGTTTTGATTTATAAAAAGTACATTTTCAAACTAAATCAGTTTGTAAATAAAGTTACTCTTTGATTTGCTTAGGACAGTCAAAAAGTATAAAGATTTACTTTCAAACTCAAGACATTCTCTATGTTCAGTTCTAAAACGGCTTTTCTAACACCAAAATGAGGAAACTGGGATCTACTTTTAACAAGTCAAGGAGGGTTTAGACTGGTTGAGCCAGAAATTTAATGGCGGAAGGAATGAAACTTGCTGAATTCTTTACGCTGCCAAAAGTCAACATTTTAAAAGAATAACACAGCCTTGACAAGACAGTCAAAATAAGTCTTGCTGTTATTAACGCATAAAAGGAAATCAAGGAAACATTCAACCCGCGAAATAAAATCCTCAAATTACTCAAAACTTCAACAGCTCGAGACACTGGAGTCAAGTGCCAATTAATCACTGCGACTGTAGAAGAAGTTCCAAACACATAGGCTAAGAAAAAAATTTTTCAATACAGGAGTCTTAAGAACATTTAGAAGTCTGAAGACGGATCACAACAGTTTTGTTGCTGCTGGATCGAAAAAAGCAAAGCCAATGAATTCAACTACCTGATCAAATCTTTGTTCGTGCCTTAAGACTTGTTCTGGTTTTTATCCGGCCAATGAAGCTCCATCTTTTTTTTGGGGGGTAAATGGCCATCTTTTCAGGAAGCTTCTATAGTGTAGGCCAAAAGCAAGAGACTGGCCTGCAAAGCTAGGCGTTTAAACGCAGCCATATCACTGTGGCTAATTTACTGGGACTGAGTGCAGAAACCTATTAAAAAGTATTAACATACTTTAAAGAATAACTAAAAAATTCAACTCATTTTAAGCTTTTTTTTTTTTTTTTTACTTCTCCTCGGTTCCAATACCAAGTCGAAGGGTGGGATGTTCGACGCTTAAGTACATCACCCCGTTTAACGTCTTGGCGACAGAAAATGTCACACTGACAGATCGCTGTATATTTACAATTATATATATTTATCATTCACCTCTGTTACTAGTCACTTCTTTTCATATGTATAAGTATTTGAAAGCCATTATATTTTGACATTAACTGGTCATTTTCTGTAAGATTTTCACACAATTTATTTACAAAGATGTTTGTTCTATATTTACGAAGACGTTTGTTCAAAGTTTACACGTTCAAACGGTCTTCCATTCAAAGTGATGTAGTTTCTGAGAGCTTAGAAACCGTAGAATAATCAAAAACGCATTTCTTAAGCATCTAGAAAAGAAAATATCGAGCTCTAAAAAATTTTTCGGAAATCAAAAAATAACTTTTTTTTTTCACCTTCTATAGATAATATTTTTTATTTTTTAATTGAATTTATCGTTAGGGTTGCATACAAATTTAAGACCCAAATTAGTGCCATATCTTGTTCCGATAGCTTCCTTCTTTCGCATTATTATTATCATTATTATTATTATTTATTATTATTATTAATATTATTATTATTATTATTATTATTATTATTATTATTATTATTATTATTATTATTATTATTATTATTATTATTATTATTATTATTATTATTATTATTATTATCATTATTATTATTAATATTATTATTATTATTATTATTATTATTATTATTATTATTATTATTATTATTATTATTATTATTATTATTATTATTATTATTATTATTATTATTATTATTATTATTAATATTATTATTATTATTATTATTGTTGTTATTATTATTATTATTATATACATATTATTTCACAAATTTTAGAAACATAAAAATCATAACATTTTGACACAAAATTGTAAAAATTGAGTAATCGATAAACAAAAGTCATGAAGTTTAGATTAGTTTTTGTTAACCCGGCGTTTTCTTAAAAACCAAGTAAAAAAGGCAAGCTTTGAATATCAGATAACACAAGAGAGTTATTTTAGCAAATTTAATAACAAGGTTTTCTTAAGCAGATAACTAAAATCAATTGAGCTGTTGCTAAATATTAAAATAAATTCAAGGAAACTTCAGGATTTATTTTTTCATCAAAATACGCTTAGCCACGAAGCCAAGTTAGCCACGAGTTTTCAGGTTTGCTTCGGCCTAGTGATTTTGAACTATAGAATTATTCGCTGACCATTAGCGAAGGAAAAAAAATGAACAATTATTGTTATTATTGTTGCGTAACTCTTTTTGATGTATTCTTAATAAAGAGCATTTTAAACATAGCATGGTTTCTGTTAGAACGTTTTATTTTTATTTTATAAGTTAAACTTTATGACTGTTGGCACCCAGACAAGGGCTATCATCTGGAATGGAGTATTAGTAACATATCTTTTTGAGTTTTAAGTCATTTTTAACCTCTTTCTTTGATGATGCACGTTTACCAAATTTAACTGTGTATCACCATTGTGATAGCTCGCGATACGAGCAAACATTAGAAATGAAGTGTAAAAAGCTATTCAAAATTCATTAAGTTTTTGTTAATAACACGCCATTTCATTAAGTGCTCCTATCTTTAATTGATTTCACTGCACCATTTTATTATACGTCATAATCGTATATTGTATATTATTATTATGTATGATCATTATGGTTTTGGTCAGGCCTTTCTTTTCAACGCTAATGAGAATTCAAATTATCGATATTAGCAACAATTTTAAAGCAAAATATTTTTTCCTAAACGATTACGACTGCATTTAAAACTGTTTTAAACTTAATAGCTTGTTTTCTGATATTTAAAATGTTTTGCTAAATAATATTTCAAAAATTCAAAAAACGTCATCAGACGCTTAATAATATTTCTAACGAGCTCAAGGAGAAGTTGAAAATGAAAACATTTTCTCAGAAGAAAGAAAAGTGAAAAGTGAAATAATTTAAATTGGAATGAACAAGTCAAATACTTAAATTACAAAGATCGTAGGATCTTTAATGCGAAGATACCATCTTTATTAAGATTAAATTGCTAATTGGTTAATAGTGAAAAAAACAACAACAAACAAACAAACAAATAAAGAAAAAAACAACGGGAAAACAATCCAATTTTACAAACTTTAAAAAGTGACTCAGTTTTGTCCTTGTGATTTTTAATTAATATACTTTTTGAAATTACTGCTCATTTATTGCGATTTATTTTGTTCTAAGATGTCATAAAAAGCTACGACAATAGTTATGTATTGCGCATGCTCTAAGCAAAAATCAACTTTTCTGGAGATTGGCTTTAAATCAAATATCTATGTGCAAGCCTACTTATTTAATGATGTCCATTACTAATGTTCGTACAACACGTGTTCGTACAAAGCGTGTTTTGATCGGCTTATACGGGTTTAACTTTTTGGTTATAAAGCAACTCGAATGAGTTTATGTTTTTAGAAGATGGCGACTCCAACGCTAATTACTGGCACCCTTTTAAGATTTTAATCAAATTAATGCAAATTCGCAATCATCGATTGTTAATACAGTTATAAATGAAATGTGTGTGATGGTGGAATATACCTTATTTTAAGTTTAGAAAAAAGGCATCGCTGCCTTTTCTTACAAATTATTCCATGCAACTTAATTCCATGCATCTTAATTCCATGCAAGGAGGCAAACTTTTGTTTTAAACTCTTAAAACTTAAATTAAGAAAAGTATGCTCGTTATACTGATTTGTATATAGATGAAATATTTGTAATGCCTAGCGTTATTTGAAAAGAATGAAACACACCTAGCCTGCTGTGCATTTTAAAAAAAAAACGTTCTTTTAATAAATTTTAACGGATAGTTGCTGTCAAAGACGATGCATAATATGTAATGCTTAACACAAAATCAACAAAAAAAACCTTATTTCATTATGAAGTTTATAGAGGACTGCCCTTTACATTTAATTGCTATTATTAGGTATTGTTATGCTCTTATTTTCTTAGCTGTTGAGATGAAGAAAGGTTTACAAAGGCTATAGAAACATCAAGCAAAGCTTTCATAACTTTTCTTCATATTGATATAGTTATAAATAATAATTTACATATAAAATAATATCTAACGTCATATAAAACATTCTTATCACCTAATCATTGATATTACTTACCATGCATCGCGTAAATTAGAATTATAAACAGCGCATGAAGAGATTCATGCCTTTTTTGATTTGATTTTTATACTTCGCAATTCGCAAAACAGCGCTTCTAGGTTAGCTCGGTATGCCTAACATTCATTTTTGATCGGTCACCGTCCAACTAGTTCCTGGATTCGCTAAAAAGTTTCCATTATAAAGGGAAACATTTAAGTTCTTTCGTAAAAGCAAGAAAGAACACCTGCCTTTCGCTCACGCAAAAATTTTAAAAGAAAAAACCAGTTTGTTTAACAAAATGCAAATGAAACGTCATTTGGATGATTCAATCTTGATAAATTGAGATATTTGCAGATAAAATACCTCGCATTTCAAAATAGTATCAAGATAAAAGCTCTCCAGCGTTCTATTCCGAGTATATTTCAAAATGCATTCTCATCGCCGTTGCATTTTCATTTATTTTTTTCAGTGCGTATACAAATAACAAATAACAATCGATCTTCATAGAATAGCATCTAAGAACAAGATAATTGTTTTTTTGAACATTTCTTTTATTTAGTAATCACTAACGTATCTAGGTAAGATGATGAGAAGATAACACAACATAAATAATCGACATTTCAAAAAATGAGCTGCAAGAAGCAGCATATAAGCTGGTAAATGTGGCAAAATTCAGCAAATACACTTTTTAAGTAATAACATTAAAAATGAAATTTAAACTAATAAAAAGAAGGCTTTCAACAGGAGACATCAAAAAAGAAGAAACAAAAAAGGGCATGAAAAAGCAAGATGACCTCAAAAAAAAAAGCATGGAACCAACTTTATCATCTCCACAAGAATCACCCATCTGTTCGCCGCAAGTGCAACCAAGATCAAGAGCTAAATCCTTAGAAAGTATTGGAGCCAAGTCGTATTTTAAAAGTCCCAAGTTTTTACGACGAAAGAAAGACGATGAGAATATTTCTAATGCAAATCTTGTTTATTCAACGTATACTGGTAATTTTGAACCTCTAATTGCTACTCTGGAGAGGAAGCGGCGGGGAGAGTTAATAGATAGTTACGAAGAAAACAGAGTACTAAAAAATAACCCTGTTAAAAAAGATTACCTAAACGAAGTACACGAACAAAAGATTTTAGAAGATGTGAAAGAAGAAGATTTAGATGCGCTCAAGGAGCTATTGTCAGAGTTTGTAGGTTAGAATTCTTTGTGATGAAATTTTCAGCAAGTATCTTTAAGCTAATTTCGTGATCGGAAATCTGTCATTAAATTCTTTTATAAAATATTTATCCATTTAGTTTACGTTTATGCATAAATTTGTAAAGTTGTTAATTATTTGTAACTCATATTGCATTGCTATGTCAAAACTATGGATTATATTGGAGAATACCGGTAAAGAGCTAAAAAAATCTCTAAAAAAGAAATTTAATCTATTTAACATAAGCAACTTTTTAAAAGATTTTTTAAAATCAGAACAGCTCCCTTTTGGGGTTCTCATCATTCTTTTACAATCTTTGGAGTCTCCTTTCTGTCCGCTAATACATAAAACCAGTGATGCACACACAAAAAATAGATGGAAACTACATTTATATTTTTTTGTGTATCATTTTGACGGCCTGTTTTTTTTCTTTTTTAAAATTAACATTGTTTGATGTCATTGCAAAAATATTATAGCTAATACGAACTAGTCTTAATAAACTTCTATTTAGGATCTGGCATTTAGAGTAAGCTTGTTTATTTATTTTCAACTATTGTTAAAGACTAATTCTTTGTTTTGGGATACAAAATAATTCTATTAGAAGCCTATTCAAAAATTGCTTAAATTGCATTTAGTCAAAATTGCAGTTTCTTTATGATTCTTATATATGGCTTAGATGTGGCGCTTTGTAAAATGATCATTGCAGCAATGCTAAAAAATTATATGTGCTCATATTTAAGATAATAAACTCTTTTTCATATTTAATTTTACTTTAATTACCTTAGTATATGTAAAAGATACATTTGGTTAGGTAAAGTAATATTTTTGATTTGTGCAGCAATCAAAAGGAACTTTGGAGTGAATATTTTCATAACATCTTCATTAAAAATTTCCCATAGACTCATTTTAAAGAAACCCTTATTATATGTATTACATGTCTTAAATGTACTTTATGTAATCCCTATTTTTTTATGATTAGATTAAAGAATTGATTCCAGTTTTTTGATTTTTTTGTTGTAAATTTGTTTAGATGTAAACGACAACCTCATTGCACCTGCATATGATAATTTCAATGCACTGCCATCTCCAAAGCAACCTCAAACCCCCAACTCAACTCCGAATCAATTCCAAACAACTGGAGAGATAAATAATTCATCGAGTCAAAGTACGCTGATAAACACATCAAATTTAGATGATAGTCTTATTGATAAACTACTTGCTTTAAAAAAGGACAAAGAAATGAACAACGACAAAGACAGCGAAAAAAAGAAAGAGAACCAAGATCACGTGCTTATTAGTAGTAATATTTCAGCGAGTTTGAAGACAATAAGTTGCTCAGATAATGGCGGCCAGACGTCGGAAAAAGTTTTAGAGAAAACTGAGAAATTAAGCTTAGAAGCACCACAAAAGTTGCCTCAGGACCTTTGTACCATCGATTCTGGAATTACTGGTATTAAAATTACGATTAATGATGGACAGAGGTTTGAGGACGAGTACACTTACACCTCTGGAGGATTATCTCGTTCAGGAAGTGTTGACTCGCTTTTAAACGAGATGGACGATTTTATTACACAAAGTGTTAGCAAAGAGATTGAGCGGGATTTTAATGTTCATGACAAGACTAAAATAATGGAGTATACAATTACTGGAAAAATTTCGCCAAAGAAAGAAGTTTATAAAAACTATGTAATTGATAAAAAAAGTTTTATCCAACCTTTGACAAGTGATCATGCGAACACAATGAAAAGTCATTCATTAGATTTTAATTACCCATCTGAACGAAAAGGTTCTTTAAAAATGGTGAACACGTTATCTCCCGAAAAGACGGTGTCACTTAACAATAATATACCCAATGAAGAAGGTAGTTTAGAACTAATGGAGTTAAACCAGGTAAAACAGATCATTCTTTTATGTGTAAAGAAACATAAACAGGTTTTTCTTTTATGTAAAAAACTTTTACTTTTGTTGTATTACGGTTAAAATATTAAAAATAAAAAGTTTTTTAAAGCAAACTTTAATTAAATTTTATATAACGAAATATTTTGTGGACTACATTATAAATTGTTTTAAATTATTGAATTTTTTTTAATGCTATGTTTTTAATATTGTTTATAGTTATGCAGTATTGCATTTTATAAATTTGTACTATGTAAATATCAATAGTATTTACTAACTTTTCAATAAAGTATTAACTCTTCGTATAATTATTAGATAAATCTGGATTTGAAAGGAAGCGAAAGAAAAACGAAAACTAATTTAGTCGCTGAACTCAATTCAGATACCTCTAATACCATGTTGAGCTATGAGTCAGAAACGTCTTGTAATATAAAACAGATGAACGATGAAACAGAATTGACGAACTCTTCCGATGAGCTCGAAATTTTGGAATATTCCCCGCCAAGTTCGGTTGAAAAAAAACACAGTATTGACAAAGAAGGCAATGGATATGTAATCTTCGCATCAAAGTTAGCTGATTATATAATCCAAGATTTGAAAAACAATTTTAAGAAGCTAGCTCTAGACTATATTCAAAGCATATCAAGCAAACGTCAAAGCCTTGATGAAAATATTGGAGATAAAGTAACATTTTCCAATACTTCCACAGCGAAACTAACAAATGAAGTTGTTAAAAGTAAGTTGATGTTCCACCAAAATGAAATCAATCCAGAGACAGAGTTTAATGAGTGTTCAAAGAATACGATCAGCGAACCTGATCCGAAAAATGACAATTTAATACAACAAGATCAAAACGAACCTTTTTTAAAATGCGAAGTGGAGAATATAAACTTGAAAACTAACAAAAATAAGGACCAGAATGAAAATATAAAAACCGGTGACTCTTTGAGCGATGCAGTTAACATTTTAAACGAATTTAGCGAAGAGTTGCGTTCAGAAGAAAACAAACCAGTCGTAAACGTGGGCGGTTTATTGGAGGCGCATTCTTATGTACACGAAATAGTAATTCCGATAACAAAGTCCATTCCTTTAGAAGCTACAAGAAGCACTCAAAAAGTTAGTTATACAACTGAAATAATGAAAAGTAAAGTTGTTCAGCATCCAAGGTTAATAAACATTTCAAAAGAACTTCATTACGGAAGTCTTTCGTTTGATTCAGATATAGAGTGCAATGAGAATGGAGCGGTCATAAATTGTTCTGAGGGGGGTGCTGCTATAAAAGAAAATATCTCAACAGACAAAGTTGAACTGAATGGATTTGATGAAACTGTAACGAAATCTTTTCCTAATCTCCAGAGTTCAGTAGGAAGTTTAACTGAAGAAAATGACACCAACAATAAAGTAGTCACTCTTCACAAAGATTCAATACCTTTACTGGAAGAAATTCTCCAGTCAAATGAAAATCTAGTTGAAGAACCACAGCTCGAAAAAACTCTATTGGTAGAAGCTCACTTGGACGAAACATCGATAAAAGAACCCCAAATAGAAAAGCATCTGGTGGAGCAATTTAACGAAAGAGAAAGTTCAGAAGAAGATAGATTAGTGGGAATAACTCCCGTTGAACAAACTGCATCAAATGATTGGTTCGAAAAACCATTTCTAAAAATCCCAATGGAAGAAAATCAAGTGAACGGAACTTCAGCTGAGAAAGCAAAAATGGAAGAAACGTCTGATGATAGACTATTATTGAAAGAAACATCAGTCAAAATAACCTCCCTTACTGAAACTCAAGTGATAAAAACTCCTGTGGAAGAAACGCCTTTGGAAAAGACATATGAGAAAGACACTTTAGCAGAAAACGACTCACTAGAAACTCTATTAAAGAATTCAGAAAAAACTCCGGTAAAAGAAGCCCATGTGGATGAAATTGCAGTTATAGGAACATTGTCAGAAGAAATTTCAGCTGAACATATAGATGAAGAAACTTCTAACCCTCAGTCAAATGTAGTTCCTTTGAATAAAGTTACAGTAAAAATAACAGCAAAAGACAATTTATTTAATGCCTCACAACCCATTTCGGATGTTAATGACGTCCTTCCAATAGAGTTTAAAGGTATTAACAAATTTTAAACAATTTGATTTTAACCGGTAAACGAAATGATCATATTGTCATTTTCATGTTTTTATACGAATTTCTTAAAATCTTTTATTTCTTTTTACTTATGTATGTTACTCATTGCATGGTATTGTACGGTATTGATTAAAAGGCTTTTATTATATATATATATATATATATATATATATATATATATATATATATATATATATATATATATATATATATATATATGGTAAGAAATCTTTCACTTACAATTTGTAATAAATTTTTTCTACCTGTTTTGGTATTTTTTTGTCATAATGCAGAAGAAAATGACAGAAATGATGATGACAATCTCAACAAATATACCGAAAATCAACAAAATTCTTCTGAAGGAGATGGGAACTTGTGTAAACAAAATGATCTTGCTGATACAGTATCCGATTCAATGAACTCACCAGTACATGAAATCTCATTAGTCCAACTTAAAAAAGAATTATCAAATGATATTTCCTTGAAGGCTTTGACTTCTCAACTATCTGCCGACGAGTTTGACGATGTTGATAGGTTCAATACACGTAATATAATATCTGAAGGCGAAAATAGAATCGAAAATATAGAAAATGAAAATAACTTAAAGAAATTTGAAATAATCACGAATACCAAAGACAATTCTCTTGAAAAAACTGAGAAAACATTTGCGGTAGAAAATACCAATAAAATTGATGACGTTGAGAAAAATGAATTTAAGAAACTTGAAATAACCATGAATACCGACGACGACTCTCTTAAAAAGATTGAGGAGAAAACTTTTGCAGTAGAAAATACTAATAAAATTGATGACGTTGAGAAAAATGAATTTGAAAAACAAAATACAACAAATGAGGCGAGCCTCGGAAAGACATTCCTGTCATCTCGGGTTGAATCTCAAGAAAAACGGGAAGAAGTAAATAATTTGTTGTCCAGAAGAGAAGTCTTAGTCAGACAACTCTTAGGAAAACTAGCCTCTCAAAAATTTTCGGATGATATGGGCATACATTCTAATCACAACGAAAATGAACTTATTGAAGACCAGATTGTACAAGAAAGGAAATATAAAAAAATTGAAAAGCGATCAAAAACATTTGATGTCTCTAACAAAGAAGAGATTCAAGAAAAAATTTTGTCAAAATTGAAAAAAAATAAAAAAAATAAAATATCCAAACGACCCGCTATTTACAGTTCGGCAAAAAGTTTTGACTACGGATCAAGGAAATCAATTTATGAAGAACATGAAGAAGAAGATTATGAATACGTAAACGAAAAAGCTAAAAAAATTTCAAATATTGCTTTTCTTATTTTAAAAACGTGCCGCGAAGAAATGGAAGATAATGAAATTGAACACCCTGTTATATTAGAATGCGATCAAATGATGATGCCAACTGAAAATGAAATCGAATCACAAACTTCTTCAGACTTAATTACAAAACAGGATAAACAAGACGAGAGACCTGCCTTAAATCTCTCTCCTGAATTAAAAGAAAAGAGTAAACTGGTCTTTGATTCTATAGAAGATAATATTGAATATATTTCGTTAGTTCCGGAGGAAACCGTCATTGACTTTTCGAAAGTAATGGATTTTAATACGTTTAATGAAGAAATTATAGAACAAAATAAATGTATACAACACTTAGATATTATGCCTTCAATAAATGTAACAAAGGATACAGATCTCACTGAAACAAATCCTACAGAAAATTGTACCAACGTCAAAGTATTTAAAAATTTAGTTGATGAACGCGTTTCATCACCGACTTATCTTGTTGCAGATAAAGCAGTTGATTTTGGTATTTTAAAAAAATCGAACAAAAAATCGTTTGTTAAAGCTAAGAGTCTCTCACATATGGACGAACCAAGTTCTCAAAAAGACAACCATGGAGTCTACAAACTGAGCGATTGTCCACAAATTCACGACATTGAAACAATCATTCCCTTGGATACAGATCAAACTGAAGCAGAGTTAAAGAAAAATAAGTTTAACAAATTTTTGGAAAGCGATGAGGAAAGTCAACTTTTGGCAAGAAAAACATTTGAAGAAGAGAAAAACCATGACAACAACCCTAAAGTACGTCACCAAAAGTTTTCGAGACCTTCACTTGAAAATATAAAAGTATTCCCTGACGTCAACTTACAGAGTCAGGTTCTCAGATCAATACACTTGGATGAAGTAAATGGAACTGACAAACGTTTGCAAGATGCTGATGAAAGTGATGATAAATCAAAAAATGAAATTGATGCTGAAATCCTAGTTAAGAACGGACTAAAGACAGAAAATATTGACTTGAATGCAGGTTTTCACAAAGGCGACTTTGATTTGCAAATGTTTTCGTCAACTTTCGATATAGATGATAATGAAGATCACGCGTACGAAAATCAATTTAATAATCAATTGTTGGATTTTTCAAATGAAATCAGAGAAAAGAACTACGCATGCGAAAAAGTGACGTCTATTACAAAGCCGACAGTGAAAGTTATTGGAATAACGCCGAAAGCAACGGTTCGTTCAAAGAATGTGGTTATAGAAAAAACCAGCTTTAAATCAAAAGTGACGGTCTTACCAAAACTCCATATCAAAATTAAAAGTGGAACGTTTTCGAATTCTAACACAACTTCAGAAGATCAGACAGTAAATTCAAGCATTCAAGAAAATGAGTTAAAAGCTGCTGATTCAGAACATGCTCCAAATAAAATAAATGCTGATCAAACGGTAACTGATTGCTGTGACGAGAATTCTTTTAAAACTCAAAAAAATTATTCCAAAGACGATGACGATAGCAACTTATCAATACAGTTGAAATCGGTAAATAGGCCGCAAGTGGTAACCGTCGAGTTAAGGTCTTCTGGGCAAGTAAAAAGTCGATCAAAAGTAAAAATTTCCAATGAAAACTAGGGTGATCAATTAAGTTGATCACATGATGAAAGTAGAAAAACCACCAGGGGTTGCTCGTTAGAAAAATATTAGGACAGATTTTTCTAGATTTTGGGAACTGTGTCGCTTCGTATCGAACTAGTTCATTTAACAAATGTGAGGCTATTTTTTATGACGTAAAAGATCTTTTTTTTTCTGAGCATTTTTTATTAATAACTGATTAAGTGTTGTTTAGTTCATTTCTAATAAACGAAAATTATAACCCATTATACCAATCTTTAGCACACATCTTAGTATTTTTAAAATGCTGAAAATTTTCCACGGTATAAAAAAATAGGATGGTAGGTATTAAAGGTTTATCAAAAGTTATGAATAAACATTGCATTATATTTGCGTTACATCACCAACATGATACTTAAGTTATGAACGACGTAATAAAACTTGATAATGTCTTATACAATATAAAAAGTTTGTGCAAATTTTTCTGTAATACTCATTACTTTAAACTAGCTTTAAAATGCGCCCTACAGGTCATTCAAGTGATTGATAGCTGAAGAGTATGCATATATATGTATATATATATACAAGTATGTATATATACATGTATACATACACGTCTATTCAACATATATTGCAATAGTTTCTAAGATCTGCCCACTTTTGAGAGGAGACTTAGTAGTTTACTAAATTAGATATTCACTTAAATTTTTTTTTGCAAAAAGGTTGTAATAGTCATAAAAAATTAAGAACTAAGACTGCTGAGAGTTTCAGAATTTTAAGAAAAGAAAGGGATTTTTTGGCAAATTTGATTAATTGTTGATAGTACTCATTTTGAGTAAGAAATTCAGCATTTGCTGTCAGTCCTGTAAATTACAGAGCACTTGAAATTAAAAAGTTTAGAAAGGAGAGATTTAAGACTTTTTGATAAATTGCTTTGTTAAAAAAAAGCGAGGGTTCATCTAAAATTTCATTGAGGTTTCAGTTAAAAGTTTTGGCATTTTTTTGTCTCAATTACTTAAGAACAAGAAATAATAAATGTTATAAAATTTAAACAATACGTGGGTAAAAGGTTGGGAGCATAAATTTTAATTTAAAACTTTCTTTAAATCTCAATTAATTCTCTCATAAACTCGATTCTAATCTCGTTCTTTGCAATTGGTTTAATTGAATTTCTGTTTCTGTTCTGCCAGTAAATCAAATCACACATTTTTTTAAAGTTATCTTTTAGGGAAAAAACATGATATGTCTTTCAGTTCCAAAGATTGTTTATATGCTTGTTTCATCAAAGCTTGGATCATTTTGAATTTAGCTTTCTAGTACAAAAATGTTCCCATATTTAGATTATGCAGATTTAGGGATTCTGTACTAAAGTACTTGAGTTTTAAAATTCCCTCACTTAAGTCCGAATATCTAAGGTTGTGCCTAGGAGGTCTCAAAAAAATTAATTAGGAAAAGCAATCAAATAAAAAATTTAGGTAGTTGATTTAGTATTAGCAAAATAAATTGAAGCAAAATTATCGCCTTACTGCAGGGATAGTTCGTTAAAAACACCGTGTTCGGAATTGATCTATTGTAAATTAAAAGGTGAACTTAATATATTTACTCCTAAAGATAGTTCATCTGCCGAACATGGTTCGGAATAGTACCATTATGCTTTTTATTTTTAATATTTTAGCTTTTCAAACGACAGTTCAAATCTACACACTGCAACTTTCTGATCTTTCACTTGCTTTAGATGTATTACTCTGAAGTGTAAATTTAAAGCTAGCCAGTTTTAAGCAGCTCTAAGAATATGTTTAAATCTTATTTTATATTTGTTTTTGAAATGATTTTTCCACTCAGTTTGTTAACCATCTACATGATATCAAATGTTTGTTTTTTTTTTACAAAGGTTTTTCTCCTCTCAATTTATTCTTCTTAAAGCTCTGGAATTGCTTGGATGATTTTCCATATTAAAGGATGCCATAATCGAGTAAAAAAGGGCCTTTCCACCTTTCAACTTGTTCCACCTTTTAACTTTTTTCAGAATTACTTAGTAAAAGTAGTTAATTGACTTTATTATTGAGCTGTTTTGTGTAAGTAGCTATTTCTTATTTCAATATTTTCCATTAAGGAGCAATAATTTAAAATTGTTCTTGCTCAAATAGGATGTTCGTACTAAAAAATATAGAACTATTCATTCAGCTTGGCTAGTTGATATCTAATCTTTTGTATAGTTGGATCTTAATAAGATCAGAAAACCTTGAAATTTAAAGTATTTTTACACTGCATAACTTTTCTAAATAAGCTATTAATTTCTTATTTGCTTGGTATTCTTCTTAATAGATGATTTTGAATATTGATTTTATGCTGTCTTAGGGTCTGTGGTTCTAAAAAATCTTTGTTTTATTTGATACATTCCTCTATGATTTGCAAGGCTTTAGAAGTCTTCAAAGATCACAGAGGAGTCCATGAAAACAAAAGCAAAGAAGTACTTTACTTTAAAGATACTCCCATTTCAAATGAAACTCTTCATTATATGGATAATAGTTTATTGAGAATGTGCACTCAAAGAGTTAAAATACTTTAAATTACATATTTCAACAACTTTTTCTTACAAATGCTGGGTGAATTAATATAATAGAACTATCTTAGAGTTTTAGAATTACACCATAAAGAAAATCATGCGCATACATTTGTATTGTACCTAAAGTAAAAAAGTTCATTAATGTTTGGCAGAATCTGGGCTGGTTATTATGTAATACACTTTATCTAAAGGTTAAAATATATTGTCTAAATGGGTAAACGCAGTAAAGAAACAAATGTTGGTCGTAGACGGCCAATGATACAGCTTGGTAGTAACAGCTGGAAATCCAGTGAGTTGCTTTTTTTATTTTTCGGATTATTAGGATTATTATTATTGTTGTTGCTGTTGTTGTTATTACTGTTGTTGTTGTTGTTGTTGTTGTTGTTGTTATCTTAGCTGTATTTTTGAGAATTTACTTTTATGCACTTATTCAGCAATTATATCAGTAAAGTGTTTATCATATAAACATAGTTATTGTAAAAGTCTAGAAACAGGTGGAGATATAGAAAAATGTAAATGAATAAAATTTGAGTTAAAACTATTAATGATGTTGAAACTTTCTAGAGCAATGAAAAATATTTCTCAAAGAGAAAAAGTTCTGTGATAGTCAAGGGCAGCATATTTAAAGGGAGGGTGATTTTCTGGTTATTAAATCACTCTCCCTTACCCCCACCCTGAGATTGATCATCTGTTAAAATCATTTTATCTTTTTAAATTTTAAAATGTCTAGTGAATTTTTTTTATTTATAAAACATTTATTTGTAAAATTAAATCATCTAAGTAAATTATAAGTAATACTGGTATTGTATGAATATAATTATTGAACTAATATGTAACCCCCTCCTGCTTTGGAAGGTCCTAGATACAACCCTGGTGAGAGTGTTATGTTCTTCAAATAACCAATTTTTAATGATTATATATTTATTTTATTTTTTTAAAAATTTTTTTATAATGTATTGCTTATACTTCCTGTATATATTAAAAATGTGGTTAAACTTTTTCTAATTTTTATATTAGGTGTTTCATCAGTATCACGATCACAAATAAAAGAACAAGAAACAGGTAGTTTGAAATGACATTTTTGGACATTCTTGTATTTTCTCAACTAACTTATAGTTTGATATTGCAAATATGTTCTTGTTATTTTCTACACAAAAAAAGTGTAGAAAATAATGAGAACATCTGTAATATCAAACTATAAATTAAAGTATACATAGCAATCATTTAATGATTGTTGTTTTTTTTTTTCAGTCTCTTTTCTACACACACAAAATCATAAAAAAGAGGCTGAAAAAAACAACAACCATTACTTTACAGTTATATAATTGACTTAATTAGTAAGAATTGTCTTGAAAATTTGAATACTAAAACTATTACAATTACATTATGTTCATAGTATTTTATTTCTTTTTTATAAGAATTGTCTTCATTTTGATTAAAATTAAGTTTAGTCAATTATCTTCTTAGATGAACAAAATGAATCTAAAGATCCTATGGATGATGAACTGGCTGGCTTTCTTGCTGTGAGCATATTTTAAACTTCCTTTTTTTTTTGACTTTTTTTATTTTTAAAAAAATCTTTTTAAAATTATGTCTTGATTGTAGCTGAGTGTTTACTATTAAGTTGCAGCAATTGTTACTATGGTGTTATTGCAGGTCCAAAACTTTTGCAAACCATATTTTAAAAAAGTCTATTTTTATACTCTGTAAACCATTTGAATGCTGACTTTTGATTATAAAATACCTTTACAGTAATTTACTATATGATTTTAAACTACTAAATATTTGGGTTAATTTCTATTTAAGGAAATTAATTCATTGGAAACCCCTGAAACAAAGGTTACAGAAAATGTTGTTAATGAAGAACTACTCTATGATCCAAACACATTTAATCCTTCTATTCAAGGTAAAATAACTCATTTCATATTTATTTCATTTGCAAATAAATAAATTTGTAGAATAAGGCTTTCTCTTTTTTTTTGTAGGTCACTTACTTCCAGAACCATGGCAAGCATGTTATGATGACTCAACATCATATTATTATTACTGGAATAAAATCACTAACGAAGTGCAGTGGTATCCTCCAACAGCAACAATACCTCCGCCTCCTCCACCTCCAGCAGTAGAATCTTCTGTTGTTGATCAAGAACTTACTACAAATACTAGTCTAAGTAGTATTAAAACAAAATCCTTAGCTAATAATTTAGACAGTTCACTGAACACTTTCAGTTCATATTCAGTAGTACCTGACAGTAATATAGGTTCATTTTCTAATTTTTCTACTAACAATGTAACTTCATTTTCAAGTTATCCTGAGAGCTCAGAAGATGAACATGATAGTTCTAAAGAAAAAGATAAAGAACTTATGAGTAAAATTAAAGAAAAAATTCAAAAAAAGAAAGAAGAAAAACGACAGAAAGAAGTTGAAGAAAAAGAAGCATTAGTTAAAAAATATGAAGAAGAAAAATTAGCAAAAGAAGAGGAAGATAAAAAAAGAAAACAAAAAGAAATGGAGGAAATACTTAGAGAAAAGCTCATTAAGAAAAAAATGGAACGTGAAAAAGCTCTAAAGACTAATTCCGATATAAATAGTTCCAATGATAATGAGTCTTTTTCTGTTGATATATTTGCAGTAGAAGATTCTTTTACATTAATAAATGATGAAAACTCTGTTTTTAAAACAAAGGTTGATAGTCCTAAAAATTTGCAATCTGATGCTAAAGAAGAAGAAAGCACTGAAAATTTAAATAAATTACAATCTGAAAGTGATATATTAGATAATGATATCTCTGGTTCTGCAGTAGCAAATGATATCAATAATGAAAATGATATTAGCATTAGAAATTTAAATACTGTTGCTACCCAAAATGAGGTTATAACTAACCCTGTTCAGAGTGATATTCAGAACTCTAATATACTTGTAGGTGGCTCCTCAAAGCCTCAAATAGAGTTAGTAGTAGCAAATCCTGATGTTAAAAATTCTTGGAGAATTATAGATGCTGTTTATGATGATGATGAGGATGATAGTGAAGTTGATGCTAAGTCAGATCAAAAAACAGAAATTGAAATGGAAGACTATGCAGATATGCTTCTTGAAGGTGTGTGCTCTTTTATACTTAATCTGATTGTTTATAAAGTCATTTAAGCATTCTTACACAACCATGTTTAATTATTTGAAACTTGTATCTAGATTGTCAAACCTTTAGAGCTTAAGAGAAGATGAAATTTTTGTAGTAACATGCTGTATTATAGTTTCCTGATTTTCTCAGAGGCTTTAGCATCATACTTTAATATAAATTGGTGTTCTTTTTTTTTTGGAAATTTTTTATAGCTTATATGTGTTGGTTATATACATTTCAGGAGGAATTCAGGAGGGTGAAAAGAATCAAAAACAAGAATCTCAGTCTGTTGACCCATTCTTACCACATGATGCACCTCCTCCACTACCAGAGCATGATATTAGGCCACCACTTCCACCTGAGGGTATTGTTTTTTTATTTTATTTTATATTTTTCTTTGTATTTTTCAATAAAGAAATTCAGCAGCTCTTTTTCAATTGTTTAAATATATTTATAAGAATGCCAGAAGTAATCTTTATATTTGTTATTAGATGAGCCATTACCTGAGTTACCAAAAATGTCTGCAAAAGATGAAGAAAATGATAGGGTTATTTATTTTTATAGAAGCAGTTAAAATATTGTTTGTCTTTTTTTTTTTTTTTTTTCTTTTTTTTTTTTTTTTTGCAATATGAGGTGTCCAGTTAGAGATATAAGTATCTGAACGAAAAAATTTAATGTAAAAAACAAACTTTTGCAAGTTATTTAAAAAAAGATAAGTTTTTGATGACTTATGATTATGCTAAAAACTGAAGATTTCAGATAACAAAAAAAAGCATGTTAATAAATTTTCTTTGCTCAAAACTTTACAAAACATCCAAATTTAACAAATTTTCAATTTAAATAAGTATCCAAACATGGTTTTTGAGCAAATGCCAGTCTTCACTCTCAATGAATTTTTGAAAGGAATGATTTCTTACGCTGAACTCTTTAAATTTACTCTCTTTCAATCAATTTGGAATAGTAAAGGTACTCACTTGAATTTCAAGTCCTTTTTCGAGGTTTTACGCTTTTGGTACTGATAAAAATTGGTTTTCCTGCATCTTGACAATTTTTTTTATCAATTCTGGGTGTCTTGCAATTTGTTCCTGATCTTGGGTTATCTTTTTTACATATCCAAACCATTTGTACTTTTTGTTCAAGTTGCTGATGGCTCCTAATGCCATTCCAGTAGCTTCTTGTATCAATCTAAATGTTGAATTGAACTTGTTTGAACAAGTCAATAACTAAGTTCTGCTGAGCTTATGATCATTCTTTAGTCTTAACTCCCATTCTTGATGATTTCAATGACAAATCATATAACATTGAAAAATATCAGTCAATTATTAGCAGTTACTCATTATTTGATAATAAAATATTGAATTTTTGCTTAAAAATTTTTTTAGTTATCACTCTAAAAACTTTGTTTATGTGTGGATAGTTATTTTTTTTAAGATTTTAGCATGCCTTAAGGAATAGCTAAATTTTAGGCAAAGAAAGTTGATTAACATAATTTTTTTTTTCTGAAATTTTGATTAAATTTGTTTTCAGAATTATCATAAAAGTTTTCACCTTCAAAATTTTTTCTGAAATAACTTGCCAAAATTTATTTTTCACAATAAAATGTTTTGTTCAGATACTTACCTCTCTAATTGTATTTGAATATCTACTTTTTTAGTATATCAACTTAAATTTCATTAAACATTTTCCTTCTGGAAACTATTATTGCAACCCAGATGTCAAAATAAAGATTGCTACAGCTTAATGTAATCAAGCTGAATCAAGATGTTGTTATGATTATTTATAATATTGTGAATGGTACAATTATGCTTTTGCTGCAAAAATATAATGGTAAAATAAAATGAATTCTTTGAAGAAATTCTTTGCTGTTTTCTGATATTTCATTCGATTTTTAACCTTTAAAAAAACAAAAATAGAGTTAAAGTTTTTCTTTTATCACAATAGCATATAAATAACTTAGTTAAGTAAAATTAAACTGACATTTAAAAACTATTGTTTATAGAATAGTTTTGGTGAAAGTTTTCACCCAAAATAATGTTTTTTTATCAGCCACTAAAATTAACATACTTTTACCAGCCTTAAATTCCATGTAAAAAGCTATGGTCAAAAAAGTTTGCTATTAATTTATGATTAAAGTTACAAGCCTGCATATTATGAGAAAAATTTACTGGGGCATTTAAAATTTCTTTAATTGAATACTTAATGTTTGGAAACATGTAAATTGCAAATCATTTTTTAATTTATTCATAATAACCAGTTTTATACCAATTTGATGGATGCTTTATGAAAATCTCAATAAGATCTTAGTATGCGCTTGCATTTGTACAAGTACCACCTTTGATATTTGTTAACATTATTGTTTAGAAAGAAATTGGCAGCTTGTCAAAGTTACTTTTTGAAAAACTTGATTTTCTTGGGATAACCACCAGAGATCTTAGCAACTTGCAGTTGTATTTCATAGAGCTTGAGGTAAGCACACTGTTTACCTCATTTAATTATGCATTATTATTTAATATGCAGAAAAGTTGCTTCAATAGATTTTAAACAAAGCTAAAGAAAAGTGCAGCTAAAAAAGACCATGCTATCACTTTTACTTATATAAGTTTATAAACATCTGATGTTTGCTTGTGGCTCAATTTTCTGAACATTCATTTGAAGAAGGCGCATGTTTATTCTGTTAAAACAAAAATTGTAAATATTGATTTATTTCAAATAAAAATAACTTTCTCCAATTCTTGATACTCTGCAAATCCCAAGATTCAACTATTTAACATTTCCTGCTCAAATGAAGCTTTTATATGAAGCCAGAAAATGAGTTGGACAAGAAATCAAGCTAGAAGTAGTGACATTACAGGCTTAAAAAATAAATCTGGTTAAAGAAGTCAAACAACCTAACGCTTTTATAGCAAATGCTGTACATCAAGAAGAGTTTTTGAAAAGAAAGGGAGTAAGTATGAGAAAGGAGGTTTGTCGTTCAGATATTTTTCAAATTATTTCTGTTTTGATTTAATAAAATACATTTTCATTTTATGTAAGTAAAATCTTTGCATTAAATACATGGATAGAACTCATTATAATGATCCATGTAAATGTTTGGTTCATTTTCAGAAAATATGAAATCTCAACCTGTTTGGTTTCACTTATGTTTCTTACAGAATATTAAATTTCTGTGTCATTGTAAATAATATTACAATATTATTATTTTAAAGTAAGTTTACCATGGTATAGTTCGTAATTGACACCTTGAATGAAAAAAAAATAATAATTTACTTAAAAAAAAAAAAAAAAAAAAAAAAGATAAAAATGCTTTAGATAAAAATGATTTTGATGTCCAATTTTTCAACTTAAATGCATTTTATAAAAAATTTAACCTAAAAATAGTATTAATTAGGTTAGTTTTTTTAAATATTTACAAAAAAAAAAAAAAAATACTATGAATGCAACTTTTTATGTTAAAATGTGAACTCATACCTTCTATCGACAGTTTTTAGTTTAAGTATATTATAATGTGAAAATCTACTAACAAAAGATTTTCAATTCTAAATAATACTGTTAATATGGTACTTTTTGAATTGTTTTTACACAGCTGAAGACACTTGATGATTTTCTATGAACACAACTTAATTTTTGTTTTTATGAATTTTTTAGACTCGAATGCGTGATTGGCAGGCTGGAGCTTTGGACAGTCACTACTTTGTGCAACGCCTTCGTGATTTAAGTATAGAAATCAAAAATCATGAAGACAGCGCAGCTCCAATGGGTTGGATATGTCACTGGAGTAGGTATGTGTTAAAACCAATTATACATTTTAAATTTATTTTTACATTAACTTTATGGCTATTTTGCAAAAAAATTGAATACACAGTAAAAAAATGGAAAGAATACTACTTTTTATAATTCCTTTTCTATATAAATGATAAATTTATTAACATTTACTAATTTTTAAAAAAATATTGCCAAATTGACAAGTTAACTATAGTAATTTCATTTTTTATTTATATTACTTGATGTTATTTGGTGTGCATTGAGATGTATTTTGAATGATATCCAGACAATAAACATTTATGTATTGCATGTTTTTTATACAATCTTTGTATAAACTGTGATTTACAATATTGTCCGGTTTTTTGAAAAATAGCAGGAGAAGATATTATAATGATGTTTGGTAAGTTTAAGTTTATTTTACTTTATATTAGGTGATACTCTATAAATTATACTCTGTCTGTGTCTGTGTGTTATTTATAGCTATCATAAATAAGTCATGGTAGTCTGATTAACTTTTGATTATACAACAAATGATTAAGTTCATAAATGATTTTGATTATTTTCAAATTTCTTTTAGAACTATATTTTTAATATAAAAATAATTTTCTTGTTTTCTTTTTCTTTTTTAGAAAAAGTGTTAAAGCTGGGACTAAGGTAAGTTTTGTCAGCATTTTCATTTATTTAACCATTTTAATGGTAATATTTGTTTTTCCTAGTGAGTTTAATATGTACTACTATCACAACAATGCTACTGGAGAATCACAATGGGAGTATCCAGAGCAAGCTGTTGCTTTATCCTTTCCAGTAAGTGACTTGCTACAAACAAATATGGGTTTAATTACACCTGCATCCTCTTTTCTACCTGCTCAACCTATGATTGCTCCCCCTATTCCACCTATGATGATGCCAGTTCAGTTGGAAACAATGGTATCTAAAGCAACACTACCTCTTGTCTCCCCAGCTCACAGTTTTAATAGGGATTCTATTCCAATTGCAAACAAAAAGCGACAGGGTATCTATTTTAACTTTAATGTTCAGTTAAATGTTTTTTGCTCCTTTGTGTTGAATTATCCAGGGTTTAACTTATCTTTTCTATTAATATAAAATGAATAATCAGCCTTATACTATTTATCAATTGTATTTAGTTGATGGCAAGTTCTAAACTATTATAATTTCTTAGAATAGAGTTTTAGTATTTGATTTAATATACTATTTTAGCTTCAGTAGAGCCTCAAGCAAAGTCTACTGGTAAGTTATAAATATTATTTATTATCATTTAAGCAAATGATTTATTAATATCTTAATTTTTTTATTCAAGAAATGTATATTTATTTAAAGGCATGTAGTATTCTTTTTCTTAAAAGATTTTACTAAAAATTATTCTTTAACTTTACAAAGTTAATAATATTAGTATTTTTTTAATCATTTCTCTAAGAAGAAGAATAAATACTTTGTAATTTAGATCCTTACCGAGACCCATACAGAACAATAAAAAAAAACAAAGGTTTGGAAGGTTTGTGGTTTGTTACCTATTGTTACTTTAAGTAATATTTTCCTGCATTATATTAGATGTAGATGCTTATTTTTGGATTTTTATTCAAATATGATAATTTCTGTAAATAGTTATTTCCTAATTTTTGAATAGCCGATGCAAATAATGGGAGTACAGTTGCTGTGAGTTCCAGGTATTAAATTTGTGCTGATAGACAAATAGCAAATGCATCATTGTATATATTAGATTTTCATACAGGTCTTTTACTCCTAGTTCCATGTTACGAGAAGTTGTAACAGAACCAACCATTAATGAATACACTGCTCCAATGCTTTATGAAGACAGTAATGTAAGTGGTCGATCAAACTCTCCTCAATCTTTATCAAGTAAAAAGGTATTGATAAATCTTTTTCCATTGTAGACATTTTAAAATAAGAGAAATTTACTAATTTTTTTAAAAGTGTGTCTATATGTATATATGTATATGTGTATATATATATATATATATATATATATATATATATATATATATATATATATATATATATATATATATATATATATATATATATATATATATATATATGATGTGTTTAATTTTTTATCTTTCTTAGAGAGTTAACTTAGTTATATCCTTAGTTTAATTTGAACCATTTGCCAAAACATTTAAACTGAAAGTTTTTTTCGTTTTTTGTATCATTACTGTCATGATATCTTATAAACATTTTATGACATTGATACTGCTAAAATATTATTTATCTTTATAATCATTAGCATTCTTAGCTATTGTTTCAACTGCTGGTTTGAATAGTCATAATTGTAGTTCCAAGTAGGCATTAGACAATACTATGCTCATTTTAACTTTTGGGCTTAAAATTAGCATTTTTATTGGTATGTATCCTAAGACATGCCTTTAAAGCAATTAGTTGACATGTGTCACGTATATACTAATACCAAAATTAAAAAGTAGCTTTTAAACATGCTCATATAAAATAGATCATGCCTTTTTTTTTAATGTCAATTGGACTTAGATGTACCCAAATTAAAATACATCATGTATCAATTTGAAGAGTTTTTTTTTTTTTTTTTTTTCTAAAAATGGTATTTGATATTTAATTGTCTCATCCATTTGGAATAAAATTGTCAATTCATTTGGTAGTTAAATATCAATTTTTTATTACTGCAAGTTTAACATCTGACACATCAGCATGAAAATGACATAATTTAATATATATTTGACAGTTATAATTTTAAAAGCTAATTGTTAGAAAAACTTTTAAGTGAAAATACTTTTTCAAAGCCTCAAAAAAAACTTGATGGTAATCTTTATTTTTTTACAGCTAATTTGTCATCTCATTTAAGTCCTTTTAAAGTATATAGGAAAATGTACTTCTCCAATGCTGTTTTAACTGAGGTCTGTTTAGATGAGTATTCATTACATTTTACAACAGCCAATAGCATCACAAGGTTATCATTTTGAGATATTAATTAATAAAGATATTAATTCACTTTATCCTGATATCTGCAAAATTTTATTTTTTTGACATTTGAGTTTTGATATTTAAAAAAAATTGGCATGGTAATTAGTATGACAAAACCACTTTAAGCATCCATGGTTATTGACATATACTAATATCAATTATAAGATGGCATTTAAGTCTGATGTCAAGTTCCGAGCAGGACTAATCACAGTTTTGATACACAACTTTGGTTGAAAGTATGCAAGTTAGGACGTTTAAATTGGTTGTATATTAAGGTTTTTTTTATTTTAAAAGATTGCATAATCATTTATATATGCCGTTTTTCTCATTTACGATGTATATCTTATTGAAATGGTTTGACAGAATAATTGGTAAAATGTCTTTAAGTTTTAACTATTAAGGGTTTTCTAATAAGTATCGCTACACATTTAAAATCATCAGTACAATGGCTAACAATTAAATGGCACAAACGTATTTCAATTAGAAAGTTTTTATATTGCAATCATTATTTTACTTGAATCTCCATTAGTAATCTCCCTTAATGAGCTGCTGCTCTTTTTTTCTTATTTTATAAGGAAAACGGTCTGAAGGTTAAAGGAAAAAAGGTCCGCACGGTAAGAAGTTTGAAACTTAGCGTGTTGTATTACTTGGTTTTTTATAAGCACAAGGTTTCTTACAATTTTTCATTCTTTTGGAGATCAAGTTTTTTTTATATTAGCTTCCAATTAATTTAGAAGCATAAATTGGAGTCTGCTGGATTACCTTCTAAAAAGCTAAAGCAAGTCTCATCTCTGGTGCATAAATGGCAATCGGTAAAGCAGCAAGCTGAAGAAGAAGAAAGTATTGAATTTGGTTCTTCAGAGGATGATGATTATGAAGCAATAGCAGAGAAAAGAATAGAGGAGTGGAAGCAAAGTATGGAAACAAGGTACATATATTTTCTCATAATTTTAATCTAATATCTTTTAAAGTAACAGTATGGCTGTAAGTTTGGATATTTCTGATATAAGATTTGTATTTATATTCAAATATAATATTTATACATATATACAAATGATAAAAAATGATCTTTATTTATAGCGGACAAAAAGAGTCCAATCCTAATTTTACCGAGATTAAGGGGGATTGGAGAGAGCGCTTAAAACGAAAGTCGGCTACGTAATCATTTCTTTTGCACGATTAAAAATTAATCGGTTTAAAGTATTCCCACACTGCTCGAGTGTTCGCTGGTCAGATTGCTTGAATGGTTCCGCGTGGCCTGTTCCATTCGCCATTAACTAAATGTGTGACATTATGCAGAACATTTCTCGCCTAATAATTTTTCAGCGATGCAAAATACTTGAATAAATGAAGATAAATGGACAGCTTTTTAAAATTAGAATTTGAATATTGTGGATTGTAAAAACCAATGCAATATTCTAAGCATTATATTTAATGGAAAGATTTTATGGCTTTGTATTAAAGAAATAAAAAAAAAAAAAATAAAAAAAATACAATCGATGTTTCTTTTAATAAAAAGGCGTACTTTAATACTTTTCTCAAAATCCTTTTGACTGCCGTCTAATGTAGATGTTCATATATGAAAATTACTAGTACAATCGCAAACTGCTGCAAATGTAAAACTTTAGATACAGATTTGTGTCCATATTGAAATGTTTCGAAGAGTTTCTTAAAACAGTAGCGACGTATTTTTAAGCCTCGATGCTTTTCGAACATTTTAAGAGTCAAAATTCGTAATTTTTTAATGCAAAATAATTTTTGTTTGTATAATAGATTTGTCGAACAGATTTGCATCTTATACAAATAATACAAATTTTTTTGCATTAAAAAAATACGAATTGATTTTATCCCCTGTCTGCATAATGGTCAATGACACCAGGAAGAGAATTTTTGATAATGCATTTTTCTGCAATCTAAAACCACAAGATTAAATGATAATAGTCTTTTGTCTCTATTCTCAAAAACCTGCGTGATAATGACTACGATATTCTTTAAACTCTTTATTTCGAACTTCTTGTGCCTCTTCACTTAAAAGACCTACTGCCAAATACATACTTTCAATTAGAGCTAGTTAAACTAAGATCTTGTGGAGAAAAATGGTATAGGCTGGAGTAGAGTTTCCAGACAGTGCAAGAAGCTTGTTTATTTTAAATCTACTTGATATACAAGTTAGATCATGTGCAACCGTCAAATTGTTCTTTGTTTATTCCAGTAATTTTGGCAAATTTATCTTCTTTTGAAAAGTGACGTTGAGAAGTGTTGCCATCATTTGAAGATTCACCGCATTTTGAATGCTCAACGATAAAAGGTTTTGGGTTCCTCCAAATAATAGCATTTGATTCTCTGACAGTCAAAGACCGCTTTAAATGTAAAGTTCCAGTTTGTAATTCTATTTATTGTGCGGAGCAGTTTTGCGTATATCAGTAGCTATGTTTCACATAATGGTATTCATTTATGGTTCCTGCAAAGGTTTGTGTATTGGTTCCTGTATTGGAAGACTCATAGGTGTCTAACACTTTATATTCATGAAAAGCTGTAGAAATTCTTAATACAAATAATAACAATATGAAAACTTCGAGTTCGAATTATTTTTAATTTGATACTTACAACTAGTCTTTTTTTTCTTTTACATAACACATAACACAAAAATATTTCAAATCTTTTACTCAAAGATATTCTTCAATACATTACAAATAATTGCAATGAATAATTAAATTCTTTTTAAAAAACCTTCCTAACATCTTCCGATTTTTTGATCCCTAGATGATAAATTCCAAGCAAGAAAGTGTTTAAACAAAAAGTACTTGGTATTAATGGATGGACGAGAACCTTAATCCCATTGAGCCGCTAATTGAGAAATTGAAGGTGTCGGAATGAATTATTGAGAAAGGGCATATGTCACGTAGATTCAGGGCCGCAGAGAGCCTCGGAGGGCCCCAGGGAATATTTAGTTACTAGCCCGCAGGTTTTTAGAAAAGATAAACATTTTTTTAAGAAACATATATCCATTTAATACACATTATTCATTCGATTTTACAACCTTGTAGAACTCTACATGTGATCTTTTTCACTCGTCTAAAAAAATTGAATGTTCTTTCTGCTCCTGCAATTCTTATTGAAATGCAAAAAATAAAAGCTTTATCTTAAATATCCTTTTTTTTTACAAAGAAAATAATCACAAACTTAATATAAATTTAACAATTTACATTACAAAATCAAACTTTCTGTTTTAGCAAATGCAAATGTGACTAAGCATTATGACTAAGCTATTTCGGCATTCTTGTACTATTATCAATCTTAACCAAGTTTTAATTCTATTTAAACATAAAGAAATTGAGCAATTGTAAAATAAATTACAAAAAAGATATTAATATCATATTGCTTGTATGTTGATTCTTTTGACCAAATAGTTATCTAAAGTCCTCTTCGCCTTGATAGTAATTGCAGCTAGAGCAAAATGTTATTCATTTAAATAATGGATATATACGGGTTTTTTTTTTGTTGTTTTTTTTTTAAACGTTATAAGAAACTGGTAATAGAAGCCCTAAAATCTTAAAAAATTATAAGAACTAAGTTACTTTTTGTTGAGAAATTTTTTTTAACATTATTAGGAGTCCAAAGAACAAAATGTCTATTCAAAAATGATGGGAAAAAACAGTTTGAATGAGCATTAATTTACTGTAGATACTTTCTACACACCAACTGATTCTATTCGTGCGAATAAAATTGAATTTAAAAAGTAATTTAGAAGCTTTTGAGAAACTAAGTTTTAAAAAAAGGCCTTCAAATTAAAAATGATTTGTACTAAAGTGTTTGCTTAATCTTTTATTAAAACAAACAAAAAAAAAAGATACGTGCAGTAATTTCAATAGTTAAAAGATAAATAATCACGTAAATAAATTATTATACTAATAAAATTGCAAAAAAGCCTACATTTTTTGTTTTTATTTAAAAAATTTTTTTTTTTCAAACAAATTTTTTTAAGTCATCAAGATTTATTCAAATTAAACAAAGGAATCCGCTGCAATGTAACGTTTATAACATTAAAATGTTAAGAATGGAACGGGTGCATTCTTAACATTTTATTGGTATTAAACCCTAATAAATAAAATATTTTAAAACAAAATTTGTTTTTAAA
Source organism: Hydra viridissima (assembly GCF_058129835.1). NCBI lineage: Eukaryota > Metazoa > Cnidaria > Hydrozoa > Anthoathecata > Hydridae > Hydra > Hydra viridissima. The sequence goes on from NW_028324313.1 coordinate 6,449,449, forward strand.
CAAATTGATTATTTACCGCTTTAAAATACAAAAAAAATTTACTTTTTTCTGGTCGTTTATAAAGTTTTATCAAGAATTTTATGTATTAAACATTTCTTAGAATGGTAACTACCCTCTCTATCCCCATCCCCTCCCCCCACACTTTTCTTTGCCACTTTATAAAGATTAAAAGTGATTTGTTCGGCTCAATGCTGGGTGGCTTTGGGAATCAGTAACAAAATTCAAATTCTATGTGTCTAAGACTTGCTACACACCCGGTTTATGGCTAAAGCTATTTATTCCAACCCATGTCTGCTATGAAGGTAATTATTTTCAAACACATAGCTGAGTTCCTTTCAGTATTCTATACAATCTGGTTCGTTAAAGCCCCCTAAGCAGTTACTGGTTTATCTCAGGATGTAAATGTAATTGATGATTCGATTTAGTACAAAGATAAAGTTCTCGCTCTACTAAGACCAGCTTTAACTCAATGCAGAACTATTTCTAGTATCTAATTGGTAGATTTGTTATGCTATGTCTCATTGAGGATTACTTACCAAACATTGTAAAACAAGCTGTTTCTCTTCAGCTTCACAAAAACTTCTCTTGAGCCTCTTTCTGACCTTGAGAGTTGATTTTTATTTGACAAATCGAAACTTAACATGCTAGAATTGGATTGGATTAAAATAAATCCTTCAAACTGGTAACTTTTTTTCTTAGGATCTTTCCATTTATTAAATGATTATTCGGAATTTTTTAGGAAGACAAACAAGCAACATTTCTAGTTGTTACAAGCCATGGAGATTGATTCAAAATAACATAATAAATCTAGTTTTAAGATTTTAAATGACCTATCTTTTGGATTCGAAACTTTGAACCCAACAAAATACTAAAAAAAACAAAAGAAAGAAAATCAATAGATTAATAATGTAACTACCTATAATATTTTAATTATGCACATGACTTATAGCATGGTGTAAGTTATAAGAAATTGTGCTTAATAATGTTGCAGTTATCTGCAAATATTAAAAAACTTTTTTGAGGAAAATTAGTTTCTGATAGAATTTAAAGTGTGCGGCTGAGCATGATCCTGAAATTTTCATTAGTCTTACAAGCACCTAAGATTGTTAGTCTTACCTAAGATTATTAGTCTTAATAGCACCTGAGAATCCACTTTCTAATATCTAATAACCAAGGAACCTTATTTTATACAAATAATAACTTAAAATAAGTAAATTAAAAAAATTTAAATAAAAATTGTTAGCATATTTTAACAAACACAATAAAAAATAAAACTTCTAAAGTTTTAAGTAAGTTCACAGTATAAATTTTAGAGCTGAGGCGTAGATTATTTACAGTAGGAATCTTTAAAATATTTTTTGTTAAAAAATCTTTATTTCTTAAGAAGTGTCTCTTTCTGGTGAACCGTCTTTCTTTGAGAAACATCTTTAACGGAGCTAACAATCCGATAAAAAGAGTAAATTATTTGACTCATCAAATTTTTATTGCTTTTTATTCTGTAGCTTTTTCTGTAAATATTTTCTTAGTTAAGTGTTAAAAGATGAAAGGTTTTTTCATGACGGGTCTGAATGGAGGATTCCAGTCACATTTTCCGATTGTGTTCAAAGAGAACTATAAGTAAAATGAGGTTATCTGCTGCGTTCTTATCTTAATGGTGGAAGTATACATAAAGTGAGATTATATATCAGCGACGTATTATGCTTTAAATGTGGCAGAACTGTTAGTTTATGTATCCTAACTTTGCTTACATCTAACATTGTCGAATTTATAGGAAACTGGTATTGCAAATTTCGTAAAAAAAATCTTAAACGTTCACATATAATTTATCTTGTGAATAGTTTAAACTATCGAGACAAAAGATTAGTTTAAAAGAAGTAAATTATCGACTTAAACTCTTTATCGCAATGGCACGGAATTCATTTCCGATCAATAACTTTTACTTAAATCCTGGTATTAACGACCTGAATTTAGATGGTTTAACTGAGGAAGAAAGGTTAAGGATTCTAAATGTTGTGGAGAAAGAGCAGGTTTCTTGATTTTTTTTTTATAGTAATATAAATTTAAAACTTTATGAAAAAATATTTTTTTTTATTGTCTTGAAAATATCTAGTTTTGAAGTACATACTAATTAGCTTCATTATTAATCTATCCAGCCTACTATTTATTATAAATATCCAAAAAATTGGATATCTTTGTTTTAGGTGTATACAATAAGTGTGTGGTATGGTGTCTGTCTGTATATACAAATAAATAGATGGATGTTTAAGTATGTACTTTTAAAGAGGTTTTTGTTGTATATTTACACTGTGTGTTGTCAAAAATAATAAGTTTTAAAATGTGATCAAGTTATCAATGTTTAAACAAACTTTAATGCGATTATCAAATGCTATAGAAATTGAAAGAAATAAACATTGACATTATGGTGCATGCATTTTTTTTTTTAAATACATACATACATGCATACATACATACATACATACATACATACATACATACATACATACATACATACATACATACATACATACATACATACATACATACATACATACATACATACAAGTTTTCATATATAAATATAAATATTTATTTAGAATATTGTCTACAAGAAAGGCAGTGTTGCTATGAAAGGGTAATTTTTTGTTTGTCTGTTTTTTTTGTTCAATTTCTATCAAATTATATTTTAGTGTTTTAGTTTTACTCTTTTAGAAATGCTGTAGTTTTTCATCAATTAATATTGATACATTCCTTGTGTTTTTATTTGAAAGATTTTTCATTAGTATTATAACCTAATTATGCTATTGTCAACTGAAAAATTGAAAATATAATATCTTCTTGAAAATGTTACTAACAACTAATTGTTTACATAATTTAGATATATGTTAATTAAAATAGCTATATATTCATGCATATTTGCACAGTTAGTTCAATTTAAAATCAGCATTTGTAAAAACATGTTTTTGCTTTGGTAAATCCTTTAATTAGCTTGTATTTTATGAAAGAAGCGAAAATGGTATCTAAGATTATTTTACATATAAATGATTATTTTTAACTTAAAAGCTTATTGATTTTAAATAAAAAGAAGCTCACCTATTACAATAATTTATAAAATTTAGTCAGAAAATGGAAGGTCAACTCAATAAGTTTACAAATCTTGTCAAGGGTTGGCAGTTTCGTTGGTTTGTTCTTGACCCAGAAAAAGGAACATTGTCTTATTATCTTGTATGTATGTATTTAGAGTTTAATATTTAAAAAGTCTCTTTGTACTTTCTATCAGAAAGATATTTTTAAATGTTTCAAACATGGTTAGTTCATTGTTTTTTTTTTTGGCAGGATAAAGAGAAATCACGTAACCGTGGTGTATTGCACCTTGCTGTAAGTATCTTACCTATGTAATCATTTTTTATGAAATACTGTGAGTATTAAAGAATGAATCTTTTCTAAATATGTAAAAAACAGTTATCTCTGTATATTTTTCTTCCTATATTGAATTTTAAGTATGTTCAATAATAGTTTTAAAACATTCTTCTAGACACTAATAGTGTACTAGGGTACTAATCAAAACAAAGTTTTCAAGCTTGTATCTTCTTACCCCCTCTGGTTTATGTTTACTACTTCCTCGACATATGTTCAGTTTTGGTGTTTTAATGCAGAACTATTGTTTCTTTCAAGCAAACAATGTCAAGTAGTTTATAAAAACATTTTTTTTAAGTGCATAGTGTAGTAGTATACAAGTTTTATGTTGGTTTTAAGTTCTAATTTTGAATTCAGCTATCAGTGGAGAAGCCAGTAAAAGTAGACTTCTTGCTGGCTTCTCTGTGTATTCATGTTGGCAATTTCAATCTTGAGGTGGAGAAGAGACTGATAATTGACAGTTGAACCACATCTTCAAGTAAATACTGATGATAAGGTCAAGAAGGTTATGCAAAAAGTGGACTCTAAGGCTCATCAGATAAGCAAGAAATTTGAACTTATCGTATTGGCATGAGAAGTTCAAGGTATTTTCACAAACTTAGCCCAACTTCAAAAAACTTAGTCACAACTCATATATTACTCAGTCAAGAATCAAGCATATTTTTTTCTACTTTCTCTTTAGTCAAACCCAAACTTCCCACTAAATCATTCAACTCACCTTGTGTAAACAAATATGGTTTTAAATTTTCTGGAGAACATCATCAGTACTCAGTTGACTTTCACTGAATTTGGAAAGGTCATTAATAGAATGCATAAGCTCAGAAACCCTCAAAGCATGTTGAGCTGATTACTGAGCATAGGCTCCTGTTACTGAGACTACACTCAGTAATGCTTAAAATGCTTTCCAAAGAACCCAAAATTTGTCATGTTTAATGATTTCTTCACCAAAATATACAAAGCATTTTTTTTTTCATAAAGTCAGTAATACTTCTTTGATTTTTATTATTACAAAGTCACCACATGCATAGCAAAAAGTATTAGGAGAGTTTTACAACCACAGTTAGCCATACCTTGAGTTTGAACTAAAAGCACATAGGTTAAAAACTGCAATGTGAGGTTATATTAATAGGAAGAAAACAAATAGTTATACCATTTATTAGAATTACTGACCTAATTACAATTGATTTCATTGCTAACCTTATGATATTAGAATTTACAGCCAGCCTAATAATATTTGAATGATTAAAAATATGTTTATCAGATTTTAAACAATTTATTATTTTATTTTAATATTAAAATGTGAAAAATTGGTGGGTGACTTTTTTTATTACTATTTTTGAAATTAGCACACCAAACCACAGAGGAGTTAGGTACAACTATTGAAAAAGTTTTTTTTGTTAATAATGAATAATAACAAATAAAGTGCAAATAAATAAGCTGAATTTCCAAAAGTTTATTAAAATAGAATTCTTTATGCATTTAAAACAGCAAAATTTTATGGTGTATTAATTTTATTTTCATACAAAATTTGTTATTTTTGAAAAATATTAAGGAGATTAATCAAATATCACTTCAGTATAATGTCTTGAAAGGTTGAAATAAAAAAACAATGTATGTGAGGTATTGCAAATTTTTTCTAAGCTTTATCGGTCTAAACATAAAATTTATTTTAAATCTGATTTATTTCAAATGACTCATAGAAGTTTTTACTTTGTTCATTGTTAAATTAAATAAGTTTTTTATTCTGAATTTAAATTTAGGGTGCTGTAGTGTCACCAAGTGATGAAGATTCTATGACTTTCACAGTTAATGGTGTTAATGGAGAATCCTTTAAGTTAAGAGGTAGGGAGTAGAAATGCTGAACTTTAATCTTGTATATATTTTTATAAAATGTTCTTTTAAACTGTTTTCTTTTTTATTGAAATGTTGTTTTAAAGGCACTGATGCAAAAGATCGGCAACATTGGATAAATTTAATTCGTGCTGTTGCTGAATTTCATTGCCAAAACATGTGTTCTCCTGTTGTAAATAATAAACTTAACAAATCTCCTAGTGTGAAGAGAGTCTCAACGTTGTCACTTCACAAGTCTCCTTTACATTCAAGTTTTATACGATCAAAATCAAGTAGTACACAAGCTTCTCCTAAAATGCTGAATAAACCTACGGCAGATAACCCAATTAAAGATGAGTTAAAGAACATTAATGATGCTCTCACTAGTGTTGTTGAGTTTCATGCGAATGCCATGGAAGCCCTTCAGGTGTTGCATTAAATATTTGTTAAATATTTTTAAATGTTAAATATTTGTTAAAAATTAAATATTTTTTAAGTACTGTTGCTATAAGCATTAGCATCTTTCTTTTAAACATCCATATGTAAGCAATATTTCTGCTGATATGTTGTTCTGTTTCTGCATTATGGAAACTGTTTTTATTTTGTTTTTTAGACTGTTCCAAATCAAGACCATATAATTTCACCCTTAGATGAAGTAAAATGAATTTATCAATTTATAAAAAAAAGTTCCTACTGCTTGTAATTTTTTTGAAGTAAAATTTGAAAAAAAAAATTAAAAAAAAACATTTTATTAAGAAAAGTCTGATTTTTTGTGAGTTGGTTAATTTTTTAATTTATTTTATGTTATTTTCAGCAAGTTCTTCTATTTAAAGCAACTTCACAAGTAAGTTTTAGCTTTATATTGTTTTTGAAAACATTATTCGTTTTAAACATCATTAAAAAAAAAATTATAATCTGATTCATCTGTTATTAATACTTTCAAACATATAAAGCATAATGATAATAGCTTTTTTGATGATACAACAATTGTTAAAAACATCATTCAGTATCACTAAAATGGTTCATGCTAGGTAAAATTTCAGAGTTTATCAACATCAACTACTTTTTGTTCCATAAAAAAAAGTTTGAACTTTTAGTTAAAATGTGAACTTAACCTCAAGGAAACTGTTTTTAAAAGTAGCTTCAGTGCCTTAAAATTATAAAAAATACAATTTTCTGGCCATATGTTTGGAAAGAAATTTTAATGGTTGTTTTCTATATCATATTCCATATGAAGACAACATAAAAGTATTAAAATTTGATTTGATCTTTCTTCTGTGGTGTACATTTCTGAATTATATTAAGAAAAAAATATTTAAATAAACAATTTCATCGATTACTCTTTTAAACAGTTATTTTGTTTTGTTTTATCTTTTAACTTTTGTAGGCTACTGTAAATATACTGCAACAGTGTTACAGAATTCTTCAACAACATGTAAGACATGGAAAAAAACAACAATTTTTTATTATTGTAAACAAAATCTTTATTAAAACATTTTGGTAAAAAATCATGTCAAAAAATATTCTGCTTTAAAAGCTATTTGTAAACGTTTGTTTTCACTAAATTTTTTTTTTTTAACGAATTTAAAAACATGTCGCTGGTAAAAGTATCATTCTTATAACAAATGTTAATTACTAGTCATCAGAAGTTCAAGGTTCAACTTACACTAAGCAACAGCTGCCAACAGGTTAGAATTGTTTAAAGAAAGGAATTTTTTTACACCATGAACAATGTTTCTTATAACATTTATTATAATTATTACACATGTTTTCAATAACTAAATTACAATTATATGCATATTTTTATCTCTTAGGTGCAAAAATTGAGTGGGTTGAACCTCCGTAATTAATTTACTACTCTCTTTTTTTCTAATTTTTTCTAATTTGCTTGTAAATTTTTCATTAAATGTTTAAAGTAATTTATGCAATCTCTTGAAGGAATACTCAACTGGAAAGAAGTTTATCACTAACTAGTATTGAAAGCTCTGAATTTGTTGCAGATTCAACAATTACACAGGATGGTGAGAATTCTTTACCTTGATTTTTATAAATAAAGATTTAGCATTAATCTACAATATTGCATCTGATGTTCACATAAAAATATTGTTTTGATCCGGATAAGTAAAATTTTTGTATCGATGTTGATAGTTCCCCATTTTTTTGCTGCTTACTGTATAATATGATTTTTTTTTCCATAGATTTTAAAAGTATTAATCAATATATGAATGAAGAGATTGAAGACAAAATTGACCTTACAAATTGTGATGTAGAAGATATGGAATCCAACAAAAGCATCATATTAAGTTTATTGTCACAGCTTAAATTGGGAATGGATTTAACAAGGGTAACTTTGTAGTTGTCATATGTTTACTAACACAAAATGTATTTTTAAATGACTATTTATGCACTATATGTATGTTTTTGTTTTTGTGGTTTTAAAAAGTATATAGATGCATTAAAACCATTTAAATTTTTTTTTAAAAAATTGCATCAAAAATAATCTAAAAAAAAATTAGAAAGGTTTGTCTAAAAAAAAGAAGCTACAAATCATGAAAACAGCATTAAATTTCATTAGCTAAGAGCCAATCCTAGATTGAGTTATTGTGAACTTATCAAAGCTTTCAAAAAAAGAAATGAAAAAGTCTTCTTCAATACAATTAGAAACATTAGGATGGTATTGGGAGTTATGGTATTTAGGGCTACTTTAATTTTAATGGAGTAGGATTGTATAATATCTATACAGATCAAATCAACCTGCACACCTACATAAAGACACTAGAGAGTTGTTTGGTTTCATCAGATGACATGTTTGTTGATTGATACTAATGGTAACAATTTCAACAAGATATGGCTCCTGCCTACACACTTTGTACAGTCAAAGGTTACAGTTAAGAGAATAAAAAAAAGTTTAAATGAAAGTTAACAAAATAAGTTTAACACTCTGGCCGTCTTAATTGCCAGATTTATGTGTTGTACCAATTTTGATTTATAGTACTTTTTTATTCACTTAATTTATCATTCAATAAATTTTTTAAATATAATTGTATGTTTTAGTATGATACCATGATGCAAGATTTTTCTAAAAAAAATGAATTAAAAATTTAGGCCAATGTCTTTATGGTACTTTAAATAAGGTTTAAAGAAAAAAATTTTAATTCATCTTTTGTTTTTTTTGAAACCACTATATTTACTGCTTGCCCAAAGTTTGAAACCACTTTAGAGATGTGCATTTAAAAATATAAGAGAGACTTCATTAAAAATCATAAAAGAAATCTGAATACTTATTATTGATTTTCTTAAAAAACATTTTGATGTTGTACACTACTGTCTACACTACCTACAAAGTTATATAAATAAACATTTCTCACAAAATCATTAAAACAGTAAATTTTAATTTTTAAATTTTGAAAAGTCAACATTTATCTTTATAGTGTTCTATGTATATCTAGTTTTGATTATTTACTGATAGCATGAATAAGCTGATCATTGATCATTGAAGAAGATTCTAGTTTAATTACATGCTACTATTGGGTTCAGTGGCATGACAACAAGCTCTTTGGTCAGTTAATTTATAAATAAATACCTACAGTAAAATGTTACCCTGCTTATATTTGCAATTATTACTACAAAAATATGACATAGGTCAAAAATGTTTTTTGTTAGATAAATAGCTTTTATATCCAACTTCAAAAAATTTAAAATTTTTAAAAATGTTTGATAATCTGATGATTGCCTAGCTAAACATACATTATCTAATATCACCAAATAATAGTTGAAACGAACACCTAAAATGATAATCAATTTGATGGCCTCGATGCCAAAACTCTTAGATATTATTGAGCTAAAGGAGAATTTCTTCAGTAAAAAAATTTTTTTTTATGATTAGAGTTAATTCAGTTAAACTTATGAATATTTGATTTATCTTTTGTGTTCTTTATTTTTTTTGTCAGACAACTTTAAAAATTCTTTGCCATGTTTTTTTCATCATCTAATTGGTCAAAATAGGTTCAAACTTTTGGCTGGCATTGTGTATAGTTTAAGATAAACTTTGTTATGAGTTATGTAAACAATAAAATATATTTCTATTGCTTTTCTCTATTGAAATTAGAATTAAATCTCAATTAAAATATATTTTTATAGTGACATTTGTTTCCAGAAAAATAAAAATTTTACAAATGTTTCTATATTAGGTGGTATTACCAACTTTTGTCTTGGAAAAGCGTTCTCTTTTAGAGATGTATGCTGATTTTTACAGTCACCCAAACATATTCCTAAAGTAAGTTTGTTTTCTATATATATTCCTAAACTAATTTTCTTCATGATAGCCTCTCTTTTTCCCCAAATTCTGTTTTTAATCTGTAAGTAATTATTTATGCGCTAAGTAATTATTTATCTATACTTATTTATTCATACTATTATCCAAGGAATAATTATTTTTGAAAATTTAAAAAAGTTAATATTTTATATTTTTATAACTAATAGGATAGCTGATGGTGAAACTCCTGAAGAAAGAATGCTTGCAGTTTTAGACTTCTATTTGACTTCTTTCCATGTTGGGCGCCAGGTAAAATAAGATTGCTTCTTAAAAAACATTTTAATTGATTCCATTATTAATCAAAAGAACCATGAGGTTCAATTGTTTGTCATGATCTTTTTGACTCTCACCTCTTTTATATCTTGTCCCAGTTTGAAGTTAGCATGAAAAGGCTCCCCATATTGCTTTTCATGTTAAGAAAGGCTGCAACTAAAAAGGTTTACTAATGGTACTTTCTATATTAATGACCTATCAAACATGCTCATGTCCTATCAAACATACTTACAAGTTTTTCTTGTTAAATGTCTTTTTCTGAATTCTATTGGTATTATTTCCATCCTGTCCTCTGCCCTGACAACTTCTTTGAAAAATACTTTTTGCTGTTAGCTATTCATCAAAATGTTCCCAGGAATCCAACAGCAGGCTACTTAATAGTGTAGCAATGCTAATCATCAAATGAAGCACAGGAGATAGAATTAAATTTTGTAACAATATAGTAGTATCTTCCTCTAAGTAAAGAATTCTTTTATTGATTAGATAAGAGCATACTTTCATTGTAGTTTTTGTAGTTCCATATTCACTAAATTTTTTATACCAATAGTCTTTGAGGTTTGATTCAAGTTACATTTTTGAACCACAATAAAGCAAAATAATTTCTTAAAATTACTTTTTTAAATTCAAAATTTTCCACAGGTGCAGCACAAATTTCTAACTAATTACAAAATAGGTCTGATAAATGTGTAACTATCCACAATAGATTAAAAAGTATAAGAGAAATATTATTTACACCCTTTTTACATTAGTTTTAAGAACTTAAGCAACAACAATTTCAATGAATAGTTGGAGTATGTGTAGCGAGAGATGGTTTTTGTTGGTTAAGTTGAAACACCAAAAAAGGTGACAATAAGTTTTAAATTGCTTTTATAGACTGTTGTTGCAAAGAAGCCATATAATCCAATTCTTCGAGAACATTTTCACTGCTCGTTCAAAGCATATGAAAAGTCACACAATGAAGAATCCAAAAGTTTGAAAGAAGGGATTTCCAAAAGAGAATCTCCTTCAACTAATGGAGAAAGTACACATAACGCACAAACTGGAGAAAGCCATTATCTTAATTTCTTAGCTGAGCAAGTTTCACATCATCCTCCAAGTAATATTTTGAAGTTTTTTCAAATGTTCTTTTGTGCTCTTCATTGTTTTATATGGAGTTTAAATAGGATATTGTAAAAAGTAAGCAAATTCTATAGCTGATAAAAACCAGACTTAACAAAATTGAACTTAAAAAAGTTATTTTGGCATTAAGATTATGAGCACAAAAAGGGCTGCACCCTTTTTTTTAAAAAAAGTTACTTTGGGATTAAGATAATGAGCACAAAAAGGGCTGCACCCTTTTTGTGCTCATAATCTTAATCCCAAAGTAACTTTTTTAAGTTCAATTTTGTTAAGTCAACTTTTAATAGTCATGTAATAACAAGTGATATGAAGCAATTAAGAAGAGTTTTACTTAACTTTAGAAAAGAGCACTTGATATTTCAGGTCTCTTTTCTCTTTTTCTGCCAGATTGCAACTAGAAATATCCACGATGTGACAAGTTTTTAGTAAATCAATAAGTTCATTAATGCTGCTTGCAAATATTCTTTTTTAAAGTAAATTGAGCATTTTTATCACTGACTGTTGATATTTTTGAAGTTTTGATAAGGTTTTTATACAGTATACATTAGTTTAATTTAAAAAATTTACCCATTTACAGTATTTTAAACAATTTCCGATTGAACCTTGACTTGTTAATTTACATTGATACTTGTGTTTAAAGCAGCATTTTCAAAACATTTGCTAAAACTTATCAATTCATTTAAAAAAATTAGGTCAACTATTATAACAGTAATTTCAACTTTTTAGCAAAAGTGTTTTAAGAAAAAAATTTTTTTTAAAAAAAATAGAAAAAACAAACAAGATTTCTCATTAGTCAAAGAATGCATCCTGAACAAATAAAATCAATGGACTCACTCATCTTTGTTGTAACTCATTCCATATCCACACAAATAAAAAAGGAAGCATTATGCATTATAAAAATCTAAATATTATCACCAACCCACTTGAATTCTTTCTTAAAAAATCCTTAGTCTGTAATCAGAAGTCATTAGAGCAATCTTCAGACTATGCTGTTTTTCTGTCTTTAAATGTTTACAATTCATTTCATTCAGAAACGATTAATGCCCCAGCGTTTTCTCCGGGAAATTTCTTTATTCAAAAAGATTTATCAAGAGGCACAGTTACACTTTAAAAGTTGAAGCTTTTTAGGAGTGTTAGGACACCAGTCAGCCAGAGCTGCAAAAAAATCCTCTTACATGTCATGTTACATGAGCCTTCTGAGTAACATAAAAAAACTCAAATTAAGAGTTGTTTTTTTTTTGTTTTTTTTTTTAATGAAAAAAACTGGGCGAAAAAGGGACACTCATTTTTCTATTCTAAATCCAGCTGTTTGACGTTTTACTAAAATCAAACAAAAGATAGCGAAAATCGTGTTTACATTAAAAATATACGAACTAAATAGGGAGTTAAGAAAAATGAAAAGTAGAAAACTACTAAAAATCAAAATAATCAGGTATGTTGATAAGCATTCAAAAAAACATTACATTCCTGTGTAAATATTAGCACACAGGTTTTGATCATATTTAAATGGTTTATCTACAACTTATAGTCAAGTAATATTGAGATCATTATGTGAGCAATCATTATGTGAGCAATCAAAATCGTCATCTCTAGTATTCCTCCGTTTGTTCTTTTAGTTTCAGCGTTCTACATAGAGTGTGCAACGAAATCGATCAGCATGAACACTCATATATGGACGAAATCTAAGTTCTACGGGATGTCGATCGGTGTTGTAAATGTGGGTCAAGGTATTTCAACGTTATGAAATTTTTATCAAATACAATTTTATAGATGTAATATGACGGCGCATACAGCAATTAAAAATCTTTATTAAATTTCATAGTAGCAGCTACTGTTCCTCTTTTAAGGTGTCATCAACCTACCTTGCCATGATGAAGAATATGTGTTAACATTTCCAAACGCTTATTGTCGGTAAGTTTGTATTATTTTTATACGTTTTTTTTTAGGCTAGCTGTTCTGCTTATTATTGAAAGATTATTGTTATATAAACTTTGTGCTTGATTCTAATCAGTTGATTTACGCTATTGTTTTTATGGGTTGCGTTTTTAAGTTCAATTTTAACAGCACCTTGGATGGAGTTGGGGGGGCGGACATTTATTCGTTGTCCGCAAACTGGGTATAACGCAACAATAATGTTTCATACTAAGGTAGGTTTTTTTTCTTCTTATTTTGAATATAGAAGACCTTATTATCTCCCTTAGCAATTAGTTTTTCCGAATCTTTTTCTTCATATATCAAGTCTTCTTTTATTCTCTTTTTTTTTATTCTCTTTTTTTTCTTTACATCAAAATGAATTCTCAAAAATTGTTTCGAATTTTTTTTGACAGCCTTTCTACGGAAACAAACAAAATTACATTACTTTTGAAGTAAAGTAAGCAGATTTTTCGCAGTTGTAAAAAAATATCCAGTTTTTATTTCGAATTGGAACGGATGTTTCGATTTTATCTTGCTTTCGTTTAGAAATCTAGAACAAACGATCTGTCGAGGTGATGGTTATTGGGACGGTCAGATAGTATTTAACTATACGAACCCTAACTCTAAAAACGTAAATCATTATCATAAATTTCTATGTTTGTTTAGTGTTTTCGTTTTAGCTACACTGAACACGACCCGAAGCTACACTAAACTAGGTTTATTGTCGTTTCGGGTCGTGTTCTAGGTCTTAACAATAAACTTTTCTAAATTATAAAAAAGTAGAATGACAGTTATTTATCCAAATTTATTTTTATAGAGTGGAAGTAAGGTGCTTGATGTTGCTAAATTACCTGTTTCCAATAAGATGGTTAGGAAAATGGACAAGCAATCTGAATTTGAATCAAGAAAGTACGTCTTAATTGTATGCCATTTTCTAAATAAAGAATGTTCCGTTTGCATCATTTTTTCTTTTTTTTTTTTTTGTTGACTCTTTCGCGGCTTTTTTAGGTTATGGCAGCATGTGACGTCAGCGTTACAGAAAAACGACCTGGAAGTTGCTACTAAGGAAAAACACAAAGTATATTACACATTGCATTACTGACAAAAAAAATCTTTTTTCTTTTTTTCTGCATGGTTTTTTATTACTTGTTTTCAGATAGAGGAGCAACAGCGAAAAGAGAAACTAGAGCGCGCATCTTCAGAAATTGAGTGGAAACCCAGGGTAAAAATAGTTTCAAGCAATCTCACTCAATTATTAGAAGAATTTAACTTTCCAATCAAGAATTCTCGTAGTTTATTATGTAAAACCATAGAAACTCTCTGTTATAGTTCTTCCAAAAGCATTCTGATGGTTGGTCGTTTAATCCTCAACTCGCAAACGTTCGTCGCAAGAGGCTTAAATCTGTCATAGAATGAAATTGACGAATAAATTATATGCATTGTTTTTTACGAATAAATTATATGCATCTTTTTTGAAATTCTTCGTATTAATTTAAAAATGCTTGCCTGTGTTTCAATTCAAGAAAGATTTTAGAATTTTAAATTCGTGTATTATATATTAAAGAAGAAAGAATAAAAATATGAAACACACGTGCGTTTTGTTATTGTTGTTGTCATTGGTTTTAATCTTTTTCTAACGTCGACTTTCTTGCGAAACGCAACAAATGGTTTGCCATCGGACTCTTGATTAATACTCCTTGTCACTGACGTAAATTAAATTTGTAAAATAGAAACTAACAATTTAGTTAAGAAGATACGATTTACACTAAACTTACGTGTGTGTAAGGTGGCACTGACGTAAATTAGTTGGAGAGTTTTTCTTTTTTATCATTTCAAATGAAGGCGGTCTTTTATATAAAACGCTAAGTCAGCTGAAAACAATTTTTAGAACTAAATCTGATTACTACAATGTAACTTCTGCTAATTACCTTCCACTTCCTAAAAATTCTTACAGAAATAAAAAGGGAAGAGAAATTCTGTGAAAAATATCAAAGGCTGGCTTAAATATTTTTTAAGTTTTTAAAAAATTGGGCTGATCTACCTAATAAACTTATATCTTTTATATATTTTCATAACTTTGTTTTGTATTACTTAACTATATTAATACATATTTATATATTATGTTTAAATATACCCCTACAAATACATATATATATATATATATATATATATATATATATATATATATATATATATATATATATATATATATATATATATATATATATATATATATATATATATATATATATATATGCTTGTGTGTGTGTGTATTAATATGTATATAAAAAAATTTAATTGTTTAACTTTAAATACTTAATTTCAGTTGTTTTTTTTTTATAGATAAAGTCACTTAAAAATAGATTTAATGCATCTCCACTAATCTCATGGTGCAAGCACATAAATCTGTTGATAATACAAAAAATTCATTTTAACTTTTAAAATAAATTTTGCTGTAACGATAGCTTAAAAAATTTCTTTAATCAAAGATTGAAATAACAAAAGCATTAAGACAAATTATAGAGGCAAAGTTAATAGCGCTCTTTATTGAAGGTCTTTATCATTATCAAAATAGAAAATTTGAGCATATACTGTTTCCCTGGTTGCCATGCTAATTTTTCTAGAAAGACATCAATGTTTAAAACAGAGATTTTATTTAGCCTTGTCATTTTTATAAGTTAACAAGCTCTTTGATTCGTTTAATAAGAGATCTCTGCAAAATTTAAATTATTCATGAATGAGAAGTGAGAATCACGAAAATCCTGCTTACAGCCGATAATAGGAGGTTGTAATAAATTCAGGCTATAAATTGGGTGTGAAGAGGAATCTTGTCGCAATTATTGGAGCACGTGACGGCTAGAAAAGTTATATTAATTTCAAAAAGAAATTTTGTTAACTCTTAAGAAACAACGGATTCCAACACTTCCGAGATTTCTTAGTAGAAAAGATTGACTGCATATTAACTTTTTTGTAATCCGAAAAACTATGTATATTGAGGATAGTCTTTTGAGCTGTAATTTTTTTTACAAACTTCCGTGATAGGTATTTAAGACTTAAAAAACATATAATGTAATCGTGTAATCAAATTTTAAAATTGAATATTCACAAACTGAAATCTCCCTTCTACATTGTTTCTTATCATGGTTAAAATCGTCGTAAACATGATCTCTTTTTGGTACATTAAATTTAGATTATCACAGAGCGCTTATTAACGTCCGGACTGAAAAAAACAAAACAAAGAAGATTTTCATCAGCATAGTTAAAATTTTACCCTAATGGAATAAAAATATATATATATATATATATATATATATATATATATATATATATATATATATATATATATATATATATATATATATATATATAAATACATGTAATGGAAATTAAGAAGTGATTGACCTTGTTTTCATTTATGGTTATTACACAACTTGTTGTGGTTTCTGTCTTGTAATTTTGTATGGCTTTGTTCAAACTTACTTGGATGGATGTATATCTATTTACAGAAAATTTATTTCAAAAACCTATTAAAAGCAGAAGATACAGTCATCGTATGGATAATACATAAGGTTTGCAAGCTTAAATTAAAATTTTTGTCGACTTTTTTTTTTGAAGTCGTTTTTTCGATTTTGAAAACAAATATCATGCTTGTTTGTTTTTTTCATTGCTTTTATTTTTTAGTTTTTATTCTGCAGTAATTTTCTTCCGCATGAACCTTAAATAAGTAAATACAATACATAAACAGTAAATATAATATTAAATGTGGTTTAATGCAAAAAAGAAAAAAATAATAAGAAAACGATAGTGACATTGAGTTCTTAATGATAAATCTTTTTTTCTCGGTTCGTCTTTCTTTCCAGTCTCAACATTTTGTTTATTTTTTAAAATCCCTTTTTAGGTGTAAATATCACAACCTATTTTTGCTGAACAATATTGCAACCAAATTTCTCTGCTTATGTTTGCGAACTTCGTGTTTTTTGATCATCAGATTATTATTTTAGAGATAAAAATTCTTAAAATGTTTTGCTTGATGAAAAAAAATTACATGATTTCTCAATCGTTGTGTTGTCAAGGTGAAAAAGAAAAGCCAAAACTTTTTTTTTTATCTTTCTCCAATTATGAAACTGATATGCAGGTTTTTTGTTATCATGCAATTATAATGCATGTCTCGAACTATGCGAACTTGTTAAGTATACTGTGCTATTCTTTTATATTTTATATAATGCTGACAATATGGTTCACTGTTTATTTACTTTTGTCTTTAATTTATTTATTTTTTTACTAAAATTTATTTTTTAAACTGTAAAAGAGCAAATATCTACTAGCTTATATGTTGATAGATATTTTTTACTTATAAACCTTGGGTTTTTATGCTGATACCAACTTTAGGCGTTAAAAAGTAAATATTTACCACAAAAAACTGTTTTATGATTTTATTTACCCCATGTTTTATACTACTAAATGACCAAGTTAGTAATTGAAGATATTGTGGCGCTGGTTTGTAAGTTTCATATTTAAGATGGCAAAAGTGTGACCACTCCCAAAAATGTTGTGTTTTTAAAAAGAGAAAAATTTTTTTACTCAGTTTGGCTATAAACATATGACTAAGAACTATATGAAACTTTCTTTTTTGTTAAATTTTTTTTTTTTTTTTGTTTTTTTTTTTTTTTGCTTTTAAAGCTTAACATATTTCTTGTTATTTGTTGTCATGAGTTTCTCCTTACCTAAATGAAAGAACTCTCGGAACTGAGAAGGTTTTGGAATGAGGAAAATGGTAAAATATACTTATATCATTAGTTGACATTACACATGAAGTATAATATGTTAGTCGGCAGAGCTAGGTAAGATATTGTTCCCTAAAACTGAACTCAAACCTGTTCTATATTTGATTTACGTCAAAAAACATGTTTTACAGTGAGTACCATCACATATAAAGCAAAATTATTAGTAATTTTAGCATGAAACTATTTTGCAAAAAAAAAATACTAAATTCTTATGAAATTGGTGTTTCGCATATTAAGTGGGTTTTTGGAAAACTTTGGTGTTACTTAATTTACACTTCAAAGAAAACTATGTTATAGATATTTTTTTACTTTTTACAACTATTAAAACTATGTTATAGATATTTTCGTAATTTTTACAACTATTAAAACTTTGAATCAGGTAAAAATTTTATCAGTAGCACAAGTTGTCATCAGCATTAACACAAGAACTCACAATGATGTCCGGAATATTCCTTCGAGGAAAATCAATCTGGATTTCAATTTGATCTTGACGATTTTTAAGAGTTATCATTTATCAGAATTTAAGCAATAAAGTTGTAAAAAAATATCCATAAATATTAAATATTGCAGTAAAATAAATCGTAAAGTAAACCTTCTTTCGAAACCATTAAACTATTATTATATTTATCTATTAAAGAATAAGTTTAAAAAAAGTTTTTCTCTTTTATGTTTGAATTGAAGACATATGATGTACTTTATTCTAATTAAAACCATTAGTACCGCTTATCATTTTAATTCCTCATAGTTTTTATGACTCGATTTAACATTTGGAGGTGTTTTTTATAAATGGTTTTCAGTATCGATGTTTTAAAGTTTTTTCAACTCCTCCTTGCTTTGCTGAACAATTATTGACATATATAATCTTTACCTTATATAAGTCATATCGCAAACTCTTTTTTGTCATATCTGTTTGCGTTTTAAAAAGGAATATATGTTTTTGTAGATCAATCGAAGCCATCTGCTGTTTCAATCACGGATGACTATTATAAAAAACAACATTCTTTGCGCAACCATCGCGTTTAAAAGAAAAGAAACCGCCGGTGTTTTTTCTTTATATTCCTGTGGGGAGAAGAACGAAAGTTGGTGTAATTAACAAAAACTGGTGTAAACTTGAGGGGGTGGAAATGAAATTGATACCAATAAATGAAACTTTTTTAAATGCTGGTAAAAAAAAAAAAAGTTTAATTTCATACAGCTGCATCAACTTTTTTATGTTTTTTTGTTTTAAAAATTATAATGTTATCGTATCTTTTATTCGACATGTTTTTATTTTCAACAATCTAAGTTCTTTAAGGGTAAAATGGTTACTTTTATTAGCCTGTCATTTTAAAAAAGGATAGTTGCAACATTATTATTACTGTTATTATCATTATTGTTGCTGTTGTTGTAATTATGTTATCATTATAATTATTATAATGATGATGATGATGATGATGATGATGATGATGATGATGATGATGATGATGATGATGATGATGATGATGATGATGATGATGATGATGATGATGATGATGATGATGATGATGATGATGATAATGATAATGATGATGATGATGATACAGCAACTGCTTTAATAAACAGGTCTTTAACTTTTTAGCTTAAATATTTAAGCATGATTGGTAACTTCACCATGTCATTATCTGTACGTTGCTGTCTTGTGTTTACCTTGGAAGACATCTTCAAAATTGAAGCGAATTCTGAATTACAACAGGCTACAGCTCACTGTTTTCCTTCATTGATAGATAGAAAGACACAGCTATCGACTGTTAAATCTCTAATGAGAATTATATCGGAAAATGACTCAATAGCCTGTAAAGACCATTTGATAGAAATGAAATGTTCTGAGAATACGTCGCCAATGTTTCTTTTATACATGGCATTTTGGATTTTGGTATTTTTGCTTGCCTTTTTCGGCAATCTGATTGTTTTGCTGTCCGTGTTTCGCTCATTTACGTTAAAAAAGACTATCACAAATTATTTTATAGCATCTTTAGCGGCAAGTGATTTATCTGTGGCATTGTTTATTGTACCAATCAAATTTCTCAAAGCCTACAATAATAGCTCATTTTGCTACAGCCTAAATGTATGCAAATTATACATTACGTCTGATAATATCTTTTTTGTTGCCTCGATTACAAACTTATTTGCGATTTCAATTGATCGTTTTGTTGCCATTGAATTTCCTTATGAATATCCGCAGAGGCTTACGGTTGGAAGAGCCAAAACGGTTATTGCTTTCGTATGGCTGTACGCTTTGTTATGGGGAGTTTCTGTATTATTTTATAAAGACTCCATTGATATAGTTCCAGGAAACCTTGAATGTGTTGTTAAAAATAAAGAATTTGCAATTTTATCATTTTCGACGGTGTTCTATTTACCTGTTATAATAATGGGCTTTATTTATGCACGCGTTTTTCAAATTTCGAGAAGACACGCCCAGCGAATTGCAAAAACAGAAAAAGATTTAAAACTAAACAATTTTGGGACATCAATTTATTCGCAGTATTCGCAGATTACAGCAATTAATCTTACTCCGAATCAATCTTTTAGAGAGCCGTTTGTCTCAGAGCGAAACACCGGAAGTGTTTATAAAGAAGATCAATTTTCGAACATTAGTTTAAACCTATCGCGGCAAGGCTCAGCAATGATACCGTTATTTAAACTCTCATCTGTCACTCCCCCTAAAAATGATAAACATACTGGTAGTAGGAGCCTCATGTTAAAAGTCACAAAAACAGTTGCTACTATATATGGTTTGTTTCTGATATGTTGGCTTCCCGTAAGTATTTTATCAATTGGACTTCAATGGTGTCCAAACTGCTTTCGAGGAAACTTCTCTACATTTTGGCCGCAAATTATATTTGCTGATTTACTGCCCATATTTAATTCTGCATGCAACCCTTTTGTATATGCGTTGATGAATAAACAATATCGTCGCGCATTTCGAACTTTAATACGAGACATATGGTCACGTGTCCCGATAAAGTCTCAAATTTTCGAACCAAGGAGTCGAAAAAGAGCCCCTTTACGGTCTTGAGCTTTTATAATTTCATTGATTAACTTTTAAAGCGATTGTTATATGCAAAAGTTATTTGGAATTCGACATTTTTTAAAATAGAGTATCGTCTATCATCGCATACTTTTTCAGACCAGGGCATCTTAGTGCCTAGTAAGAATTTTTTGTTTCCCTACCATCAAAATTACTTTTGCTTATACTTTTTTTTAGCTGATTGAGTTAAAAGAAATTGACTGATGATAGATTATTAAAAATTAACCTGAAAAGAATACATTATTTGTAATAATTTATAATGATATATCATTTGTAATACCATATTATTTGTAATACTATATTATTTGTAATCTTGTATATAATAAATACGACAAAATGATAATCAATTAAAACCAAGTTTATTAGGTTTACTATAAAATTTTAAAAATTCGCAATTTGTTATTTTATAAAACCATATTATGATGGATCTTGGGCCAAAAAAAATCATCAAGAAAATCCCGGTCTTCATCCTGTTAGATCTTTAAAAAGCTTTTTAAAAGAGCTTCAAAGTATTCCCGGATATTTGTCTAAGATGTTCTTTTTTCAAAATAATTGCACACAGAAAAATAACTTTATAGATTTGCGGTAGCCATTTTGAAAATATGAGCATCGAAATCCTTAATATCATTTAGATACTCATTTAAGATTTCAGTAGAATACTGATATCTTAAATCTAGTGAAACGTTTCTCAGCCTAGATTTTTTTCACTTTTTCACTTTTTATTTATGAAAAGATTTGGAGTAAAAACAAGCACATTTTTTTATAATTTTCTTTAACACAACTTCGTTCCCAGCACATTAAGGGAACGATTTTTTAGTATCATTATTATTTTTTTAGCTAACGTTAAAATTTTAAATTCAAAGAAGGTCTGCATAAAATTTAAAGCCCATGAAATGTCGAATAAATCACAGAAAAGAGATGTAAAAATAAATATAACAATATTTTGTTATACGCTGAAACGGAAGTTGAACATAATAAAACATTGATACGAATTCTTGATAAATGGAGGTTGAACGTAACAAAATTTTAGTACAAGTTCTCGATAAACTGGAAGAAGAAGATTTCAATATAAATTTAAAAATTTTTATGAAATTGATTTCAATATCTGTAGTGAGTATAGTTTTATGCAGCCTCAATCAAACAAAATCTAACTAAACTATGATTCGAAAATTACGAAAATAAAGTTTTTAAGGGACAATAAAAATACTTTCACATATAAATACTAATATACACATATGCTAGTTTACATAGTTGTCATTTCTTCTTTATATATATATATATATATATATATATATATATATATATATATATATATATATATATATATATATATATATATATATATATATATATATATAATCTTCGGTGCTCCAAAAGCTTTTTTAAAACTCTAAGAAAAGTTATTATTGCAGTCAATTGTTTTGACGAAGAAATAAAGGACCTCTACCACATGTGACAATTTGTATTAAGATAAAGAGATTCATGTATAAACGAATTTTCTTTCATAAAAAACAATGTCATGAGATAATAAATGATAATTAAAATGCTCCATATTTATTATTAATGTGAATATGCATAATTTATGTAAAAATCCTTAATTGAAAATAAAATTTACGAAGATTTCTATTGTTTAAGCATCGTGTACAGGATAATCGCCAAATGATCAGATAAGAGATAATTGGTTGTTTAGCTGGTAAAATGATTAAAATCAACTCTTATATTACATTTCCTCGCTCTCATACGTTTTAAATGGTCCTCCTACAAATTTCATAATCATGTATAAAAATCTCAGTGACAAATTGAAACTCTAACCCTTCCCCCCTCTCCCCCTCTCCTCCCCTCTCCCCCTTTTTCTCTCACACGATATTTTGCCATCATTAGGTAAATTCTTGGGAGAAGCCATAAAGATTGTAAAATTTAAAACATTATCAACTTTACTTTCAAATTGTTTTCATAATCGCCAAAAGTTATTACGTAGACAAACGTAATTTACGTTTTGTATAAATCCATTTTTACAATCATTTTTTTTTTAAATTATTTATTTTTTTAAAACAATGGTTTAAAAATTGGTTTTCACAACCCTAAGTTCGTAGTCAACATTTCCTTTAAAGGCTGTGTTAGTTTCTTTATTATAGTAGACTAAGTTTTAAACTTTACTATAGTAGATTAAACTGAGACCAAATTATAATCAGTGTTAATTCTTTCACTAAGATCCTGTTGTTAACTGTAGTTAAAAACTTTTTATCACCCACCTTTATTTCATTAATTATCAATGTCCTTCTACCTTCACCTACCATTCAACTGGCCATATACATTTTTACGCTCTCTATCCTTATTATCTTTTTTCGCGAAGCACTCGAATTTAAATAAGCTGTTTAACGACGATGATCATAAACGCGCTAAATATTGTATTATTAACATTCTCGATTCTCTAGAAATACTCCCTGTATTTTAGCTTGTTTCTATCAAGACAGATTAATCGAAACTCTAAAAAACTTGTTATGGAAATTTTCTTCATATAATTATTTTTCAAATTCTTAACACCACACGTTTAAAATTATAAATCTTTAATAAACATTTTACGTCACATTTATGGATTTTTTTAAACTTTTCATCAAAGCTATTGGCGGTAAAAAATTACGTCACATTCATGCATTTATTAAACTTTTCATCCAAGCTATTAACGGTAAAAAATTGAGCTTAATGGGAAAAAAATCTGTCAAAATTCTTCAAAATGCGTCACACTTGGTTGTTTTGTAACGAGCCGCTTTGGATTAAAAGGAAGTGAATAAAAATGTTTTAAAAAAATATTATGAAAATAAACAAACAGCCATCATAAACAACCGTTCAAGCAAAGCACGAGAAGAGTTAAATACCTCAAGTGAACGGAATTTTCGGCTACGGTATCGGATTCGACATCCTTTTACTTATTCGGTTTCGGCAAAAATTTCAGTTCAAATTAATACCGTAATGAACCGAAACTAATGTTAAGAGATTCTTTTTAGAAGAGAAGAGACTTACGATTGCGATTAAATGATGTTGCATCAGTTTAATCGTAAACGAGGAAAATTTTGACTTTCCAAAAATTAATTTAAATAATTGTATTTTTCGTAAAAAAAAAGCCAGTATTTGATTCCTTATTTACGATCATACTCAAATTAACGGAACTAATTGTAACATTTAATCGTTATATCTTGCGTCAGTTACGAAACTTCCGTTAATAAAAATTTCAGTTCAAAAATTTCAGTTCAAATTAATACCGTAATGAACCGAAACTAATGTTAAGAGATTCTTTTTAGTAGAGAAGAGACTTACGATTGCGATTAAATGATGT
Organism: Hydra viridissima; assembly: GCF_058129835.1. Lineage (NCBI taxonomy): Eukaryota > Metazoa > Cnidaria > Hydrozoa > Anthoathecata > Hydridae > Hydra > Hydra viridissima. Next base: position 6,473,481 of record NW_028324313.1, read on the forward strand.
TGCATCAGTTTAATCGTAAACGAGGAAAATTTTGACTTTCCAAAAATTAATTTAAATAATTGTATTTTTCGTAAAAAAAAACCAATTTTTGATTCCTTATTTACGATCATACTCAAATTAACGGAACTAATTGTAACATTTAATCGTTATATCTTGCGTCAGTTACGAAACTTCCGTTAATAGTTTGTGTTAAAGTTCGTAAATAACGATATGGGTCTTTTTCCTGGTGTCATCAACATGTCAGGATCCTCCGTATGGCGATGGTCAGGTTCCAATTGATTCGGAAGAGAAAGAAAACACTGAGGTCTTGGATACAGAATAAGAGACAGATGATGAAGACAGTAAAGGAGCAGTTGCTACTCAAAACACCGCTCAGTTTCAGTTCTCAGCAATAGAGGAGCATATCAGGACACCAGCCAGGAAACAACTGAGAAGATACGACAAGAACTAAGCCAAGGCAATCAAATGACAAATTGTGATTGTTGTTAGAAGATACGTGTACAAGCTAGTTTAAAGCTCTAAACATTTTTATGACAATTTGAATAAAAGTAAAACTGTGCTAATGTAAATTAATGTAATGTATGCTAAAGTTGTGATTGTTGTTAGAAGATGCATGCTGATTTATGTGTATATTATTCTTTAACAGTACGTTAGTAACGAATGGTTTTCTAAAAAAATCTTCAATATCAATTATTGCAAGAATCATCAATTTTATGACGATTTAACGGGAATGGATTGGAATAAATTCAATGATGGTTCTCGTAGGTTTTAACGGAAATTTCGAGCAAATTAGTTGATTTACGTAAACTATAAGAATCCTTTTGAGCAAATTATATGAAGCTACGAATTATTTGAATCAATTACTCGTCGGAATTTCAATATTACAATTTAATTGATAAGGTTAATTGTTGCGTTCGTTTAATCTTATGAACACACGTAATTTTAATCTTTAATCGTAACGTTCACAAAAACTTCGTAATCATTCCTCTACTTTTTAATAAGAAATCGGAAAAAAGGTATTTTTGGACATTTTTTGCCGTAACAGCCAGTGATTCTTTAATATGCAAGTTGCAATATCAATGTGAAAATATCTAGTGGATCGGACATTCCAAAACTTCAATCACTCAGCGGTCTTTCACCTCATTTGAGACACCCGTAGCTTGCTCCAAAAAATCTCGTAACAGAAAAAGCTTTATTCAAAACTACCGGCAGTCCTGAAAATGCCAACATCAGATCAGCTTAAGCTTCGTACAATTAAAAAAAGAACAATACCCTTATTTAACATCAAAATGGCAGAGGACTAAAATGTTACAACCTACAATACCTGGCTAGGTTGACAATAGTTCAAAAATTTATTCAAAATTAGGGTGAGGTCTGAAGTTTTATAGATCTATATTTGAAATGATTGTCCTCAACTTACAGCCTTGGTCAATCGTGAATAATCTAGGATTTTTACGCCACCACGCAGTTTATACACCAAACGTTTGACATTGGAAGCGAAAAAATTGCAACGAAAAATATGCTCAACGAAACAAATGCTGAAACAGTCTTCATCTGTCATGACACTTGGTCATCCTTTCATCATGGGTATTTGGGTATGTTGGCACACTTCATTTCAGATAACTGGGAGTGGATCAAGTTCTGCCTGTTATGTTCTAAATTTGTTGAAAGACTGCTTCAAACATTTTTCATAGAACTGGGGATGTTATAAAAGAGTAGGAGCTAAAAGACAATTTCACAGTTTGCTTAAGAGACTATGCGGCAAGTATAAAAGCAGCTTTCAAAAAATCCAGAATGTGTTCACAAGTTTGCTTGGTGTCAGAATCCATCCACTTCAACCAGTGATCAAAAATGAACTTTTTTCACTCGGTAGAAAAATCTCGAAAGCTTTGCACTCATGCTTCTTATTCAAACTTCTTCTTTTTTGAGCTCCTCAAACAACAAGAGATTTAAATGAACTCTTTTGATCAACTCGGGCTTAAAAATGATGTGCCAACAAGCTGGAATTCAACTTGTTAAATGGCTTGAAAGAATTCTGAACTAGAAATCTGCCACCACTCTGTTCAGCCTTCCTTCCAGCGGCATTGAATTCACTGTACAGGATTGAAACTTGTGTGAAAAACTAAAAACTTTGAAAAAAAATTCAGCTTTAAAAAAGTTACAAAAATACTCTTTGGAAAGAATGCTTACATTAGTGCATGTATTCCACTTGTGGCAACTATCATGAAGCTATTTGTCATTCCTTCAGATGACAAAGAAATAATGGTCTTGAGAAAAGTAATGAAGAAAGCAATAGAAGCACGTTTTTATGATGTAAAAACCATAGATTTTGTAGCAGCAACGCTTCTTAATCCCAGATTTAAACGGCGTTTCTTTAGATCTCGAGAAGCCTTGTAAGCTGCTGAAAAACAAGTTTTTTTTTTTTAAATAAGACAGTTTGTATTTGAGCCTGATATTTGAAACCATTCTTGTGATAAAAGCTACTTTTGTTGATAACCCTGGTTTTTCTTCAATGATGCAAAATTTAGTTGCACAGTCATAAATGGCAAGGTCCAAAAATGCAATTTATGAGGTTTAAAACTGTTAGAAAGTTACAAACTTTCTAAAATTCTAAATTTTAGAATTTTGGAAAGAATCTAAAGAAAAAAATAGTATTAAAAACAATGTTTGACTTGACAAAAGTAACAAAAAAATTTCTTACACCACCACCAACATCTAAAGAAGTTGAAAGGTTGTTTTTCACTGCTGGGAGACATTTGTTCAAATGAAAGTAACAGATTTTTGTAAGAAAACGTCGAAAAAAACTTGTTCTGCAGAGAGAATATTTCAATTATTAACTTCAAGTATTAAAATGCCTACACATGCTCTACTTTTTATTAAACTATGTTACATGGTTTTCGTTTAGATATACTGTGGTGATAATAGAAATAGCACACTAAACGTTTTCTTCGTTAATACAATTTTTTTCTTTATTAGGGAAAAAAAAAATTAACTAATTTCCATTTATTAGCTACAAATCATAAGAAAAAAAAATCATTTTTCACTTAAGTGTAGCAATAATTATTCAGAAGTTTACAGAATACAACGAAAAGTTGTGATCAAAGAAATAGCGCATCAAACAAAAAAATTGTGCTTTTTAGAAGTCTACATCAAAAAATTAAAACTAGCATTAACATTTTTTTGAGTAGTCTTTATTCTTTATAACTGCTGCACATCTTGATAGCATGCTTTTAACAAGCTTTTGACATCGTTCGACAGTAGCGGCATTTCTTTCTTTTTTAATTCCCCCCCCCCCCCCCCCAAAAAAAAAAAAAAAAAAGAAAATTCACTAAAATTAAAGGTTTACTTATCTCGTAAAGTCACCCCAATATCGTACCATAAATTATCAATTGGATTCAGATCGGAACTTTGGGGTGGCCGCTCTAGAACATTAATCTTATTTTCCTCAAACCAAAAGTTTACAGACCTCGCAATATGCATTGGGTCGTTGTCGTACGTTAAAATCTAAGTAACGGTTCTATTGATTTTTTGTAATATATCTTTTTATATGTATTGATCCAATCTCTATCGATTTTGAACAGCAAACAAATACCATGCCAGAACAAAGCTCCCCAAACCTTAATATTACCCCGACCATGCTTCACCATCTTCAGAGTGTACAAAGCATTGTGTTCTTGCTTCGTAGGACGCCAACCATGTACTTTCCCATTAGACTAAAGTGATTAAACTTGAGTTCACCAGTACATGAAACTTTTTTCCAAAAGGAAATGGAGTGTTTTTGCAAACTTTAATCGGTTTAATAGATTTTGTTTTGAAACAAGGGTTTTTTCTTTGCTATGCAGCCTCGAAGGCCGTCTTCTTGTAAATAATGACAAATGGTTGGTGCTGACACAACAACGTGATGCTACTCTTCAGTTTAGGTTTTTATTTCATGAGAATTTAAAAAAAGAATCTTTTTTATGAGAAATTTAAAAAAGAATCTTTTTCTGACATCCTAACATCCTTTGGCGATTTTTTTGTTTCGACCCATGTTCAGTTACTATAAGGAAATTTTTATTGCCCAGTTCACACTTAAGAATTTTAGTGGAAAATTCAAGTTTTTAATAATTAATGAATTTTCCATTAGCATTATCTCAGCGACAAAATTTGACAATAAAATTTTTTATTGTCTTATTTACGCCCAAGCAATAATGCAAGTTCCAAATTGAAAGTTATCATAAGAAATGCTATCAAAATAAGATACCTAAAAACACGCTATAAAAAGCAATTAAAAGAAAATATTATGGGATGTGTTATTTCTAAGATCAACACTGTCTGTAAAATAATTTTAACTTATTTTATTTTTGCATCAATTTGATGATCATAAAAAGATTCAGGGATTTTTAACATTCTCTTTCAAGTTTTGGCCTATTTCGGTTTCGGATTCGGGTACGGTCGTTCAGTAAATACTTCATCTCGCTGATTTAATTAACATTCTTCCTGCTTGCTATCATCACTGACATCATCATCACTGTCATGATCATTACTGAAAACATAAATGTAAATGTTTCTATTTTAAAAATTATTTTTCCGTCAATCAAAATTTTTTCTGTTTGTCTTTTAACTTTCAGTTTCTGTTTCGGACTTTTCAGTTTTTGTTATCCGAACCTATATAAGTCAAAAATTAAGGGACGCATTTCAGTGAAACAATTTTATTGTTGCTTATTTTTGAAAAGTTGAAAACTCTTTTTTACATTTGGAAACATATTTTTTACATTCGGAAACATATTTTTTACTTTCGGAAACATATTTTTTACATTCAGCTGTAATTATTCTATAGCTGAATTATAAAAATTTTAAAGACGTTTTTTAAAGAGTCTCTTTGTTTAGCAAATGGAAATTCAATGATTTAATTTTGAATTTTACAGATCACGGATATATATATATATATATATATATATATATATATATATATATATATATATATATATATATATTCAGTTGAATGCAAAGATGGTTATGATTGGCAACTTATCGATTAACTTATACGCGTACTGTTGCGTACTTTATTCGTTTGAAGGTCAAGTTGAACTGAAAGAAAAATCGGAGTTACTGATGGTCACTTCACATTGTTTCCATCAGATTGATCAGAAGAGTCACTGGAAAAGAATTCGCGATGTCATCTGGTTAAAGCTTAATGAATACGAGACTTTAGAGTGTCAAAACTATTACAAAGAGTTTAAATGTTCGCAGGCTCCTTTGCCTAAATACATAACATATACTGTATTTTGGATATTGGTGTTTTTGATTGCGTTTTTTGGCAACCTTATTGTTTTGTTATCTGTTGTTCGTTCGCTTTCATTAAAGAAAACAATGACAAATTATTTCATAGCATCTTTAGCGGCGAGTGATTTATCTGTGGCATTGTGCATAGTGCCAATCAAAGCTCTCAATGCATACAAAAATATTGGATTTTGCTACAGTTTAAATGCATGCAGGTTTTATATCACCTTGGATACCGTTTTGTTTGTTGCCTCAATTACTAACTTATTAGCGATTTCGATTGATCGGTATATTGCTGTTCATTACTCCTTCAATTACAACAGCAAAATGACCCCTGGTCGAGTTAAATTATTAATTGGAGGTATATGGTTATACGCATTGTCATGTGGGATTTTATTAAACTTTGAATGGAGTTCACTTTCTGATAGCTCGATTGAAATAGTAACAGAGTCTCTAGAGTGCGTTGATAAGAATAAGTATTATGTCATTATTTTATACGGTTTTGCTTTCTATGTCCCGGCTGCCGTCATGGGTGTTATTTTCTTACGCATACTTCAAATTTCAAAAAAGAATGCAAAAGGTTTAAAGGAAGGTAACAATGTTAGCAAACAGAGTGCTTCAAAGCCAATTGTGAAATGTTTTTCAAGTGTCATGAATAGTCAATCTAACACAATTCATCAGAATATAGTGTTGTGTTTTAAGATTTTTCAAAACGACAAAAACATTTCCATAAACAACCTCTCTAAAATGTCTGCATTCCAAAATGTAAAATCAAAATTGTTATTCAAGAAACATGAAAGTAAGAAAAACAAATGTTCGCTCCGTAAAGTTACAAAAACGGTTGTAACAATATACGGTATTTTTTTGATTTGTTGGATTCCAGTTAGCATTTTGTCAATAGGTCTCAGATGGTGCCCAAACTGTTTTCGAGGAGCTATTTCAACAACGTGGCCGCAAATAGTATTTGCTGACATATTACCAATTTTAAGTTCTACATTCAATCCTTTCATTTACGGTTTGACAAATAAACAACACCGTCATGCATTTCGAATTTTGTTAACAGATATTTGGTCATATGTCGTTCGTATCTGCAAAAACGACATAGAAAAACAAGAAAAAGACAAAACAAGCGAATATAAAACAGAATCAAGCCTCATTTAGTAGAGTTTAAAAATATTGTGAACTATCTGTATACAAAAATTTTATAAAGATAATTTCAAGTAAAATCTTTTTTTTTTTTTTTTTGTCTAAATTTGTGGTCTAACAACGCATATGAAAACACTTTAAAAACTTATGATTGCATGAATTTATTCGGAATTTGATGTTGTATGATTTTCATGATAAATATCCACTCCACCCCCTTCCCCTTCCCCACCCACTCACAAAAAACAGAAAAAAGTTCAGTAAAAAATCAGAGGGTATGTTACTCAAATCAAAACAGTTTTTCATCAAAATATTAGGCCTGAAGTCACGGGAAAAAATACCTGGAGTTTACGAAACCTGCGCGAACTGCAATCATATACTTTTAGTATAACATAACTGAGAAGTAGTTACGAATAATTTAACGTTAATCTTAAAGTTCGGAAACAATTGTATCGTATTACATCGTATTATCGCGTAACTATTATCGTATTATCGCGTCACTACTATCGTATTATCGTGTCACTATTATCGTATTATCGTGTCACTATTATCGTATTATAATCTGGGATTTAACAAACGGCTAAAGAATAAAAAATAAACTAAACTTTTTATATTTTGATCATTATAAAACAAATTTATGATATATTTAGATAAATAGTATTAACAAACATTTATATAAAAGATCTAATTTTAAACTAACGAAAGCTAATATTTATCAAAATAACATATTGATCATAAATGTAACCCCTATTCATATTATATGTTAATATATCTCTAACGCCGAACCTAACGCTTACTGCATTCATCGTGGTAAATGGCGAACTAAAGTTGCGAATATATAAATGATATGTGTAAGCAACAGTAGATTTGTTAGAAAATGTTTGCAATATGGTCTTAGTCACCCTATTATTTGTGCAACATTTTAAAATTTTCTTGATAAAAAAGTTTTAAAACAAAGTCATTAACCAAAAAAGATACTTCCGATTATTAAAAAAATCACTATAAGTAGTTTCTTTCGGAACAGGAAAACTATTTTCCTATTGGTCTATCCTATTGAAAAGCAAATTTCGGCTACTAAAAATATAGATATTTATATTTGTTTAAAAAAAATATTAAACAATCATTTACAAAGCTGTTTTTTTTTTCTTTCCCTTTTTTTAATCGTTTTTATTTTTCGCAAATAATTTCTTTTAAAAAACTTCAAACTTCGATATTATTCGGCTTTATCGCTTTGATCCACTCCTTGAAAAGTAATGCCTCGTTTAACATTTATCGCTTTGATCCACTCCTTGAAAAGTAATGCCTCGTTTAACATTTATATCCAGAATTCACTCTTGATCTAAAAGCGAATTAATATACAAATTATCTGGAAAACACTAAAACCCATGCCTAATAGATTTATTCGATGAATTTGTTCAATGTAAGTAATGTATTTTAGCTAGTTAAACTCACCTGCTCTTTTTTCTTCCATCTGAATTCCCTCCCGTTTTACAAGTGTGAATAATTTTATAGCTCTCCGTAGTCCCCCTTATTCTAGAAATAATTTCTTCATGTTCTTTGTTTAATTCTATAAAATATTTCAATCTGTTCCTCATTTTACGAATATTTGCTTCGCCAAACTCAGCCTTGATCATTTCAAATCTCAGTTTTTCTCTTTGAATTAATTCATTTTGTTCTTCTTGTATAGCTTTAAAGTAGCTTAGCAGCTGAAATATACACCGTTTATGTTCACTTGAAGAAGCATCTTGATGCGATGACTTCAGGCTCCATTCCTTTAATTCGGAACGTATTTTGGTTTCAAGTAGTTTTTTTATTCGCTGCAAATTTTCGCATTTTAAGACGAACTCGTCGAAACAGTATTCTGGAGGGTTAACGAATGGAACCTTCTAAAGTTAAAGAATTGGAGGGTTAACGAATGGAACCTTCTAAAATTAAAGAATTGGAGGGTTAACGAATGGTACCTTCTAAAATTAAAGAATTGGAGGGTTAACGAATGGAACCTTCTAAAATTAAAGGATTGGAGGGTTAACGAATGGAACCTTCTAAAATTAAAGGATTAGAGGGTTAGCGAATGGAACCTTCTAAAATTAAAGGATTGGAGGGTTAGCGAATGGAACCTTCTAAAATTAAAGAATTGGTGGAAATAATTTTCTCTCTCTCTCTCTCAAAAAAAAAAAATATTTTGATATAAATTTAAGATACAACTATAAGATAGTCTTCAGTTTATGTTTGTGGTTGTCGTCCACTTTAAACAAACCTTAAACAGCACCCAAATGCATGATGCTGTTTGACAAAATAAAAAATTAATTCATTGGCTTGAAAGAGCCATGGTGTTTTAAATTAGGGAAAATCTTTTTAAAAAAACTCGTGTATATAAATGTGCTGCCATTTTTAGAAATCGGTGTAGTAAAATTTTTCTTGAGAATACAAAATAAATATATAACAAACGTACATACCAAATCGCCACTTCACCACTTACACATATCAGAAAGTAACTTTCACATAAACCACAACAAAATGACAACATAAATTACAAAAATATAACATACAGTCGGTAAACAGCAGGCAGTTTCAGTACGTAGTTTTAAATATATATAAATATCTATCCAAAAATAGTTAAAAAAAAAAACGGTTAAAAAAAATGGTTAAAAAAAAGAAAAAGGTTCAAAAATATGTTACGCAGTTTCCTCAGTCGAAACCAGTGTGATTTTGAGAAAAGAAATACGGTCCTGTTTTCCTAGTATTTTCCTGTTGTTTTTTTTTTTTTTTTTTCTTACCAAAACATTTTTTCTTTGCTTTTCTGCTGGTAAAACGGTAAATTCCGTTTGTTTTCGGTTTATCAGTTTTACTAACGCGGTGCCCATATTTTAACAGCTTTTTACTACAAGATTTAAGCTTTACTGCAGTGATCAATGGTCTAATAATACCTAAAAATACCCCTGAGAAAAGAGATCTTTAAACTGGAAATTCTTTATTTAGATTAACATTAGCTCTGCCTTGAGCAAGTTACATTAACCAAATATCAACGACAGACATACACGCATCCTTTAGCAGCCTCAACACCCGGAAATGTGCTACTTAAATGATAGGTAAGGGGGTTGTAGATTTTTTAAATTCCAGGGCTTAATTAGCACCTGGGTATTTACAAATCGCCGGTGAAATTGAATCAATTATATTAAGAATTAGGATGTATTTCATCTTTATTGAATAAGCACGCTGCTACCGAGTTTGCCAACTAAGCTTTAATACGCCAAATGCGTAAAAGATTTGGCGGCAGGTGTGAACTTAAGTTGTTTAGAGATTTTTTGTATGAAAAAAAAAAATTAAGAAACTGATAAAAAAATTTCTTGTTTAAGATTTGTTCCATTTAATTTTTGCAATATGGACGATTGTACATTATTGTGTGCTACTCCAAGGTTCAAGACATACGGAATGTCAAATAATGGTGAATTTTTTTAATGTTATATTCTCCATTACATTACCATGCGTAAAATACTAGATAACACTTTTGCAAAATAACGAATAAAGTTTTTCACTAACACCAAAAAATTATTTTTGTAAATTAAAAAAAAACAAGCACCAATTGATCGTCAGAACTCAATACTTATTAAGAAGCACAGGGTGCAAATTGTTTAATTGACAATTGAACGCCTCTATTTAAAAAAAAGTTCGCAAAATTTCCTACAAATAATTGTTTTGTTAACTAACACATTAAGGTAAAACTAATAATTTTATCTATTCTATAACATTTTGAAAACCAATTTTTAGAGACGTATTAAAGAATTAATCAAAAATTCAAATCTATAAATGGTCTTGGAGAATTTTTAAATGCTGCGAGGCGTATCCAACCATGCTGAGGCGTAACTTCGGGGTGTAAAAAGAACGTATTGCGTTGAGGTTGCGTTGAGGAAATTTTGATAAAATTCATTTAACTTTTTTAGTCGTATTCAATTGATAGGAAATGTTTTCTTACAGGGTCCCTGAACATATTTCATTCAAATTACCTTATTTAGATACGACAAAATCTAGCTTACTTTTAGATCCTTGATGTTGACAGAAGGAAAAATAATTTGTGATGAAACTCAAAACGAAAAGAAAAAATGGAAAATTTTGAGTTTATTTTTTGTGCGTCTTTTTGCATAAGATTCTAAAAGAAGTTTAATTTCAAAAGTTCAAAACTGTTTTGAACCAGGTTGTTAATAAAGCCCCAGATATTAGATTTAAATATATTTTTAAAAAGGTGATAGTACAGAAATCGCAAAAACTTAGAATGTTACCCCTGAGTTTCAAGAAAAACGACAGCTTAAAATGAAACACCGTTTTGATGATTTGGGGAAGAATATCACTTTTCATTAAGAGATGTTTAAATTTGGAATAATTAATGCTGTCATGGATACTATTTCATATCAATTACATGAGAGATATAAAATCATGGGAAAATTAAGAAATTATTTAGGATTTCTGGATCCACAAAGATTATCAACTTTAAAATACGAAGATACTTTTAAAAATGTGAAAAACTACAGAAGCATTCGTTTTTAAGCGAAGATTTTCATTGAAATTTATTCGTGTTTGTTCGCTTTTTAAAGAAAAATTTAAAGAACTTCAAAGTGTAAGATTTTGCTAACTTAGTGGTGACCAAATATAATTTGCTTAAAAAGTAGTATATCGGATGCATTTGCTGTTTTATACTTCACACTCTCTATAACAACTGCTTCTGTAGAAAAATCATTTTGTTAAAATTCATAAAAAATTTATAGAAGAAATGCGACAATCGCGAATTAACTTTCTATATTATAAATGGGTTCAAAAAATTTATAGCGATGTAAATTTGTAGCGATGAAATCTAAAAAAAGTTTTTCTAATAATTTAATTTTTAGTTACTTGTTAGTAAATTTGAAAATAATTGATTTTAGTTAATTTTTCTTTTTTTTTTTTGTATTCAATATGTATGCATAGTATTATTGTATTTGCTATGTAGGAGCCATTTGCAAAACCTTTTGCCTGGGTCCAAAATTTTCTAGTCACGTCATTGCAACCATGCTAACATACTTAAGTTTTGGCACTAGTGCATGAGAACTTGTAAAAAGGTCGTGTTGACTTTTGTAACTTTTATGAAATAATGGCCAGGAATGCATAATGCTTGGAATAATTAACCTCGAGAATTTACTGCAACCTACTAGAACTTTGTCATAACTTTCCAAAAAGCCAGTCCATTATTTCATACATATTCAGAAAAGTTAACAAGACATTTGCAAGTATGAACTTGAGACTTAAAACCTGCTGGTTGGAGAGGTGTTTGCTTCGCCATAACATAATACAAGGTTTGTGTTTTTGATTATTTCTTTTTTTTTTTTTAAGCCTCTAAACAGATCTTTAGTACTAACAACTTCCTCTAAAAAAAACACTTTCATTTATCATTAATTTTCGACTTTTAATATTTCTTTAATAAACAAACATCGAAAATGTTCCGTTTATTGATAACCATGCTTTTTTTCATTCGATCATTTTTTAAGGTCTTTTGTTAATATAATTGTCATTAATAAAAGCATCAATTTGACTATTTATATATGTTATAATGGTACTAATACATTTGACACTTCATCGGCTTATCAAATTCTGGAAAGAGAAGCTAGACAAATTTAGTACGGCTCAGACCTCAGAGTCTGATTTATTAAAGCTGCCAAATCATATCCAACCAAGAAATGAACAACGAAAAGTAATGTTTTTTTATTCGCATTTTTTTTTAATCAAAGTTTATAAAAAGGAGTTGAAATGACCTGACTTTGTTTGAATAGGGTATAAACAATATATACATTTCAAAGTTGCCAAGATAAGTACAAAAAATCTTGCAATATACTAAAAAATTTGTAAACATTTGTAAAAATCAAAAAACTCCATACATATGGTCCGATGATAAAAAAACGTTAGATCCTTACGAGGCAAAAATCTTCCGTGGATAAGAAAAGTACAACAAAGCTACTGTTGAGTTAAGGACACGAGAAAAGTAAACTCTGAGATACAAAAACATAATAAAAAGTTGGAAAATCACGATTTGCATTAAAAAAACTCAAGACGGAGAATTAAATATAAAACTTTAATAAAAATATTTTGTTTTCAATTTCTAAACAGCAAATAAATAATTCATAGTAGAAAAATATATATGTAAGAATGATTCACTCTAATGGATTTATCATGAATAATATACGAGAAAAGGTGAGGATTGCATCGCTGCTAACATCAAAACTGCTTATAAACGATTTTTCATTCGTTATTTTTTCTTTAAACTCGATGTACTCGTTAAAGAGATAAATCGATTCCGTTAGTTCGTACTTTAAATTTAAGTAAAGAAACCTAACGTTAAATGTTTAAGAAAGCTTTGCGTTGCGATTATAATTTCCAAGGCCCGCGCGTTTTCATATAACACACCACTATATCAGGCGCTCTGCATTCGGCTTCTTTAGAGTGTTCATTTCAACATGCCCGGCGTTTTGCTCTTCGCGGTTAGGACTGTAGGTTCCCTCCATTCCGCTTTTGTCTTTAAAAAATCGTATCAACAAAATAATTACAATGATAATGATGATAAATACAACTACACCGATACTAATTCCAATAATTAACTCCATTTTATTGTCGCCGCGCAATTTCTCCGCGCACGTTTTACCACGGTATTGGTCGGTGCATATACACTTAAACCCTACAATAATTGTCGAATTATTTACAGCCGTGTGACTATCTGAACAAACACCATTATTCCTACAAGGCCTTAATTCTTTGCATTCATTAAAATCCTCCTCGCAGAACATCCCTGTATAGCCAGTATTACACAAGCAATAAGATCCATTTACACCATTAACACAATTTCCATTCTTGCACAAAAATGAACAATTATTGCTTAATGTTTCATTACACGACCTTTTGATATGAAGATCGTTAAGAGTATCAGAGCAATTATCATTTACACAAGGATTGTCTATACACGGATCCAAACCAACACAACCTTCATATGTATTGTTTGAGTAGACAGATACCTCAACCATACCAACAGTGATATTTGATAGACAACCTTTGAAAGGATTTAAAAAACGATTGTTGAGTTGATCAAGCTTTCCTAACACAAGTGTATTGTTACTAATCAACTCTAACCAAAGCGGCGAAAAGAAATCATGCTCTGATGTTATGTTCGATGTTGTGGCATAGGTGTTTCCAACAAAAATAACAGTTTTATTTGAAAGAGTTCGCTCCAAAACGACTTTGATATATACGCCACTGTCAATTTTTTCTCCTAAACGATAAAGAATCACGACCTTACTTCACACTGCAATAAAAAACGCATTTTGTAAATCTAATGCTTAAAAAACATTTTATTAAATTCAAATTTTAAGTCAACGATATACAAAAGGGCAAATTTCTAACCTATATGCTGAATTAAAGGACCACCTTTATACTGTGCAATAATAGTAAGATTACTAGAATTGATTCCTATAGCAAAGAAGTCATCGGGTCTGTTGTATGCACCGAATATAAAACCTGAACTCTGACGCGTCCGTAGTATAATAGACACTGTTGTTATATTTATGGAAGCAAGGTTGACTGAAGCAAAACTTGATACGCCATTAAAGGTTAACGAATTTACACCTGTTACCAAGTAACAAGAAATAAAAATCATCTTTGTGAACATTTTAGGACAATAACTACAACGGAAGATTAAATCAATTATCTAAGAAGTCCGTAAAAAAAGATCACTTATAATAAAAATCAAAGAAAACAAAATATTACCCAACCTAACGAAACAACATATATAAAAAAGAAAAAAAAGAAATTCTATGAAAGCTTTTACAGCTGCAAAATTACAATGCTGTGCTTAGATTTTTAAAAAATGTTATATAAAGAAAATGTTCAAATTCGTAATAGTACAATTTTTCAGTCATTAGGTTGCGAATAGTAATGAACGCAACAATTACAACCATACGTCATCTTTGAAAACCGGTTTCCTATAGGTAATTATGGTAAGTATATTTTAAAATTAGACACGAAATGATACCTCAAACTTTAAAGCAATTTATGAAATATGCTCGAACATGTTACTTTAAAAATTTAATGGGATATAAATGAAGATTTTTTAAACATTTTTAACGTACTACTTATGCTACAGCAATTTAAAAAGAAACAGGCTATATTAACACACACACACACACACACACACACACACACACACACACACACACACACACACACACACACACACACACACACACACACACACACACACACACACACACACACACACACACACACACACACACACACACACACACACACACATATACATATATATACAACGAATACATATATAACTTACATAAAAAAAATATATATTTACAACAATAAGTCATAAATGCGATTATTCATGATAACTGATCAGATTGATTACTTTGATTTTAGGAACGTTTTACTCGGACGAGAAAACAACCAAAAAAAAAAAAAAAAAGAAAGCAAAGTCTTTTCTCAACTCAAATTTTTAAAAATTTAACTTGGTTTAGTTTTTAATAACATCTTCACATCGAGCACAATGACTTCACATGTAGACAGACCTTACAACAATGTCTAAATGATATTTCAAATGTTTGAATGTGTTGTATTTGCAGAGCGAATAAATCAAAAAAAGCCATATAACAACTATCATAATTATCATAAAAGCCATTTCATAATTATCATAATTAAAGAACAATCGCAGACAAAACACAACAGTTTTCGCACGTTTTCTCCGCAGCATACGAAAAAGTCATCGTGAATTTCTTGAGGTCAATGAATTATATATTTAATCACAAAAACAATCAACTTGCTTTCAAATGCGTTAGAAAAGTATAAATAATTCATTACTAACGTGAATAAAAATTTAAAGCAAATACGTTTTGCTTCAAAAAATTAGTCAGATACTTTCTCATTCATTGGATTCATGTTTTTAGACAACGATGATATATTTCTCTCGTACCATGAATCATTTTTTCTCCTACGTGACACTTATATGCATAATATATTTTACATTCACGATTTATATCCGCTATAATAATGGCGCTATTGCCGCATAAGTTAGTCGCCCAAGTTTCATTTTACCTGCAATAAACAGGAGTTTGAATGAAGAAGAAACTGTAGTTGTGTGACCAAGACATTTTAAAATTAATTTACTTGATTCGGTTTCAAGTTTAAATGTAAAGCCAGATTTAGTATGAACCAGCCAATATATGAGCAAGAAAAAAATATTTGAAACAAAACCTTATAGTTCGGCCAATCAATTCCCACATTCCAAAAAACGTTTTTATAATCAATTTACTCACATGTTTGCAAAATATTTTTTGAATTTTATACAAACGTTCAAATGCTTCGAAGAAATTTTGATAAAAACCTAATTTTTGTTTGTTTGTTTGTTTGTTTGTGTGTGTGTGTGTGTGTGTGTGTGTGTGTGTGTGTGTGTGTGTGTGTGTGTGTGTGTGTGTGTGTGTGTGTGTGTGTGTGTGTGTGTGTGTGTGTGTGTGTGTAAAAATATGTTTTGTGTACGCTTATAGAACTGAAAACCGCCCTGGATAAACGATCAAACTCCATTTGTACATTAATGGCGTCTTGTTTAATTGGTAACTTAAACTACACATTAACTATACATAATTTAAAATCTTCTTGTTTCTTTTAAGTTTATCCGCTGAATGATCAGACCCCTAGCCCGAAATACCTATTAATGGCTGAAATGAAGGTGGACAGAGCAGACTTTAAAAAATGAGGAGCCTTTAAGAAACGAAGATTATAAAAAGTAAAAAAAAAGGACACTTTTTCTTCATATTTTGCAGCACTTCGTATCGAAGTTTGAAGTGAGGATTTACAAGAGGAAGTTAAATACTTTACATGAAATAGAAAAACACTTTTTTAAAGACTATAATAATTTTTTTTTTCCTTTGTCCCAAAATACAACAAATACGAAACGTTTTTAGACTAAAAAAGTAGCTTTCATTTAAGGTCTAAAAAAAATTGTGATCAAAATAAATTAAAAAAAAGTTTCTCGCTTTAAAGTTGATGCATTATTAAAATAATCAAAAATCCACTTTGCATAATATTATTACGGAAACAGCAAAACGGAAAAGAAATCCTGTTTATTAGAATTGTTCTGCATCTGTAACTATATCAAACAAAATTAAAAGTCTTCGAAAATATTTAATGCTATTTTTATTTTTAGTTTATGATATTGATGGATGATTGGTTTGATTTCACTTTACTATTTAACTTGAAATGAAACAATCATTTGATATTTAAATAATTTCTTTCAAAAAATGAACTTAAAGACTCGACATACATTGAAATCTTTGATCAAGAAAAACAGATTTAGATTAACAAAAAATTGTTTCAAAGTTTCAACAAAGAAAAAAATGGCTGAAATTGAAAAAAAAACTGTAAATTTATTTGTTTTGCTTTTTTTTTTGATACACAGCTTTATTATTTTTAATGATAAGGTTTACTGTGTCATGAATGTTTTATGAGAGAAATTTGTCAAAACTTTCCTTGTTTGATGTAGCAAACAAGTTTGCAAAGTCATGTTTACTAATCCTGAGGCCAGGGGGGGAAATTAAATTCAACATTTTAAATGGTGTTTTTTTTTTTTGTGGAGCTTGTGTTATTTTAAAATTATTTTATTAAAAATTATTAATAAACAAAACAAAAGACTTGTCTTTTGTTTTGTTTATTAATAATTTTAAAATACTAATCAAAGTTTAGTGTAAATACGTTATATAATTTGTTTTACTCGTTGTTTTTTTTAAACTCATTCTTCAATGTTTAAGTGATGGCTTAGTTAAAGCAGGACAATCTTAGTTGATTTTTTTTTTAGAAATACTTTTCTAAAGTTAGAAAAAGATTTATAATAAGATTATTTTTAGTTTTGTTAAAACAAAAAAACCTTTTTTGCACAGTGAAAACATCAAATTTAAGATCACTAAAGCAAAAGTAATGGAAAATTAACAGAAGCAAGGTTTATACTGCAATTTTACCATTATTGTGTCACTCTTAATTTTAAAATAATACTATTAAGTCAATTAAAAATTAAACCTTTTTAAGGCTGAATATTTATTTGTTGATCTTAGGTAGCAAACCTACTAAATTCAAATTTAGTAGGATGTGCCATCTGGTACTGTAACATTAAAACTTTTTATCATTTTAACTTTCAATTCAAATCATTTCATACTATTTTTTTTATTAGAAAAATTAAAAAACATTAAAAAAATCTTAAAAGTCAGTACCTGTAGGATTGTGAACACAAACTATAACTATGCAATTATTAACAACTTTACTGCAACTTTCTCCGATCAATCCTGTTTTACACACACAGATGTGATTGTCTCTAGATTGGCTAAATCATATATTTAGATAGTAAATAAAAAAATTAAAATTTTTAAAGAATAAAGTGAAACTTTTTAGAAAAACTTAAGAAGATTGTTAAAGTAACTCTAAATATAAAAATGAAATTAAAAAAAAGTGTAAAAAAAAAAAAATTTGCATAGTGAGCCCTAAAGTATAGTGAGCATCGTGTAAAAATATTAATAAAAATAAAAAAAACATGTTAGCATTTTTCTGATCTCACCTGCCATGTAAAGTCCTATTTTGCATCACTGATATGAAATTTAATTGCTGAATACATATAATTTCTTGCTCACAAATAGTTCCACTAAAAATTTGACATTCTAAACCATTAACTGGAATTCCACATTTTTGACCAGAAAAAGATATAGACTTGTTTTTTTCTGAGCAGTTTTGCCCACTAAAACCACAGATGCAGGTGCAGTTGTATTTATGTACATTACCTTCACACAAAAACCCTTTAGAACCTATAACAATCCAATTGCAAAAATATGACCCCGTATTAAATAAATAGAATAGAAAAATAAACCAAAACAAATTATACAAATAACTACTAACTACAAAACTGGATAAAAAAGTAATTCCTCCCTTGAAGATAACAAGGGAGGCATTACTAAATGTTGACTGAATGTTCATGCTATACAGGTGTCTTTACTCTACTAATGTATGCATTTGTTTTTAAAATGGAGTGAATGGATCTGAGGTTAAATAAATGAGTAATTATTAAATTTCTTAGAAAAGCAGATTAAACAACTAAAAAGATGCATCATTGGCTGAAGAGGTGTTATGCAATTTTATGCAAGGTGTTATGTTAGCAATGTTAGACATTGGGTAAAGATATTTTTTAGCCTAAAAAAACAAAAATTGTTAAAACAATGTACAAGAATTACTTTTATATTCTTACTTAATATTGTGCTGTTTAAACAAGAAGCATTATTTTTGCATGGTTTGACTGCATACAGATCATGTAACATTGTACAATTTTCTCCACTGTAAGGTGAAATACAAGTACAGTTAAAACTGCTTATACCATAAATAGATGTTCCAAAATGGTGGCAAGGATTTGGTTGACAATCATCAATCTTGATACCACAGCTTAATGAAAAGAAAATAATGCATAATTGAAAAAGAAAATAATGCACAAATGAAAATATTTTTCATATATCTTTGAATTTAACTAAAAATGATTCTCTCAATGCATAACAACAATTTCTTAAACTCATTTCTCAAACAGTTATTGTGGATGAACTTAGTTTACAGATTACTTAGTTGATTTTTATTTGCTATTCTTTTATAAACTTTTTGATTTAGGATTCCATAATCATATTTTATTTCAGCGATTTTAAAATGCGTATATACATGTGTGTATGTTTACATTTATTTATACATATATATTTAGATGGGCCTTTACAGTAAGAAGAAAAACTTTGGTTCCATGTAAAAAGTTTGCATTCTATGGGGCAAAAAGTTTAGATTGATTTACTACACTTGTTAAAGCATTAAATTTAAGACTATTTGGTTCAGTGCAAGGTTCTTCTTAGCATGGTCACAACTAATAGAGGGGATTATTTTTATTCTTTGTTGTTTGTGTGACTTTTGTTGCTTTTGTCCATCAAGGCTACTTGCCTTTCTGGTATGTTATTCTACACTTTTATGGTGCTGGCTGTGACAGCAGCATGAGAGTGTAGTACTGGCAACCAGATGAAGAATACCTACAGATTGGTATTCTTCATCTAGTTGCCAGTACTACACATCTTTGTTCAGAAAAGTTGATGGTAATCTTGTGATAGTGAAGAATCTATGGCTGCTCATGGTTACAAAATCTTGCTAATTTTTGAAGTTCACTAGTGCAGGGACAACAAAGATTCTTTTCAATTGATATTCTGTATCCAGTGTTTACAGAGCACTTGCCATAAGACTTTTGTGTAGCCTGTAACACAGGGTGCCCCATTAAAAATGTGTGAAAAGCTTGAAAATACCATAAATATCCAAGAATCTTCATTGCAATATTAGAGACTATTTTATTCTACTCCTTATATTTGTAGATCTCCTTGATAAGCTCAAGATCAATATAAGGGCACCAAAGGTGTTGTAAATCATGCCTTAATATATAGATCTCAAACTGTTTGCTTTGTGACCTCTTTGTAATAGAAAAAAGCCATAACTTCCTACTTTGGTGATAGTTTGGTTGAGATGAAAGCTCACATTAGCCACATCTTGGTTTCCATTTTGTAGTTGGTTTTGAAGTCTTAGTACTAGTCATCTCCTACATAAAGAATCATTGTTACTAATAAACTATACAACTGACTTTATTGATAACTTACTGTCTGCAGGCTCCAATAAAACATCTCAAATGTTACGCCTGTAGACTACAAATCTACTATTTGATTGATTAACTAGCATAAATATTAAAGAATTTCAGTTTTATGCCACATTTATGCTAGATTCTTATAAACTATCATTTTAGTAAGTTAAATATGAGCACAAAATATGAAGACACTCACCTCAGTGTTAACAGTAAATCAAACAGTTGTCTTCAATAGTCCTCATATGTTTTCATGTAAATGCAAATAATTTTAATAACAATATTCAAAATTATATTTAAAAATAATAATTTTTGTTAGTTTTTGACAGACATCTGAACATTTAAAATGGCTTTCAACGCCATATTTCACAAATGGATTATGGTTACCCTGCAATAAGTTATAAATCAACATGAAAAACTAAGCACTTTATTGTGCAAGTTTTACCACCACAACTGATATCTCAGGTGCAGCGGCTGCTACAATATATAGTAGTAAACAGTAAAATATGGACCTTGAAATGTTTTTAGATACAAGAAATATTTTTTGTAAATTTATTTTTCAACCATATAAATATAAATACAGGGTGCCCCATTAAGTTTATCAAACTTAAAGAAATAAGGACTACTCTAATACATATGTAATAGTAAGCTTTACTATGTTTAAAAATTGCTATTAATGGGAAGAAAAAAATTAAAAGTTAAACATGGAAAAAGTTTTTTTTTTTACTGGGATTTACTTTTGCTTGTTATTTAAAACATTTAAAAAAAAAAAAAGTTAGTGTTTAATTTCAACTTACTATTACTAAAACTTTAAAACTTATGGTTTAAATCTAAAAGAAAAATCAAGTGATATTTTAATTATTTTTAACTTGGTTTTTTAATTTAAGTTTCTATTTTAGAAATGATAAAACATTTTTCTAAACAAATAAAAAAAAAATCAGTAGAGAAGGAGGAATTCACACTAAGGTAATTTTAATGGAAATTAAAATTAACTTCACTAAAATAAAATCAAAAATAAACTTACTATATACAATTAACTGTTAGACAGCTGTCACTATCTGTTTCATTGTAACCAGCAGAACAATCACATTCATAATTACCAGTCAAATTAAGGCATGTACAATTATTTTGGCAAGGTTGATAACATTTATCATCATCATAGTCTTTTATATCAAATCCTGAAGCTACAAAATGTAAATAACAGAACCAATAACAGAAATGCAAATAAATAAAACAATTAGATGAATAATAATTTTGTTAAAATAAGGGTACAATAATTGTTCAGATGAGAAAAGATCATGTAATATGGTGCACTCTTATGTCTGCCAACATTGTTAAAAAATTTTTAATGGTGCAAATTTGAATTGCAAATCTAAGTTATTCCTGTATAAACTCTTATGAAAATATCTTTTGAAAATAATCTTTTGATTGAAAATATTGTGAGTCCATATTGAATTTAAATACTTTAACACTAATCATTATTCATTAAACTTTTATAGCGAATTTTATGTAAAAGTTTGTTAACTTGAATTAGTTTATATATTGTTTACTTTTTTTACAAACAGTTCCAGAGTTTTGAACAGTAAAAAGACTGATCAAAGACTACCTCATTACTTGGTTTAATCTTACTGTATTCAACTATTTGCACTCTGGAAAACATTGTTTTTCTACTTATTAATTGAAAACTTAAAAATTGCATCTTATATAACATAGCATTACTTACCTCCATTTTTACAAGGATTACTTTTACATTCTTTGATACTTATATCACAATTCCACCCTTTAAAGCCTGGAGCACAATTACATTTATAGGTTCCCCATAAATTTAAGCAGGTTCCATTTATGCATGGATTAAAATTGCATTCATTCACATCATTTTCACATTTTGACCCATAAAAGCCACTGTCTGAGCAGTTACAAATATAGCTAGCAATACCATCAATGCACTGACCTTGATTGCATGGTCCACTGGCACAATCATTTATATTTATTTCGCAATGTATGCCAGTAAAGCCTAAGACAAAAATTAGGATAAACTAAAATACCAAAAATTATTTAAAAGCAAACAAAAACAAGTTTTTACTTTGCAGCATATATAAACAATAACTTCTGAGTGTTAAATATTATCTTTTTACAAAAAAAAGAAAAGGAATTTAAAAAAAAATGTAAAAAGCAAAGTATAATGAAAACCTTTTAAACAAGTGCAATTGAATATAGTGCTGGAAGAATTAAAACAGATTCCGTCATTTTTACAGGGATAGCTTGAGCACGGAGAGTATAAAAAAGAACAATTCTGTCCTGCAAATCCTTCTTGACAAACACAACTGTAACTGTTTTGATCATAAGATAATTGGCAAATTCCATTATTTTTGCATGGAGACGGTTCACATAGAGAGCCTAAATATTGATCACAGAGCCGACCAGTCCATTGAGGACCACATTGACATTTAAAACCATCAATCAAATCAATACATGTTGAGTATGAATGACAACTATCAGGACTTGCATAACAATCATCAATATTTAGCTCACAATATCGACCAGTAAAACCTTTTGGGCAAACTAGAACAATAATTTAGACAAATAAATTTCATACTCATATGCATGTATGGTTATAAACTCTGGAAAGTAAATAACTTATTTAAGTGTGAATTGTTATAAACTCCTGAAAGGAATCAATATAAAAATGTTCCAATTTGCACTGCATAACTAAATTGTTTTGTCCTTTAAAAACTAGTTTTCTATGAAATTATCTTTTCCTTAAGAGCAGGTACCACCCTAATTCATGTTTCTTTCAAAACTTTCTCAAAACCTCATTTATCATAGACAAAATAAACTCTTCTTAAATCAAAATAAACTCTTCTTAAATCTTCATAAACAAAATCCATTTAATAAAAATGTACATTTTGTTCAAATCTCTTTTTTCATTTAAAAATTGTGTTTTTACTAATAAAACTATAAGAAAGTTTACCTATAAGTCTTCATTCTCTAAAAATTGAAATATGTAATGAACATAAATTTGAATGCCCAAGAATTTTTTAGGTCATTTTATGTCATGGTATGCATTTTGAAGCTTTTGTACTTTACAATTACAATTTATAATTATGGTATATTTAGCTGAAATTATAATACTATGTCTACAGGAGTAACATTAAAATCCTATTATAAGACTTCCCAAACTGTTATTTGATCTTAAACTAAAACCTTACCAATCTTGTTTCAAATATGTTTAATAAACCAAAAACAACAAGAGCAAAAATTTTTTCATGGTTAAAAAAAACATTATTTTTTTGCTGCTGCAGTAAAAAAAAAAATAATTTGACTGACACTTTGTGGAATAAGATCCCCTGATGTTATATCAACATAAAAATTTCAATCAATAAAGTTGCAAATTAGACCCTTTTAACTGAAATCATCTAAATTTCAAGCAACTTGAATATCTAAACTAAGGTAACTTTTTTCATGACTATATTAATACAACATTACATTCAACTTTTCTTTTTTTTTCTCTCTCTCTAAGTTACATCATTAGTTACTCCTAATGAAAAAAGTGCAGTTAATTCTGTTGATAACCTTGTAAAATTCAGGACCAAGATAAAGATCCCATCATTGAACCATCAACAAGAATACAAACAGGTAAATAATTAAAATCATATTTATTTTTAAAATAAGCTAAAATTCTGCATCAACTCAATTATTAATCAAAATATAAAATAGAAATTATAGATTTTTTTTTTAACATTTATTATTGAAATTAATGAAAGTCAACAAGAAGCCTCAACTTCTGCAAGACATCAGTTTGTGCAAAAAGAAATAATTTTAAAAATCAGATTAATTGGCAATATCTTTGTTAACAGAAGTGAAAAAGTTATAGTGTCAAAAAAAAAATCAATCCAACAGATTGCTCCAAGTATAGGTCTACCACATAACCATTTTTACTACAGTAATACGCTAACTACTTATATGCAATACACATGATCTCTTACTTAAATGTTAATGGCACAACATTTACCCTCTATACTTAAGTAAATAATAAAACAATACTCTAAAGCAGAGGGGTAAGAATGTGAGCATTTTCCACCAAACTCATTAATTTCTTGAAGTAAACATTTTTCATCACATATTGTATCAATAGCCTCATTAATCATTTTAACAAATTAAATCCAGATATCACTGAAATGATAAAATATGTTGATAATGAATGTTGAAATTTGGCATATTTTACAATTCAAAAAACTCTCTCTTTCTCATTTGTTTAAAATTTGCCTATTCAGAATAAAAAAAAGTCAATGAAGGAAAGGCAAATTAAAAGATTAAAAGCAGAAAGAGTTATTGTGTAGAAAGAGAGGTAGTGTACATGTTTAAGAGCATATTGATACTATTCAACTGAGGTCGTAGTACTGCTACATCACATCATTCAAAAAGATAACAATGCCTTTAATGTTGTTTCTAATAAAATCCCCCTACAAAGTAATTCTGGTGCCCACAAGAAAAGGAAACTAGAGTCCCTAAACATAAAAGCTAATTACATTATTTGCTTAAACTAAATGTTTATAACTTTTGTCATACTAGAAAATCAAAACATTTTTGTTTTGGCATCCATCTTGTGTGTGCCAATGTTTGTTTTGGCACTCATGCCATAAGTGGTGAACAGAATTGATCACTTACAGCTAATAGACCTAAAATTGATATAGTTGAGCCACTTCTACTAGGAGGCTAACTCAATGTATGCATATATTGAGCATATTTCTAACACACAAGAATTACACTACCAGAGAATACCCGCTTTTTATTAAAATGGCCATGCAAAAACCGAAGATTTATAATGTTGTTCAGCTTTCTCATTCTGATTTCTAGGACCTGCAAGCTCTTGAAAATAACTTAAATTTGTTTGGTTTGTTATAGAAAAGCAATTTAACATTCCGTAAGCATGTGCACACAATACGTGTTGATGTAATCTTTTAGGTATCTTATTCCAAAAGCTAATAATTTGTATTAGACTGGCATAAGAAATATTTTTTCTGATCCTAAAATAATTTACACACACACACACAAACTTAAATCTTTCCAAAAACATTTTGTTGGTAATCAATATTATGTATGGATTGTTGATAATGAAATTATTAACATTTCTGTAAAAATAGCAAACCTTTTCCAGAACATGGTGCTAAGTTTTCTAAAGGGCAATAATTATCTTTACTTATATTTAAATTTCTTCCACTGTAAATGCAACCATTAAAACTTTCAGAGCCCAGACGCAATTGCTTCCTGGTTGACATATAATTAAAATAACTACTACTTATAAATACGGATTTGTCTTGTGAAGGGAGTTTTGTAGTCCTGAGTGAAAATACAGCGCCAGTTTCATTAAAAACCAACTCTATAATAGTATATATATTAGAGTCTATAGAAAATAAAGGCTCTAATGAAAAACTTTTCCAAGCAACTGTAGAATTATAGCTCCAGCTCAGCTTCAAATATGAATGAGCAGAAGCATAATTTTCAATAGATAGAAAAAAATCATCGTTTCGTAAAATGTACCCTTGTGAACATGTTTGAAATGCAAGCACAAAGCCATCATTAATTGCAAAAGACCCTGGTAATTTTGTTTCTGCCTTTTCAATGAAAACTGCTTCTGAAACTTGATAGCGAAATAGTGCCAAAACCAACAAAGTAACTAAAAAACAGTATGTGATTCTACAAAGTTACCAAGATTTTGTTTGTGGGATGATTATTTGAAGAATATTATTAGTTATATAATATACTAGAAGAAAGCAGTTAAGCAGTTTTTAATGAGATTTAATGAAAACTGGCAACATTTCTACTTTGATGATATTGGAATGTTGAACAGTGTGCACAATTTAACTTGAAAATAACTATTTACAAGGCTAACTACCATTAAAAAATATAATAATTATATAACTAATGCCATACCTTTGCTTAAAATCTCTTTCATTGCATTGAGTACGATTAATAGTACATTTAGCATACAATAAACAGTTATACGCAAGCTTTTCTTTTGTTTTAGCACAGAAGTTTTGCTTTCTCAAACTGCTATTTTTGCGATGCATTGGTCAAATCCGATTTTAAAATATTTTTTTACGTTAAACTAACGATTTTAATTGTAAACACAAATAATGTAGTAGACGGTGAAAGATATCGTTAATATGTCGAAATCAAATACGACTAAGCTGTTGTTTGGTTTTTCCTGTTTCCCCAACCGCGAATAACATTTATTAGAAGTTTTCTTTCCGGAACAATGCAGATTTGTAAAAAAGAAAAAAGAAAGAAATTTCTTTTATTAGTTCTTCAACTAAAAAGTTATTTTTTAGTTGCTTGTTTGTTATATCAACGTTTAGACTGTAGATGTTTGCAGAGACACCAAAGCAGGTTTTTTTTTTCCAATCAAAACTCATTTCATATGTTTTAATGTTCGACATTCTAAAATAATGTTTAAAAAACTAGGTTTGTCTTTAACTTGTCAAATAAATAATATTTTCGTTCCATAAAAAACGTTATTACAATCGTACAGGTTATTGATTCATTTTAAAGAACACTGACACTAATAACTTCAACGTCTCGATTAATTTAAAAAATTGTCCAATGCAAACTTGTAGCTATTATACTAACGCAATTAAATTGCTAATAAGAACGCGTACTATACATTGTTTCTCGGAAAATCAGATTAAGTAAAAGTTAAATCGACCATTAAATTTTAAACTTCATATCTTATAAATCTGTTTATAAGGTAGATTCTTTTTTTATACAGATAAAAAGATAAGAAAAATAATGCTGGACTTTAAAATTAATGAAAATTTTCCGGACAACGATTTTCTATTATGGTAAAAATTGAACTTGAAATTTGTTATAAAGGATAATGATTAATAACCTTTGAATGTGTGATTTTCGATCAAAGGTTCTTTGGGTGTTTGACAATAACATAACATCATAAAATTTCCGAAGAAAAGTTATATACTTTTTTTTTACTTGGGCTACTAATTTGCCATGAATAGCTCTATA
Source organism: Hydra viridissima (assembly GCF_058129835.1). Classification (NCBI taxonomy): domain Eukaryota; kingdom Metazoa; phylum Cnidaria; class Hydrozoa; order Anthoathecata; family Hydridae; genus Hydra; species Hydra viridissima. Next base: position 6,500,611 of record NW_028324313.1, read on the forward strand.
ATTGGATTTATTATTTAAAATTAAAAACTGGAATGTTAACACTTACTTCCCAGTGATGTCATTAGTGGCATAAACACTTTCAGTGGATATTATGCTCCTATATTAAGCACTATGGTGGAGATCATTTTATTTTGTGTAAGGTTAAACCACTGATCTCTATAATAACTGGATAGCGCAACTCCGAGCAAAACTTCTAATATTTTGACGCCAAAATCGCCATATTGGAAAGCCCCAAAAATTTAAATCCCATAAGTTTTAAGTTCTGTTTTTCGGCTTATCACTTTAAATACTCATATCAGATTTCAGCGTTCTGGGGCTTTCCAAAATGGCGACTTTGGCGTCAATTTTGATATTAGAGATGCGCTATCCAGTTATTACAGAGATCAGTGCACAGTGGGCCAGTAGGTGGACAAAATGGGAAAAATTTTAGTTGTCTAATCTTGAAAACTTATTTAATTTTAGTATCTATATATATTAGGAGAAATTTATTGATAACTTATTTATATTAAATCCCTTAGTTACCAGGACTCTAAGCATTTGAATATTGAAATTAAAAAAAAAAAAAAAAAAAATTAAATAAGTAATTAACGGTGATATCAACGTTGTGTTATATTTCAATTACATCTACGTTTTTGAAACAAAAAATTAGTACATGTTATTCTAGAGTATTTAGAGATAAGAAAAACCAAATGTGTGAAATAAATTTGTCATAGCATGTTATCTCAGTCATACTTTGAAAATCACAGATTAAAAAAAAAAATTCCTTAAGAAATTTGTTTTTTGCCGCACTATAATTAATAATTACCACATTTTGCCATGTATTATCTTATATTTATTTGATCTATATGATGCTTCAATTGAGTTTTAATTGATTGCTCGTCCCCATAAATCCCCGTTCAGATTTTATATGTTTTAACTTGGTTGCTATGGTACTAAATTTTGCATGGCAACAACTCATTTTTACATTAACGTTGTTTTAACAGTATTTTACATGCGCTAAGTACACAATATTGGGGGTATGTATTAAAATGAGATTCACAATTCTTATGAGATTACTTTTTTTGGTTAGTAAGGATACCTTACTTTGCATAGCATAGCAACAACATATTTTCGGTAGTTGTTAGTAATTTAATTACTAACACTAACAGTAATTTAATTACTTTTAATTTTAATTACTAACACTTGTAGTAACTTAATTAATAACAAGTATTAGTAGTCCGGACGGCATATATATTATAACATTAAACTTTTAAATACAAAATACTTGTTACAATAATAATTTAGATATGGTTTTATTAAACTTAGACATTCATAATTTTCTCCAAAAAAACAATCTTAGTATTTCAAAACAATATATTTCTGAAGATATATTAAAATTTATTCAGCCAAAATTTGCTGATTTTAAAGACGTTGATTTTAGACATGCTGTTCAACGATTTGTTTACTTGTATAAAAAAAAGTCGAAATCTGCAAACTATACTGTCAAAAATTTTGAAAAGAAGTTTGTAAGCTGGCTTAATGAATATTTAATTGTCAGAAAAAAAGACAATGAACCAACTGCAAGTAGACGTGGTCGAAAACCAGTTACATTTGATAATAAAACTAAAAAACGGCGTGTATCTTGTTTAAGTGAATCTCATTCATCCAATGAATTATTTTTTGCTGCTAATAAAAAATTTAGAGATGAATCTATTATTATTGCTGCCAAGAACGTTTTAAATATTTCAAATACAGATAAAGCAACTAAATATTCAGCAGACGAAGCACTGGCTTTAATAATTGATGCAAGTCTGACAAAAGCTTCCTATCAATTGGTTAGAAGCGGAGCTTTGGAGAAAGAATATAACATTTACCCTGCTTACAATGATGTCAGAGATGCAAAATTGAAATGTTATCCTGCAAACATAACAGTGGAGGACTATTCAGCTTCAGTTCCTTTAAAAGATTTAATGATTCATACTTTGCAAAGAATCTGTGCAGTTCGGGAACCTGTGCTAAGGCACTTGATATTGAACGAAAAAGCAATAAAAACAATGACACTAACGTGTAAGGCTGGTTTTGATGGTGCTACTGGCTAAAGTATTTATAAACAAGTTTTATCAGAACCCGACATTAACAGAGATTTAAAGCGTGAAGAATCATTATTTATTACTTGTCTTGTCCCATTGGATTTGACTGGATTTAACAACAGCAACGAAAAGGTGCCTATTTGGAGAAATCAAAAGTCGTCCTCCACAGCCTATTGTAGACCCATAAGATTTGCATACAAAATGGAATCCAAGGAATCTGTGATTGAAGAAGATCAGTACATTAAAAGTGAGATAGAAAGCTTGGGAATGATTTTATTTGAGGTTTGTAGATCTTCTATTGAAGTAATTTGTATTACTGAACATACAATGATTGATGGGAAGGTTCAAACGATATTATTGTTTTATAATTTTTTGATGTAATTTAAAGTTGACAATGTTTTCTTGCACTATTTTTGCTTTTAATATTCCTAAAACATTATTTACCTAAATACTCAATTGTTATTCAATATAGGTGGGTCAAAAATCCGATAAAATATTCAAATATCAATTTACCACTTTGTAACTAAGGAGAGTATCCGGAAACTAAGCAATATAAGTATCCATAGCAACTAAATTTAAAAAATTATCACTTTTGTAAGAAGTGTGATTTCATATTGGTACTCATGACAAATTTAGTGAATATAGCACTTATAAAATATCTGCAGATAACAAAAATAGGTTGTTGCTAAGCAAAATAAAGGTATCCATAGCAACGAAATAAAAGAATATTACCTTCATAAAAAGCGCAGACATCATATTAGTACTCATACTAATTTTAGTGAATATAGCTCTAATATTAAATTAGTTACGAATTTTGTCCAGTAAAAGTGAATTCTGGCCCACTGTGCAGTGGGTTAAACAAATACATAGGAATCAACCACAGTATTATTTGAAATCATACATGAGAGTGTAGTTTAGTGGAATTTATGAAATTTATTTTAAGGATTAAAGTAATTCTCACTAAGTTAGGATTAAAATAATTCTCACTAAGTTAAGATTTTAAAGTAATTTTGGAATTAAAAGGTTTAAAAAGTTATTATACAGAAGTACACTACATAAACTACATGCGCCTAAACCAGACATATTGAAAGGGGAGTGAGCTAGCAGGGATATCACCCTGGGCATCCCACTGGTTGTAGGCCCACCAGTTGGGGCAGTTAAAAAAAATTTCCTTTGTTAAAGTCAATGTGCTTTTTGTAAATAGATAAATTTGTAAAAATATAATTTTTTTTTTAATTGAAAAAAGTCTTTTATGGTTTCATGTGACGTTTTTATCTTTTATAAACATTTTCTGAATCATAAACCACAAAAAAGAACCAAGTTTATGAAATGTTATGCAGGAGGGGTAGCTACCAAAAAACTCGCCCCTCCTCATTGCAGCCGTCCCAGAACTCTAGAGGTCCACCAATGTAAGGGCCTCGTTCAGCTGGTGTTTTAGTGTGTATTTTTCTGTTTACTAGATCTGAACGTTAGTCTTACTTCATGACTTCTTTTGGGGAATGTGACCTGCAATTATTGAAATTATTTCTTGTCCGAACAGTCTAAAAACAGTTTTTTTGTTTTTTGTTTTTGTTTTTTTTTGTTTGTTTTTTCCAAGTATCTTTCAGTAAAATGTTTTAGCTTTGGTTTAGTGCGATTGGCAATAGCTTTTTTCTTTTAAAAGGCCTGTATCTTTTAAAATTTGCATCAGCTTTTGATCAATATGTTTCAGTTTTGAAAAGATCTAACCATGTTTAGAGCAAGATTCACTGCGTGAATACTTTAAATAGAGCAAGTATCACTGCGTTGTATCATATCTTCGAATGAGATATTAAAAATATTGTCGATTGTTAACACCAATACAAAAGCGCACAAAAAGATGAGATGTATTCATTATGAGGTCGGTTGTGTCATCCACCAGGCGGCCTGTTGTTATGCTTTCCTGCATTATCTATGGGAGGCGTTAAAAAAAGGAGCATAAAGATTTTTGTAACATACACTATTACCTCTTCTAAATCTTGAGAAAGTGACTAACAAAATCATAACTTTTGAACCACTTTTAAGTACAACGATAATTTTAGTATTATTTTATAGAGCTTTTTAATCTCTATAAATGATGCAAATTATCACTAAGTATAACTATTGATAAAAATTTGAGAGCACTTGATCGTTTTGACATGTCTTTTGGTAATACCAATTATTGAAAAGCTTTAAAACACTCTAATGCTCTCACTACCATGTCTAATCTTTTGATAGGGACACTGTGTTATAATTAAAAGTACTGATGCCAAGAAGAGAAAAACAAAGACCATACACTTTTGATACGCGTCACAATGAATTTCGTCACTAGTCCGAATTTTATTGCTCGTTGGTTATTTGATAACATTTAATCTTATCAAAATGGCAATTCAAATAAAAATTGATGACCAAACTCTTTTTTTTTTTTCTATTTCGCGTTATCTATTTTCATTTTCCTCTTTTTCGAAATGTTAGTTGGCAAAAGGATTTTAGACATTGTTTTTATTGATAACAACAGAGTCAATTGTTGATTAATCGAGTATCACGTTATTGTGAATGAATATTTCCATGAATGCGTGAAAATGATTCAGCAATTGTTGGTGTTTAGAAATTTATATGGTAAACTTTCTTCACAAATCTGTCGCTTTCTATTGGGATCAAAAGCTGCCCTTAAAGTCGTAATTATTTTAAGACGCAATAATTATTTTAAGACGCAATAATTATTGCAAGACGTAATAATTATTGCAAGACGTAATAATTATTTTTAAGACGTAATAACTATTTTAAGACGTAATAAATTTTTTAAGATGTAATTATTTTAAGACATAATTATTTTAGGACGTAGACGGCCAATTGATAAGCGAAGTCAACTAATTTTTCAGCATATTTGTCACCTCTAACCCTAAATTTTTTTTTAAATTGCATGAATTTAAATAATTTTCAAAAGGAATTTTTTTTTTGTCTGGAATCATAATGATCTATTGTTTTTGTAAAAAAATTTTTATAAAATAAACTCTTCAATTGAAATATGCTCTTCATCAGTATCAGTATGTAAATTACTACAATCTCTGGATTTAACATCAGAGTATACAAATTGCTATATATTGAAATTTCTGGAATACGGAGTGAAAATTTTAAAGGAGTCTGATGAAGTTTTGACTTAGATAAGCCATCATTAAAGCATCTAAAATTTATCTAAAAACACAAATATAATTTTTAAACCATACTAGAACATTTTATAGAACACAACTTATAAGTATGTTGAAATTAAGTTTTTTTACTCAAAATGCATGGTGTTAAAGCAAAAAACACATTTTTCAGGTTTATACCTTCTTAATAAGCATGAATTGAATTGTTCGCATCCTCATCAGAAAGTGAAGGACAGAATTCTACAACTGACAATCAAGTTAATGATGAGGTTGCTGAAGGGTTGTCTTCGGTTTCTTCAAATCTAAAGTGTGACGTGGCAGACTAAATATAATAAATGACAAATTGGCTGTAAGTCTTGATATAACCAAACTTAGTGACCAAAATGCAGCTCTGATTTTGATACCAGCCATCCAACGACCTTCAAAGATTATAATATCATTTTAGCTTCAGTTTGTCAAGAGCGAACAAAAAGCCAAGAGAAAATTGTAAATGGTTATAACAGGAGATTACCATTGATGTTTTTCCAGCCATTCTTTGGATGGAAAGTTGCTCGAGGATATTGATGGTAAGAAAAAATTTTAGTAGACAGAGAAGGTGTTCATCGACTTCTCAGTGTTCTTAAGCTGCCATCAGGCACAGGAAAAACAAGACAAACCAGATTAAAAAATACTTACTATAAAATTTATTTGATATTTGTATAAATTTATGTACCTGCGTCGTAACAGAACTGTTTTTGTGTTTTTCGACAAGCTGGTGCAAGTTAACAAAGGATGTTGGTTTGTAAAGAGATTTTATTAGTTAAATATTATTAAGGGAACTTAATGAAGGAGAAAAAGATCTTTTTTTTAACGCTCAAAAAAATCTAGATGCGCTACTGAGTGTAAAGGAAAATGTTACAATAGGACGCCAAGTCACTGAGTGCTTTTGTCAACCGTTGTTATTTGTAAACTCAAAATTTAACTTTAAAAAGACTTCTTTCACAAAACCTATAGCTTCATATGTTTAGCAGACGTATAACAATATTCTTCAACTCTTTGCTGAAAAGAAAAAATCTTCATTAAACCTGCGTTGTGAGTCACAATAGCAAAAAGTAGTAATAGAAATACGCAAAACGCGTTGATCTTTTGATACATTACATACAATTTTTAAGGGAACAAATGTGTATTTGAAGAAGAAAAAAAATATAACTCAGTTACTGGATTTTCTACTTTTTTAATAGACATAAACACTAATGATATAATTTAGACAAAAAATTTAAAACAAGATTCTTTTAACAACTCCAGGGTCTACTTAAACCAAGGAACAAATATTTTCAACACATAATTTATAGATTCATGATGGGGTTCTAAATCTAAATGAACTGCATTTTTAAATGATTTGAAAATGTTTGATTTTTTTGTTTGGTTTTTTGCATCCAAGCCTGTCAAGAGGATGAATGGGGCTCTAAAGCCCATGGATAGGAGCAAGTATGGTGGTGGTTTTCCGGTTGCCACTCCTTTTAAAGAATTTTTTTATGGCTTATTTTTTTTTTTGTTTGTTTGTTTTGGCTTTTAGGCGTGGATAAGATTGAGTTTATGAAAGCCTTTTTTATATTTAAAAAAAGTTTAAAAAATTTATTTATTCACAAAATATGTATATCTAATAATAATATAATATAATAATATATATATAATATAAATGAAATAATATAACATAATAAAATTTTTATAGTATAATATAATATAATGTAATATAATGTTATGTAATATAAAACAATATATAATAAAATTATCAGTTAAAAAACCTTGAAAAAAATTTCTTTAATCTCTTACACTGGGCTTTAATTTGGTTAGCTCTCACCCTACGTGAGCCCAACTAAAACTGATGTGAAGCTACTCAGCCAGATATTCCTTCAGAACGTAAATAATAAATAAGCAACAAAAACTTCCCAAAACGCAATTACTAAACAAAATTAAATGTACTTAAAATGGGGAGTGCTACTTGTAGATATTAAATAAATAGATTTGTGCGATAGACGTTTGATTATATTATTTGTTGCTCAATTTACCTAAAAGATACTGCTGGGACGGATACTGCTGGGACGGATAGTGCCGGCACGGATACTGCTATAATAAACAAATTTTATTTTAAGCATCATCCCAAACTTATAAACTATCGGTGAAATTTGTTATTTTTAGTGTTTTGAAATATCTACTATACCTTAATCGCCTGATATACACCTAAGTGCCTAAGTTACAATTATTTACAATACATTATTGCATTATTTTGTAAACTTTAAACACAAGCATTCTTAAAAATAAAAAAGGATTTTAATGAATATATATTTTTCAAGCTTTAAATTATTTACAGGTATACTAATTTAACTAATTTAAACGGATAAGACAAAAATGTATATATTGTATATATTGTATGTTCGCTACTTGCTCTAAAAAACAAAATCTTTAGTACATTCTTACAAACAAGATCACACGAGATTCGCGGGATATTCTAAAATCTGAGATATTTTCTGTTTAGGCATCAAATTTGACAGCAATTACGCGTTCTGTACTGTCAGCAAATGTTTTTGCTCGAGCTGATTCAACATTTATTGGTATTTCTGAAAAAAAAAAGTTGTTTATTTTGCATGAGGCTTTATTATGGTAAAGGTATTGGATCGGTCTTACTCATCTGCATAAGCTATTTTTACCTTTATCATCTGTGTTTATAGATTTAATCTTCTCACCATCGTTAGTATACTCTGCGGAATTTTCTTGTAATTTGACTAAAAAGAAATCAACGTTCAATAAAATGCCGGTTAAATACCCAAAGATTATAAGTGAATAAAAGGAATTTTTCCGTTGGCTATTAACCGGGCTACATTATTATAGTTTTCTAAAAAAATTTTCTTTTTTGAAAATGGAATATCATTTCTCATTATAATTTCTTTTTTTTTTTTTTTTTTTTCAGTTTTTTAAATTTTGGTAGTTTTTTCGTTGTTTCAGATTTTTTTTTTTTGGTTAGGTCAGCGAAAAGGATTTAAAGTATGTGCGTTATCAACCTTTTGCAAGGAATTCCAGTTTATCGCGAGTCAAGGAATAATACTCGAGCAAGAATTATTTCAGACTCCTGTAATTACAAAATAAAGTTGTAAAAATAAGTTGGTAAAATAAGTAAAATAAAATAAAGTAAATATTTTGATTTGGGGAAAATATAACGTTCGTTCATTTTTTTTTAAATTTGGAATTCATTTGAAACCTATTTAAAAACTTTTTAAAGTTTTATTTATAAAGTAAAAGTTTATTTAAATTAAAAGTAAAAGTTTAAAACTCTTGAAATGAGTTTGAATTCTTTTGATATTTCGCTGCGAAAAGTGTTTTTTGAGGTTTCGCTTTTGTATTTAAAACAAGTTTTGGTGAGTAAACATTTTGATAAACAAAACAATGCTATCAGCAAAACAGTATATTTAAGCAAGAATTTATATATATATATATATATATATATATATATATATATATATATATATATATATATATATATATATATATATATATATATATATATATATATATATATCTGTATACACACACAGACACAGACACACACACTCACTCACTCACACACACACACATAAATATATATACATAAACACACACACACACACACACACACACACACACACACACACTCTCTCTCTCTCTCTCTCACACACACTCACACACTCACAGTCACATACACACAAAAACTTACAAGTATTTTCTTGGTTCTCTCCTGTAAAACTGCGAGCACTTTGATAAAATCGACCAAAGATTTGGAGAGCTTTCAAAGGTCTTCTGTTAATTAAAGCCATTTTCAATAAACCTTTAAGGTAGATATGAAATCCAATGCAAAGCTTAAATTAGATCACGTTCAAAAGCTTTAATCAGTAAACACTTCCTATAAAATACATAATTAATGACGTGAACCACACATCGATTATTTAAATAGAAAAACAATCGCATAATATGTTAAATTCAACGGCAATACTTGAGAAACTTAAATCCAACACAATCATGAAATTTGAAATCTTTCTTCAAATTTTGTTTTTTAGTATTATCTTCTCTCAAAAAGCGCATGATCTAAGTATTTATTCCTTTTCAGTAATAACAGCCAAAAAAATGGCCTGAACGCTTTGCAATCACTTTATAAATGTAGACGTTTCGTTTTAAACTTTTATAAAAAGTATAGATTTAGCAATTACGTCATCGTTTCATCTACCCTATTATGCTACAAAAATATTTGTGTTTTATAAATCTACCAGGTTTTTCATTTTATATATTAACAAAGCGTTGGCGCATACATTAAAGTTAAGACACGTTGGAATGTAAAATATTCTTATTGTAATCCAATTACGACGGCCTAAGAATATCGAACTAATCTACTTTAAAATAATCGCAAAACAAAATAGTTTAGTTTTAGCTTATAGAATTAACTTCTTAAAGCTGCTTCGAAATTTGAAAACTCAAAACAAATTCAAAGCTTTTATAATAAAATTAAACTAAAGTTAAACTTGAAGTAAAAAAAATTGAACATGAAAATTTTTTTTTTTAATTAAACTTTCTTTTCGTAAACAGCAAAACTTCTTCAAGTCGCAGCAACGAAACAGCAGCTCCTTAAAGTCGCAGCAACGAAATTGGTTCAGCTGCAATCGTTTTTAAACCCTTTTCTCCTCTCTAACTTCGGCAATTAAATCAATTGAATAGTTTTACGAGCGTTGCATTAAGATTTCGAAGACAAACTCTTCTTGAGAAATTTACCGAACTGTTGAAGCTGCTATACGGTATAAATTGAACTCTGTTAAAAAAAAAAAAGAAGAAATTTGAGAAGTATTTGATGCTAAAAGATGATTAGCATAAAATTTGAAGAAAAAGTAGATAAAAACAACTTTTGTCCATTTTTGTTGAAAGGCGATATTTTCGTCAAACTTTAAATCGGACAAAGATAATAACAGCTTTTTACATTAAAGTGACAAAAAAATGAAAAATTTCTTTATAGTAATACCATTTCATAGGAAGAATTGTTTAACTACCACTGGGCTGATATAGCGCTCCATTTCATCTTAATTGGTCTGGGTGTGGCAAAATCTAGGGTCTGACACTAATGTATTGAATTTCAGTAGAAAAATAAATCTTTTTTTTTTTCCCTTAACATGCAGCAAATATTTCAGCTGCAAAATGTGAAGATAAATTATTACAAATAATAATTTAGAGCCATGCAAATAAAGTGTACTAATGAATATGGAAAAAAAAAAAGTAATAATTCGGAAAAAACTCTTGGTTTAAACCAACCGTGCCTAGAGCAACCTTAGGGTATTTCATTTTTGCAAAAAAACACACAAAATAGTGCTGAATTAGGTCTAAATTTGCTCAGAATTTCTGGGCTGACTATAGATCTACTGTGTGAAGTGTTTTCAAAAACTCGTTGACGTAATGCCACGTCTTTTCGGGAAGTTTAAAAACCAGTGGTTACCTAGCATGTTATATTCAAATTGCGCAGCAAATCTCCTGAATAATAAGAAGGTTAATGTAGATCAATTAATGTTAATTCACTTTGACACACCAAACTTTTAATTAGCCTGTGTTAAAGGTTTTGATGAGTCAAGTTTTTGGTTGAATTTTTCTAACAATTTACTACAATTTTTTCTCTTTTTTCTATTTGTTCAAAGGATAGCAGAAGATAATAGCCTGGATAATACAAGGTAACAGTCTGGATATTAGAAAAAAGCATTTACCCCTACATGACCTCTAATAATTATGTGCAAGAAAAATTTTTTTGATTTAATAGAAACTGGAATAACTAATATTTAAAACTTTGGTAAACATTTTAAAGTAAATAATAATAAAAAAATGCTTTCCTAAAGTTTATTTGATTAATATTTACTTTTTGTTTTAACAAGAAATTTAAAGAAAACTGGTACACGATAATGTGAAACTATTACTTACACCAAACACAGTGTGGAATCAGGTGGTCAAAAATCAAAAAAGTCTTTTATTAAAATCTCTAAATATTTGACTAAGGAGTTTTATTAGGAACACATTAGATTAAAAAAAAATCCAAAATATGAATGTTCCATGTTATACCATTTTGGATATATTTTTTGATGATTATTACTTTTTGATGATTATTATTTTTTGTGATAAAATCAAAAATTTCACAAAAATCGTAAACCATAAAGCATTAAAAAAGCATTTGTACTTTTAAAAAACATTTGTACTTTTAAAAAACATTTGTACTTTAAAAAAGCATTTGTACTTTTAAAAAGCATTTGTACTTTTAAAAAGCATTTGTACTTTAAAAATTAAACCTCTCCCCATAGGGGAAAACCTCAACGAATGGAACTATATTTAACAAGAAACCTTTAACGACCTCAACGAAAATGAAGAAAAATTTAAAGATGGCGAAAACTTGGGTGAAAATTTTGACTCAGATTAGTTTTAAAAATATAACGATTATCTTATTTGAATAATGTAAAATGTGATATAAAAGTTTTATAATAAAAGTAATTCTTTTTAAGTAACTTTGTTTTTTTTATCTTTTTGAAATCCAATGCTTGCGCAAAAGCGTCCCGTTTTAAGATCCTGCTTTTTCTCTAGTTTCGGTTCAATTTGATTACTTCCGAAACTTTTTATTTTCAGCAAAATTTTGGAAGATCTAAAAATATAAATTTCGTATTAAAGATTTTAAAATTAGGATTTAGTTTGGCAGACCTTTCTAATTCACTCGCGCCACTAATTTTCCTTAATTCTTGTTTTCTTGAGCTTAAAATGTAATTCTGCCTATAATCTAAATGTGGAAGAACGAAAATCACGTAATTGTATCTTCACTAATCAACTATTTACAGCCTAAATTAGCATTTTTTTTTTTTTGGCATAGAATTGTCCAAAGTTTCCACAATCCAATCAAAATTTTTTTAAAAAGAATTAGAATAACAAAACAAAATTTAGATTTAGTTGTTCGTAAAACGATAAACATTTTTCTGTTTTATTTTTGAAACAGATGAAAAGTGCAGAAAGAGATAACTATTTGTTGTCGCTTCACCGAATTCTCACAGTCACGTGAACTTTATCAATTAAGTCAAGATCTTTAACATCGTTACCAGTGTTCATCAAATACATGACTGATGATGAAAATTATGTATTTAATGAGTTCTAAAGATTTTAGATCTTTGCATATTTGTCGTGTTGCACGGATTAAAAAAATACCAATCTTTACAAGTTGCCTCATTTTCTGCACAAAGTCAATCGCAACAAAAATATTTTCGAAAACTGGTTTAATATGATTTCAAACTTAAATCGTCCGCTCTATGATAAACGGTTTTCCACTCTATGAAAAACAGTCCTTTGAAATGTTGTTAAAGTTACTTTTAAAACTCGGTGTAATGGAATCACGAAATATTTTACAAACTTTTGTTTTTCTATTGGCTTTATCAACGTGCCTTGGTGAGACTTTAAAAGAAGTCAAAGAATTTTTAAAAACATATAACGATCAAGCAGATAAACTTCAACGAGAAGATACGGTTGCTTCTTGGAACTACGAAGTTGATATGTCTATCGAAAATAAAAGAGAAACTTCGCGTATTAGTGGACTGGTTTCAAAGTTCTCTCAACAATACAAAGAAAAAGCGCAAATCGTACTTAAAAATATCGGAAAAGATATACCACCTACTTTAGTACGTCAATTGAAACTTATAACAAGAACCTCCTCAAGTACTGACAGTAACGAGGCAAAGCTGATAGCAGAACTTATCTCGAATATGACAGCATATTATAGCAGAACAGAGGTAAGTTTTTATCAATGAATTGTTTAGTCAAAAAAGTTAAAAAATAAAATAGAATAAAAAAAACTTACATTATTTGATTACTCCATCCGTAGATTGTTAAAAAAATAGATGGAGAGGAATACCATTTTAAACTAAACTCTCATCTTCTTCCTCTAATGTCACAAGTCGAAGTTGAAAACTTAGGAAACTTGAGATGGGCATGGAGAGTTTGGCGAGAAGCAGTTGGGATAAAGAATAAACCATTATATGTAAAGTTTGTAGAATTGGCAAATAAAGCTGCTAGAGAAAATGGTTTTGATGACTTTGGAGACTATTGGAGAAAAGAATATGAAGTGGACGATTTGGAAAACATGATTGAAGGAATCCTCATGGAAGTAATGCCGCTTTATAAAAAGCTGCATGCTTTCACCAGATACAAGCTTCAGTAAGTCTTTCTTTAGTTTAAAAAAAAAGAAGTAAAAAGACTTTGAATAATAATAAGAGTTCAAGAAATAATAGATGACGATGCAGCTTACTTAAGTAACATTAAATCTGTAAGACCGTTTGATGCGAAATGTTTTCTAAGTAGCATTAATGCTTACTTCACTAATTGTGTAAATTTCTTTCCGCTATATGGAGTAAGTGATTGACGGACAATTTACTTTTTAAATTGCTAAAATGAGCTTTGTGATGTGTTGATATGTATTTATAATGCCTGATGACAATATACGCCATATTTAGTAGTAAACACTTTAGGATTTTTTTTGTACTTTTTAGCAAACACTTAGGTAACAGCTCCTTAGAAGGTAAAAACCTTATTCCCCAACACTTACTTGGAATGTGGGGTCAAAACTGGGTGCATCTTTTCGCTATGATGTGTCCTTTTCCAAATAAGACTATACCTGACGTCACAAGTGAAATGAAAAAGCGTTCATGGACGAATATTGATTTATTAAAACAAGCAGAAGAGTTTTTTGTTTCAATAGGTACAAATGCTATTCAAATTTACTTAATTCTAGAAAATATATTTTTTTTAACAAGTTCAGTAGGTGTCAAGTTAAATACAACTTCTCGCACATGACGTAAGTTTATCAAACAATAATAATGAACAATAATAATGAACAATAATAATGAACAATAAGTAAAATTACCGTAGTTTAAAGTATGGAGAACTCATTACAGCATCTGATTATAAAAACACGTCATTTTAGGACTAGATAAGATGCCAGAAACATTCTACAATCGCTCATTGATCACAAAGCAGCAAGGAAAAAAATCTGTTTGTCATCCATCGTCGTGGGATTTAGGAAATGGTGATGTTAGGTCTGGTTTAATCAATCATAATTTGCTATGTATCATAAACTTTAAGTAAATAACATTTCAGTACATAAGCTTATTTTATCACTTATAAAAAGATGACGCTTTTAGACTGAAAATGCCGTGCATGGGAGTATCACAAAGCGATTTTATAACAGTACATCATGAAATGGGTCATATCGAGTATTATCTAATGTATAAACACCAACCGTCAGAATTTCGTACAGGTGCAAATCCCGGATTCCACGAAGCTGTTGGTGATACAATATCGCTATCGGTTATGATTCCTGAACATTTAGAATCTATTGGATTGCTAAAAGGAATGTCTGGTGACGAAGGTATTTATTTTTTATTATTATTAAACTGATGGTTGATCATGCATTCTGCATAAATAAATGCACGTGAATATATTTCCCATAAATGAATTTAATACATAAAAGATGAATCCATTTTTGTGCTATAATGAATTTAAAATTTTTGTAACTTTTTATTTAAGTATTCAAAAGAAATAAAAGAAAAAGAAAAAAGAAAAAGAGCTTCTTAGCATTCAATTTTTTTTAGGAATTTTAAGTTTTTTTTTTAAAGTTTTAATGATTGCTTTCAAGAAATTTACGAACTTCACCTTCCATATTTAGAAGAAGAAATCAACTTCCTGTTGAAGCAGGCGTTGCAGAAAGTTTCTTTTCTTCCTTTCTCATTTATAATTGATAAATGGAGATGGTCTGTGTTTCGAGGAGATATTAAGCCTAACGATTACAACAAGTATTGGTGGGAACTGAGTCGAAAGTATCAAGGAATGAAAGTGCCTATTGTAAGAGCTAACGATTCCCAGCTGTTTGATGCAGGAACATTTTTTCACGTTGCTCACAATACTGAATATTTGAGATACTTTATTAGTCATGTGCTTCAGTTTCAATTTCACGAAGCGCTTTGCGACGAATCTGGGCATAAAGGAGCTTATCACAAATGTTCGATTCATAAATCAAAAGCAGCCGGTAGAAAGTTAAGGTATAGGAAATGTTTAACGTTTTTTTACTGATGTTTTGTAGTTTATAACTTCGAATAACTTTTTTTTCGAATTTTTTTCTTTCGTTAAAATTCAAATGTTTATTTTTACTCCTTGTTTTTCTTAGAAACATGCTTGAGTTAGGTAAAGAAAAGCCATGGCCAGAAGCACTTGAAGTCCTAGCGGGAACTCGTCGTCTCTCTTCCAAAGCGATGCTTGATTACTTTAAGCCTCTTGAGAATTGGCTCGATCAACATAGAGAGGCCAACGGATATGATCTCGGATGGGATGATTCTGATATCAAAATGCCATATAAGTAACCTACGAAAAACAAAGTTTTTCAATCCAATACATGTCTTCAAGCGTCACGTTCATTTTAATAATGATGCTTGTGGTTGTCTTTGTGAAAATTAAAACGGTAAAAAAAAAGCAGAGTAAGGAAAAATTACAGAATTGAGGAGATTTTTAAATTATTAAATAATTGAAGAAACGAGCGCAACTCTTTAGTTTAAGTTAATCGAGCTTAGTAATTACGAAGGTCGTTTATATAATTCGAAGAAATGAGCGCATCTCAACTCTTTAATTTAAATCAATTGAGTTTAGTAATTACGAGGGTCGTTTATATAATTTATGCTTGAAATTCTTTTGAGAACCGAAAAACGGTATGTAAAAAAACTTTGATATCTTTTTAGTGTTAAGCGGGAATGTAATACAATCCGTTCGGAGAAAAACGACAACATAGTTATACATCTTATTAGCTTTAGATTTTCAGTAGATACTGGCCCGCATTGTGGAGTATATGCTGGCAAACGGTTGCTAAAACACTTTGAGCAAAATGATACTTTTATCTTCGGTATCAAATCTCATCAGTGACTCACATCCATGAGTCACTGATGAGATTTGATCCCAATTATTATAATGACATACATCCGTGTTATTATTGCAAATGTATACACTGAGGTTATGACTTTCTTTGTTCCTGTGTCATAAATCAATGAGCTTTTGTTCAAAATTAATGATTTTTTTGTTCGAAATTCATTGAGTTTGTGAAAAATGTCACACCCAAATTATTATTA
This sequence comes from Hydra viridissima, assembly GCF_058129835.1. Taxonomy (NCBI): domain Eukaryota; kingdom Metazoa; phylum Cnidaria; class Hydrozoa; order Anthoathecata; family Hydridae; genus Hydra; species Hydra viridissima. The sequence continues at coordinate 6,517,000 of NW_028324313.1, forward strand.
AAAACAAGTAACAGTAGGTCCCCCCACCTCCCCCCATAAAAAAGGAAAAAAAGACACCCATTCATGATTTAACGTGTATAATTTCACTGTGTTAATTTATTTCAAATAAATTAATTTTCAAATAAATTTAATATAACAAATAAATTATTTGTTGATCTAAATTATCTTAGCAAGCACCGTGATGAGAAAAAACAATTTTTTAAAAATTATTTAACACAGTTTTTATTAAAAGTTTCCAAAAATTTTCATCTTTGTGACGTGTAATTAGCTCATGTTTTTTTGTTGAACAAAGATGATTTAAAACTCTAAAGGATTCAGAAATAGACTTTTAGTCATATAGCAAATCTTTTCCTTAAATTAAAAAAGTCCCCGAACATTGTCCAAGTTTTCACTTTCCGTGGTATCAGTTGCACTGTTGCGAAAGCATATTCCAACTTGTTCACTGAAGAGGTTCGAAAATTTCAGTTCAGAGTCACAGATTACATTAAGTTCGACCTTTTAGAGCCTAGGTGTCAGAAGCTTAATATTGAGTTTAGTAAGACCAACATCCCTGACCAGATTGCATCAACAATCTGCTAGAGATTATATAGCTTTCTCATATCATTCAATTTTGTAAAATTGTACTCTGAATCTGCATTATCCCATATTATCTCCTGGATATACTAAAGGCTGGACCCTTGCTTCTTCGCTGTTTTGAAAGGGTCCACCATGCATAAGTAGTAATTGCTGAATTTTAAAGGTCAAGGATTCTTGGGAAGTAACTGGAATGTTTTTGAAATCATTTTTTGTTTGCTTTTCATATAAGTAATAAATGCCTGGTATACAGGCCTAATGCCTAAATATTTCTAATGCCGCACAAATATATTTGCTTCGTGAGCTTAAAAAAAAAAAAGTTCTAAGTAATTTTTCTTTCTAAACCATTATATGCGTAGTAAGTGATAGACGAGAAGATAAAGATGGCGAACTACTCGAAAAACAACTTGTTAGAAGCTTTAAAGGCGCTAATTAAATCAGATAGACCAGACTCAACGTCAGACAGCAGTGAAGGTAAAGTAAGAAAAAAGGTTAATTTAAAAAAATATTTTTCAATAATTTTACCGCAGTAAGGTATTCAATTCAACCTTAGTGATAACCTGCATGCGTTAACTTAGAACTTTGCTTTTAACAATAACAAAATTTTAACTTCCTGAAACTTCATGAAGTATTATAAAAAAGTCAATTTATTTGTATTGCTATTTGAGGTTTTTGCTTAATCTACGGTCAGTAATGAATAAGCTATTTATAACATATTTGAATGATAGTTTCATTGAAAAAAGAAAAATGTAAAAGGGACTTGAAAGATCAAGTAATTGTTTTTTTTTTTTTTTTTGTTTTTTTTCGTTCTAAAATTGGCTCTTTATTATGATTTCAAAAGTATGTATCAAAATTTAATGGGAATAAAAAAGTGTCAACCAAATTTGAACCAAAAATTTCTAAAGTTTTCACAGTGGTAACACAAAGAAAAATATTTAAAAAATTGACACTATTTTCATTTATTTACGTGAATATTTAAGAAATACACTTTTTATTTTGATTTTAGCTGTAAAAATTTTAAAACTTTTTAGTTTTATTATCTTTACAATTAAGCTAAAATCTAATTTACAATTAAACTAAAATAATTTTTTTTTCAAGAAAATAAACTTCTCATTCAAGTTTTAATCAGTTTTAAAAAACTTCTCAAAATATGTTAAAAATTCCAGCTAATCAATTGTTTTTTGTGGCATTAATTTTTGAGAATTCTTTTGAAAATAGTTTCTTTAGGCAGGTTAGTTTTTGTTGCAAGATCTCTCAATTTCTTAATAAGAAGCAGTCTTCAAAACAACTTAGATACTTACTGAATCAATTATCTCCTCAAGAATCATAGATAAATTCACATATATTTTGCAGCTACTGTTTGCAAGTTGGAATCAGACAAAAGTGAAGGAGTGTGACAATAACTCTTGAGTTCTAGGGAGCTTGTGATAAATTTTTTAATAATTTGATCACATTGAAGAGAAAATCTTTGTAATTATTTAACTTCATGTGAATTTGCAACTTAAGGCTGATATTTGACTTTTTAATTATCATCAGAGGCACTTTTTGATATTTGCACAAATTAATATTTTAAGTTCTATGAAACTGATGCAGAGCCAAAACTTTACTCTGATGTTATTAAAATTCTGTCATAGATGTGCATATTAGTTCTCTTGTCCATTTTTACATTCACTGTTGGGTGATTCCATGTGAAAACATCCAATTTTTTTTGAAAATGCAACCCTAAGTCTCAGATTTTGCTGATTTTTAAACCACTTAAAGATTTTAGTAAATTATGAACATCCTGAAAATTTTATCATGTAATTTCAATCGGTTCCTAACATATAGCTATTTAAAGTTTGCCTCCAACCAACAAAAATCTGCCATTTTTAAAAATGGTTTTGGTCCTAGTTTCTGTTATATGTGTGTTGGAAAGCTGAAAATTTGTACCTTTACATATTTTGGGCCCACGAATCCAATGAAACAACTTAAAATATTTAATAAGGAACATAACACCTAAAATTTAAATGTTTACCACAATTTTACTGGGGCAAGTCCAACCACAAAAATGCCGATGTAGCTCGATTTTTTTTTTTTAAATTTTTTTTAGAATTTGTCCTGAATAGTTAAGTTATAGTTGTTACAAAGAATTGGAGAGTGGTCTTTTCTAAAACAGAAATAAAAACATGATCAAATCTACTTAAATTTAGTGCTTAAAAACAGGTATTTTGATAAATTAAACGAGAAAAAAGGGGTGTAATTTGACAGTTTTGTAACTGAAACTGTTTTGGCAACATCAAACTGTACTTTTAGTTGTTGTTGACTAGCTGTTTCTGTAATTTTATAGAATCTAATCCTAAAATATATTGTTTCAAAGGGGGAGATTTTATAAATGCAGATGTATATCGCAAGTTTAAGTGTTTTTTTCAGAGGTTGTATTAAATAGTTTAGTTGGAGTTGTAAGAAAAAATCAGATTGCAAACTTAAAACAGAAATAAAAACACCTTCAAATATACTTAAATTTATTACTGACAAAACATTGGTTTCATATTTATCAAACTAATACAAATAAACTTAAAAAAAGGCTCCAAAACAAATAGAGCACTTGGAAAGAAGTTCAAGAAACAAAAGTAATATATAAAATTTAAAAATTAGAAACTCAAAAAAATTAAAATTTATTAGTTATAGCGTTATAATCATTCACATTAATGTTATATGTTTGTCCTGATTTTGTTGTTGGGACTTTGATTACTGCAATTAAACTTGACAATGGTACCAACAGATATCATCCATCTGTGGCCAAATGAAGTTTTGAGAAGGACTGTGAGGGTGCATAAACTTAATTTGAATATCATTTGTAGTAATATCTATCTCTGTAACCATTACTATCCACCAAAAAGAATCGTACTTGCATGCAACAAAATCATTTAGATTTAGTACAATTGCAACATCAGACATTATTGGCTTTTGACAATATAAATCTGTCAACACATTTATGTTCGCTTTTTCTTTTAAAACTAATTTCAAATTTTAAAATGGGTATGTAATGATGATAACTTCTGGTACCTGGAACAGTTTTTCCTGTTTTAAATTGCTCCTTTAGTTGCTGTTGCCTTGAATTAACTGCTTCTTTGGTAATTTTATAAAAAATGATTGTGTTTATATTGGTGATGCAAAACTCAAGCATATCATCAACTGTCAATATTTGGTTTTCAAACTTGCTTTTGCTGTTATTCTTTTAACGGTACCACCTATGCCATCACAAGTGGATTTTCCATGGCTGGTTGCAAAAATCACCCATTCAGCTGTAATCTTGAAATCTTCCTTATGGTGGCATAGATTTATAAAGTTTTTATAGTTTTTATAATGAGCAGAACATCCATCAGAAAAATAATAAATTTTATTGATACCAACTAAATGTTCTTTAATCTACTCTACAATTTTCTTTTGAATATCATACACAAAGCATGTATCATAATCATTGTCATCACTTAAAAAACAGAACGACTTATGCTGAATATTTGTTTTAGAAATTTCCTTTAAATATATAACAACAGGATGTAGTGTACATTATTGTTTATTCCAATGATAACTTTGTATTTCATCCTGTATAACATTGATAGTTCACTGCAAAACCTGGCTGTATAATACATTCATTGTAACCTAAATTATTTTTTAGCTCCTTCAAATAGCGAGTTTAGCATTTAGCAATATATGAATGTGAAGTTAGTTAATGTGAGAAACAACAATTACACCTTTTTTTCTCGTTTAATTTATCAAAATACCTGTTTTTAAGCACTAAATTTAAGTAGATTTGATCATGTTTTTATTTCTGTTTTAGAAAAGACCACTCTCCAATTCTTTGTAATAACTATAACTTAACTATTCAGGACAAATTCTAAAAAAAATTTAAAAAAAAAAAATCGAGCTACATCGGCATTTTTGTGGTTGGACTTGCCCCAGTAAAATTGTGGTAAACATTTAAATTTTAGGTGTTATGTTCCTTATTAAATATTTTAAGTTGTTTCATTGGATTCGTGGGCCCAAAATATGTAAAGGTACAAATTTTCAGCTTTCCAACACACATATAACAGAAACTAGGACCAAAACCATTTTTAAAAATGGCAGATTTTTGTTGGTTGGAGGCAAACTTTAAACAGCTATATGTTAGGAGCTGATTGAAATTACATGATAAAATTTTCAGGATGTTCATAATTTACTAAAATCTTTAAGTGGTTTAAAAATCAGCAAAATTTGAGACTTAGGGTTGCATGCCCTGGATGTTTTCACATGGAATCACCCTGTTGGGATTTCTTGCGTTTTAAATAATCTTACCTATTTTCTCCTCAAGTCATATACTCATTTATTACTGTCTTTAAGCAGCTTATCAGCAGCAAAAACCAATAATAAAATACCAAGAAAGTATGATTGTTTTTCAGTGGAAACAAAAACAGCAGCTTTTTCCTCCTTAGTGTCTTTTTAATCCATAATCTTAGATAAATTGACTGTTCTATAAATGCTTGATTCTTAAAATAAAAAAAAGTTATTGGAAAGGTACATGCTTTGCTTTCAATAACCACATTGAGAAAATAACTTTGTAGTATTAAAGAATTCATCAGTTGTAATATATCTATGTTGTTTCTTTTGTGTAATTACATCTCAAGGTAGGACTCATAAAAGCAAAAGTTGTATTTGCTATTATTTTTAATAACAGACCAGGTTCTTACATTTGATCAGATGTAGATGTTAGAACTATTTATAGAATTAACAACAAATCCTAGCTAAAAAAAATAGCTATAGAAGTAGTTTCAAATGTTCATGGAATTTGGTGGTCAAGTGGCTTCAGTTAACAATGTCGTTAATCTGGGAAATACACAAAAAGTTAAGAAATGAAAAGTAGTTAAGTAGTTATTCTATGTAAACAGAATCATGAGTAAATTTATATATGGAGTTCTTGATGTTTGCTCTAATTATATTGTATAACTACTGGTTTAAATTGGTTTTAAATTTAAATTTTGTATCTTTTTCACTTTTCTTAAGTGGTTAAGAAAAGTGAAAAGTTACTTAAATTTTGTTTTGAATGTTTCAAAAATGCATGTCACAGACAAGTATATTTTCTAAATTCATCAATTAGGGTTTAAATTAAGAAAAACCTGAAAAAAGTATAAATTAAAGGCTCTTATAAATTTGATTTTTGATATTAGTTTTAGTAGTTTGATCTTTTGATATTTAAAAACTTATTGGAGAAAGAAAACTAATCAATCTATTAGTATTGATTTTTTTAGTCTATTATTCATAAATGATATCGAAGGTATAATATTAAAATCTAGAATTTGAGGAAAAAATGGAATGACTCCCATAGGCAGCTAATAAAATTTGAATTAATCAACTGACAAATCGAAGCTTGACTCTCTGTCTTAAACAACAGCAGCAATAACTACACAATGAAAGCCTACTAATTTTTTTCATGATCCTAAATCCCAGTAGTATAAAATGCTGGAAAAAATAGTATCAAATAGAGTAAAAAATTCCAAGAAATCTGAATGTATCTGAAAAATATATCAAACCATTATCAAAATACTCCAGAAAATGCGCCTGACTTTATTTTTGACAATAACCTAAGTAAATCTGAATTCCAGCATCTTTGCAACAATTCAGTGACTTATTGCAGTTTTATTTAAAGAGTAGTGTCTTCCAAATGTGATTCATGAATATCCTATTATTCTGCAAACATCAGCTTGCATTGACTCTAACATCATGCTGTTTTATGCCTAACAAATGTACATAAAGAGGTATAAGATGCCTAACTTCAAAATCTATTTTTAATTAAAATTTGGTTTTGATGGTTTACAAAACAAGCATTCACCAATACAAGAAGAATAACGATCTCATTCAAGACTCTAGCTTGTTCTTCATATTCTTTTGTTTCTTTGGAATTTTTTTATGATAAAAGAGAAAGATGATTTGGCACAATCCATACCTGTCTCACAATCCATAACTCTGTATTGCTGACTAATTTGATTTAGTTTTATAAATGATGATTGCAGTTTATAACAAGAAGAAATATTCTTATATCAATTAGAAATAATAAAAATTTTATGGAAGGGCATCAAATGCCACTTTATCAACTTTATCAACTTATTTTTAATTTGTGTCTGTTTGCAGCTAATATGGCTGCAAACAGACACAAATTAAAAATAAGATTGATGGAGTTTGTGATTTAGCTTTTAATAACAATAGATTGAGTTTGTCAACCCTTCTTGGGTTAATTAAAATAATGTAGTATTATTTTAATATAATATCAAATTTATGAAAGAAAGTGAAAAACATTTTTCAAGATGAATTGATCTGGTTTGGGGTCTGCCAAAGTCCTGACACTGAAACATCTAACAATAGTAACACAGCCCAAAAATACAGAACAGACATCCAGAGTTCTTAAAATAGATGTAACTCATTAAAATGTTCTATGTAACCCTTCATATATTAACCTCTGGGTTTTTTATTTAGTCATTAAAGTTTAGAGAGTATTTCATGAAAACTGCAAAAATGTGTGTAAATTTTTATGATTGGAATCTTATGGCTCAGAGCTTACATAAAATTCTAATTCATAAATGGTTAATGGTAGGTCAGCTGATTTTATCTATTGGCATGACTCTAAAGACTTTTTGAAGTTTTGTAATTTTTTTTTTTTTTTTTTTTTTGTAAAAGACTAAGAAGTTTAGTAAATCATTTACACAAAAAAACGCTCAAAAAGTGATGTGCTATTCAAATCCTGTGCTTTATGATGGTTGCATCATTCTCTTAAAGAAGATTTTTCAGATATTACAGCAGCTTTTTATATTAAAATAGAATTTTTGTGTATTATAAAAATGATTTAGATCTTTAGTATTTTCATAAAATTTATTCCAATTTTTTAACTTGTGTACTGTAACTTTTTTTTTATATATGTTTTGGTGTTGGTTTGTTTTTTTATAACCCCCACTTGCTACTTACATAAAAATCACTCTGTAATAGTACACAACTCAAGCACATCCTTTCAAGACAGGAATTTGTTTATCATTTTCCTTAGTCTAATGTAGTAGTTTTCAGAAAATAATCTGGAAATTCCTCTGGTTCTTACCTACTTATTTTGAAGTAACAAGGTATTGGAGTTCACAGAAAGGTTTTGATGATGGAGTTTTTTTTGATGCAGAGGACATTTTGAGATAAGTTAAATATTTATTTTTATATTGCTTTTACATTTACTTTTAGACTTAAGCATTTTTTAATTTTATTTTTATATTATATTTTATTTGATTACATTATCTTCATGAGTTATTTTCCCAGAGAAATATACAGAAACAATGTTAGAATTTTGCTTGATGGTTCAGCCTTTTCATCTATTAACAGTTTATTTTTAACTTTATTCTAGAAGGTAAAACTAAAGATATTCTTTTTTTTGTACACACAAAAAAAGGCTACAGATTGTGTTCATACTATTAGTTGAAATTGAAAACCTGTGTGTTAAACCAATCACATGTAGAAAGTATTTAATTCGTAATATTTTACAGCTAACCCCCAAAGTTTTATCTTATTTAATAGAACATGTCACAATAAATCTATATGGGGTAGTTCTATTATTGGTAATATCCCATATAGATTTACTGATAATGTATTGGGTAATTGATAATTTTAAACAATACTTTTTGATTAATTGATAGGTATTGGTTGATACTGGGTTTTTTTTTTAAGATTAACTCTCTGAATATCATCATTGCTTTTATTAAGAGTCACTTAACCAATATACATTTTAAGGGGTCTCTAAGCAATATAAAGTTCTTTTCAAGCAAGAAAAATATCCAAAAATGATTTCAATTGAAGATGAGCAACTGTTAGAAAATATTTATTTAAAAAAGCTCCACTATTTTGTGGTGTTATCCAGCAATATTAAAAGTTTAAATTAGAATTGGTACATCTTCTGCACTGTCAAATATTCCTTTATGATACAACAAATGAAAAACTAAGAACTTTTTTTTCGGTCTTTTATAAGACTACTAGTTATATAATTACTATGTAGCTGCTGTTGTTTTGATAAGAGCAAGGTAAATACTTTTACAAACTAATAAATGAAAAAATTCCAACATGATTTTGCCACACAGAAGTTCTTACTCATTGTAAAATTCTTTAGTAAACATATGTTTTGTTGCTAAGTATCTTATATTTCTCTCTGTTAAAATAATTATAGATTTTATTATTCTTCACCAGCCAGTATTTATAATGAGCTGAAAAAAAATCTCAATCAAAAAAAGATGGATGATTTTACTTTAAAAATTTGATAGGAATGAAAATATTTAAAGAATAAACTTTTTAAATTTATTTTTAATACTAAATACTCTTTTTTTAATTTTTAAGTCAAATCACCTCTACAATCTTTACAATGATTTATTGTTGAAGGAGAGTGTCAACCCAACTTATCTTTTACATTGAAACAAATATTACCACCATTTGTCTTTTACAATGAAACAAATATTACCACCATTTGTCTTTTACAATGAAATAAATATTACCACCATTTTTTCTTGTGGAATAATTTTACCTCCAATGTTCTGGTGTGGATTATTTATTGAAAGACTTGTACACTCTACAAAATCTTGCATTAAAAAAATATTGATTAAAAGAAATTTTAGCAATATTAGTTGCAATTCCTAATAATCCCTTTGCACATGAAATAATACCATACTATCACCTTTACTCATGAAAAAGTTATCTCTTCCATTCAACAGTTTACTTTTTTTGAAGGGAATAAAAATTCTGACATTTTAAACTCAAATCACATATGTAGCATTTACTAATCAAGTTTTATTGCAATTTTGACTGAAGATGGAAAGATAAAAATGTTAAACTTCAGTTTTCTTTTTTTTTTTAAATATAAAAAATATCACTTGATTTTAAGTTTAAAGTTTATCACAAGATCAGAAAAGCTAAAACTGAAACAAATTATTTTCTGGCATTTTTTAAAAACTGATAAATTATATTTATAAATATTTTAAAAAAACATAATTTTTTCCCATTTTCTTTATGTTTTTTTTTTTGTACTAATTTTTCCCTAAATGGGAAAAATTGGTAATGGCTTAGCGCGTTCACTGTTACAGTTTACTGACTGTATAAAAGAAACATGCATATTATAGTTATTGGGAACAAATTTATTTAAAACATAATACAAAGTGCATACAGTATTTTTAAAACAAAATATCCTAAATAAATCCTTAGCATTATAAAGTAAGAAAAATAAGGCTAAAAAATAGTTGATTATTTCTCATATGCATGGGGTAGTATAAAAACTTATATAAACAGACAACACTTGTATCAAAATCTTGCAACCAAATTTTAAACAGACCAGAATCTGTATGCAGATGAACTATTATGCAAAACTAGTTTTTATCCTTTGTGTTTTAGAGAAATCTTGTTTACGTTATTTAAAAAATAATAAATTTTTAAATAAATAAATTATAAATAATTTTTGAAAAATAATTATTTTTTATAATAATTATTTTATGGCTAAATACAGCTATATTATTTACTCAATGTAAAAGTTTCTTTAAACGATGCATTAAATAAAGTTGTTCAAAATAGACTTTTCAGGGTTGTTTAGCATCCAGTCATTAAAAAGGGGTTTTTATTCCCCATAATTGACCCTTAAACAATTTATTTCAGTTTATCCATTTACCCTGACTAAAGCACAAAATGTAACCAGTTTGAATTGTTCTGCTGATACACTTAAAAAGAAACAAAAATTGTATGTTAACAAAAATGATTACTTTTAATAGTAAGCTTGTTGCAAAAAGCTATTTAATGATAGATTGTCTTTAGGTGATCTGGAACTGAGTAAAGTTGTACTGGGTTAGTCACATACCATCTAAACATCTAAACAAACATAACAAGCTTTTATTTTCAAAGGATTTTAATAAATCAAAATCTAAATATTTTAACCATTTTAAAACAAATTAGTTTCAAAAATTTACAAGATCATAGGAGCTGTAACTAAAGTTTTGTTTTTTAACCTGTTACAATAAGTAAAAATTTCTTTAAAAATATATGTTAAGTTGACCTATTTAAAAATATTTCTTTAAAAATATATGTTAAGTTGATTTAAAAATATTTCTTTTAGATAGTTTTATAATCCTTGCAGAAGAGTCTTTATGGCCGAGCCTTTTTGGTCAGTATTACATGGGAATCTCATCTGAAGATTGTGATGCTCAAAAGAAAGAAAATCAACAGAATGATGATGATATGTTGTTTTATGTTCAATGCAAACATGGGGAACCTGGACATGAAGTATGTGCAAACGGAATGTGTAGATTTTACAAGCATTTTTCTTTAATATTCAACAAACTAATTTTTTTTTCTGATTCCATATTAAAAACATGTATGTTTATATCTTATTTTGGAGTTCTTTTTCAATTAATTGTTTCTCATCACATTTATCAACAAAGATATAAGATTATATTCATTATATTTATTAACAAAGATATAACATTATATTCATTATATTTATTAACATGCATATATAAGTATATTCATTATATTTTTAACATTTGAAATGATAAAAACTCTATTTTGTTGTTTTTTCTTGATGTTTCAGATTTAAAATGTTATCACCCCTTAAAAACTAAAAAAAGTTTGTTCATTATATATTTTTATAAATTATTAACTTTTAGTTAATATGGAAAGAAATTCATTTTACTTTATTTAGTGTTTGTTAAATTGATTGCTACAAAATGACTTTCAACTTAAACCAAAAAAAAAAAAAATTAATAACAACAATACTATCTATATTCTGACATTTCTTATAAAAGTAAAAGGATTGCCTAAATGCTTAAGTTTTCTTTCTTTTTCCTTTTATTAACAGTCTATGCTTCCTTTTTTAAAGCCTTTGGTTTTTTATATTCTGTTTTTTGTGTTCTATTTTTTATGTTCAATTTTTGTTTCTGAGTTCCTCCCTGCTATTAGACTCATTTTCTGAAAAACTTTTCTCTGCTCTGTTTTTTTTTTTAATTTCTTTTTTTCTTGTTATGCCAGCACTTTTTTATGTCAACCATCGTCTTATTTTTGAGTAAGAGTGCTCAGTCCTTGTTTACATTATTCAAATCAAGGGCTTGAGGATGTGCAATGTCATAAAAGTCTGCCAAGCTATCCACTCTCCTTCTTTCAGTTACAAAGTTTTTTGCTTTGCTTTCTTTATTTTTTTTTGTATTCCCTCTTTTTTGTTACCTTTTTTTCAGTTTTATTGGGATCCCACTTATCAAGAACATCATGTGCAGTTAAATGTTGTCTGTTACACACTGTTTTGCCTCTTTGCAGTAAAAGAGCAATGTTACTTTGGTTAATCAGCCATAATTCAGTTTTTTTTCTTGTTGGTTTTAAAATATGAGTAACACTAGTAATTATCTGAAACAATGGTTTTTTTTTAGTAGTTGTATTTATGTTTAACATGCCATTATAGATGATAATATTCTCATCAAAGTATAATAAAAAATTAGATGCTTTTTTAGCTTATGAGAAATATCTGTGTTGATTGAAAAGTTGTTTTTGTAGTTTTCAAATGTTTAAGTTGTTTGTGAGCAAAAATTTACTCGTGATATATAAAATACCATTTACTACATGAATAAGAATATCTTGAATTATTCCTATGTTAGATTTAGTTTATCTATTTCTTCTTCAAGGGAGATGGTGTCTATCTTGAAGAGAAGATACCATCAACTAATAAAATTAATTTCACTATTTTAAGAATAATTCAAGCCATCCCTAGTCTTCTCGTAAGTAATTGCAATGTTAAAATCTGATGCCAGTTTCATCTGATGGCATGTGTCCAAAAAATTGAAAATATTTTTCACAACTTCATAACTTTAAGGAGATATGGCGAGGGACAAGCTTATGATGCAAAGTTTCACTTATAAGATTGACTGAGTTATAAAAATGAAGGCAAATTTTATAACTCATTTCAACATGGAGCATGTTATGGCCCTGTTGTTTGTAGTTTACTATTACTATTATTATTATTATTATTATTATTATTATTATTATTATTATTATTATTATTATTATTATTATTATTATTATTATTATTATTATTATTATTATTATTATTATTATTATTATTATTATTATTATTATTATTGTTATTATTATTATCATCATTATTATTATTATTATTATTATTATTATTATTATTATTATTATTATTATTATTATTATTATTATTATTATTATTATTATTATTATTATTATTATTATTATTCTACAAACTTTGCACTTTTGACTAATTTTGTAATTTTGACTATTTTACATAAATATTTTCTCAGTGAAAGGTAATAGAATAGATAAAACTGTTAGAAAAAATAGGATCTTTGCCTGTAAGTATAAGACTAATGGTTCCACAAACTGCTCTTTTTTTGCATTAGGGGTTTCAAGAGCTTATAAAGGTTAATAAACACTGCTCTAAGTTCGGTAAAATATTTTGATTTTAGTTTTACTTATTATAACACGTACAGAGATCCAATAGTTGTAATATATATTACTTAATACATAAAAATATGACATGGTTAATAGACAATGCCCTGTTTTTTACATTGAAAATTTTTTACATGTTTGGCTTGTAACATGTTACTCAATCACTTTTTTATGATGATGCTAATTTCACCTCTAAAGAATTAATTATGATTTTATAAATATATACACAATGTATAGTAAAAAAACTTATTAGATTTATGTCCTATAAATAAAATGTGTAGTATATAAATTAGTAATAAGGTTTTTTTAATTACATAAAGTTTCTCTTTAATTCTATTGTTTAAACCCTTCATTACTCTTTAATTCAAAATCGAGACTCATTTAGGGTGAAGTAAAAATCATTTCAGTTCAAAGAAGCTTATGTTTTGTTTTGTTTTGTTTTTAGGTAAAGGTTTTTAGAAAGAATTCAAAGTATCTACCTGGGTAAGAAATTTTTATGTTACATAAATTTATATCTTTTTATAAATGCTATCACTGGAAAATGTTTCTTGGCTGCAAGATTTTATAAATGAGTTGAATTTCCTTTTTTTAGTTTTTTGTTGTTGATATTTTCCTTTTGTAATGCAGGTTAGGTGATCCACATATAAACTGGGAGGAAAGTGTGTATTTAAATATGATTATGCATGATATGGAATACACTCTGACTTGTGCAATTTGTACCCGTCTTCCTACAAATGATTTAAAAGTTTTGTATAAAAAAACTCTTGTAAGTTTATTTTTAAACAAGTCTAAAAATAAAGCTCTGTATTATTGTAAGGTTTTTAAAACTCAGTTAAAACCAAGTAGATGCTTGTTTTTATCTGGCTTTGTACATAGTTTTTAGGTATTGAATTCTGAGATTTCTTAGTGTTTGTTACTTGAATTTAGATTATTGAAAGTTCTATCAATGTTCATCAGTGATAAATAAAAACATGTTTAGATTGCATATTTCATGTTTTAAAGAGTTTCTTTGTTGTCTTTTGTTTTAGAACGTGCATGCATCACATCATATGAGAAGGTAAAAAGTTGAGTTAATAGAGATTTTTACTGGAGATAATATTTTACAATTAGATTCAAAGTTGATTTGAGACCTGGTTTTCATTTCAAGACTTTATTATTATTGATGGCTTATGGAAGTTTTTGATTTGTGATTTTATTTTTTCATGATCATTTCATATGTACACTAAAATATTAGACTTGTTCCATAGTTTTTAATCTTTTTTTCAAGTTGTCTATTTTCTTTGGTTAAGAAATTAAAATTTTTGATGATTGGAATACCTTTATAATAACTATATTAATATAATACCTATATAATAACTGTAGTTATAATAACTATTTGCTAATTCTGATGATCTGACTAGAAACATAGCTTAAATTAAAGAAATCTAATTTTAGAATGGATAGTAAAGGAGAGAGTTCTGATCAATCTTATCCAAACATCTTCTTTATTATTGATAGTTATGATGAGGTAACTGGAATTTTTAAAAGATATTTCAAATTTTGGTCAGAGTTTTAATGAAGATATTTCAAAGCTAAATGATTTTTATAGCTTGTGATTTTAATAAAATTGAAATATTGTCCTTATGTAAAAAAGGATTTTTCTAGACCAAAATGTATGTAAAAGTATTCAAAATTATCTTCTTAATAAATAAATGTTATAATCAATAGAGTATTTGAACAGTTATAAAAGATCATGGGTAGTTTTTTTTTTCCACAAATTTTTATCTTTACAAAACATTTTATACATTTTTTATTAAATTTTTTTTCAAGGTTTTTGAATCTATGTCTATTGAGCAAGAAGAAATAGTTTGTGTAGAACTCTCTGCAAGATATAAGGTACTTCTTTGTGTGTGTGTGTGTGTTTGTGTGTGTGCACTCACGCTCATTACTGTAATTTTTTATTTGATTTTTAAGGGTACAAAAGAATATGTTGTTATATTTCTTGGGTCAGTTCGTCATGAGGCCTTGCTATCAACTTATGAGGCAAAGGTAAGTGCCCTATATTCTTGCGTACATGTTGAGACTTCAAGTTGTTTAGTAGGGGACAGTAAAGTGACCTGAACTTACATACTTGAGTCTTATGTACTGAGTCAATATTTTTTTAAAATCAAAATTAAGAGATTTGTTGCATGTAGTTAAATTTTTTGTGTCTTATACACCAGACTCTGTTTAAAAATTTTTTACAATGTTTGATTTTAGATCCATATTTTTAATAATTCTTGTTTTTTTATTCAGACAACAATCGGTACAAAATTTGTTCAAAAGATGTCATGGATTAACATGGGAGGATCAGCAGAGCATTTTGAATATATTCGCATGCGTGGCCCATATGGAAAAGGATTTGCTGAAATGAGAATAGGACTGTGTAAAAATAATTTAGTAGAGCACAACGGTATTAACAGATATAGAGTAAACAAAGATGTCAATAATCAATCAAAGTAAGTGTGTCAGTGATAGTGAATCAATCAAAGTAAGTGTGTCAGTGATATCCTGTTTAAAAAGCCACCAAATGATAAGAAGTTAAACTTTTATTAATCAAAACATACAAAAAAAAAATTGCTGCATTTGTAAACACATTTCAACTTTCACAGATTTTAACAGTTGTTGACCTCAAAATAACCCTGTATAACTTTTTTTTTTAATAAAATGCTGTTGGCTAAATATAGTTAATAGGGAACACTAATCAAATATAGTTAATAGGGAACACTAATCATCATCTTCAAAAATAGAAAATGTTTATGCCAACTTTTTAGCAATTGTAACTGTCAATTGCGTGAAAATCATCAAATTTATGTGCCAACAACTGCTAGTCCTGACAAATGTATGAAATGTGGGAGCTCTAATAAAAAAGAAAGTAGGTACATTTTAAATTTTTAAATAAATTTATTTTACTTTTTATGGGGTAAAATTAAAACTTAAAAAATGAGGACTATTATTCACCAGGTTGTTTATGTGGTGAGTTTATTTTATTTTATTTTTTAACTGATTTTATAAAGCTCTCTGAGGAAAGAGAAAGCTCTCTGTTGTTAAAAAGTTTAATTTTGTAAATGTTTTCTAGATACAAAACAATCATTATAAATGAAAACAATTATATCCAATATGCATCCAGCATCTTGATAATTAAAATATACATTCAGCATCTTGGTGATCATGATATACATCCAGCATTTTAGTGCTGATTGAGAAGGTTTTCAGCTTGATGAATTATTTTAATTTTTAATTTTAGGTTCAAGTAATAAGTTGCTATCAAATCCAGTGAAGTGGTTTCAAGGAAGGTATAACCTTTTTAATATAACATGCCTGGACATAATGTTACGGAATATACACTGGACAATTATAGTAAAAATAATTTATAATAACCATTTGTTTCACATGCATATAATTATAACTTTAAAATCATTTAAAAATATTTTCTTACTTTTTTTTATCTGTGTTTTTTCTAGTAGATCAAAAATAGAAGCACCAACACTAAGTCCTCATTTGACTTATGTAACATTACCCTGGAGTCGAATAATGAAAGGTTTGCATTTTTCTCTCATTTTGGGTATAAAGCATATAAAATCTTAAGGAGAATTATTGCATTAAATATTTAGTCCTTCAAGTATCTATGAAAATATACCACCTCAATCTTTTTTGAATAACATTGGTTTTTTTAATTATATCCTTAAGTATTGTTATTTATTTATTTTTGCTGTTCTTTTTAAAATTACATCGCTTAATAAATTGCATTAAAATTTTGAATTTTTTAATTATTATTTTTAGATATTTTACTGTTGAAGCAAAAACCAGTTTTCACAAAGGAGTGATAATAAGTAATTCTTAAAGTTTTTAAAGATATATATTTTATAGTTTTTTCCCCATATAAATTGTATATAAATATTTTAATTGTAGTTTAAATTTTTGAATTATTTTATGGGCTAAAACATTTTTTTGCTTTACTATCTGGAAATTTCAATAACATTCTTACTGCTTCTGTTTTTAAATTTCTGAAAGCAATCTTTAAAACTTCTTAAGTTGAATTTTTTGTGAAGATGAAGCTTTCATGAACATTGCTTCTAACTTTTAGAAGTAATTATGTTAAATTTTTAACATTATTATTGTTATTATTACTATTCTTCTTCTTCTTCTTCTTATTATTATTATTATTGTTATTACTATTATTATTATTATTATTATTATTATTATTATTATTATTATTATTATTATTATTATTATTATTATTTTGAGTTTGACAATATATGCATTAATATCTGTGTATTGCCCATTACAAATATATTTTTTGCAACATTTTATATTGTTCTTTTTAATTTATGTTAATATATGCATAAAATATTTTAAGACTAAAATTAAAGTTTATTTGCAGACTCAAAACATGGTTCTATTAACTTCAAAAGAAAAAAAAAAACAAAAGCAATCTTTTTAGTTTATTTTTGTGTAAAATAATTCTAGTTTTTTTTTGTTTCCATTGAGTTTTCAAAACTGTTTTATTGAGTTATCAGAACTATTAGTTCTTATTTTGAGCATTTTGTAGCATTTAGCAATTGAATGGTTAACAAAAGATAAAATAATAAGAAAGAGCTTTAAGTTTTTAGTTTATTTTGTTTTTAACTTTTTTGAGTAGTAACGCCACTATTTCACTTGAGTTAACCTTTTTTTTTTTTCTTATTTTAGCACTCTCCAAAAATATTTCTTTTTTTGTATTTAAAGATATTTTTTTTCCTGTAAATTTTATTGGAATTTATCTTAAATTTATTTTGTGAGTTTTGTAAGTGTTTATAAAATATACAGATATTTATTTTGCTTTTATAAAACTTTGTTTTTAATTTTTTTTTTTTTTTTTTTTTTTTGATTTACATTGAAAATAGTTCTCTAACTATATGGTTGTCAGAAGGGGTCCAAAGTCCAAAATCTCACTTGAAGATTGTCTTAAGCATATCAAGGATCTTTAGGTCTTGTATTATGTATCAGCAAAATATGATATAACAATTACATGAGATTCTTTTTATCTCCTACAAAAATTCCTTATTGACAACCCCTCTTAAAATATCCCAAAAAGATGATTGCCTCTATGAAGTTTGATGGTTATTGTTTTGTTGTCACAATGTTTTTTTTTTTTTTGTTTTTTTTTTTAAATCTAAGTTTGCTTGCAATACTATGTGTTAATTCATTTTGACCTTTGACTTATTTTTAAACTTGCATATTTTTTCTTATAATGATATTTAAATCTCATAGTTTGTACATTTGTGCATACCATTTGTACTTTTGTGCATACCATTTGTACTTTTGTGCAAATCCTGTGTGTTGCAAGTTCAAACAAATTCTTGTGATATTTTTTCATTCTTTTTCTTCCTTTCTTTTAATTTCAGATTTTTTACTTTTAAGGAAATTAAAATCTAATGACTTGAAAACATATTTTAAAAAAATGAGGGGAATGTTATGAAGAGAAAACAAGAGTGGTATTTTTTTTTTTATTTTAGATTTTTGCTTGCTAGATTTCGTTTAACTAATTATAACTGAAATGTTAAACATAAAAGTCCAGAAAATATCTATTGTTTCTAAAGTTTTTTAACAAACTTTTTTAGTTTTTAGTTCATTACTTTTACATGATTTAAAATGGAGAAATTATCAAAACATGATTTGATAACAAACTGTGAAAAACTCCAGTCCAAGCTGAAAAGATATGAAGTTCGATTTGCAGGTCTGTTACTTTGTGTTTATTGTTATTGATAATACATGTGTTTGTTAAATTTTATTTTTTTCAATGTTGCCAAATAGATAAACACAGCACATAATAATACTCAAGCAGAAATTTCTCAGAGTTCAAACAAGATAACTTCCCATCAAACATTACTAAACCTTTAGCATTATTTCCAGCATCATTATGTTAAAAATTCTCAAAAGATACGAATTTATCATTACTTGTGGTCTTCACATCCTAATCTTCCATTCATTTATTTAAGTAATGTTTCTTTTTCAGAATAAACAATACTAGCAAGTGTGTCGATTGTGCCATTCTGTAGAATACTAACATTTTTCTAAACAAAATAGTGATTCTTATTTTGGGAAGATGGCTACTGTATGCCTCTGTAACAAAAAATTGTCTCAAACAAATTAGGAAAAATTTTGATTTATCACAATTGTTTAATTTTGATAATCACAGTTTAAAAATTAAATTTTATAGTAACAAATTCATAGACCTTTTAGTAGTGTTTTTCTTGAGAAATTATTCTCTGCAAGTGTGTATTGCTGTAATTTTTAACATGGAGATTATGTTCCAATGAAACCTATATACTAAGTTGAGAGCTGTCAAAACGGACTTATTCAGGAGTAACATTTGTCTTATTTTTTTGTTCAGCACTGGTTGATGCTTACAAAAACTTAACAGAAGAGAAAAACGTCCTAGAATCTACTTTAAAAACATTGTCTGCTAAGCCTTCTCCAAAGAAATCTCTGTTTAACAAAGCATCAATAACTGCAAGCAATTCTTCAGACCCACTTGGTGTTAATTCTGATCCCCTTAACAGCCAAGTTATCAAGTGAGACCTTGAATCAAGTTAGGTTTTGGATTTTGGGACTCAATGTCAATAATATTCATATCACTTCATTTTTTAATTATAATAAAAATATGATTTCTTAAAAATGGATTTGCTTAACATTGGTTTTTGATTAGTTTTTTAAAAACATGGTCACTTAAAACTAAATTAGTTAGCTACTTTATTAAAGGACCTTCCCTCCCATAAAATTAAAACAACTTTAAGGTTTAAAAAAATATCAATTCTCAGTTCTAGCAAAAAAAGCTCTAAAAATTTTAATCATTTTTTTATAAGCAACATTTTACCTAATTATAAATGAATCATTAGTCAATCTTTTAAAACAGCCTTCAGTTTTGTAACAGTTTTCAAACATTTTTTAGAATAAAAAAATACAGCATGTGAATGAGAATTCTACACTAACTGGAGAAGCATGAATCAGTTCTAACTTACCCTCCTTATACCAGGACTGTTGCAACAGGATTTAGCTTCTCCTTATTGAGCCAAAAAGATGCAGCAGTTTATGGAAAATAGATTTAAATCCATTTGACTATCCAACCTAGGATTATCCTCACAATAGTATTACTGTCCTGAAGGCCTCCAGCCTTAAGCAGCAGTGTGCCATTTTCATTGTGATCATTACCAATGGCTCTCATTGAGTAATTTATTTAAAGCTCATGCAAGAAATTTTAAAAACAAATATTTTTAATTAAAGTGTTTGGTTGTTTTGAGTTTTCACTTTTTTCTTATTATTGGTGTTAGTGTAGATTGTACGGTCACATGCTGTACTAGATTAAGTGACAATAAAAATTCTTAAGGCTATAGGGCTATATATATAAGGCTATATATATTTGAGTTTTCACTTTTTTCTTATTATTGGTGTTAGTGTAGATTGTACGGTCACATGCTGTACTAGATTAAGTGACAATAAAAATTCTTAAGGCTATAGGGTCTAAACATCTTGTTAATTTTGCCCCCCTCTCCTCCCCCAATTTTTTTTTTTGTTCTAGTTCTATTGTTATTTGATTAATGATGTTACTTTTGTTTTGTTAATTACACAACAGAGAAAATGGTAAAGAAATTGGTAACAAACTTTTTTAACAGTTGTAGTTCAAAAGAAGGATAAAGTTTCAAATTAATTTTAAAAATTATTAAAGCAACTGATGTTTAAAATTAAAAATCTTTCAGAGTTTTACTTTGTTTATATATTTTATTTAGTTGTTATTCTTTTGTTTTAGTTGTACTGAAGACAATGCCGCACAGGATATTCATTTTATGGAAGAAAAAATTGTTGCACTAAGTAGTGCTCTTCAATCAGTCACAGAAGCCAAAGCTAAAATGGAAGCCTCTTTCCAGGCTGACAAGAAGTTAACCTTGGTATTTCATCATTTCATGTCTTTATTTTTAAAGGTTTATATTAAAAAATAAAAAAGTAATTTTATACTTATAGAATATCTGGCTCCCAGTTATTTGCACTTCCATTTTTATATTCTGGTTTTTTTATTTTTAGGCTGAACATACAAATAGATTATCTGAAGTTGGACTAGAAACTCAGAAAGCTTATGATCTTGCCAATGAAGTGACTTTTTTAATTTTTTAATTTTGTACTTACTCTTGTTAAATATAGTTTATCAATTCTTTTTCTTTTATTGCAGCTAAAATTTTATTTTGTTGTTATAATTTCTTTTTGTTGTAATTTTTCAAATTATTATTTTGTATTTTATAAAATAAAAGATAATAAAAAAGGATTTTTTTTTAGCTGAAAGTTAAATTACGCACTGAACAACAAGAACGTGAAAATGAACAAAAAAATCATAGCTCTATGTTAAAAGAGCTGCAAGTTTTACTTAATGCTGAGAGGCTTGAGAAAGATGAACTACAAATCCAATTAAATGAGGTACTTATCTTGTTAAGTTCTACATTTATGTGATGAGTTTTGTGAAAAAGGTCATAATTTTTATTTAAGATGATATTCTATTGATATTCAGATAATTACAAATAATATTGAACAGTAGAGGAAAGTCAATTCCTTTTAAAAAGTATTTTTCAGCTAAACTATAGTAACAGTGTCATAATTTAATTTATTAATTTAATAAAAATTTATTAATTGAAAATAAATTTTAGCTTTTTAATTATATTTGCTTTGCATTAACATAATCATTAGCATAGTCAATAACATAGTCATTAGGGGCCAAAAAGTGTTGCTTGTACAAAATTATTTTGAAGAATGCAATAACTATTGAATGGAAGCTCTGTAGTTATTGCATTCTTCAAAATAACTGTAATAAACCAAAATGTTGATTACAAGCTTTTTTTTTTAGTTAAGGTAACTTGTTTTTAATTTATTATGGGATCATGATGATTTTTATAGTTAAATTGTGTTTTAATATTTTGAGGGAATAATCAGTTTTTAACTATGACAGTTGTAACTTTAAATATCTTCATGTAAATGTATTCACATGTTCTACTTCTTGACGTTAATAGTACTGTCTAGCTGGAAATAAGCCTTATCTGCCTACATAACTTTGTTTAGATTATCCAACTGGTTTTCCAAGAAACATGTAGCAAACTCCTTTCATTTTGCTTAATTGTCTTGTTTCAACTGATAGCACACTGATATGCAAAATTTAGTAGTTAATATAAATAAAACTCTAACCAATAATAATGAAGATAAAATATGATTGGTTAATTAGAAATATATATATTTGCATATTACATAGGTTTTTTTTTAATGATTAAACTCTCCAAATATAGATGTTTTCTGCTATAGGTCCCTCAATACTGACCACAATTTATTGTGATGTTAAGTGACTGATTAAAATTTTTAACAGAGTTGAATTGTTTCAACCTTTTCTAGATATTAACATCTTGTTAAGAATAAGTATAGACATCAGCTACACAACATTGATTTCTATACAAAATTGCATTACGCATTATTTTTGGTTCTTCCTAAAACTCCATAAAACCAAAACAAAACCAGAGATAAAACATTTTCTAACGTTTTTTTTTTAAATATGTTGTTTTCTCACAACAAATAATATTAAATTATGTAAACTATCAATTAAATTTTATTTGAATTGCAAATAAATAAGTTAAAGATATATAAAAGAAATAAGTGTTTTAAACTAGTAAAAAAAATTAGAAAAAAAATTGAACATATTATTTTTTATATAGTTTATTATGTTGTTAACAAAACTTAAAACTTTTGAATCATACTAAAAATTTCTAAAAAAGTTTTAAAACACATTTTCCCTAACAACCTACATTTTTCTTTGGACAAGACAAGGTGGACATTCAAAAAATCGACTGAAAGTTCAAAAAAATTCAAAAATTAACTTATTATTTTTCAAAAAATTCAAAAATAACTTAATATTTGGTAGGACCTCCTTTACTTTTAATTACTGCTTTCATTCTTCGAGGCATAGACTCAATTGATGAGTCAACAATTCTCATATCAATCTCTCGCCAGGCCTTCTCTATTTGTTCAAATAATTCTTCACTGGTCTTCTCACATTTGCACACTCAATCTTATTGTCAATTATTTCCCACAAATTTTCCATGGGATTCAAGTCAGGGCTTTGTGCAGGCCACTTCTTTATGGAGATATTCTTGTCCTTGAACCATTGTTTTACAATTTTTTACATATGTTCGGGATCATTGTCCTGTTGAAAAATCCATTTTAGGGGCATCTCCCATTTAGCATGTGGTACATAATGTCTTCCAGTATATCTTTGTAAACAAAGCGGTCCATAATTCCATTAGTTTTGTGAATAGGACCAATTCCTAGTGCTGAGAAACATCCCCAAACCATAGCAGACGTTCCATACTTCACACTCTCCTTGGTATATTTAGTATTGAATCTGGTGTTCTTTGGTCTCCAGACTCGCTTCTTGCTGTTGCTTCCAAAAAGGTTATATTTTGATTCATCACTAAAAAGTATGTTTTTCCACTCTTCATTTGAGAAAACAAATTTACCTCGTTAGCTCTTCGTCACGCAGTGCAATTAGAGATTTGTAGTTCAAGTTTTTCGGTTAATTTTGTGGATGACAAAAATGGATCTTTTTTTAAGCTCTTTAACAATTATTCAATCTAGTCTTTGTGATGTTTTTCTTGGACGTCCGCCCAGATGGTTTGTTTTATAGCAGTCACGAGATCCAAATGATTTGACAGTTTTGCTTACAGTTGATTAAGCTATATTATATTTTCTACAAATTTCAGCTTAACGTTTTCTGCTTTTAAAATCTTTAATAATGTGTTATAAATTTTTTGTGATTCTTAGTATGATTCAAATGTTTTAAATTTTGTTAAGAACATAATAAACTATTTAAAAATTAATATGTACAATTGTTTTACTAGTTCTTTTTAGTTTTTGATCAACTTTTGTTCTAAATTTGAGTTTGTCCACCATGTTTTGTCTGATACTGTAGATAAAGGAAGAGATTAAATCTTTAATAGTAATATACATAATTTAGTATACTTGATATTATTACGTAGTTTTTTTTTCTTTCACTTATTTCTTTTTTAAAAAACCACAGAGCTTTTTGTCATTTACAATGTTTCTATCAATCATTTTGTTTGCTTGCAAACTAAATGTTCCAGCAAATAATTAGTATTAATTGCAGAGTATATAACTACTTATCAAAACAAAGATACTTTAGTTGAAATTTTTAACCATTTTTCTTATAATGAATTTATTCTTTTTCACAAAACAATTTACATAAATATAATACATAAAAAATAAAACATCTTTGTTAAAAAGATGTTTTAATTATAGAGAGAAAGTAGAAAAAAAGTGTAAAATAAAAATTATTGTTCAAGATAAGCACTGTTATGAAGAAAGCTTCTCAAAAGCAAATTTCTGATTATGAAGAAAAAATAGAGAAGCTCACAGCAGAATTGAAAAAGCTGCAGTCTAAAGAGGAGGATGTGGAAAGAAACACTTCACAAAACATACTAGATGATCTAACCAAGCAAATGGAGTTGATTAAAAAAGAAAGACTGGAAGATTTGTTAGCAGAAAAACAAAGAGCCAATAAAGCAGAAGATATGCTTAAGTTAAGACAGCAGTGTGATGAGCGAAGAATAGCGGAGCTAGGTAATTTGCTTTTATTCTTATTTTTTTGAAAATTTTGTGTTTTAATAGTAAATTGTGTTATTTTTAGTCAATTTTTAAGTTTGGATGAAGCATTCTTTTAGTTTAATTTGGGTGTGGTATGCTATAGATTTTTATACTAATATTTAGAATTGCGGCTGTCAGAGCTTTCAGAAACTGTGGGAAATTATGATCAATTGCGTTATCAGGATCAACAGATGATTCGTCAACTTAAAGAACGCTTAGAAAATTTAAATGAAGATTTACCACGTCAACCCTGTGTAGAGGAAAATAAAGTTTCTGATCTCGAAGATCAAATAGCTAAATTAAAAAGTTTGTTAAAGTTATCTTGTGCAAAAACTCAAACAGGTAGTGAAAAAATTTTCAGAAAGTAATTCTTTTAATGTCTCATAATGATTTTCTCTAATTTTTTTTTTTTTTTTTTTTTTTAATATTTTTAAAATTTAATTTAACTCAAATTTAACTTTAATTTATCTCTCAGAATAAAAAAAAGTTCTTAAAAAAAAGCTCTTAATTCCTTTTTCTTCTGCTTCATAAAAATTGGAATTTTGTTTCCAAAATCAAAACAAAAATCAGGTAAACAATTTCTTCTTATTCTTAAATAAATAAAACAAGTCAAAATTTTTCTTTTGATTGAAAAGGAAAATTAAAAGAAATTTTTATTCTTGCTAACTGTTGAAACCAATCCTATAATGTTTTATGATTTGCATTCTTTTTGAGTAATCATGCAGATTTCTAAGTTTGGAGCAAATGTTGATGTAATCATTGATTTACATTCTTTTTGAGTAATCATGCAGATTCCTAAGTTTAGAGCAAACAAATGCCATAACAGTGACCTCAACTCAATTTTATATGTTGGTTTACAAAACCCAAATGTGTTTATTTACATAAAAACCAATGCCACACTAGTAAGGCAAGCAAAATAATTCTTAAATAAGATATATCCTTACAAAGCATTGATTTTCAAATAGCAAAAAGTTCAGCTTGTTTAATTCTTTAGCTTCATCTTTTTGTTACTGATGAACTTTTTATGTCCTAAGCTTTTATCATGTTTAGTGGAGGAAATAATCTTTATTTACTTTATTGAAATTTGGTTTCTCTTAAACTGTGCATTGCATACATTTGATCTCTCTTAGACTTTGTTACATACATTTAATCATTTTCTGATGCTTGTTTGGAAGTAATAAAAAATCCTTGTTCTCTATAACTTTTATTCTGTACCATTTTGTGCTCTGTGCATTTTTTTCCATTTGAAAAAGTTGCTTTTTAAATCTCTCATAAAACACTTCAAATAAAAAGCTTCAGAAAATTTGAAATGATTTTTAGTTATCAATTAAATACTGTCAAATTTAAGGATACCTGAATTTATTATCTCAACATGTTAGTGTTATATAATAAAATCTTATGATTTAGATATCTTCATATTGAACATTTGATAAGTGAAATGTCATTTTTTGCTCTGTTCTGATAAGAGGGGTTCCAGATTGTAGCCAATTTGACTTGTTGTTCCAAAAGTGATTTGTATTGAAAACATATTCTAACATATTTACATTAGTAAAACTGCAAATTAGTTACAACAAAAAAATTTAAACATAATGCGCTGCGAAAATCAAATATAACTTTTCTTATACCTGTAATTAATGATGCTTTAATTTATTATTATTATTATTATTATTATTATTATTATTATTATTATTATTATTATTATTATTATTATTATTATTATTATTATTATTATTATTATTATTATTATCTAATTAAGTCATTTATTATGTTAAAAAATAATAAATGGTTTTCTTGATAAGTAGATTGTAATATTGTAAGAGTCATTGCATAATTTATTTTTAAACATATTTCCTCTTCAGATATTCAACGTTTGTCTGATGTGGAAGGCTTTATTAAAGATGATGTAAGACATCTTTTGTGCCAAGCTGAGTACAAGCAGCTGAAAGATGATTTTGAGCTTTATAAGCGAAGGCATGCACATACATCTAAAGATAAAAATGATGAACCTTCTCTAGAAGTTATTGAGTATAAAAAGAAAATAGAAAAATTAGAAAAAAGTTTAAAGAATTTAGAGTTAAAAAATAGTCAAGAAGAAAGGGAGCATCTAAGAATTATTTCAACTCTTCAAGTTGAATTTACTAAACTAGAAGATGATTATAACCAAAAAATTGAACAGCTAAAAATTGATAATATAAAAAATGTAGAAAAAATTGAAATTGAATTGAAAAAGCAACGAGATAGAACATTAGATTTACTTGCAGAAAAAGATCTTGAGATAGAGAAACTGCGTGTAAGACAGTATGAAAATGAGTATTTACTTAGACAGACGCCAAGGTCTCAAGAGGTTTTCAAATTTCCAGATATTATTGAAAAATCAGCCATCGATGAAATATTGGAGAACTCACCAGCAATCGTAAATATTAATTAATAATAGCTTTTTGTTATAAATGTTACATGTATATGCTATATATGTTGTGTATGTGTGTATGTATGTATGTATGTATGTATGTATGTATGTATGTATGTATGTATGTATGTATGTATGTATGTATGTATGTATGTATGTATGTATGTTTGTATGTATGTATGTATGTTTGTATGTATGTATGTATGTATGTATGTATGTATGTATGTATGTATGTATGTATGTATGTATGTATGTATGCTAAATTTTTTATATTATTCATCTTTCATAGTCCCCTACAAAAAAAGAGAAAATGTTTCATTATACACAGCTATTAGAACAGCAAAGTATGGAACTATCATCAAATAGAGCTCAGCTTGAAGATGTGAAAAGTGCTCTGAGAGATTCTGAACGAAGGTTTAACTACATTATTTGTTTATTTGTTTTTCTTCATGATGTTCAAAGTTTTAAATGCTTTCACTTTTTTTTTTTTTTTTTTTTTAAAGAGAAGATCAGTTGGTTCAGCAGATGCATTTATTAAAAGAGGAGATAAGATCCCTTGAAAGAAACAGGTTGTTACATTAGGTTGTTACATCATTTGTTGATAATTTAATTTTAACAGCCACTAAATAAAAACAATGAGCTAAAAAAGAATGTTAAGCAGACTTTATCTAAAATTTCAGCAAACAAAGATTAATAATAAAGACTGTTCATAGAGTTTTTTATAATTCTTTAAAACTTAATCTTTAAAACAACCTTTTTTTGAAACTTTGTAATTTGTACAGTTTTAAAACTGCTTACTATAAAGAGAATATAAAAATATTTGATATAAGAGATTAAACCTTGAAAAATTGTTATAATTGGTCTTTTTTTTTTTTTTTTATCTCTTATTTAGAACACATTGATAATACTTTTACATTTTACACTTGGATGTTTTAGTAACAACCAAACTCATTTTTCTTGATTTTGCAGAAAATTTTTATAATTGCATTTTTTTTTTTACATCACACCAAAAGCAATATAAGAATGATAATTATCTTACAATAACAATGCCTCATTTTAAACAGGGATTCTTGTTTCAAATTAATATCCATTATGCTTTTCAATTAATCCAAAGTACTTCAATTTTAAAGTTGAAGAAAAATAAAAAGCTTACAATATGGCTAATATTCATTATTTGTTCTAACCTTGAGCTGTATCCGCCTTAGACTAATTCAAAAACCACTTCCGTTTAAACCAGTGACTGGACTGAATTCTATTGCTTAAAATTTTTAAAAAATTCTTGCAACCATTTAAAGTCATAAAAAGAAAAATAGGGTGTAAACTATTTAATTGTTCATTTTTGCAATATCAGTTACATCAGATAGTTTTGATCACGATATTTACCCAAATAATTGTGATCATTTGGGATTTCCAATCTGTATCCTGCAACTGTAGATTGTTTAACCTTTTCCCAGTTTCTTGAATTTGAAAGTTGAAGAAACTTATAACCTAAATATTTTGAAAATTATTGTGGATGTAATTTGTAAAAAGTTTTCTTTGTATAAATTTCTACAATAAACAGAAACTTCTTTATATGATAAATAGCAACTTCATATTCTTCTTTTTCTTAGTTTTTTTCTATGTAATATTCCAAAATTTCTTCACTTATAAGGGAAGACCAAATATCTTTGTAAACATGAAAACACAAACAACCAAAGAAATGGATTTTTGTTGTATTAGGTGACAAATCTTCTGCATCTGAGATTAAAATGTAATTTATATTTGATTGTTGAGCAAACAGTGATGATCAAGAGTCAAATAAAAAGTCCAATGCTCTTTCTAATAGTGTCACTTCACAAATCAGTTTAACAATTTTGATGTTTTATCAAACTTTTGTTGGTATCTTGATATTGATCAAAACTGAAGAAAACACAGGTGATAATCATGATAGATAAATGATAGATAAATGATGGTGAAACATTAATAATGCTTGATACAATTGAGGAGCTATAAACAACTTGATATAATTGAAGGAGTATAAACAGTCTGATATAATTGAGGGGCTATAAACAATCTGATATAATTGTGGGGAAAACAAAGAAAGAGATATTGAGAGCCTTAAAAAAATGGAAATGAAAAAATAATTTTTTGATAAGGGTTTTATTTTCTTTCAATTTTAAGCTTATATTATCTCACAATAAATGATATAATTTAATTTATAATGCAAGTATGAATATGAATATTATTTTCAGCATTTTAAGCTGATTTAATCAATTTTTGAAATATACTAAAAGAGACTGTACAATACAAAATGCTAATTAAGTCCAACAACTATCCAAGCGGTTGGTGTGAGAATTTTTTTTTTTTTTTTTTCATACTTAATTTTATTTAATGTATGATTAGCTAGATTGACAAATATAGAATCAAGTTATAAGAATAATCAGGAAATTATTGTTTAACTTTTTTAATTATTGTTTAATTTTTTTAACTATTGTTGAATTTTTTTAACTATTGTTGAATTTTTTTAATTATTGTTGAATTTTTTTAATTATTGTTGAATTTTTTTAATTATTGTTGAATTTTTTTAATTATTGTTGAATTTTTTTAATTATTGTTCTTGATTGTTCTTGATCTTTAAACATAAACAAAATTTGATATCCACAAAAAATTCTTTTGTTTTGTAAGGAAAATGTTTTTTTTTTTTTTAAGGAAAATGTTTTTTGGCTGTAAACTACTTTAGTTGATTTTCAAGTTTTGTTGCTTTTAGAAATGATTGCCTTTTATAGATTTTAAAATTGGTTACCTTTGTAAAAAAAAAAAAAGGATTTTCTCTATAGATCTCGTGAATCAGCTAATCTGGAGTATTTAAAGAATATTTGTTTGCAGTATATGTTAAGTGAATGTCCATCTAAGCGAAAGCAAATGGCACGAGCTATAGCTACTATACTTTATTTTAGTCCAACAGAGGTGGTTTTGAGTGTTTCTTTTTTTTTTTTTTTTTTTTTTTATAGATAAGACCTGCTGACTTGCTTCAAGTCTTTTATTTAGATTTAATAAGTATCAATGAATGTATGGTCAAAACAGTTTAACAGTTCCTTTTATCTTTTTAGATTGCCACAGTAGAAAAGCATCATAAAAATGGATGGTGAAATTTCCAGTTGAATAATCTACTTTATATTTTTTGAATTTTTTTTTTTTTTTTTTTTTTTCACTAAAACTTTAAAAATCTTTATTTTTTTATTTTCTGTAAGTTTCTCAAGATTTGAATGATAGCTCATCATTCAAGAAGCTCCTTAGAAGGGATTAAAATTTCATCTTTTTGCAAGGATTAAAAACGTTTTGCTGGTTTGGATTTTCAATTCATAGGTTATATTTATTTATTTTAAATATTTTCTCAATGAGAATTTTTTTTAATATATGTATTTTTGTAGAGATTATTTAACAAATTAAGTTCTCTTATTTATTATCCCTATCATTTACTATTAAAGTTTTTTTTTTATCCCTATCATTTACTATTAAAGTTTTTTTTTTTAATCATTAGTTAGCTCTCTTGTTTTAATGTTAATCATCTTGATAATAAGAAGTATTATCAACATGGTACCCATTATGTTGAAAATGAAAAATCACAGTTGCAAATGATAGTTAAAATGCAGAGTTAACTCTGTTAAAAGAATAAAAGTGTGGGTGCTGCTGACAACTACTGCATTTTGTCATAAAAATTCTTTTATAATGTAAAAGAGGGGGTGGGGTGGGGGGGGGTCATTCAGATTTTGATACTTAAAGCTATTGAATCACCCTAATAGCCTATTAATTGTTATTTTCAAAATGGCAGATTTTAATACCCTTTTTATGAAGATAAATAATAACCTCTTAAGCTCTTACTTCAACAGTTAAAAGTTTATTCAGTCATTTAAGAGTTATTCTTTATTTCCAGTATAGAAATTGCTTACTGATTTTTTTTTGTTGAACAAATTCTGATTATAATGGTATATGGCTTCTTTTTTTTTTTTTTTTTTTTTACTTTAAATTACTTATCTTTAGTTCATTTAAAAAATAAAAGATCATCTGTGCTGTTACATAAAAAAGTTTTAAAATGGCCACAAGTTTTGTAAAAAAAACAACTACTCGTGGGAGAACTAACTTGCCACCAGGAACTAAGCCATCCTTGCAAAACAATCAACTGCTTATTAGCACAGGAGTGCCTTCTTTAGATACATATATAGGTTCTAATTAGCTTTAGATTGATTGAATGTCTTCAAAGTTAACTTAATTAGTTTTTTTTAGTTATTAAAAAAAAAAATTGATTAAATTATTGTTTGTTTTTTTATACTTTTCAAATTATTCTTATTTGTCAGGTGGAGGGTTAGCTGTTGGGACACTTTTGCTTGTTGGTAAGAAATGAAGACTTCAGGGACAAAAACTACACTTTTATCACACTTGTTGTTTCAAGATAATCAACTTTCAAAGTTCATCTGTTTTTCTATTGTATTTGATTGTCTCTTTCAAAGTACTGGTGTATAAGCCAATCTCCTATTTTTCAACTGAAAAGTCAAACCTGTTATAGACAATTCACAAATAGAAAATTCAAAAAATATTTCTGATTGGACTACTGGGTAATTTGGATGCCTGAGCTTGCTTTCTTGAAGCTCTTAATTTAGTCTAAATGGCATTTTTTGGAACAGAGTTTATAAACAGGGTGTATTTTCCACAGATCAATATTTTTGTCTCATGTGCTTAAAAAACATTTTTGAGCTAATCTAATTTACCTAAAGTCTCTACTTATGTCACTAATGCAAATATACACTGACATAATATAATCTAACTTATACACTGACATATCCAGTAATCTTATGGACCACAACATTTTTTTAAAAGTGCAATTTTGTCATTTTTTCTCCTGTAGTCTTCAAACTATATTCTGAAGTACATTACTCTAATACCCATGTAGTTTTTGAAATATACGTTGTTGCAATATAAACAGTGTATGTCCTATTTTTATATTTTCAAATATTTTGATCTGGAATTATTTGGTATTATAACTGTATTTAAAACCAGAGGAGGATATCCATTCTTCATACTCAAATGTTCTGCAAAAATGCTTTATTGCTGAAGCAGTTGTTGCCCAGCAAGAAATCTATATAGCAAGCGCAGAAAAAAATCCAGAAGATATTTTTAAAGTTAGAACTTTTTCAATTATCTTTTTAATAACATAGTTTTGTTAAATTTTTCATGCTTTAGATTTTAGTAAATGTTATGCAGTTTTTACATGCTTTAGGAGACACCATGTTTAGCAGATGAAGAGACTGAATTAAAAAATCCTAATGACAGTAATGATTTGATGATAGCTTGGAGATATAAAGACAGACCTAAAGTTCAAGTATGTAATAAGTTTCACTTGTTAGAAATCTGTATCCTGTTTATTTAGATATCTGTATCTTATAGCATTTTATTTACAGCATTTTGAACTTTTTTTTTTTTACATAAGGCCATTATATCAAGTCAGCAGTTTGGTCACTATTTTGATTTGTCAAAAACAATATCTCAGGAAAAAATAAATCTAAGCAAACTGACATGCTTCTACGTTAATCCAAATAGACAGATGTAAATGATAGTTTGTTTTTTAATTTATGCTTTTAATTTTAATTTTGTCACTAAAATTATTGTTGCTTTTAGGAATAATTTGGATATGAAATTTTATCTTTTAATTTCAATAAATATATTTGTCAAAAATATTTGTATATTACAAAATTAAAATATGCAAAGAGTGTACACATCACATGATTATATACATTAAACATGATTTTATGTCTAAATGTAATAGAGCAGTGCTACTACTCCATTACATTTAGATATAAAATCTAAATGTAATAGAGCAGTACTCTACTCCATTACATTTAGATATAAAATCATGTGGCTTATAATACCTAAAATAAATAACGTTTTACTTTTTATTTAGATATAGTGGTGAACAGTACAAAAAATTGCTAGAATCTGTCAAAAATAAATTAAAAAGTTTTGGCAGTTGTAATACAACGGTATGCAGCATTCATTTCCAGGATGAATGGCAAGTTCATAGGAATTTCCATTGAGATTACTTTTATTTTTCTATAAATCAATCAAACTCTCTGAATTTAAATAAAATAAAATTTTTTATTTGTTGTGTGAACAGCCTCTGTAAAATATTTGCTGTTTTAATGTACTAATTTAAAGTTTTAAAATTGAAAAAAAAAAATTCTTTTATTTTTCATTTGTATACTAATTTTTCTTTTTTTGTGCTTAGTTAAGTTCATCTGTTCTTCGTATTTGCATCTGCTCACTTGGATCACCACTTTGGAGTGATTCTAACATTACCTCTAACAGCAGTTCTGCACTACCCTGGTTTCTACTTGCACTAAGATCTTTACTTAGAAATTCATTTGCTGCATGCATGATAACTATGCCTACTCATCTTTTTGAGGTTGTTCATCTTTTTTTTTTATTTAGAGTTTAATCCTTAACTTGATTTTTGCATATTTTTACTAGTACATCTTTTACAATATTGTCACATAGGAACCATGGTTTGTAAGCCGTATTGAAAGATGTTGTGACACAGTTGTCCAAATACAGTCATTTAGCGACTCTGTAAAAGACCAGAATTTTATGTATAAGGATTATAATGGTAAAATTTCTTATTTGCTAAAAATTATTTTTAAGCAAAAAACTGTAAAATCATTTAAAAAATGAGAGAAAAAAGTTTTTTTTGTTGAGTGTTTATTTAAATTTCTCCTTTTACAATTATTTTACTTTTACAATTAAAACTCAATTAAGATAAAAGATACCTGATTTTATCAAATTTTTACAGATTTTATTGATTTAAAATTTTTCACCAGGTTTGTTGCATGTAGTAAAGTTAGCGCATTTAAATTGTATTGCTGGTCATGATATAAACACATCTGACTTGGGTTTTAAATTAAAGAGAAAGAAATTCTCCATTGAGGTAAGTTTAAGTTTTTTTTAAAGTATTAAATGTGTTCTTCTTTTTTTTTTTTTTTTTTTTTTTTATTAAAGCATTGACACAATATTTAGAGGATTAATTGCTATATATTTATTTGAAAATTTATTATTTTATTTTTTTTAGAAACTTCATTTACCACCAAATATCGGTGAAACAGTAAATCGTTTACAAAGTAAATCAACATCAAAAACCTCCTTATGTAGCTCAACACCTGCTAACAATCTGCTTGACTTTTAAAGATTATTAAAGAAAAAAAAATACTTATGAAATGTTCTTGTTAAAATATTGATTCTTGTCCCCTTTATATCTGTCATAAGTAACTTCTGGTAATCATTTTTTAGCTAGAACAACATGGAAAAATGTGCTTTTTTAAAAATAATCAGTTATTTTAGCAATTAGTTTCAATACCAAACTACTTTAATCTTAAAATGATTATGAACCTTTACTTAACAAACAAAAAATATCAGTTTGAATTTCTTGTCTTTCTTTTGTTTTCCTTTCATTTTGAGACAAGTGGGTTACTATAGCATTATAATAATATTTTATTGGCATTCTTTTTTAAAGTATTATATTATTGTTATATTATTGGACTATGTCACTGTGGATCCTGCATAAAGGGCTTAGTACGTGTTAAGTGGTATGACTTTAATAGTTAAGTTACATTTCTTTGTTTTAACATTTTTGATTGTTTTTTTAGCTATTTAACAAGATATTAATCTCTGATAAAATCATTTTCTTTTTGAACTACTTCGTTTGTAAGTTTTCTTACATTAGTTGCGTTACAATTTTTAGGATCAATTTATGTGATGCAACAACTTGCTAGCACTTTTTTAAAGACTGCTGGAGATGCATCCGTGGTTATCAAGTCATCAATCGCTGCAATCTTTTTTTCTTATTTACTAGCGCTTATACCCGGTACATACGAAGCGTTATCCATCACTCCTTCACTGTAAGATTTTTAAGAAAACAACATTCGGAAAATAAGTTTGTATTTATGAAAGATTGATATTTTATTATCACAATGGTGATGTAAATCTTAATTTTTATAACTATTATCTTAGTTGTTATGAAATTATTGACCTAATTTAACATATATTACCGATTTATACAATTGAAATATTTTAAGTTCATTTGTAATTGTTTTGTAAAAAAAAATCTGATTTATTTACTTTCACTGGTAATGTTGATAAAACTCTATTTTATCATTAGTTACATATAATTGCATATAATGTTAATAAAACTCTATTTTATCATTAGTTACATATAATGTTAATAACTCTATTTTATCATTAGTTATACATAATTAGATAAAAATTGAATTTAGTTAACACCTTTAATAGTTATTAGTCAGAATAAATTGCATTTGTTTGTTTTTTATTTAGGTTGCTTCCTCCCAACTTTCAAGTATGGACTTTTATAACGGGTATATTAGTGGAAGCAAGCATTGTAAATGTATGTGATAAATTGCACCCTTTCAAGAATTTTCCATTGTCATTTGAGTATTTTGTTCATTCCTCATTATAAAAACTGAAACGCAGTGAGTATATTCAACAGGAGACCAACATCTGATTTTTATCATTTTTCACAATGGCCGTATTTTTGCGGCAATATTTTTGCTTACGTTCGTTTTTTTCGTCAATAACTTTGTAAGCAGTCATTTTTTCGGCTGTTATTTTGCTGGTGATAATTTTTTCGGCTGTTTTTTTTAGGCAGTAGTTTGCCGTAGACCATATCTAATAGTAATAAAAACTTAAAAAAATGTTACGTCTATATTTAGGAATTAATTCAGAACATTTTTGTAGGAAGCTCCTCTACTGATTATTTTGTTCTTTTTTACTATTGCATACATTATTCAACACAATGGCTGAAAATCATCAAAATAATGATTTTAATGGAAATGGGGAAAAATATATTTTTTTTGCTTTTAAAAACGAATTTAGAAAATGTTTTTTTATTTCTAGGTTATATTTGATATACCTATGCTTGTTTATTGTGGAAGAATTATTGAACCTTTGTGGGGAGCCCTTGAATTATTGGTAAGTCTGGAAAAACGAAAACGCTTCTAAATTAGATTTTTTTAATAAGGACTTTTAGTTTAAGTAAAGTGGCTGTAGATTATTCTCTTACAAAAGTAATTTGGAGCAAAAAGCGAGTTATAATTTGCAAACAATCTTTGTCGTATTATAATTTGCAAACAATCTTTGTCGTATGGGCAACAACGAGGAAAATTAATGAGTTCCCGAGTTTCTCTTTTTCGTTTCTAACCATTCTTGCTCCATATTTAAGTGGAGGAAAAAAATCCACTTACAAGGTAATAATAAAATATTCAAGTTGAATCTGGCAGATTTATTTGCAAATTGATATTTATGTAAAAATATACTGTATATTTTAGTTCTTTACATATATGTATAAATTAAGAAACATAATAGCAATGGTATTTTATCTTAGAAATATATTGCGTTGACGGGCATAGGAACAGCACTCCTCACATCATTTGTGTCGCTCGCCGCATATGCAAGCACACAAAATTATGATCTATGGTAAGATTTCAAATTTTGTTCAATAAGGATTTCTTCTGGTAGGATTTTGTTGTAGCATCGTGCAACAGCGAATGCTGAACAACAAGCATTGTTTTTGCATGATTCTACCACAAAACATATCTAATGTTCTTCTGTTGGCCTAACCAAATAATCCAAGTTACCAATTGACAAAACAATCTAATAAACTATTATAAAGCGACTGTTGCAAAGAAAAAAAAAGGTTTCTTTAAGCTTCTAAAGCAGTTTTTGTTATAAGAATGTTTTATAAGTTGTTACTATAAGAATATTTTAGTATATTTGCATTAGTGTTTATCACAATCGTTTGTGTACGGTAACCGAAACGTTTCGCTGTTCTGTTTCAATCAAGGTCATAACTTTATAAAATGGTATTTAGGTCAGTTCGGTTTTCAGGTGGGGCCGGTGTTATTGGTGGTTTGCTGGTTGCTTTTAAACAAGTAATCCCTGAACAAAAAGTAAAGCTCAAGTTGAAAGACTTTTATGTGCAGGTCAGTTCATTACTTTTATGTGCAGGTCAGTTCATTACTTTTATGTGCAGGTCAGTTCATTACTTTTATGTGCAGGTTCATTACACGAGCTTCCTTAAATATACTTTTGATAGATGGATAGGACTCATCTATCATCTAATAAAACGAAGAAAATGAAATAAATTTGTAAATTAGTTTTTGTGTAAAAATTCAAAGACCAATAAACAAATTATATACATTAGACTAAGGTTCAGATTTGTTTCAACTAAAGTTATGCTTAAATGCGAATTAACTTTATTGTTGACTCAGTTTGTGTGTTCGCCTTTAGCAAAATAAAAGCTTTCTCACTGCTTAAATAACAAATTTATAAATTTATATTTTAAAAACTTATAAAAGGTCAGCGGCTAACTCTTTTTTTAAATACAATATGTTGATTAATTGTTGATTTATAGTATTTGATAAATAAATTGTACGGAGTATGTTAAGAATTTCACGAAGTAACCAGTTTGAATAATTTAGTTCTTACAACTTACGGAGAAAATAATCGTTTAATTATTTGTAGGAATTACCATTCTTGTGTGTAATGGTTTATGCATTCCTGTCCGTTGTTCGTATATTTTCCTATACTCAACCCATAATGGTGACTTGTGGCATCATCGTTGGTTGGTCATATTTGCGGTTTTATCAGCCGCGTGGTAGAGGTATGCGTGGAGATATGAGTGAAAGTTTTGAGTTTGCGTCACTTTTACCTGCCATTTTAAGGTGAGTGGTGTCTTTAAAACATATATTACTAAACGTATGCTATTAAAAAAAAAAAAAATTTCGGCATTCGTTGAAATGTGTATAGCAGATACAAGAGCATTATTTCATTATTGTGTGTGTGTGTGTGTGTGTGTGTGTGTGTGTGTGTGTGTGTGTGTGTGTGTGTGTGTGTGTGTGTGTGTGTGTGTGTGTGTGTGTGTGTGTGTGTGTGTGTGTGTGTGTGTGTGTGTGTGTGTGTGCGCTATACGTTTCTAAAATGGAAAAAAATATTAATCTTCAGAGATCATAGACGAATATATACGTTTTTGTTTAGATTTCCTGTTCGATTCATTTCAAATAATTTATTTAACTTGATGGTAAAAGTAGGCATTTGCACGCACCCTGTGAAAACTTATGATGTGGGAGCCCCTTCAAGTATTACTATAAGTTTACCCGGTAGTGATCCAATAGATGCTGAACGGAGAAGGTCTTTATTTCTTTTTTTTTCCGAGTCATTGAGTCACTATGCACATTCACACGTGCACTCTTGACACATACTTGCGTTGTGTTTGCATTTTTTTTTTTTTTATACATATTAATAATTTAGAAAAAAAGCTTTGCGGGCTTTAAACGAGCGTTTGGTACGAATGAAAAAAACACCGGATAATGAAGACAATTGGCCTACGATAGAAGATGAACTTAAAAAAACAGAATCAATAAAAGATACTTCGCCTTTGACAGACGTTAGTGAGCCGGAAAAAAATTTAAAGGAAGGGGAAATATGCTAATTA
This sequence comes from Hydra viridissima, assembly GCF_058129835.1. Lineage (NCBI taxonomy): Eukaryota > Metazoa > Cnidaria > Hydrozoa > Anthoathecata > Hydridae > Hydra > Hydra viridissima. The sequence goes on from NW_028324313.1 coordinate 6,555,666, forward strand.
TGATTAGAAATCGTTTTTAAAATCTTTTTTACATTTTCGAACAGTGCACGCATTCTTTCGTATAGAAATACTTTTCTCAGTAGCACGATATGCGTGATGTGTATTATTTATTATTTTTAAGTTTCCGGTGGTATTTTTTTCTCTGTAAAAAGTGCATGAGTTGTTTAAATTCTGGGAATATTTCCTTTGTGAATTGAATTTGTTAAAATAGCGAACGTTACTTTAGTGAAAACCACATTTATTCGATAGCACTCCATAAAGGCACCTGTTCCAGCAAATAAGACAACTCAAGAAGTAGCTGTGACGGTAAAGCGGTGCAATTCTTAAAGATACTCGTCTGTAAACGAAATCGGCTTTCTTATTTGTTTAAAAAGATTTTTTTTTTTTTTTTTTTTTTAAAGAACAAGTGGCACGATTATTATGGCCATTTATTAATTGTTAATAAACAGCGTGGTGGGTGAGAAAGTTCTTCTTTGACCTATGACAAAATCCATCTGCTTTTCTATGAAGTTTATTTAGAGCAAGCTAAAAGAATTATAGCGAGCAAATTCCTGATTCCTTTTGCAACTTTCACTTCATCACACAATAAATATGACTTGAATCGCTAAGGATGGCATAATAGGCACACGATCGACCGAATTTACCTTATTTTAAGGACCTCTTATCGGTACGTTTTTTTAAGGATGAGGAAAACGCTTTTAACTTTCCTAACGGTTTTATTGCCAAAACTTTTTTAAATGCGTGTCTGTAAATGATTTTCATATTCAAGCCATAGGTTTAATTATTAATGCACACTCGTGAACTTAAAAAGTTCTAAAAGAACTTCACGGTAAAATCGGTGGCACGTTAGTTAATAATTCGACTTTTTCCTTAAAGTGAGCTTTACATATTTTCATGAATTTAATCCTTGGTTGATTTGATCATTATTAAATTTGGTAAACGATTAATTTAACTTTAAATAGGTATGAAAATATAAAGTTGAAAACGAAAAACCATCAAACATGTTTGAAGGCTGAAAGTAAGAATGTTATTTTAATATATTTTTACTAAGTGAAAAAACAATCTTAAAAATGACATTCCTATTTTAAAATGTTATTTTTTTGTTGTTGTTGCTTTCCGTTTGTTTTTTGTATTTTTTTGTGGGGGGAGTGTGCTTGCTTTATAGGTCCTTTTAAATCAAAGTATAGACAGTTTATTTGTTCTGTTTTTTACTGAAAATAACTTTTTCGCCTAAGAAATATTTTAATTTTATGGAAGTTGATTTTCACTTTTAACTCTAAAGAAACGATTTTATATCAATGTTTACCATTTTACCGACCATCTGAAACATCGTTTGTGTTTATCTTTCGTGTGTTTGCGACATTCTTTTATAGAACGTTTCGTTTAAAGGTGGTTTGAACTTTATTATCTATTGAAACTTTTTTACTATTTTGATAAAGAGTTTCAACATTCGAGTTGAATTACATTAGACAAAATAAAAGTAACTATCGTGTTTATAAGATTCACCGGTCTCTGTAAGTTACTTGGTTTTTACTGGTTTTTGGTTTTAATGAGACATTGGTCTTTCCAACAGCTTAACAAAAGCTCAGCCATCATCAAGAAATGGCGCTGGTTTTATTGGCAAAGCATGGGAAACCGTGGAACGATCGGTTTCTGCGATCAACCTGTATTTTACTTTTTTTTTTTTTTCCTTGCATTGTTGTTGTTTTGTTTTTGTTTTTTGTTTTTTTCTTTTCCTTTTAAATTCTTGTAAACGGTTTGAATCTTAAAGCTCCGAAATAAATATTTAAATAATTAATGCCTTGGCATTATACTAAAAAATATATTCGCATTATTTAAAAAGAAGACAAACTTTTATTTTTACAAAAGTTTAAAAAAAAAAACTAAATAGTTTTTCTGGTTTTAATTTGATAAAGAGCTAATAAAATAAATCGAAACTCTTTTAACCTCTTTATTAATAACCTGGGGTTGGGATATTATCTATGATGTTCATCCCGCCCCTCTTAAACAACGTTTTGTATAAAACTATTAAACATCATTGTTTATTTCAGCTGGATTTATATTTTAACGTCGAGATGTACATAGGTCTATATCATTCTTTAAAGAAACCTTTAAACTCAATGTACAATAGCAACCTAATACCCAGTGTATAAAACTAAAACACGTACCTAATTTTATTGAAGATTTATTAACTAATTATCATCCTTGCTCTATATCTTCAGTTAACTTTGCATAGTAAGACAAGTTTGATAGATAAACTATTCCTTTTGAGGCTACTTTATTTGTAAAGCTCGAACGTAGGCAAGAATTGCGTAAAAATAATTTTAAAAATAGCAGTAGTGGCAGGATTGCCAATAGTAGCAATTATCTTGTAAACGCTTCCCTTTTCATTGAAAATAAATTACGTTTTGCAGAGATCGGTTTGTAAAGTATTTGGGTACCATTGGAAAATGTTAATGAGTTTATTGACAATGCTTACGTCATTTCTTTGTTCTGGCAGACAATCTTATAAGAGTAATTAAAAATTAAAATTTTGAGCATCCCAAGATTATTTCATCTGTTCGTAGAGTTAAAGTTAAAAACTCAGTTTCAGTGAAAAAGTTGTGTTCTTTACTCTTACTTCACTGTTTTGGCTGCAAATACAAAGGTGAACCTGAACGATCAAACATTGTATGATACTGTTTGTTGTGCGAGATTGTTTTAACTATTTTTCTTTTCAAAGCCTTTTTAAAAATCTTTTAAAAAGCATTTTGAACTTATAAAAGTATCCAGAAACTTTTTTCTAGCGGGAATAACAAAAACGTTGAAAAAAAATCCTTTAGAGAAGTTAACCATGTAATTTTTAACGCTTTTAACAGAACACATGACGTAGCAAACAAAGCGTTGCGTGTTGTAGAGACTTGTTTAAAAACATATTTGTTACAATTATTTAGTATTTAGTAACGTAGGGTAGAAAAAAAGCTTTCTAAGAGTAAAACTCTCAGAGAACTTTCCTTTTATATTTAAGAATCAAACCGTGTTTTTATTTTAAAGACTGTTGCCCTTCGCTTTTTTTGCTATTAATCTAGAACCGTTTATCTTCTTCACCAATAGATTTAATTATGCAATTATGTCGTATAATCTTACAGGTATACTCAATGGCTCTTCGCCACGCCAAAAAAAGTGAAAGGAACTGGGGGAGAGACAAGCTTATATATCCGAGTGAATTTTGAATTTTTTTTTGTTCTGCTATTTATAACACTTGCCTGTAAAAAGCTAAAAACAAAAAAGCACATGTGCAGTAAAAGTAGATTAAATTGCATTCACTTTTCATGATATAAGCAAAATGTTCCTGAAAAAAGTTATTTGTACTTTTGCAAAATGTTGGATTTGATTTTCCAACTTTGTAAATAAGTGCCATCATTTAAAATGAACGTGCTGAAGCTTAGTCGGTGTTCCTTAAAATCATTCCTCGAGTTTACTCTGCTGCAAGGTAGGATTTTATGGAGTTTCAAATCAAAGCCTATAAAAGGTGTAATAAAACAAATCTGGTCGATAATCTACAAAATGAAGAGAGCTTGCTTCAAACAGCTCTGATGCTAATAGAACTTCTTATGAACGCCAAATTTATTTGATTTATTTAATAATCATCTCAACACTTCAATAAGAACAAAGAAGCTCAATAAAAGATGCTTAAAGGTGAGTTTAAAATCTGTTGTATTTAACGCTAGAATCAGAAGAAGCACAACTGCCTCTCAATAAGGAAGGTAGAAATCAGATTGGAGATTTAAAAAAAGAAAAAAAAAAGCTAGATTAAACAGCAGTTCCCAAATCTCGAGATTAAAGGCAACGAGGAATCTGTTTTATCTTTTACTCATAAGAAGTGATCCAGTTATGTCCTCAATTAGCTTTAATTAGCACAAGACGGAAAACGGCCACTTTGCTCGCTTTCTGAAATATATATTCATTTTGGCTTAAGCAGTTTTGTTAAAGTCTCATAGTGATACATATAAGTATATATATATATATATATATATATATATATATATATATATATATATATATATATATATATATATATATATATATATATATATATATATATATATATATATATATATATATATATATATATATATATATATATATATATACTTATATGTATATAATAACCTAATATGGTTAAAAATATTTTAACTTTTTTTTTTTTCAATTAGATGGAAAAATTTAAATCTCTTCATCTAAACACCCTACTAACCCATCCCTATTTCTTTCCAGTTTAACACCTATGTGCGTTACTGAATGTCTCCACAAATTTTACTGAATTTTAATTATTTTTGCATTTTTTGTAATGAGACTATACACATAGTAAAAAGAAATAAAAAATAATAATAGTCTTTGAAATGCTCCACTGATTTAGTTTAGCCATTTCAGAATAAAAAATATATCGTCAATCCTTTAGGAAATAAGAGCCTTATTTATAAAACCAACTAAAAAAGAGAAATATCTAATAATTAAAAATTAATAGATATATAATTAATAAATAGTCAAATGGAGTTTGTCTCGTCGTGAAATTTAGTCAAAGGGATCTCTGTAAACAGTTTATTAGAAAAAGAAAAAAAAACAACTAAAAAACGTTTTAAATTTATCTATAAATAATAATAAGTATGAATTATAAATAATAATAAGTATGAATTAGAAATCTGCGCTCAGCTTTTTTATTCTTCAAATGAGAACAAGCGAGAATAAAGAAAATATGAAAAACAAGACTAAAAAATTTTCTCTCTCTCGTTTTGATTAATTTATTTTTCTTTGGATTGCCGAGAAAAATAATGTAAACAGCAACTACCATATAACCTTAACTTTACAAACCAATATGCGTGAAAAAAAAAAAACACTTTTGAATGATCGTTTTTGAAAAATTGTTTTCTTGAAAAAACCTTAAATCATAAAGAGATCTTCATTTTCTGAAATCGTAAAAAATTAATCTTCATTTTCTAAAATCGTAATTTTTTTTAAAAATGAACTTAAGTGTAAATTAATTCACCGTCTCGTTTGGTATTCCTTCGGCACTTTTTAGCAAAAGTCTTTCAAATACTTGCTTATAGCATATATTCACTAAGTATGAAAGATGAGGCTTCCTCACATCTTTTAGACAACAAAATCTATATCAATACTACCTTTAAGAAACCTTATAATTGACTGTGAGGGAGGCTTAATTAACAAATTGAACCTTCGACCTGTTTCCTCGTTTACGGTATGACATATCAGAGGTTTGTTTTTTTTTCCAGCATTTTTTATTCTTGTATTTAGTGAATAAGATTTTCAACTCTTTCAACCACTTATTTTCAATTCATTCTTAGAGATGTACTCTACATCAGCTGTTTCAAGCACTTTACAGGATGAAAACCAGAATAATTCAGGTAACTTATTTTTAAAAGAAGAGTCTTTAATAATGTAAAACAGTGTAAGTAGAATAAAGTATATATGATAACAAACTATAATAAAAAGTAGTCCGCCATATATCCACAGATATCATCCAGACGATCTTTTTCACGTTATAAGTCATCCTCTAATATTTGCGTTTACTTAAGAAGACAACCTAAATAATTCAAAAAATCATAGGATAAAGTGAAAAATCATAGGATAAACTGAAAAATCATAGGATAAACTAAAAAGTAATTTAGAATGTCTTGCTATGTAATTGTTGTTACTCGTTCTAATAGCCGATGGAGTAATCTTGGGATGCCATTTTTAAATACTTTTTCTCTTAACTTTCTCTGCAATATTCAAGATGTTCTTAAGATGATAATGCGTTGGCTTTATTCTTTTTTCCTCGATTTCAAGTTCGAATCGTTTTTCCTCATTTTACTCAGTTTTTCACGACGAATTTTTCTTTTTCATTATAAATCCGATTTTTAGGATCTATTGAGGCTAAATTATAGTGGAGGAATGAGGGGGGGGGAGGGAAGATGGAAGATGGAGAGAAGAGTACAATTTTAGAAAAAAACGATGTGTCTTCTTGAATTTTTTTTTAAGAAATTATAAATATACTGTAAAAGTCTGTCAGGTGGTCAAGACGAGGATGGTATGTAAAGTTTGTAATTTTTCTGTATTTGAAGTGTTTTTCATTTAAAATGATAAGTTGGCCTTCCTCGTTCTGCGCTAGAAGCGATAACATTCTGATACACGTATTTATTCTTAAAGAATGGTTTCTACTAAATTCATCCATTTCTTTTTAAAACTGTTTAAATTTAACAAGATATTCGCTAATGATGTTCTTTGTTGTTTTTCCGTTTTGCTACAATTACGCGAGTATCGTTAGATTATTCATATAAATAATTAATAATAACTTTCCATTAAAATCTGCACTAATTCGCCATTATTAAAACCTCACCATTTCAAATTAATTTTTTCTGAACATACAACACATTATTTTTCTAAGTATTAAACACATACACCTTTTTTTGTTGTTGTTGTTTTTTTGTTTTTAATAAGAAACATGTATATATGTAACTAGTACTAGGAGTCCCAAAACCTTAAAAAATTATTAACACTAAGTTATTTTTTGATAAGAAACTTATTTTATTAAGATTTCGAGGAATATTTCCCAATTTTTTACCTACATGTCAACATAACACAAAGTTAAAACAACAGTTTAAATCAGTAATTAATTTTCAATAAACAGTTTAAATCAGTTAAATAATTTTCGCATACAATCGAATGGAATTCGAAGCTAAAAGAAAAGGAAAAAGTTTTTATTTAAAATCACTTGAATGGAAATTTATTTTCAGCCATTAGATTTCAAACCAAAATGTATATAAACAAGTTTGAATAATTTATGTTGCAATTATAATTCAGTCCATGGGATAAGCGCAAAAAACCGAAAACTTTATTTAAATATAACTTCAGTAAAAATGTCAAACATCGAGACACCTTTGTCATTATTTCCGTTCCTTTGTTTGCTGAAGAAAGTAAGCTTGGTATATTCGGATGTAATGGATGTATGAAACGGTTTAATTCAGACATAGGTCGTAAATTGCACAAAGCTTGGTGCCAGAAATTAAAAGAAAATACATTCGTATTGATTCAAAAAGTGATGCTAACTGTTCCTTAGCCGATAATGTGAATGACATTGAGAATGAAGTGAATTTTGTTACCAAGGAAATCTTAAACTCTGTACAAATACGCGAATCTAAAGAAATCGATGACGCAAAGAACAAAAAGAAGGGTCGTTGTAGTGCCGATTAGCGCGGATCGTATACCAATCATTTTAAATGCAAAGTAATCACGGAATGTGATCACTAACAGTTTAATAATGACGTAACATTTAATCACTAACTGGAAAAACAATCGCCGTTTTTTAATTGATGCCGCTGTTATTAAACATAAAAAATTAACAAAAAAGAACAGACCCAGCACTTGATATAAACCTATTTCATAAAACTGAATAAGATTGTTGGTGCACGAAAGAAAGCCTACGATATAAAGATACAAAAAACTGATCGCAGGGATTATAGAACCTGGGTGAGCCAACCAGAACCAGGTCTATGCAAACGACAATATACTCTTCAAGTTTGTATTTTGTCTTAGAGCAAAGTTCGGTTGGCGGTGATTTTTCGTGGAAAAGATAAACGAACCAGCCCCGATGATAAGGAATCTTACTATAAAGACGTTGATGTCTGTTGGCAACAAAACGCATGGGTAAGAAAAACTTTGAAACCAGCTGTCAAAACTGATAACAATAAAGAGTTTATATTATTTTGTGACAGCCTAATTGCACAAAATAGTAAATTATTTTGTGCAGAAGTAAATTCGATAAATTCATATGGTGTATCTGGAGCTACAGATATATGGCAACCTGTAGATTATGGCATAGGTCAGATGTTTAAACGAGCTGTAGCAAACTTTAAAAAAGAGTGATGATGATAACCTTGATCTATGGCTGGGAAAAATTGAAAAAAAAAACTGGATATTAAAGTGAGAAGAATTTTACTTACCCTTTGGGTAGGAGAGACTTATCACCAACTGATGGGTGATGAATATGCACAAACTCGATGGAGAAGTTTTGAAAAAACTGGATCCTTGATTACGGGAGACAGATTGGAAGATTACAAAATAAATCCAGAAGGTGATCCGGGTTATGTTGTGCCACTCCCATTGCCTATGAAAACTAGCCACGAATCCATGGACTGTGAACCACCAATACCTGTCACGGAGCCTGAAGAAGGCCAGAACCAACAGAAGTTGATATAGATATATCAGAAAGAGTGAATGAGCCTAAAGACAGGGTTTTTAACCACGCTGTGATTAACCGGAAGATTCGTGGATATTACGACCGGTGGTACATCAGTAAATTTATTAGTAAAATATCCTGCTTTGTTCAGGGACAAATCTGAGTGTTATATAACATTGAATAGAACTGATAGAATTCAAATGATTTTAGTTAATGAACTGTAAAAGATTTTATCTTACTTGTTAACATGTCCTCAACTAGCATTTTATTACTTTTTCTCTCTTTTGATAATCTGAAACTAAAGAAACTCTTCAGAAACTTTAAGCACCCTTAAATAAGAAGAGTTACCCTTGAAATAAGAAACTTTCTAGTACTAGCCCATTTGCTTGGTTTTTTATATATAAAAAAAAACGTTATATCCGGAAACTAAAGTTTTGAAAGAAATATAAAAAAATATAAACCGTCGTTTTTTAAAAACTTAATGTAAATAAATCATTGTAAAGAGCATACTTTTATTGTTTCGACTGTTAAAGATTCTTAACTTGTAAAGACTATTTAAAAATGTTTAAAAATTTACAAATTGAAAAATACATTTAACTTTAAAATTTTGCTTCAAACAGTCCTCTGATCCAAGAACAATTGACATTTAAGAAATAGAAATACAGAAAATTCTTATTTGCGAAGGTGCAGCCAAAATGTAAATGAAATCTCATTAAATGATTATGTTGGGGGAAGAAATCCAAAAGTTTTTTGTAGTTTTATCTTTTAAATAGTTTTTGTAAAAAATTAGTTTTGATTGTAATTATAAAACTTTTTTTAACAATATATTTAACATGTATGTAGGTGAAAAAAAGTAAAAAGATTATATCTGCTTTTATTAGCTTTTCAAAAGCAGCATGCTTATCACGTTTTTGAATTGATATTGTAAATAGGGTTCTCTGACGTCCAAAATTTATGAATGAGAACGCAATACAAATCTAAAATTAACATCCTCAGATTGGTTTAATAAAGAGTGCTAATGCTTTTTGTGGAGACACTGAATTTTAAAATAGGGGGAGGGAGAGGCGTGTATGAAACATGGTGAGCAAACTAAGCCTGCCCCTGGTACATTTTTAGTTGCATTAAGAGATGATAACAATGATTATCGTCAACAACCATCTTTGATCAAGAGAATTTTGAGTCTTTCAAGTGTATCCATCAACGGTTTCATTACTTGAAATGAGCCTAGAGCAGATAATTATCTTTTTCTGGAGATTTTTGTGTTCGACTTTTTACATTTAAGAAATTTCGAGCTTTTGAATATTATTATCTTTTTCAGTCAAAATGTGGTCAATTTTTTAAATTTTTGTAATAAAAACTATTTTATGCTTAACTTTTTAGATTTTCTCTTTTTCACAAAATCTATACAAACAATAACATTTAAGTTAAGTCTAGTAAGGAAAAACCTCAGTAAGCATGAAGTGTCAATGACCACATTTTGACTGAAGAAAGTAACATTGTCAGCAATTTAATGAACAAATAGTGAAAGGTAACATGTTTTCCAAATAACTTTTATCGAATTTATTTTCTCAGTTTCTCACTCTTATACTTGCCCACCATTTTAAACACCAATAATTCTTCCATTTTCTTGAGCATCGATACGTTTCTTATAACCGGAGACTCTTCTGTCGGAGCCCCATTGCCATTAGCCCTCTATGCATATGCCAAAACATTTTTACTCAAAATATTGGTATTCTTAGGGTTTTATTTTTAATAAAAGTTGTACAAAGTTGTCCATATGGCCGCGTGGCCCAATGGATAAGGCGTCTGACTTCGAATCAGAAGATTGTGGGTTCGATCCCCATCGTGGTCACCTTTTAATTTCTTTTGGTTAAGTTTATGTAATTCTAGTTCTACGAACAAAATCGTTCTCAAAACCAAATTCTATGCAATCCAAATTGCATATTGATTGAATAATGTAATAACTTGAACATTGGAACTAATTCTTCGGAATCTCCCTTACTTGCAGGGCCGCCGAGAGGGGGGGGGGGGCTTGCTTACTTGCTATTGTTTTTGCTACGTGAAAGGAATTATAACTGATTTACTAACATTAATTATCTGTTTGGACTTCAAAACATATGGCCAGTACTTTTGTTCACGTTAAAATTTTTCAATTTACAATAATGGTTTAGAAATAATTGTTTAGATTTGAATCGTGTATGGCCGCGTAACCTATTGGATATTAGGAAATGTAACTTCTTCCATTTTATATCGTCAAGTTGTTATATATCTAAAGAAATATAAAAAATTAAAAAGTCAAAAATTACTCAGTTCTGATTTATCAACTTAACCATTCAACAAGTCGCCTAGTTTCATAATTTTTTAAGTTTGTTATCCGTTTAAAGAAAATTTTAAAATTAGCCAAAAAAATCAAAAGTTGACCACGATGGGGATCGAACCCACAATCTTCTGATTCGAAGTCAGACGCCTTATCCATTGGGCCACGCGGCCATATTTGATGTGGAATATACTAATATTTAATCAAAGTTTACGTATTTTCAATATTTCAAGAATGAGTTTTTTTGAAGATTGACTTATAAATTAAAATCAAAATCTATAATTAAAGCGTTAAAGCTCGGTTTACTGCTTTGAAATAGCTATGACTGAGGTGATATAAAACATTTTAAGGAATGCAAATAAAGAAATCAAAAAACATTACCTTGAACAAAAACACTCGCCTGATATTTTGGTGGATAAAAACTAATTTTAGTTGTAAATTAGCTAATAGAATTTATATTAGTTAGAATTTTGTGGAAAATATATTTTTTATTTGATACATATATCTTTTAAATATTTATATTCCTGAACATAACTAAAAACATTGCATTGTCGGGGAATCGAACCCCGGTCTCCCGCGTGGCAGGCGAGAATTCTACCACTGAACCAACAATGCCTATCAACTAATGGAAAGTTTTAGTATAATATAATAAAAATAAAGTTAATCATTACCATTAGAATTTGAGACAATCATTGAAAGAAAATTATTCCTAAGCGGTCCCCCAAATTTTGATTGTTTTCAATTTCAAAATATTTGAAATATAACTTTTTATTAAGTTACTTTAAAAATAAAAAAATTTCTTGTATAATTTGAGGTCTCTAAAATCAGGGAATCCAGGTTGTAGCCTATCTTGCCTGTGCGTTAAGACAGCACTGAAGACCACAGATTTGAACACAAATCTTCAATTTCAAATAAGTCAAACGCAGTTACGATCAACATTTCATAGATTACAGTTGACAGAAGCTTTTATAAATTGGAAAATCACACTTAAGTAAGGTTTTCGGTTTTTGTAAATGCATAAAACTACCACTTAAAAGTTGATAAACAAAGAGTAAAACATCATAAATCCACCAAGATGCTCTGATGATGATAGAAAATCTGTAAGTTAATTTTTTAAAATGAATAACAAATTTTGTTAATCATGTTAATGAACGCATAACAAACTATTTATTTGCCTAGTTATCTAGTTATCAAAAAGATAAATAATACTCCCTCTGTCCCAAAATACTGCCCCGATTTCATAAAAGACTTAGAATAGAAATGAGAACTGTGTTTTGGGACAGAGGGAGTATTATAATGAAAAAATGAAGAACTACGATGAAAGTATGATTCTGGTCATAGAAAATTTAACACACAAGGCTCAATATGAGAAATGAAAAACTTCTAAAAAATTGACAAGGCGTGTGTCATAAAACTATGAAATACCCCAAAATTTAATAGTTTATTTTGATATAAGTGGACAGGCCTCGACATTGTAATAATGAAACAAGACCAGTCCTGTGACATCTTCTAGTCAAAAAAAAACAAAAACAAATGATAACAAATGATATATTTGCTTGAATGGCGTTTCACCTGCTCAAAATCCAATAGAAAAAAGTGGAGAAATTTTCAAAGAGAATGTCGCTCTTACTGATCATGTTATTTTGTTTTACAAAGGTTAACTATATTTATATTTATTGTTATATTTATATTACAAATAAACATTGCTATGTTAAAAAAAAAGTAATGTGTTCTTATGTAACAGATTAAATAACAACATTTCTTTAATAATTACGGGTGGGCTTTTAATTTGGTCAGCAAATGTAGGGATTTGCCAGTTAAAGAAAAACACTTTCTAGTCCATTTTAATTTTTAAATATGTATCAAAAATCTGTATGATACTATATTCCAAAATTCAAGCTAAAATTTGAAAGAATTTTATTTTCCATACTTTTTTGACCATAATTTAGATCGAAACCAATGGAAGTTGCAACATTCAGCAGAAAAGGAAAACACAAGTCCTCCTAAGCTGAGCCAACATGTGCACTTAAGCTCACAAGATTTAAAAACCTGCGAAAGGGTAACCATTAACGTTTCGGGTTTAAAGTATGAAACCTTTTTTAAAACATTAGAACAATACCCTGAATCGTTGCTCGGTGATCAACTAAAGCGTGCTCCTTACTATGATGAAGACCACAACGAATATTTTTTTGATCGCAATAGACCTGCGTTCGACGCCATTTTATTCTATTATCAATCGGGTGGAAAGTTAATACGCCCACCAAACGTACCTATGGATGTTTTTGCAGACGAAATAAGATTTTATGAACTTGGTGAAGAAGTAATACATAAAATAGAAAGAGAAGAAGGTTATATAGAAGAAGAAGAACCAGTTTACCCTAAAGGAAAATGGAAACGAAAGATATGGGAGTTATTTGAATTCCCAGATACTTCAATATTAGCCAAAGTTGTCGCAATTATGTCAATTTCTATAATTACTCTTTCTATTGTCACATTTTGTATTGAAACACTTCCACAATTTAGATACGAAAAATATGATTGTATAAACGGAACCGATAATTGCAAAACACGAGAAATAAATAACGAAAAAGCCATGCCTTGGTTTGGCATAGAATCCGCATGCATTGTATGGTTTACATTTGAATATATTATGCGATTTTTTTCATCTCCCGATAAGTGTATATTTGTGAGATCCTTTTTGAACATTATTGACATTGTTGCTATCTTACCATACTATATTACATTACCGATGGAGTCAGCAAATGTATCTTCTCTCGGTGTACTCCGAGTCATTCGATTAGTACGTGTCTTCAGAATATTCAAACTGTCCAGGCATTCCAGAGGGCTTCAGATATTAGGACATACATTAAAAGCGAGTCTGCGCGAACTCGGTCTGTTAATCTTCTTTCTACTTATTGGTGTTATACTCTTTTCTTCTGCTGTTTACTACGCAGAAGGAGGGGATAAAGAAACATTTAAAAGCATTCCTGACGCTTTTTGGTGGGCTGTTGTAACAATGACCACGGTTGGTTACGGTGATATGAAACCAACTACTCCGTGGGGAAAAATTGTGGGGAGTTTGTGTGCGATATCCGGCGTGTTAACAATTGCACTTCCGGTCCCTGTCATTGTCTCCAATTTTAACTACTTCTATCACAGGTTCTTTTTTTTACATATTTAAAATTTTTTTTTATCTAATGTTATTTATGCTTTAAAACAAAAAACATGATGTTGACAAAATAAACCGGCTGAAACAAAAAAGACTTTATCTTATTTTTTTAACGGCTTATTTGCTCTTAAACTTTAATGATTTTTTAAATCCAGAGAAAATGAGCTGAGAGCAGCCGATGCAAATAAAAAAGAGAAGAAAAGAAAAGAAGAAGAGAAAACAGAAAAAAAAGACGAATGGAAAAAACTTTCACTGGGAGAAATTGATGATTTAAATAAAGATAAACTAAATAATGGCATACATAGAATTATATTATTCGAAGATGAACGTGAAGAAGTAATGGGCGAAAATGTAACTGTGCCTTTATTAAATATTACGTCGAACGATTGTCCGCAAAATGCTGCAAATGTTAATTCCATAAAACAAACTGAAAACGATTATTTAAATAACACCCACCCTATCGACTATAAACTGTAACCCAGGTGATAATCAATAAATAACATGACCGCCCTGTAAATAAATGCAATGACCTTATAAATCGCAATAAATATATTTAAATATAATAATATTTTTGTTTAAGGAATTTTTTAAAATATTCTCTAAGTAATCATTTTATTGGTTTCTTTTTCTATAGTCGCTGTTAGTATAAATTATGTTAATTTATATAAACTGTTGTTGTTTTTTTTTGAAGAAACTTTTGCCCCATCTCGATTATAACAATATGTTTCTTTAGCAAAAGGCTTACAACCATTATTTGACGCTTTTGACTTCAGTAATAATGATTACCAGGGGTGCTACAGATATTGACTGTTGTGTAACCAATATCTACCTCTAAAAGTATTGATGCAACTGTTTTTTTAAAGAATAACTTTTTTATTTTAACAATAAAAACTGAATTGAAATATTTGAAAGTGGTACATCAATAAGGACAAAGAAGAAATAGAGTTGCATACCATGTTTTTTAAGAAAAACTTTTTATGTTAAGAAAAATGGAAGCTAAAATTAAAAGGTCCACTTTTCTGATAAGCAAGGCTCTTTGAAAAATATTTTTTAAAGAAAATTGTCAAGGAAAATAGAAACTTGAAATTAGAACCTTGATAAATAGCAATTTTTAGCTCAATGTTATTTGATTTTAAAACTGCTGCATAACAAATTTTACCATCAAAAATTGATTTTGCTTTGGTTTGAATAATTTTCTTGGATGAAGCATTTTACTTCGCTTTTCAAGGAACTGTTCAACTAAATTACTTCAATTTTTAATTATGAGGTTTCGTCCTGGTTCCATCTGGTTTCTTTCTTGCGAATTTTTTGGCTAATTAAAAAATGTATAGTACCACATAATACTTACTTTAAGACAGACCCGCTAAAATAGTATGCAGGTCCCAAAGCAAGAAGAAACAAGGACGCTCCGTTGATGAGATCAGCGATCTAAAAGACAAGGACTATTCTTGAAGAGAGAATTAGAAGACAATTTTTAAACTGTTAAGTCCTCAGGACTTGCTAATTCTAAAATTGTAAATAACCTGGTATCTGTACTGAACATTTCTAATTATTTACATGTATTCATAGCAGCCGAGAGAAATTTCGGGCCCCGGGGAAGTTTTCTTAAGGGGCCCTCATTATGATCAATTATATACCTATGGCTCTGGTCATTGAAAATTAAAAATAAAAGTTATTAAATCTTTCAAAAGTCAAAACTATTTAAATCTTTTAAAAATTATTTTAAAAAATCATTTGTACACACGGGGCCTCGGGAATCTTCCCCGTCTACCCCCCCCCCCCCCTCTCGGCGGCCATGCATATATTTGAATTTTAAGTAAATCAGCTTTAAGCATACAGACTCATTGTAATGAAGTATGTTGTTGATCTTGGTCACAAGTATCTTAAATTTGGATCACGTAGTCGCGGTGAAATCACCTATTATCTTTTAATCACGGAAGTTAAGTCGGAGTTACACGTGTGTATAAAAAAAATTCTCAATTGACAAATAGATATAATAAACAAAAAATAGATGTTATAAATAAAAAATAAACATAATAAATAAAAATAGATATAATAGATAAAAAAAAATAGATATAATAAGTAAAAAATTGGTTTAAACTGTTTTAATCAATTTTAGCGTAGCAAAGCATATTTCCCCGAGCTGAGATATTATGAATCTGATAACTCCTTAGTAAGCATTTAACCATGAACGTCTTTTGTTTTGCCGGATGTTGGTTTTTTTCTCCTGATTTAAAACATTCAAAGCGACTCACAGTGACTCAAAACAACAAAAAAATGGCAATTAACCCTCACAACTTTTTTGTAAATATAGTACCCTTTTTTAATATTGTTTAATTACGATGATTATTTATTTAAAAAGTAAAAACAGTTTTTTCATAAAACTTATATTTTATATTTTATTGTTAAAAGAAGTTAAAAATTTTAACATTATTTTCAAAGAAATCTGAAAAATGAGAGATTTTTGTTTAGTAAAAATGGAGACTTTTTAATCTAAATAAAAATCTATATTTACTTTTAAATTAATCTTTTAACTTATTTCAAATACATTGAAAAAAACTTATATTTATATTAAAAACTTATACTACATATTTCAAATATATTGAAAAAAAATTTGCAAACTGATTTTTTTTGTTCAAATTAGAAGAATTTTCTAAAATAATATAGAATATATGCAAACTTTTTTGTTTTAAACATCAGCTAAAAAAATGTTCCACCGAGTTCCAAGGAGATATTTTTTTTTTCAGTTAATTAACACTTTTTATTCTAGAGTATAAAGCAAAAAAATATTATATACAAATTTGAAAAATATGAATATACAGTCAAAAGTTACCGTAAATTTTATAAACTTTTGATAAAATAATGTGCTTAAGTAACCAAAGCAAAAGTTTATTTAGATTTAAAGCATAAGCAGTCTTTAAAAACACGTCAATATATTTTATAGGTCGTTCCGTCTTGTGTAACCTTCCCCTAAATCAACTTTAGCTTGGTTCCCTTATGTATTTACATGGTTATGTTTTAATGAACTGACTTTTTCTTTCAAAACTCCTTGTTTGTTAAAGAAGAAAAGTATATGTTTTTAAAAATTTTTCAGTTCTAATGCAATGGTCAAATAACCAAGAGAAATTTTAAATGCTTTCTTCTAATACGCAAAATTTCTGAAACTTTGTTTTCTGTGGTTGTACTCAGTCCACAATTTGAATGGGCCGCGATAATGTTAAGCTTCAACTGACTCCGGTTACTTACCTCGTGGTATATGGCAACCTTTTTCGCACGCAGACATAAACAAAGATTCTTCAAACTATGATTCTTATTAATTTCATATGTGAGATGTGGATTTAAACATACCCAGACTAAACTTCTTTTTCAATTTTAAACATAACCAAAGTTATTTTTTGAGTTAAACAAAGGATTAATATGTAAGTATATATTATCACAAATATTTCACAATATTCATTTATTTTAGATTTTACAAAACTTTCAGCAACCAACAGAATGCCAACAATAGATACAAGCAACGAAAAGAGTATGGTAAGTCTCAATCTAAGTAGTTAGTATTGTAAAATCTTTTTGGAATATTTCATACACGAACAAATGAATGAATTTTTAGACTATGTTACGATATATTTAGTAAAGAAGTAAGTTTGTATTTGCTTATTATATAGTATTTGACTCTTAAATTCTTATAAGTTTTGTTCTCAAAATGTAGTAAACTGTTTAAATTTGATCAAGTGATAGCAATCTTTTTAAGGAATTACTCAGCTTTATAATTTATTGGAGTTTATTGGTAAAAACTCCAAGCACATATCGCTCTGATAAAGCACATATTACACTGATAAAACTCTTATCTTACTTGAATTTCATAATAGAAAAGTTTAAAGTTAAGTAATATAACCACTTTCAGTTGTATTACTCCATAAACCATAAATACAATAAGAGATTTTTTTGCTCTTTTATTTATTTAGATTTCATTAGATGAAAACAGTAAGATTAAATACTTAGAAATTAGAAGTAACATGGTATACGGGGAACCTGAGGAATTTGATGCACTATGTTTGTATACAGACATTCAGTCTTCAGAGAAAATATTTGAATGTGGATTTTGTCTTAATAATGGTAACGAACTCCTTACTTTTAACAATAAATTCAATATGGATGTTAGTGGAATTATTACTCTTCGTCCTGGCAAGGTCAAAGATCAAAATAGGAACTCAAATGAAGTCCAATTTTCTTTGTGTGATCTTAAGTTCTTTGCACTTCGCAAGTTTTACTTTTTGGAATTGCAACACAATGAAATTTTTTTTACACTCCGTGTTTTAGTAAGTAAGATTTTGTATCCACAGTTAAAGAAGTTCAATCCATTCTTAGAAACAAAAGCACCATTTAAAACAGGTACACTTCCTTTGGTATTTTTTAAAGGTAAATGGTTTCAATATACAACAATCTCTTCATTGCATGAAAAAAGAACAAATTTGAAAATTGAACTTGTGATGGACAGCATCCCACAATATACTAGCATTTATTGTGATTATTTGCATACAGAATCTGATTCCCTACTTGATATATTTCTTTTTTTTGCTTTGGTAACAAAACACAGAGGAAATAGCCCAGTTGTCTATTGTGGTGATAAGTTATCTCTATACAAGTTGTTATCAGCAATCCACCAGTGTAAATGTGACACTGGAGAGGTTAACACCCAACCATATATTGGTAAAATTGAATCTGTGGATAGTTCCTTATTCAGCATTAACTTTACAAAAGCATTTGATACAGGGATTATCCAATCTAAAGACATAAATCATATAAATGCAATGGATTTGATTTTTCTAAAATCAAAATCAGTTCCACACCCACTAACTATGATAAATGTAATTACACGTAGTGTTTTAGAAATGTCAAAAAAGGAGAATTCTTTTCAGGATATCTTTAGCATTTTCCTGCAACACTTTTTAACTCAGGAGGCAAAACTCACTGTAAAAGCAAACTTAATAGCGTATTTTGGTGGATTATAGTGTCATTTAACTTTTTGTGTTTTATAAAATGTCTTTGTTTATATGAACTTAGTCTTTACAGAAGTTAAGACATCTTTTTAAAATGTAAAACAAATCTACATCTTATACATTTAAATAAATATCATTTACAATATTTCAATTGATAAAGCATTTACTTAATTGAGGAATTATTTCTAGTAAATCTTTTTTGAAAAGCTTAATGCAAGCATAAGTTTTTTAATAGCAATCTCTTGAAAATAATATTTATCTATGTAATAGTTGAATATAGAAAATAATTATGCAGTTCCTTTTTGTTTGAGAGTGTTTTAGTGTGATTTTATTTTGAATGCTAATTGTTTGTCATCAAAGTAGCATCAGCAACACTGTGTGATATCTTTCTATTTTTCATTTTCAACTTATACGCATTTTTACATGGTAAAAGTTTAAAGAGTTATGTTTTCTTTTTTTGGTTATTTTTAGTAGTGCTCAGTTATGTAGAAGAAAATGAAGTTCTAAATAAAATCACCATTTTTTTTTTTTTTTTAAAAAAAAAAAATATTTTATGTAAAAAAAGAAAAGCTAGGTATACCTTCGTATAGATTTAAATATGGATTTGAATATCATTTTGATTTTATCTATTTATAATTTAATGGTGTGTATGTGTGAAGTTTATATAACTGCAAATCAAGAATAAAAAGGAAAAAAAACGGTTTTAAAAGCTTTTATTGTGATGACTGAATAACTAAATGTTCGATTCATTTTATTTTTTCAAAACTCAACTGAAAAAAAAATTCTTTTTAAATATTAAAGTTGTTTATTGGTATTTAATGTTGTTAATATATTTATAGCTATATAATAGATTTACAAACGCAGATGTACAGATAAGAAACCACGCAATTGTATCTTGTAATTTAGTTGTTTCGGGGAATTTTTTAATATTTTTTTTTTATCTCGGAAACTTGCGAAATCGTCTTCAACTCGTGACGACATCCTACTATTGTTATCCTTCATCCTTTATTGTTATATTTATTACTGTTATTTTGATTGTTATTGTGTTGCATTAGTTTATTTTCTTTACGAATTTTTGTGACGCTAAACTAGGTCTCGTTTTATCTGCAGGGTAAGACAGTCAAACAGGTAGATATCTTGTTGGAAGAAAACCACCCGTTTTATTCTGGGCTCACTTGATATTTAAACTATATATTCAATACATAGTATAGATCCTTAGAGGATTCGATAAAAAACACTTGTTTATATCCCAGCCCAATTGGATCGATAAAATAATAGCCTGTGAATAATTCCACATCGTTTTCAACATTGGAAGTGTTTTTATTTAACATGTAATAAAGATACTAGAACTATTATTAGGTCTATGTGTACTTAAGATAGGTCATTGAATATAATTCCCCGAAAAATCCTTTATTATTATTTTGTTTTACATTGTCTCTAAAGCTACAAATGTAAGGTCCTCCTCTGAGTATTTAAATGCTTGTTTCAGTATTTTAGATTTTTTTACAAAAAAAAAATTGGGTGTATTAGTTCAAAGAATAAAGACTTACAAGATTTCTTAGTAAAAAAGAAAATTAAAAAAATTTTTTTATATTTTCCGCCTCTCAGTCGTTTTTTAACTAATGGCACGTTTTAAAAGTTCTTTTAAAGCTATATTTAAGGAAAATCTTAAACTGGATTTACATTTCATGAATCATGTTCAAAAGAATATATAATATTTTGTGACCACAATCTTAAACTGGATTTACATTTCATGAATCATGATCAAAAGAATATATAATATTTTGCGACCACAGATTGCATTTTAACTAAGAAGAAAGATCTTTGAGTTAAATTTTCAGTTAACTACCTAAAGATTTTAAATTCTCATAAATGTAAATCAGTTTGTAGATTACTGTCTGTTCGTTACTCGAAAAACTGAAAGCTGAAGAAAAATTTAATTTAAAAATGGGCATGTTTTTAAATAAATCTTTTTTTATATATTTAAGCACTTTGATGAATTAACCCTTAATAATCTTTACTTATATACGAAGTATATAAGTAAAGATTATCAAGGGTTTATTAGTGCGCTTATTGACATGGAAATAGAAACCCGACACTTTCTCTGTAAATCTGAGTTTTCTTTTACCTATATTTCACGGCGAACACACAAATTTTCTTAAAGTATAAATAGTTATTGATTCAGACCAAAAAGGATTTACTGGAAATAACTTTGTTGCATATTCTTTTTAGCAAAACAATGATTGAAGAATGCATCAAATTTGATTCATTCAACAAACTATAAGCAATGGAAAAGTAATAAGACAAATGACAAAAAAAAATTACTCAGTTTTGGCGTTTTGAAGTTTAAAATCAGATTTTCTCAAAACCACGATGGGTCTGATCGTTTTTCCATTGTGGTTTTCAAATAGTTTTCGTTATAAAAATATTTGATCTTCTGAGCATGGAGTATTGTTACATATTCGTTGTGTTTTCGGATAACGCTGAGAGTTTCAGGTAGCAATAAAAAAAATCTCATTTTTAAATCTTATTAGTTAGACGGTTTCACTTGCTTTTGACTTTCCTTGATTTGAATAATTTATTTGGGAAAAAAATTTTTTTTAACAAGTTTCATTTTTTGTGTGTGTTGCTTTCATATTAGCTGTTGCTTTTTATATTACTTAACTTATCAATAGTTAACAACATAATTTTGTTTATCAAACTCAAATTATTTTAGCGGTATTATTTACTTCAAAATGAAGGGTGTTCTGTTTTTTATGAATGCTCTGATTTAAAAATGTTTCTCTTCAATTAGTCGCGAAATAATAATATAATCGATTTAGAACGATAAAAATAATCGAGCCATTTATAACAACGGTATGATAATTGCTTTTTAAATCTCGAAATTTAAATGAATATTTAGATGTTTTCAGTTTGTCAATTATACCACTAAGACTGATTTTGAGTAGAGTTTTAACCAGGGTTAACTTTAAACTCGTCCTCGCTATTTACATGTTAATTTCATAATAATGATTTATTCGATAACTATGTATATGATGAAATCGAAACCAAAAATGATACACCCAATAAAGGTAAATAATAATTTAAAAATAAGATAGATCATCAATTCTCAATTTTACAAGGCTTGTAAATAATAATTTTTTAGAAAGAAAATCTTCCGAAACTTTTCTATTCAGAAAGGTTGGTATCTAAGATAAACAAACTACAATTAGTTAAGATCAAAATTATTTCCAATTTATACCATGGAAAAAGTAGGTAAATTAAAGGTCTTATTTGCTCTCCTCCTTCAAGCAGCAAAGGATAAGGAAGTAGGAGTTTTGCATTTGAAGTAAAATCTGATTTAGGCAAAAAAGTGAGATTAAAGTTCGAAAGATTTTCAAAATTAAATCTGATAATTAAATTAATTGGTTAAAATCTCATTGTAAGCAAACAGATTATTAAGACCAATGTACAATAACTCTGAACTCAAAATGATCTCGTAACAAAATCTCAATTTCAGTCTAAATTTTTTCTATAGAATTTTTCCACAAGATTAAAAAATAACCAACATATAACTTATAAAAGAAAGTAGTTATAGTTTGTGAAAGTAAGGAAACAGCTTAAAAAGAATATAGGTAAACAGAACATGTGGTGCAGAAAACCGAAATAACGCATATAAAATGATAAACGTCACATCAATGTTTTATTTTTTTTAACAACTTGTTTAACGAATTCGCTGAATAGCTCAGCCTTAAATGTAAAATTATATGGTGATGCAAATTTAAAAAACTTGTTAGCGAATGTAATCTTTTTTAAGGTCATAGTTTACTTTTAAGTTTTTAGCTGTTTTATAAATAGGCATTTGTAGCGGGCTGTATTATATAGTTTATTACGTCGTTAAAATGCCACAAATATGCAAGCTAATTAGTTAAGTGGGGGAGATCACGAGTAGAGGTGATAAAAACTCTGATAATGTTGGTAAACATTTTTATGAACTAACTGTGGTCAATGATGCCCTGGCCTCTTTTCTTGGATTATTTAAAGTAAAATTTTTTCGTTTGAAAAGAAATCTCAAAATTACCATAAGAAATAAAGTTCTTTTTTTTTTAGCCTAAGTCTTAATCTGCATATATGTTCTGCAAGTAAAGTATTTTTTTCCTTACAACATATATATGAATGTTAATTTACATGTGGTGCTCTCGAGGCTCAGTTAAAATCATGTCTATCTCTGTTGAATGCAACATTCATTAGCACTTGAATATCATGTTTACACCTTGAAAAAAAGCATACACCATCAAAACATATCTAATCTATAGTAAAACTTCTACTATTGATCATATAATGTTCTTGTACATCAGGAATCCAAAAAAAAAAGTGTTTAAGTATGAACTGATGCCAATTTACTTCAGCTGAATATGTATGTATGTATGTATGTATGTATGTATGTATGTATGTATGTATGTATGTATGTATGTATGTATGTATGTATGTATGTATGTATGTATGTATGTATGTATGTATGTATGTATGTATGTTTGTATGTATGTATGTATGTATGTATGTTTGTATGTATGTATGTATGTATGTATGTATGTATGTATGTATGTATGTATGTATGTATGTATGTATGTATGTATGTATGTATGTGTGTATGTATGTATGTATGTGTGTATGTATGTATGTATGTAACAGTGTTTGATGTTTACATATTTTCTGCTGCAGTAATTTATTTTGTAATATTTTCTTGTTTAGCATAATATAATAAATTATAAAAAAAGCAACTGCCTGGCACATTCTGATGTAAGCAGTTTTAGGCCGTTTCTTATATTTTCTATTTTAATGGCATTATGAGTGAAGTGCGAGGGGTAGGGCCCTACATGCTCCAACATGTTTTAGGCAAAGGTCAAACAGGTATGAATCATTTTTAACTTACAAAAATTAAAAAAAGTTTTATACAACTGTTATATAAGTTGAAACAAAATTATTCTAGAATACCACAAATAATAAATTTTGTAACTGGAGAATAGATCGTATGTCTTTTTTTTATTTTTTAATTTGCAGAAATTAAAATTTGAATGTAATAATTAAAATAGATAAAAAGTAAATACTTAGCATTTATAAACTTAAAATTTGTGTAAAGTTTGATTTAATCATATTTGTAAATCAAGTTTTGTATTACTTTTAATACAAGTAACACATTTCTATTACATAACAGAATTTTTTGCTACATTTGAATTGATTTTCTTTTTTTAAATATTGGCAAATGCCATAATTCATATTTGTTTAGTTAAAGTGTATTCATAAACCATTTTTTTCGAATATTTTTACCCAAATTTTATACAGTACTATAAAGTATTTTTGTGTAATATTTTAGTTATTTAAATTGAAATTACTTCTAAACTTTTATAAAATATGATAAAGTTAATATTTTAAAAGATTTTTAAAGTTAGATATTTAATCAGGATGCTATTTTTTGTATCTACAAAGTATCTTGAGAAGCTACCTAGATTGCTTTATTGGGGCCTATTGAAATTTAACTTAAAATGTATCTTATAACAGGTGTTGTCAAACTTGGCATCCATAGTACATCCCAGAAAAGAGTTGCTGTAAAGATAGTTGACAAGAACAAAATACCACCAAATGTTTTGGCAAAAGTAAAATTAGAATCTTTTATGAAACATAAAATAGTTTATGAAAATAATTTTCAAATTTAGAAAATTAATTTTTTTACTTAGTTGCATTGGGTTAATTTTTCAAGGTTGAAAGAGAAATCACAATTATGAAGCTAATTGAGCATCCTAATGTTCTTCATTTAACGGATGTATATGAAAGCAAAAAGAGTTTGTAAGTGTTTCGCTTGGTTAACAAAAAGTTTTTGTTTTCAGCTTTGTTTTAAAGATTTCTTTTTTTCTTTTTTCAAATTACTTTTCTACTAAATAAACTTTTTGGGTATCATTTTCAATGTGAAAAAAGGTTAAGTTCTGTGTTGTTTAATGTTAATAGGTTGAGAGAAAGCATATTAGCATCTCTTTCTTAAGTCCATTAAAATATTTCTCATGGGCGAAACTTCAAAAATTTCTCATTGGAGAAATTTTTGAAGTTTTGCCCATGAGAAATTTGCATAAATTCAAAAAAGCAATTTAAAGAGCTTGCAATTTTCTAACCTATGTGTTAAAATAAGTATGAGGATAAATCTCAAAAATTAGTTCTGCTTATTTTATTGTAAAGATTTTTGATCTTGGAATATGTTGGAGGTGGAGAATTGTTTGATTATCTTGTGAAGAGGGGTCGCTTACAGTTAGATGAAGTAATGCTTATTTTCTATTGAGTTATTTTATTGTTCATATTATTACATTCATTTCAACATGTTTTTGAAAATGTAAATGGATAAAACAAAAATATAGTTTGATTTATTTATGGTTTCTTTTTCTGTTTAGGCCAGAAGATTTTTTGTTCAGATTGTTTCTGCTGTTTCATTTTGCCATGAGCATTTGATATGGTCAGGATTTTAAACTATTTATTATTTCAGTTGTATTACTTACTTTAAATTATGTGAAAAGTATATATATTTTTTTGGCTTGATAGCTAAAAATATGCATAGTTTGTTATTTTGTGATAATATACAACTAAATAAGCTGTTTGTAACATCATGAGACAATTGCTATTAGATTTCTTAAACAAATAAAATAAATATTTATTCTGGTCTCACCTATTCAGTTAATAGTTAAATATTCAAGTTTATCTAAATCAAGTTTACCACTTTAATTAATTATAATGACAAATAATAGTCTGGCTTTTACAATTATTTATGAGAGCAATTAATGTATTATTAGGAAAATAAATAAATTAATAATTGTAAATGTTTGAATTTTCCTATCTTCTTTATTATTTTTTTATTTTTTTTTAACATTGAATTTCTTTAAGTTTTAAAATTTTAGTCATCGTGATTTAAAACCTGAAAATCTTCTGCTTGATGATCAAAATAACATTAAAATTGCAGACTTTGGAATGGCTTCTGTTCAAGTAAAAGAATTTTCTTTGTTTAAAAATGTCATTGTCTGTTTTTTTAGAAAAGTTTGGTACTGCTAATTAACTTAACTTGGATTATTTCATATTTCATATTTCATTTGATATTCTTATTTTATATCTTATTTCATATTTCTTATGTTAATTAGGTTGAAAATAATATGCTAGAAACAAGTTGCGGGTAAGAGTTATTGTTTTTTACAGTTGTTCTGTTAAGAGTTATTGCTGTTTACAGTTGTTTTTTTTTTACTTTTTCAAAATGGTTTCTATTTTCTTTACACTGTTATGATTACACAATGAATGGGTACAATAGTTGTTGTGATTTTAATAACTAAAATCACAAATGAATGTAATAAACATGATGTTAAATTTGTATTAACTTAAAAATGAAAAATGAATTGTTTTCTTGACATCAATGAAAATATAATTTTTGTTTATGTATCTTCTCCAAAAATTATGTTTCAATTAGTAAATAATTATATTATAATATAAATGCACTTTTGAAGAAATTATCTTATGCTATTCACTTTAAATGCAGAGTGGAGGGTTTAAGTGGGGTATGAATGGGTTAAAGAAACTCAAACTAATGCTCAAATCAAAAGCAATCTGATTGTGAAAAACACGTAAGTGGTGATTGTTTGAAGTTATATTAACAAGTTTAATTGAAAGACTGGATTCTTCAATATAAAAAACTTACAGAGCTTTCATAGAACCATCATGAGAGCAGCTTTATCAACAAGTTTTCATTGGTTAAAAGATCCATCAGAAAAATTTTAATAAAGTAATCAAGTATGATAAAATCTGATTAAAAAAAATGCAACCAATAAAAATAACCGCAAAGCGGTTTCTTCTATTTAATTTAATTTTGTTAATTGAGTGAACAATATTTTTTATAACCACTTTTTGATAGCTAAAACATTGACACAATTTTAGCTCACAAAATGTTTCCAAAAGCAATTTAAGTAATTTAAGTTTAGTTAATGTTTTCAAAAGTAATTTAAGAATTAAATAATAGCAATGATGTTAAAAGTTTGGTAAGGAGTGGTATGTATATTTAT
Source organism: Hydra viridissima (assembly GCF_058129835.1). Taxonomy (NCBI): domain Eukaryota; kingdom Metazoa; phylum Cnidaria; class Hydrozoa; order Anthoathecata; family Hydridae; genus Hydra; species Hydra viridissima. The sequence continues at coordinate 6,582,430 of NW_028324313.1, forward strand.
ATTTTTCCTGCTTTATTATTTAAATCTTTGCGTTATTAATGTGATTTACAAGTTATGTTAACTTTAGCTCTCCTCATTATGCATGTCCAGAGGTTGTACGGGTAAGTAAGTTCAGTTTTATTATACAAGTTGTGTAGGTAAGTGAGTTCAGTTTTATCATACAATACTTACAATAAATGAGGTATTTAATTCTCATCTTTAAAATAAAAAAACTTCAAATGTAGTATAAATTATAAAAAAATTAAAAATAAATATTATTTATTAAAAAATATCTTTAAATAATAATTTTTTACAATATTTTTAGTATTTCAATAGTATATCAGTGTTGATAAATTAATTAGTTGAGTTTTATTGTTTGTTTGTTTTTTTATCTTTTAAGTATTTATAAAAATATTATCTTATTTTGATAAGGGCATACCCTATGATGGTCGTAAAGCAGATACTTGGAGTTGTGGTGTAATCTTATATGCATTGGTTGTGGTATATATTTATTACCATTAAACTTCAAATGTTAAGTTGTTTTTCATGATTCTAATATCTCATATTACCAACATAATATTTATAATTTGAAAGATTTCAATGTTTGTATTTTTTTAGGGATGTCTGCCTTTTGATGATGATAACTTAAGAGTTTTGCTGGAAAAGGTTGTGTGTAAAATATTATAATTAAATCACATTTAAACTCAGTTCTTTTTTTTCCTTTTTTTTAAATAAAAAAAAAAAAAAAGAAAAAAGAAAAAAAGCTTTTTGAGCTAAAAAAAAATTTTTTTTAGCTTAAAAAAGCTTTCAAGGCTTTTTCATGTCAATAAGATAAAAGCTTTCAAGGCTTTCTCATGTCAATAAGATAAAAGTATTTAATTGACTAAGATTTAAATTTGTATATTTTAAATATCTTCATTTTTGAGTCTCTTCTGTTACTTTTATGTAACAACATTTATCTTTAAATGCCATTTAAAAAAGAAAACCACAAATCAAAATCATTTAAAAACAACACTTAGAAAAATATATATATATATATACTTAGAAAAATAGGGTTGAGAGATAAATGAGTGCCTGAGTTTTAATGGTAGTCAGGGTCATTAAAACTCAGGCACTCATTTATTTATCATTTATGTTTTCAGTGCTTTTGTGAATGGGTGAAAAGAATGAATTTTTATCAATTAAAAACATTTTACTTATATTCTTTATATTAATTATATTTATATTATATTTATATTATATTTATATTTTATTTATATATATAATATACTTTTAATTGGCTCCTGGTATTTTTCAGGTAAAGAGTGGGGTGTTTTCAGTCCCGTTATTTGTACCAGCAGAATGTGCCGATCTTCTTCATAAGATGATTAAAGTTAATCCTGATCAAAGATACTCCGTAAGTTTATTACTTTATCATTTGATCAAAGATACTCCGTAAGTTCACTAATTAAAAATATCCTCTGCCATTTTCATGTGCAAATCTTTTTTGACTTCTTTTTTAGCGTTTACATATTTTATTATTTTTTAAAAGTTTTAAGTGTTTTTGGTATTACTGATATTTTGTTTTTCTTTAGCTGATCGATGTAAAGAAACATCCTTTTTACACTACGTAAGTGATTTATTGTTTTTTTTTTTTTTTTTTATGTTTACTTTCTTTAAATTTTATTTTTTTTTATTTTATATTTTTCTCCTGTTTTTGTAATTTTAAGGTTCACTGATTTATATCCACCAAAACAACCATTGTATCCTGTTGTTGTGGTGAGTCTTAAGTTTTATTAAGTCTTTTAGAATTATGTCTTTTAGAATTTTAAGTCTGATGAAGTGATTTATGTGATGATTTATTTGATTTTGATTCTTCAAAGTTTGTCTCTTAACAACTTTGAATTCTATAAATATTTTATCTCTTTACTTACTTTACTTTACTTACTATTCTACTTTACTTACTACTCTACTTTACTTACTACTCTTTATTTTTTCATTGTTATGAACCATTAACTTCAATCTGAAGATTGAAGCTGATTTCATTATGGTCCTTAAACTCGTTTTGTTAATGCATTAGTTACTTCCTGATGAATCATCAGTTTCAACAATTTTGTTTCCATTTTTCAAATAAGTAAATAAAGATTAAATTGATTAACAATTTTTATTAATTTAACACCAATAGTAACATATTTATTTCTAATTTTTAATTTTCACAATCAAATAGTGAATTTTTCTTCCTAAACTTTTGAAGAAAAAAAATGAAGATCATGTTTGATCTAAAACAGAAAATGTAAATATTTAACATATAACAGATAGATGCTTAAAAAAAACATTCTTCCAAATATTTGAGCTATAAATGTACATTGTACTAAAATTCTTTAAAAATTTTCTAATGTAATAGAATAATTAGAATAATTGAAGCAGCTAACAATTTTTTAAAGTTTTCTAATTTAATAGAATAATTAGAATAATTAAAGTAACTAGAATTCTTTCAAAATTTTCTAATGTAATAGAATAATTAAAATAGTTATAATAACTAGAAATTTTTTAAAAAAGTTTCTGCCCAAATCAATTTCTTTAAATTTTTTTTACTTTCTTTATTTTGTAAATGCTTCCTTTTTATAATTTTATAATTTTAATAGAATAATTAGAATTTTAAAGATAATAGAAAAAAAAAATTAAAAAGAAAAAATCTATATTTTTGCATTCTTTAGTGTATTTCATTTACTTACTCAGCTTATTGCAAAAATTTGAAGTTTGCTGTTAATTTTTAAGAGAATGTGATCACTTCTTCAAGCATTCACTTTTTATTTTCTTGAGATTTATATGCTAATATCTTAAGTAAACAAATCTCAAGTCATAATTAACACAGTTACAGTCTTATGCATTGATTTAAGTGTGCTAAATAGTTAGCAAACTGGGGAATATATTTTTGTATGAATTTTAAAAAACATGTTGAATTAAAAAAATTAAGTTTAAGTTCAAAAATTTGAATTAAAAATTTTTAATTTTTATGTCACTTAAAAGCTTTTTCATATAAAAATTCAATTGTTTTGGTTCTGAATTATTTACTTATATTTATTTATTAAGAAATTTGTACTATTAATAAAATATTAAATGTAACATTGAATACTTTATCTTTTTTTTTTTTTTTTTTTTTTTTTCTTCAGGTGAAGGATGTGGCTTCTAGAGATGATTTTGATGAAGATGTTATTCGAAGTATGTCATCTCTGGGTTGTTTTAAGGATAAAGAGAAGCTGGTTGAAAACTTGTTAAAAAAAGAGTGAGCAGTTTTTTTTATTATTTTGTTCTCTTGTTTTTTTGTTTTTTTTTAAAGTAAACCCATAAATTTAAAAACAACATTTTAAAGCCATATTTTTTATTAAATCATTAGAGTATTGTAAAATCAGAAATGTGTTTGAGTAAAATAGTGATTATCAAGTCTCAATGATGTATTTCTGCACATTTCTTATAATATTCTTATAAGAATATATAGCTGAGAAAAATAAGTAATAATATATAAAAACAATATAACATATTCCAACTAGCTATTACAAATGTTTCCAAAAAGTATTGGCTTTCCTACTGAATGAAAATATAAATCTGGATTTCAATTAATCATTACATGCACAATGAAGACAGCATGTTTTCTATATCAGATAGTATTGATTAAGTTTGCAGAAAGCAATTCAATCCAATTTAATGTTTACATGCAACCTAAGTAAATAAGTTTGTTGCAATTTTCATGCAAGTGAAAGATTATAATCTTTTTTTATGTTAAAAGTCAATCTGTTTCATTCTATATTTTTTATGTTAAAAGTCAATCTGTTTCATTCTATATTTGCAGTGAATTATTATCAGTGAACAAAGATGTTTTTTTTAAAAAAGTTTTTCCTTTAAAAGTAAAACAATAAAAAGATAAAAAAAAAAACAACAATGAAAAATAATCTTAATAGCTGTCATAAATAATTCCAAGAAAAAAGAAAAATTAAGAACTTTCACTTATTGTATCCCTTTTTTCTTCTTCTTTGTTGCGGTTTAGAAAAAACACAGAGAAAGTTATTTACTTTTTGCTGTTGGATAGAAAAATGCGCAAGCCATCGAAACAAGATGATGAAGACTCTGTTATCTTTCATTATTCAGCAGGCAAGCATTTGTTTGTGTTTTTAAGTAAAGTGTTAAACACAGTTGAAGAATCTTGGAGAAAATTTTTATTAATTTTTATCTGTTTTGTTGTAATATGTATTGCTATAAAACTAAATGATTTGTAAAAAAAAAAAAGAATATATATATATATATATATATGGAAATTATTCATTAACAAAAGCATACAACTTTAAATATTTCATTTATTACAGAGATAAACTTTTCATATAATGTACAAGGATTACTCAAGTATTTTTTGCTGTGTGTGTAAATAAATAAATCTGAAAATTATCATTTCAAGAAACTTAAATATACATGTTTTAACTTTTGTATTGTATGTTGTATAAAATGAATATTTATTAACGAAACCTTGTTGTTTTTTATAACATTGTACAGATTTTTGTTTAACATCTGAGATTAATAAAAGTGATCATAACTGACTTTTTATCATTTTGTGTTTGTTAAAGCTTGCTTTAGTATTCTATAAGCAATTCAATTTTTACTGCACAATTTAATCATTTTGTACATTTTTATCATTCTGCACATTTTCATTTTCTTTTGTACACAAATTTTTAACAAAATAAAATTGCATTCAAGAAAAAAGGTGAGTTCTGCTGTTATTTCTTCACTATATATATATTTTTGCAGCATAGATTTTACTTTCAACTGTTTTTTTTTATCTCATACAATCAATGCTGTAAATACTTGTTGAAATATCCTAAATTTAGATGCACCAAAAAAGAGAGTTGACTCCCCTTTGATTTTTATAAATGGGTAAGTTTATTATCTGAAAAATCTTATACTAAGTTGAAGTGTTAAATAACTTATAATCTGATCATTTGGCTTTTTATGTTCAAATTTTATCACTAAATATGATAAATATGATTAAATTTTAGTACATAAAGTGTACAATACCCATAAATCAGAAAGTTTTTTATTGTCATTTATGAGCGTTGTTTTGATATAAAAGAGATTTTTTAATACAAACAAAGAGAGGCATGTTTTGTTTTCTTTTGAGCTTTGAATTTTAATTCTTATTAATAGCTATGATTCAAAAAAATGTTTTGTAATAAAACAATAAAATAAAAAATGACTTTTATTGAATGAATCAATGTAATTTATTGAAGTGTTTAATGTAACTTGTTGGAAAAGTTAATGTAAATTGTTAAAATGTTTAATGTAATTTATGTCATTTAACTGGATTTTTTTTTACTGAAATTTTATTTGTTTAATTTAAATGTAACTCACATTACGCTTTATAATAAGTTTGTTGACTCAAATGTTTAAAACAAAATATTGTTTAGAGTAAAATCGTCCACAAACAACAATGAAACATTTGCTAATCGAGCTCGTGCAGAAACTTCTACAGAGTCTCTTATAGTAGAGAAGCGAACAAGGGCAGCCACTGAGCTTGGACATTTAGAAAGACAGTAAGACTTGGTTTGCTTTTTGAACACGAGAATGAGAAGTTAGAAAAAAAAAACAACTGTTAGAAATCAAATGTGAAATCAAAACAGTTGACTTATTATAATTGTTGTTATGATTATTTTTTTATTAGACGCCCAGCATCTATAGTTATGTCACCAAACAATTTGCAGAAACGAGGTTTTTACACACTTACCAAGAATTTGTTTAGCAAACATAATGGTATGTGTTATATTTTGAGGGTTTTCATTTCAATTTTGTAAATAATTGTTCTAACCATAGATGCCGCTACAGATTCTTATGATTTATGTTATTGTTTGTTGGTTTCAGATCATTTGGATGAAAAAGCATCTTCATTGAACAATGAGTAAGTTTAATTTTATAAATTTTTTTAAGATTGAGAAATGTTAATTATCAATCATTTTTAATAACATCTTGTAAAGTTATGGTATGTTAAGTATGGCAGTTAATCTTGTTAAAATGTTTTTTATCTTTTGTTCTATGAGGTTCTTAGTAACACGCTAACTTGAAGAACTTTTTTCTGTTCATTTCTGTGAGATTAATTGCCTCTACCAAGTTTGAGTTGAATGTAAACTTGGAGTTTACATTAAACATTTACCTAAAATGTCCAAAGCAGAAAGTTTTATGATTTTCTTTATTTTCTGATTTAAATGAATTTATGTCATCACATAAAAATTAATGGATTTTTTTTAAAAAAAAATGTTAAGACTGAATAAGTTAAATATGAGTTTTGATTCAAGTTTTTTATTTTTGTTGAGAGAGAATTAAGCTTATGATTTACATTTGAACTTTGCGTAGGAATGTTATAATATGATAATTTAGTATTTTTTAATTTTAGTTTTTGTTGAGAGATAATTAAACTTTACATTTGAACTTTGCATAGGAACGTTAAAAGGTCATGGTTTTTGGGCTCGTTATTCCATGTTGATACAGGTGACCTTGAGGTTGTTATATAGTTTTTTTTGGTAATGCTTGTTTATATAAAAATATGTTTAAAATTATTTTTTTTTTGTATTTGTTGGTTTTTTACTTTACAAAAAAAACTTTTTAATGGCAAAAAAAAGTAAGAAGAAATAAAAAAAAGATATTACTCTAAATATTGTGTATTTAAGGTCATAATTTGAAATAAGGTATTTTCAATATGCATTTGATGTTTTTTCAGCTGCACAAAGTAAAGTTTGTTGATCGATCTTTTGCACAAGTCAAAGCTGATCTTATTCATTCAATCCTCCTCGTATGTGTTTTTTTTTATTGTTAATTACAGGTTCTTGTTTATTTCTAAAAAGATAATCAGAGAGTTGTTTGCATTGTTTTCTAAAAAAAAACGATCTTAAGGATTTTTTTTTGTTTCTTTTTTCTTCAAAGCAAATTTTCTTCAAGATGAACAAGTAACTTTGTATGATACAGATTTTTTTTTTTTTGCATGACAAAAAAAAAACATTTCTCTACAAAATGATACCTAAAATAAGGAACCTAAGATAAGGGGACTTAAAATTTCACTAATTCTTTAATGCATATAAAAAAAAAATAACAGAAAATGTAAAGAAAATGAAAGGCACAACTTTTTTAATTGATTTCCAATCTCTTCTCAAACCGACTGTTGAAAGTAAATTTATCAATCTTAGTTTGTTTATTTTTATGTTCTATAAAAATTTCAATGCTGTCAAAGTTTTATGTCACATTTTAGTGTTTTTATGAAGTTTTGAGAAGATTTGCAATTTAAGAAAGTAAGAAATGGATTCAAAAGTGCAACACAAAGTAATTTAGTGTCAGATAATAGTTCCATCTTATTGCTAAGACAAGATGGCCTCAGTCTAAGAAATAGACAAATAGCTTTTGAGGATTATCAAGTTCTGAGAGTTGTGACAGAATTACTCAAAAATATTGGATAACATGACTGTTATCCAATATTTTTGTAAAAATAGCGGAATACAAGAATAAGTCTAATTTTTTGTCTACACCCAATTCAAGCATAATTTAACATAAAATTACAAGAAGCTTTTAACGAATAGTAAAAAATATTTTACTTGGGAAAAAACTTGGTGCTGCTGTTTGAGATGCTGACAACCAGAGGTAAACCTAAAAGATAAGGAGAGAGTTTCTTAGTTATGAAAACGTGGAAGCAATCAATTTTTAGTGATGAAAATTTCTAAGTAATACACAGAAAAAGAAAGGTTCTTGTGTAAAAATTTAAATCAAAACTGAAGCTCAACACGGTTCACAGAGTCCAGCGATATGTAGAGAAAAACAAAATAAATCTAATGCCCCCGGTCCGATTCTAATCTAGTTAAGCATATCTGGATTTTTTATTTACAAAAGCATCCATATGCTACCAAAAAAGCACGGGGGGATTAAATTTTTTGATAGCACTGAATAGACTTTTTTTTTTAATGAATTAAAATAAATTATAAACTATAAACTGTAGATAGACTATAAATTTAAATAAAATGTAAAATTTAAATTGTAAAACAGAAATTTTTACATACATAACATAGGTACTTACCTTTTTTTAGATGCCAAAAGCGATGCATACACCATTATCAAATACACAATTTAAACTTGAATACAAGAAAAAGAAAGGTCACTCGATTGCGGTGTATAATTATTTGTCGCCGCTGGATCCTTACCGAAGTTTATAAAGTGATTTTTAAAATTATTTTTGTAGGCAAATCGTGGCTGAGGGTAGCATCTCATCATGCAATTACTGCTCTTGACATAAAAATATCTAAAAAAGAAGCTGAAAATGGCGATGGGGATAAGCAGCCAGAGGTTGTGGTTACTTTTACCTTTTTATCAGGTAGAACGACCTTTTTATTCATCTTTACCAACGCAGTAATTTTATTAAGGATAATTCTATAAAATGCTCATTTATAAAATGTAATTATCAAGGTTCTCATCGCAAGTTTGGAAAAATTTGTCAGAAGCTGAGCTCTTCAATAAATGAGCGAGCAAAAAAGCGTGAATCTAGAAGTAAATTTTCATCCAGCTCTGATGCTCTGATTTCATCGACCAGCAGTGAATGCAATACCACATATGAAAGAAGCTCAATCACTTCAAATCGGAAAATAAGCTCCATCAAAGATATCGACGAGGAATCTCAAAAAGAAAGTTTAGCTCCACGAATCAGCACTCCACAAGATAACAAAAATAATTTATTTATTAACAGTGATTTCAGCTCCAGCTCTGATCTTCTGGACAGTAGTAGTAGTTCCATAGAAATAGATGATGGGAAGATGTATGAAGCCGACGACTCAATTACTGATCAGCAAATAGCTGAAAACATTTTAAAGTCAACTGTTTTATGAAAAAAAAAAGGTTTGACTTGTTTTCCTTTTATTTATTTTTTGTTTGTTTCTTTTATCTCTATCATTCTGCTTTTGATAAATTTGATTTTTTTATATAAAAAAATTTCTATTTAGAGTCAATGGTCTTCAATGTAAACCAGCCCTTCACTTTAGAATTTCAGATCTCTGTTTTACTGTGCTTTTTTTAATGGTCGTCATAAGTTCAGTTATTTCAGTTTATTTCAATCTTTGCACGTGTGCATGAAAGATGTTTTATGTTTTTCGATTTATTTTCCCTTAAAGATAATAGTTATTAAGTTACGAACTTTAATATATTGAGTTTTATTTGAAGATAAGAATTATTTTTTTAAAAAAAAAAAGTAAATTTTTAAATATGATTTTTAAAGCTTAGTTTGACTTCCTAAGATATGCTTAAGTCATTTTTATTGACTCGATTAATAATATATTACAGAAGAGCCTATATAAATATAGTATAAAATAGATATAATATTAACCAAAAAGTTATTTCTTTCTGATTTTTTAAACAAATCTTAATTTACTCTAGTGTTAATTTTTAAAGGTTTTTTTTAAGAAAATAAAATAATTTTTATTGAAATTTTGTTTTTCGTTTTAAATTTCATTTTCACGAAATCTAAATAAACGGAAATTAAAATGTTCTTTTGAAATCTTTTTTGCTTCAAGGTTTTCAACTACTTATGTCAAGCGGTTTGCGTTACTAAACGTTTTTCGTTAAATTTTTCGATGATTAGAAGCCTTATATTTTTATGTTAAAATTCATGAGTTTAAAATGTTTGAATTTTTGTAAAATAGAAAAGTATTATATTTTGAAGAATCTTTGATTATTGTATGATTAAATTATTGACCCATCGTATTTTTTTTTGTCGCGCTTAGAATTTGATAATCTAGAAGTCGTGTTTTAATTTTCATCGTTTTAAAGATAAGAAATTAAACTTTAAAAACCTTGGCGCGCAAATAATTTTCTGCGGCTAACAATTTTTAAGAAAATTTTGAAGTTCGATACGAGAAATCTAGTTCAATATACGCACATCTGTTCACTGGATTGTTTTATAGGAAATCGACTTTGAATTTCAATTACTCTAAAAACTTTAAGTTTTAAATGACCAAAAAGTGGTCGCTATAGCAATCGCATGCGAACAGAAATAACTTTCGAAGCAAATCTAATGAGATTAGGAACTAGCTACTTTTTTTACTGATTCAACCGTATTGCAAAAAATTAAGTGGAATCTCGATATTACGAACCCCCCTGAAGAGAAACGAAAGATGGTTAATGGTATCGAGAGTTGTTTATACCGAGATTTATAATAATGTATAGTATAGAATGAAAACAATCAGTTTTTTTAAAAAAAATCGAAAAAAGTGTAAACATTTAAGTGAATATTACTCTTCAAGTTTTTTTTATTATTTTTTAAAAAAAGTCCCTTGTTATAAAAATTTGAAAGCATTGTTACTAAAATGTCCTGATTGACGTTAAATGTTAGCGCTATCTCAAGCTTCACCGAACGTCATCATCGGGCTAGACAAATTATGGGATTGATTGATGAGCCATAATTAGAGCAAGTCATACATTTTGATAACGTCTCCAGTTGTCTTGAGGTCCTTTAAAATCTCTCATCTCAAATTCGTTCATCCAATCTATTTTGTTAGGTTTTATTACGCCGCAAATCGAAATGTTGAAGAAATCTGCCGTATTTTGCAATAAACTATTGCTAAATTAAAATAAAAAAATTTAAATAGTATAAAAAGTAAAGAAAAAAAGTTAACCGAAAATGTATAACATCAAAATCAGTTTTTGGAGAATTTTCTCTGGGAAACTCATTGTTTTATCTGGTCCTTGATATCAACTAATTAAACGACTGTTTTCTATCTTGAAATTTTTTGATAACAAATAAAATAAAAAATCCGAAGTATGAAATTTACGTTAGATCAAAAGTAACTTCTTTATCAAATGGTCGTACTCTTAGTTTATTAGCGATAACTTTCATTATATAAGTTAATGTTAAACATCGTCATAATTAGTAACTTAGTTTGTTAAACTTATCTTACATCAGTATGTCTGGATATTATCTCACATCAGTATGTGTGAATATTATTATCTTACATCAGTATGTCTGGATATTATCTCACATCAGTATGTGTGAATATTATCTTACATCAGTATGTGTGAATATTATTATCTTACATCAGTATGTGTGGATATTATCTCCCATCAGTATGCGTGAATATTATTTCTAACTGATGTTAAAAAAAGCTCTCACAAACACAAAGAATACCTAAAAGGAGTAGCATAAGATCCAGTCTTTTGATCATGAAAGTGTTTATATCTCGATGCATTCATACGCTCATTGGTGGTCATGCCTAACCATAACACCTAAAGTAGCAACACACCATGAACATAAACAAAAATAAGCTCTACTGCAAAAATTATGCCCACAAGTTTCAATAATAGACTGAATTAAAAATACAAACTCCAATTCACTTGATAAACATTGCATGATAATAAAGACAACACCCAAAAGCTATGCATTACAGCCATTACAAAGCCCCAAGTTACCCATGGAGCACATGTTGCAGCTCTTAATGAATTTATCACAATACCTTCTCCAAAGTTTCCACAATAGTTATTATAATCTAAATTAAATAAGGTTTCACACTTTGGATTTATAAAATTTGCATTTAGAATAAAAGTAAATTTTAAATAACACATCATTTCAAACAAAAGAAAAAGCTTACATTTTATTGTTGCCCAGATATACCAAATATTCATGAAAAATAGAAAGAATAGAAATCCTACAAAATATGCATGGTTGTTTGCTCCTAAATATAAATATTGTATTAAGTAAACTACAAACTAGAGGTAATTTTAAAAGTGATTTTGAAGTTGAAAATTATTTAAAAAAACAAAACAAAAAAAGAAATATAAACGTACCAACACAGTTATTGATCCATGGACAATGGTGATCCATGCGCGCTACACACCGATCGCACAAAGGACAATGTTTTGATCTGATTGGGCGGCGAACCTAGTGAAAGAGGCAAGTAAACATAACTTATTTCATAACCAGTTAAACTGATATAAAGCTTTTTTTGATATTTTTGAGATATCACTAATGAGTGATCGAAAAAAGCTGAAAAGACCATTGTTCCTTGATGATGATGATGATGATGATGATGATGATGATGATGATGATGATGATGATGATGATGATGATTATATGATGATGATGATGATGATGATGATGATGATGATGATGATGATGATGATGATGATGATGATGATGATGATGATGATGATGATGATGACGACGACGACATTTGTCAAATATATTATTGTCTAGCAGTTCTGCTAAGCTTGATAAGAAATGTAAAAGAATGTTTCTATTTTGCAACAAACTTCACTTACAAGACAAGTAGTGCAAAACTTAGAGAAATCATTCAACATCTTTGACTCAGCAAGTTCAATAATCTCCTAAAAAATATTTTAAAAAAAGTTCATTTTGCTACAAACATTTTAATAAATGAAGACATTTTATTCAAAATCCAATTGTTGTCTTAAAAAATAATTAAAATTATTTGCTTCAAATTAAATTTAATGTAAACCTCTTTTTGGCGTGATGGTGACGTCTTAATATAACCTGGATCAAATAACCAGCACTTATAAAAACAATATGTTAATCCAAATGAATTCAACCAAAATGCTACATGTATATAAAAGTAATTGACCACTGAATGTAGAATTAAGGAAAAACAAAAAAAAAAACCTTATCTTATCATTAAACTTTGCATTTTTTAATTTAAGAAAAAAAGGTTTTAAGAATCTTCAACAAATTTGCAGTTTTACTTCATCAATTTATAAAAAATATTTCCAGTAATATTCATAACTTTTTTTTTACATTTTATTTATATTTATAAATGACTTTATTTATAAATTTTTTTTTTAAAAAGTACTTTAAATTTAATCTTGCTTTTAATAATAAAAATTAACTAAAAAAGTAAAAATAATAAATACAAATATTTAAAAAGATACATGGCCAGAAAAATACAAATAGAGTGGTGAACATGTATACTTTAGTTCCAAAATATAAACCCACTGCTAAAGGGTTTTTCTTATGATCATGGAGCACTCTAAAAGTTTATAAATACATGTCTATTAATTTGTTTATTATTTTCTAATTTTAAATTCAACAGTATTAGCATCACTATAAACAAAAAAAGGTACCTTAAAGCTCCATTCACTAAAGCACTAAGAGCAGTGATCATTAATATTGTGTACACCCATAGGGGAGAATATTCAAGAATTAGACCAATAATAAACAACGGACAAGAAGACAAAAGAAATATAGCTTTGTGTTTAGTATCCTATCAAAACAATATTTTAAATTAAAAAAAAATTCTTTAGTTTATAATGTGTATTGGTGCAAACTCTATTACTATTCAGTGGGATTATTAGTTTCACCACTTCACTAAAAACTAAAAAAAAAAGTTTGCAATTTACAATGGTTAATTATTGTAACAGGTTCCTTACTTACCGGATTGGTTATAATGTTTCTAACAAATCCTGATTTGCCAACGCCACGGTGATGTTGTTCATCTTTTAACTTGTTACATATCCAATTATTACCACGCTCTTTTGCTAATTCTAAAGGCGTTTTACCAGAAGAATTTATGCAGTCTAGACTTGCACCAGCTTGAAGCAAAGGAACAATAACATTTGTATTACTGGATAAAATTGCCCAATGAAGAGCTAAAATAAGCAAAATAACTTTCATTTAAAATTTATTTACAAAAAATTAATGTTAGAATATACTAATTTATATATATATATATATATATATATATATATATATATATATATATATATATATATATATATATATATATATATATATATATATATATATATATATATTTATATATATATAGGGGAGAGGGGGGCATTTAAAGCTTAAATAGTTTATATAACTTTTGTTAGACTAACTCTTTAGAGTGATTATAAGATTAGATAATTTAGAAAAGATAACTGATTTTTACTATTCAAAACTTAAACTTGATGAAATTTAAAAATAAATCAATGCTTTTTTTTAAAAAAAAAAAAAATTAATCACTAGTTATTTCCATTTGCCAGAGATAATTCAAAGCTGCCCCAGGTGTGTTCAAAGCTGCCTCAGGTTGGGGCAGTTTTGAACATTTTCACACATGTTAAAGAAATAAGGATTCTGACTTATTTTTTAGCTCAAAATTTGTTAAAACACTGCAGTTTTATTCCTTAATCATTGTTTTGACTGTTCAGAAGAAAAAAAGTGGTTTGACTAATTAAAATATTGATTTATAAAAAAAAGTTTAAAAAGTGTTCAAAGCTGCCCCCCCCTTTCCCCTATATATATATATATATATATATATATATATATATATATATATATATATATATATATATATATATATATATATATATATATATATATATATATATATATATATATATATATATATATACATATACATTTCATTACCTTCACAGTTAAAATGCTAACAGCTAAAAAGAAAAAATCTTAAACATTCCCAAAAATGGAAAGCAAACAACATTCAGATAACATTCAACATCACTACACTCATGAACATTTTTACTCGTTAATACATTTAACAATTTTAAATTCTAAAATTATTATATTATAATAATTGATAAAAGTTACCCATTAGAAATTAAAAAGTAATTATAAAGTTGAACTTTCTCAACCTTCATTTACCTGTGTTTTTATTTTTAGGATCAGCAAAGTTAACAGAAGCGCCAAAATTTAATATCAGCCGTGTTGGATCTACACTATAAAATTAAATTATTTTACTGATTTAAAATTATCAGACTAATAAAAAAAAACATTTATTAGAAGAAATTTTCTGGATTGAATATGGTTAAAAACCTCATATCAAATACCCCATAATACATTGAATGTTTATGCATTTATAAATCTACAAGAGATCTAATCAAATATAAAACATGCAGTAGAAAATTTTTTCAACCTAAAGCTTCGATATGAAGACCACATAAGTGGAGTCATACCATTTCTGTCAAGCAAGTCACTATCCTGAAATTAATTTAAATAAGATAATTCAAATAGGATAATTTAAACCTTGTTAAAAATATCACATAGCAAATTATAACAACAAATTCAAGCATTAGACTCATTTACAACTTTGCAACTATTATTAATTTTGATTCAGTATATTCCATTAAATTGAATATTGCGATGATTTCTTGTGTGTTAAAAAAAAAACATATTTATACAGTGTAAATTCAGTTTAATACTATTGGAAAATACATTTACTCACAACACCCTTTGCAATAAGATATGCTGTAATAGAAGAATGCCCAAGTTGAGCAGCCACATGTAAACAACTACAACCTAAAGGAAATATAAACATCTATAGGGTAAAGCACCCTTATTTGAGCAGTTGCTTAATATGGAAACCCCTTAGAGTTTTTTGAAACCTTGGATATATAAGTGGGATACTTTTTTTGTGTCATACTCCCATAAAAGATTGTGACACTGAATAATTGCTTTAAGATTTAATATATTTACGCATTTTTCTAAAAAGTGCATGATTATGCTAAATTTTTTGTAGTAAAGTTAAAAAGTTAACAAAAATTCATAATATTTTATATATTAGGTTAATTTGTTTTTAATGCTTTACTTAGGCACAGTCTCTGGTGCCTTATTATGGGATTATTACAATTTTTATAATTAAGCTACTATTGCAGTTCTTATTGTTTCCTAATTTGATTTTATTGATAATAAATACTGCATTTTTTCCTTCTGCCAAGTAACGCACTTGGGACATGTCTTCCCTAACTGCTAGAAGAGCAGAAACAATGTGAGGAATATTAAAACAAAAAACAAACAAAAAACACTATTGAAATATTATACATTTTTTGGGCAACATTACAGCATACCTTGAAAAAGTATGTAGCTTAAGAAAAAGGATGCTTAAAGTTTTTTATAAAATCCACTGTTTTAACTTTTAACTAGAGCAAGTTGATCACATTTTAAACCCTACAATCTGAAAGTTTGAGTCTTGCAAATGTAAGAATTTTGAATATTTTTGAAAATTGTTTTTGAATTTTTGTAGGATCAACAGTTAGGTTTCTAGAAAACAGTACTGGTAGGAAATAAATTTGTTAAAAAAACATCATCCCTTAACAGACACAGAATTCTCTCTACAAAAAGCCTGAATGTGTGTTCATTTAGCAGGCTCTAGGACTCATCAAGCCAAAGTGGATAAACATTTTTAAAAAATAAGCAAAACCTTTTTTGCTGGTGATGAACATTCATTCATACAGTTTTTCATTTAAATATACATACTCATTGTCTCAATTTCTCATTCCACAGGAAAATAAATTTAGATAAACAACTCTACTTAACTATTGGTTAAAAACCACATAAAATAATTGCCAAGAATGATTAAAAAACAGTTTAGCATTTACTAGTGCTGAGAAAAATAATACCGCAGGCTGCTACATTAAAAAATATGTTATTTCTTCAACTACAAATATTTTTGTTGCTATTAAGATTACACCATAGTTATAATAAGTGAAAGGTCTAAACCGCTTTTTTCTGCATTTTTCTAGTTTATTAACATTATGGGAAAATAAAGTATTTATTTGCTGTTATGGCTTTTTAGGTAAAATTATAAATTATAGGCAAACTTCTCCTCTTGTAGCTATGTATAAATTATTCTTCATATACTTTTATGTATAACTTATTTTTCATATATTTCTTCGCTTTTTTAAATTGGTGTATTTTTTTGCTGTAAACAGGTTTTTCTGATTATTTTCAGGTTAAAAACAAATAGTTTTATATCTTTAACTAGAAATTTAATTACACATTGGAAACAGCTGCATACAATTAATTTCAAGATATGCCTGAGTGTTAAGTATTAACAAAGTACTAACCTTCAGAATCTTCTATCAGAGGGTCAGCTCCATTTTTCATCAGTAATATTGTCATATCAAGTAATCCTTGCCTTAAAATAAAATAAGTTATTAAATACATATTTACAGCATGATATTTTCCAATAAAAACTATAAATTAAAATATTAGGAACACAGGATTCTTTGAAAATAACTGAAGAAACCTTTAAACAAGCAAATTTTAAATTTAACAGAAAATCTATGTATTATGTCTTCATAAAGGTTAACTAAAAAAATAAAAAAAGAAAAGGTAAGAAAAGTAGCTTCATGTCTCCAAAAAAAAATCTCCAATAAGAACTTTTCAACTTAAACTGGGCTTTATTTTGTAAATTTTAATAAATTTCATTCATTAACAACAAGCACGGTTATGCAAAATGTTTAAAAAGTAAAATATACCGGATTGCCCAGTGAAGTGCAGTTGCATTTAGGTTGCCCCCTAGCTTATCAATTTGGGCTCCTTTAGATAAGTAATATCTAAAAATTATGAATACAAGATTTAAAAAAAAAATTACATAAAAATAAAATGAAGTTACTATTTGAATATTTTTCATCTTTTTCATGAATAATGAGTTAGAGAGAAGAAAAGGATTCAGAAAAACAACTAATTAAGACAAGAAAACAAAAAAATTTTATTTTAGATCAGCATACTGAACAATATCGAATCTGTTATTAATTGCAGCCCAATGAAGCATATAAACATTTTCTGAATCTGGCTTTTGTATATCTACTCCTTCTACTTCAACTAACTCCTTTACACGACTAAAGTGACCATATTGAGAGGCCTAAACAAACAAAAACTTAAACAACTTGTTATCAAATCAAAAGTACATGATTTAGAAAAAAGTCAATCAACCTTTTTGATATCATATTTTTCATAATCTGGAGCTTGATACAAAGATGCTGCAGTATAACCTCCATGAGAATGTGGAACAAATGTATTTGTTGGGTACAACTTATGTTCTTTATTTAGGTTTTGGATGTTTATATAGGTTTCTTCATCTCCTTTGGTCTGACTGTGGTTATTCTAGGGAGAAATAAAACATATACGCTTATAAAATAATATAAATAAATATATAAATAATATAAATAAATACGCTTTAAACATATATGCTGATAAACAATTATTTATTTTTATTACTACTAGCATATAAGTTAGATTATCAATAATAAACAGGGATCAAAATAAACCTTAAATTAGTTTTATATCCAACATAGCAACTGCTCAGTTTTCAGAAAAGACATAAGAATTTATTAACTAAAGTTTGAAAAGCAATTCATATCATTAACAATTAAAAGAAACAAAGACTGATATTTACAGTGACTAATATTTATTCCTAACTATTGTTATATGTAACAATACTGAGTTGTAACAATAAACTGTAACAGGATGTAAAGAAATATTTCTGCAATATTGGATTTTGGAAAAACCTTTTTTTGTGATAATAAACAAAAATTACATTATGTTATAATATACAACTGCTAATGTAGAGAACAGTAAAAAATACAAGCAGCTTATATATATTAAAGTAATTATTTATGCAATCTCGATAGAATAATAAAAACTTCAAAATACTCTTTAACAAGCAAATCTCAAAGGCAAATAATGAACAGCGAGAAAGTAACAACCCAGACAACATTCAATAATTCACCACCCATATCAATATATTTAGCTATTGTGACAGAACTAAACCCTTGTGCACCTTTAAAAAGAGAAGTTTTTTTTTAAATCACCTGATTGCAGTGCTTTTGTTGACATCCATTCTGACTAGAGTGTAATGGATCTGTTCTGAACTCGTCAGACATCTTTTTTTTTGCAAGCTTGTTTCACCTCAGATTTGTTTACTGTTGTATATTGATACTACGTCATTCAAGACTGCGTGTTTATCTCGAAAGTGATTTGTAAGAATTAGGGTTGTAAGATTTCAGCATTCAGTTCGTTTACTACTGAAAAATAGCTACACCGAGGCAGTGATTAGTGCAAAGAGACTAAGGAAGTTTAAGTAGTATTTAAAAAACTACTGACTACTTACTATTTACTACAGGAAGGGGGAGGGAGAACGGGGATGGGGTGTAAAATTGAAAAAAACAAAACGCACAGAAACTCATCAACTTTGACAATATCGCAAAGTATTTATTTTTTTATTCTCCCAAACGTTTATTAACAAGAAATTTACAAGAAAATATACTTTTCTCGAATTTTAAAAAATGTTGCGGAACTTGAGCTTTTTTTTGTTCAGAGAGGCGCAAATTAAACAACAACACAAATGCGAATTAATTCAGATTAAGACAAAAATACAAGTAAATTTTCTTTTTAGATGAAATAAATAAAATAATCTCCTATAAAAGAAATTACTAAAAAGGTTATTTTAATTGAGGCAGTTAAACTCTTGTATTTATATATATATTCTTTGAATGGTGGTATTACTGGAAGATTTCAAACAAAGTTACGTGTTTATTAACCTCCGCCGACACAAATACGTGTCGGCAGTGAAAGGTTCTTTTGCAAGCTCACCAGCTAAAAAAAAACACACAATTTTATTTTAAAATTTAAAATTTTTAAACTTTTTCATAGTTGTTTTCAAGTATTTTTGTATGTATAAACTATTCAATGATGGAGGTTCTAATAGATTTTTGTATGTAGTATGTGAGGGTCATCATTGAGTCATTACAATGTTTACAAAAATATCATTAAAAAAACTGTTTGTAAAAATATCATATGTAAAAAATATCTTATATGTAAAATTTCATGACAATTAAAATCATTAAAATACATGACATTTTATCAATAAAAAGATCTCTTAAAAAAGGAAAATAAAAAAACACGAGCAAAAAAATAAGTAACAATTAAGTAATAACTATTTTTCTTAATTAAGTTAATTGAAGAGTATAAATCTAATCAAAAAGTTTGAATAAAGTATGGAATATTAAGATAATGATGCTTCGATGATGTATTTTATGGTAAAGATAAGTTCCTGGCAATTTTTAACATTGAAACCTATTTCCAGAGTTTTATACAACTGGCATATGAGAGCTCATTTGATGGACTTGGAAGTGATACATGGGAAGCAAATTTTCTATTTCTAGAGACGGCTCTCATTAGTAATACAGGAAAGACCGTGAAAGTGTTGACTGATAGTTTGAATTTTCGACAAATATTTGAATACATTGAGCTTAAAACAGCAAGGAAGTCCAAGGCAGCTATTGATTTTAATGGAAAATTGGAGGTCTTCCGAGATAAGTTGCAAATATATTCGTTTTCTTGACATGAAGGATTATTTATTGCTCAACTATAACCAATAGGATGGTAGATTGTTAAGCTTCCTATTAGTTTCGAAATTCTAAAAAGCGTAACATCATTTTTTCAAAATGATTTTGCTGTATGTAAAATTTTGATCAGAAAAAAATTTTAAAAAAGAGTTTTTAAATCCTACCTTAAATCCTTTGCATGTTTGGTAAAATTAATATATTCGGTTAAATTAACATTGCAAATCAAATTTTTCACACATGAATGTCATATAGAGAGACTCTCGGAGCCAATTGACCAATTATCCAGGATTGCCTGAGAATGACTCTGAATTCATCTCAAATGTTTTTTTCTTTTAAGAACTCGATTCAGCAATCTTATTCTTTTATTTTGTACATAAAAGAATCACCATCAGTTTAGTAGCTTTTACCAATCTTTCTTCAGAAAGACTGTTAATACATTTCATGAGTTCATGAGCTCATCTGAGCTTTCACAGCTCGAACCTCCAGTCCTTAAACTAACCTCATTTTTTATGTTTTGTTCCATAAGTAAAGATATTGAAGGATATTGAAAAATATTAAAAAAAGTTATTAGGCGAAAATATTGGCGCTGTGGCTTAGCGGTTAAAGCGCCTGTCTAGTAAACAGGAGATCCCCGGTTCAAATCCGGGCAGTGCCTTTTTGTTTGTAAGGAAACTTTGCCCAAATTTAAAAGAATGAAATTTTAAAACAGTATTTGGAGTAAACAAGTTTTGAGAGATAAACAAAAGATGACGTAACTAGCTAGTCCACCGTACCATTTTGTAACTACATTCATGCTGAGGCGTCATCATTTTTCGCTAAAAATCAGTATGTGTGTGTGATGTCACACGTGTTAACAATACCTTTTTTTGTGCTCTAACAATAGCAGCTACTTTTTTGTTTTAATTCAAAAAATTGCAGCTGATGGACATCGATTGCAGAATGAAGCATATTCCATCGATAAAAAAAAGTGTGAGCATTGGTTATAACATTTTAAAAGGTTTTGACACAGTCAAAGAACACGAAGGGAGGCAGTTCAAGTTTGAAGACACTTAGTTTAAGTCGTTGATGGACTAAAATTTATCCTAAGAGGTGCTGGCTAAAACCTTGGGAATGACTTAACAAGTAATTTCAGTTCCGTCTTAAGTTTCGATTTCAAAAGACCATGGGTATGGAGCAAAAACAAGGAAATTAGGTTTCGATTTTACTTAAATCATGAAACATCAAACACCGTTTTTTACGTGCGAACAACTGCTACAACGGCAAATTGGAATCAACTCAGAGTAATCTACTATGAGATACTTCTTCCAAACGAGACTACTAATGGAAAACGTTACCAAAAAGAATTGTTGAAACTGAGCCGAGCATTGAAGCTCAAACGCCCCAACTGTGACAAACCCCCCAATTGTGACAAACGCTCCAATTGTGCCAACAACGCTCGACCACGTGTCACAAAAATTGTCAAGGACACTTTAGAGGCGCGTAAATGGGATGCCCTACCACACGCCGTGTTCACCAGACATTGATTTTTATGTACATGAAATAATTTCGGTCATTAATATATTACTTTAACAAATTCGTTAATTTGTATATGCAATAAAAATGGCCTCAAATGATATTTTTGTATATAAAATTATCTATTATGTCATGTCAAGTGAATGTGTTACTTAAAGGGCGAGTTCTTCAGTTCCACTAATTTAATTAAAAAGCACATTTTATGACAACATAACTCTACTATAAACGTAAACAAATTTTAAGAATTAACAAGACGTTTATAAATCATTTGCCCTCAATTTGCACATTTACCTAAGACATGTACCAGAAAATATCTGCGCGGAAATTATAAAGGATATTTATTTAACAATTGTATTTCGATATTGAATGTTATATATATTTTGAAAGTACATATACTAATATTATCAAATTTCACTTAAGAAAATTTGTGAAGTTAGTGGAAGTACTAGTCTTAAATTTATTCGCTAAAGTTCGAACAGAAATCTCCGGTTTTCTGTCAAAGGCATCTTTCACTTTTTTTACCATTTAAAATATTTTTTTCTTTCTGTTCCTGATTTTCATTTTGATTGTACCAGTGTCCTTAAATCGTTTCACAAAAATCTACACTGTTCTCAAAGCAATCTGCAGCTCTTTAGAAAATGTTTTGATGGATTTTCAACGAGAAAATGCAAATTTTTTCTCGCTTCTTATCATGATTTGATGACATTTCAATTAAAACTAGTTGTTTCAATAACAGAGTTGTTTAAATTTTGAATAACATTAATACAATGACATTTTAAAACAATTCGCTATTTAAAATGATGCGCGGTTTCCGTAAACACAACATCAGAACACGCGCAGATTTTTTCTGGTACATGTCTTACTCCAAAATATTTTTCACATACCAATTGATTGCAACTCAAGCATTGAAACCATTCTTCATTTGCTTCATTACAAATAGCTGCGCAAATACAGTATAACCCTTCATCTCTATTATTTTTCTGTTAGAAACCAGATGTATTCAGCTGATTTGGATCAGTGGAAAAAAAGGACTTATTTATTTATTATTTTATTGTTTGTTTTTTTCTTTCTTACCTTTTTGCCCTTTTAAATTGACTTTTGCCTTACCAGTTTTTTGTACGTGAAGCCTTTCAAGCAAGTGATTCGTTGATGAAATTAATATTTTCTGGTGACGTGATGATTGCAATATGCCGTTTTGCATAAGTAGGATTTAAAATCTTTTTTGGAAAAGTTACTATAGTTTTGAAAGTAGAAAAAAAATGTTTTTCATTACTTTTTCCTTACTGAAATATGTTTTATTGAACATTTCTGGCTTTTTGTATTCAAAATCTTTCAAAGGATTTCCTAGAGGATACAAACCACAATGAGAAAAGGTATCTAGAACTAATTCTCTTTTTTTGATTATTTCAGGCCATGTTCTATTAAAGACGATGTGAAAGTTGTAAAAAAACATCATCGGAATTAGTCAAGTACTTGGACACAACTGCTTTACTGTGTCAAGTGGTTGTAAGTGTACTATGAGACGAAATGCATACTACTTCAATGTCCGTTTGTATCCTTAGTTCAATTGTAAATGGTCACATTAATTTTTTCCTAGCCACTTGGGTATGAAACTCGTTAAAATGATGCAAAAGCTCAATAAAAACCTCTTGATCAATAAACCTCTTTTACTGAAATGTACTTAAGTATCTAAAGAAAAATATGAAACATCTGGAACCTTCGTTCCTTTGAATATGAAAAAAGGTAGTAAATTGTCTCCTACTGTATTGATAGTTTCCGTTTTTTAATGATGTAAAGCCATTTTATAATCAGCTAGACATCAACAATTTTCTAAATTGAGGAAATTGTTGATGTCTAGCTGATTATAAAATGGCTTTATATCATTAAAAAATGTCTGATTGCAATTGTCATTAAATTTTTTTGCTCTTGTTCTAAAAAACATTTCAGGAACTCACAGTGTTAAAGCATAAAAGTATCAACTATTTGAAATAGAATTCTCTAACAAATGGCGTCGATTTAAATTTTTAGCATAGAATTAGGCGATCGACGCCACATTATTGTTTAAGGAAACCCTTTATCGCCCATATAAAGAAATTGAAGTAGTGTTGGTGTGCGTTTTTGGTAAAAATATTTTTTTTTAAATGGTGCACCATGTTTTATAATTAGGCTCAAAGATTTGAATTTTTTTCTCGATGTCACATCTCAAACGATTGAGTTGCCCCTAGTTTGAGTTGTCTATCATTACGTGATGATTCAAATAAAAGTTTTAGATCAAAGTAAACCATTACCATAGACCTATAAGAGATGGATGTGCACTCTTTTGTTTTACATCAAAGAGGCCGCAGAAATCAGCGAGCCATGCGAGTTTCCGACAAACTCTAAATTTTCACCCGGCAACAAAAAAATCTATTAAAATGGCTGCCCACAGATTTAAAACAGAATCTCTGATCACGTGGTATTAGTTTAAACTTTTATCGCATTTGTTTAATAAGACTGTTCAGGATAAAGTAACTACTTCACGCGTTGACAAATTATTAAACAAATTACACCAAGGTAAAGGAAATTAGTTGTCGACACGAACAGACTTTCATCATTATTTCAAGATGAGCATTTGTAAATTTGGGAACTTTTTTCATGTAAACAAAATTCTGTCAATGATGAAATAGACCTGTAAGGATAGTTTTAAAATGACTAAAAAAAGTACAGCGAAATATAAAAAAGCTTAAATGAAATTTTTTTTCAAGGCCTGGTTTCATTCAACTCCTTGGTCCTTCATTCACCAGGCTTAATTTTGTGTATTTTTTTATTATTTTTTTCGATATGTCGCCATTTGTTGCCTCGACTACTCTAAGAGCTCTATAATATATATTCCACTATGCATTATTTTTATTAGGTGTATTTTGTAATAGGATTTTTTATAATTCATTTGATAACGCAAAACCTTTTAAAAAGTTATTCAAATTTATAATTGCAAAATGCGGCCAGATATTTCATGTTTTCGTTTTTCATATTTCATATCTTATCACATTTGTCATAAAAGGCACATAATAACCCATTTGTTTTTGTCAAATAAAATTTAGTTTATATATAGCTGGTAAATCATGTTATTTTAAAATTAAATACTTAGTTATTCTTGCGGTTTGCCATTTGGCTTTGCTAAATTCTTTAAAACTGTGACAAACTATTTTTTTCTTTCTTGTATTTACATTCATTTTTTGTATATTTATCCTTAACTGTATATATTTCTGTTATTAAACATAAAAATAGAAAATTCTATAATATTCATAAACTGGAAGTCTACAGCAATATAGTAGATGAAGTAGTTCCCAGGACATGAAACCAATATGCTCTAGGTAGCTATAAAACTAGTTGATATTTTGGATTTCTAACTATATTTCTAGTTATACACGTATTAAAGTAGTTAAGTAAATGATCTCAATTTCTATATTATCATCAGCGTTATTTCTTAAAATATTAAGAATATCTAGCTATATAAGATTGAGCTTAAAACCTGATTCTATTGCTGTTGGCATTTAGTCAAAAATACTTAATTCAATTTGTTCGATCTTGAATAACTAAAAGGAAGTTGATGTGACTGGTTAGACGAGACCAAATATTTTCGACGAATCCGACAGACTTTAATGTAATTTAATTTGTATTGTTTAAAACAAAAGATTTGTAACAATGCGCAACGAGCATGGTTCGCAAAAAAAAACTGGTTTACGTTTATCTCTTGTAAGTACCTACCACTGATCTCTATAATAACTGGATAGCGCAACTCCGAGCAAAACTTCTTATTTTTTGACGCCAAAATCGCCATATTGGAAAGCCCCAAAAATTTTAATCCCGTAAGCTTTAAGTTCTGTTTTTCGGCTTATCGCTTTATCGCACATATCAGATTTAATTGTTCTGGGGCTTTCCAATATGGCGATTTTGGCGTCAATTTTGATATTAGAGATGCGCTATCCAGTTATTATAGAGATCAGTGGTACCTACATAATACAAAAATAAGTTAACTACATAATAATAAAAATTACATAATAATAAAAAACATAATAAGCTACATAATACAAAAATAAGTTAACGTGGCATTTAGTCAAAAATACTTAATTCAATTTGTTCGATCGACGATTAGTGTTTACTACGTAATGGCAAGGACCTAGGTCCATGCCATTACGTAGTAAACACTAATAAGTAAACACTACGTCACGGGTACCCTGAAGGTGACCTAAGACCTTATAACATATCCCATTAATTTTTTTTTTTGATTTTGAAAGTAGTCTATAAGTACATATCAAAACTATCAACATTTAAATCCTTTTATGGTAGCTTTTCGAGAAAACTTAGTAAGAAGTTTTATAAATAACGATGTTTTAACATTAAAATAATATTTTTCCATCGGCCATTATAGCTGTTTACTTTCTCTAATTGCAACCACGCGATTGGTGATAATAATATTTATTAGTTTCCGATTGGCTTATATTTGTTGTCAACAAAAGACTTAATAATAATGAAGACTTTAGTTATAACAGCGAGTATAATTATAAAATTACTGTGTATTTCAATTTGAATACACAGTAATTATTTTAAAGTAAGTAATTAATTTGAAAATATATAAATTATTTCTCAAGAAAAGAAAAGAAATGCCATACTTTGCTTAAGATCATAACGAGTTTTTAAAATGTTTTTGTATATGCTGTTTGAAAAAAGGCAATGATTTAAGATGCATTCAAACCAAATGCAGTAATTCATGCCCACAAAAAGGAAAAAGTTATGAAAATCCTATCAAGTGATTTTTTTGGGAAAACTTCTCTGTTGAAAACCCTGATCTGCCTAAAATGTTATGTTCAAATTGTAGAAAAAATCTAGTGAGTTTAGAAAAAGCAGATTCAAAAAGCTTTTTATTTACCGCTCGACCTAAGTACGAAGGTATGTTTTTTCTAATAAAAAATAAGTCAATAAAAACTATTTAATTTTTTCATTATTATTATTTTGCTTATAAATAATATTATGTTTTACATTTTAAAAACTAATTTCTTGTTACTTTTAGGTCTTAATACTAGAGTTATTCGAGGTGGGAAATGTGAATGTTTTATTTGTGTTAACAGGCGTACAAATGGTACTAAAATGGCAACTCCTCCACCAATGGTTTCATGTGAAACTAATAAAGATATAGATCACATTCAAAATAATGTGATTTTTTCTTCAACCAATGAATACTTTGTTCTTTTTAGAAGCTGTTTTCAATTTATAGGAAAAGGTGTTAAGCATCCTTGCACAAAGTTAGCTAAGCAAAAGAATTTGGCGCATATTGTACTATCTACCTCACCCGTAACTAAAGGAAAATTTTTATAAACCACAATCAACAATTTAGTAACCAATGACACAGAGATAAAATTGAACACCTTTGGCCCTAAGAGACTTGTTGTTTCTGTTGGAGTAGTTGAACCAAAAACACCTTACTTTTCTCTCTCAAAGCTGAAACAACTACAAAGAAAACTTCATGCAAGATATAAATTGTTTACTACAGAATTCAAAAAATATACATTACTTTAAAAAACGTTCATTTTTTTAAACATTTGTATCCAATTTACTAGTGACTATAAGATGCTAGAGATTGCTCAATTTATAAGAGTGAATGGAGGCAGAAAATCTGTTGAGTCTTGTTTTTCCAAAAAGTTAACAAAAGAAAATAAAAATCTATTGTCTTTGTTTGATGCTGAGCAATAATGCTGATGAGTTTGTTGCAACAGTTTTACAACATAGATCTCTTGAACCAGATAATGTAGATGTTTTAGTTGGGGTAGATGGAGGGCAAGGCTATCTAAAGGTTACCTTATCAATAACATTGAAGCCAGAGCTTGATGCACATTCAAGTGTAAAGAAAAGACTGAAATATTCTGATGAGTATGGATAAAAAGATTTTAAGTTTACTAGTGTTCACAAAACTTTAGATTTGGCTGTATTACCCTCTATTGATGAAAACTAAGCAAACATAAAAATGTTGTTGGATAAATTAAAACTTAACTCTCTGGTTTACTCTATTTCAGAAGATCTAAAGATTCTTCTGCTGATGGTTGGAAAGCAGTCAGCAGCTTCGAAGTATCCTTGTCCATTTTTCGAAACAAAATTACCTAGTATGCTGAGAGCTGAGTCATATTCTCTAACTTCTTTGTGTAAATGGTATAACAAATGGATGGCTACTGGAGGAAACATTGCAAAAGCTAAATATTTTAGTTACGTAGTTAATCCTCCTTTATTGACTGGAAATGTAACAATGAAGATCTTATCATATGCCAATATACCAGGCTTACATATTTTGCTAGGCATAGTAGACAAACTTCTCAAACTAATTAAAAAAAACTTGTTGAGAGCACTAATCAAGGATTTTCATTTTAGTTAAATGTAGTATTTATGCTTTAGTAAATATTTCTTTTTTAGAAAAAAAACTAATTTACTTAGAACTTTTTATCTCAAATTCCAAGATCATTCTATAAAACCACTCTATTCCTGTAAATTTATCTTATCTTCTTCAATAAAAAAAACTAACTTTAAAAACATTATAAATTTGTCTATATTCAAACTAAAAAACCCAAGTTTTTATCAGAAATTATTTCTAAATCCGATCCCAAAGTGTCAATACAATAGCACAAATAACCAAACAAATTTTATATGGCCATTTGATCCACTCTCAGGGGTCTTAGTATGAGTCAGAGGGGTAATAACCTCTAGATTAAACAAGTATTGTAACTAAGTTTTCTCGAAAAGCTACCATAAAAGAATTTAAATGTTGACAGTTTTGGAATGTACAAATGGATTACTTTCAAAATCAAAAAAAATAATTTATGGGATATGACATAAGGTCTTAAGTCACCTTCAGGGTACCCGTGACGTAAATAAGTAAACACTACGTAATGGTATGGACCTAGGTCCTTGCCATTACGTAGTAAACACTAATCGTCGATCGAACAAATCGAATTAAGTATTTTTGACTAAATGCCACGTTAACTTAATTTTAGGCACCGCCGATTCGGTTCGTAAAATCCGCAAAAAGCCAATCCGACTTATTTTGCGGATTAAAACAGTCAGTTCGTAAAAATTTTTCGGATTAATAATCCGAAAACTAACTTACGAACCATTAGCGAATTTTTTTTTTTGCGGATTCACTTCGCTGTTCGGATTATTAATCCGAAAAATTTTTACGAATCAATTTAACTTTAATTCGCTTAGCGAATTATACGAATCGCGTTCCGTTCGCGACACCATTAAATGGTGTGGTCCAAAAAAATTACATTTTTATTATGTGCGCGTCCTATAAGTAGTGGATTTCTTTTTTATTTTCAATCAGTCCTATGTAGAAATCTTAAGCTACAACAATTCGTTCAACAGATCAAGTCTACTATTCTTCACCTACATTTATTACAGTAAGCCATTGTTATAGTATTTTGATTTAAAAGTTAAGAATATTTCAAACTGAATTTTTGCGGGTTTTTTTTTTTTTTTTTTTTTTTGTGGATCGAATTCCTTTGCGAATTATTTCGCATTGCGGGTTGCTTGAATTAGTGGATTGGTCCGATAAAATTTATATTGTTATGTTTCTTCTACTTAAATGTTAACAAAAATAAAAATAGAAATAGAGATAAAAACTAGTTTGAAAAATTGTTACGTTCATTTCAATAATTTAGGCAAATAATTAGTTCTTTTATTGAAAACTTTATGCATGCCTCTAAAATATCATTTAAGCATCTGCGTCTTGTTACTTTTTTGTTTGAGACAAGACTAGACGATGATATCCGGGACACATTTTTTAAATTCCGAAAGAAAATTTATTGTCCCGGCTTATAACTTTATTCCGGGACAGTTTATTCGTCAATTTTTTCCGGGAAATTTCTCGTCTCGTTATGCTTGTTCCGGTTCATTTCGAGAAAACGATTCCGAGGCGCAGACCCTTAGTATCATTTATTGTTAAGACGAATATTAAGGAAAATTTTCAAATAACTTAATAAATAATTAGTTCTTTTTCGGAAACTGTTTGTATGCATCAAAAACAATCACGTTTTATTAAGGCAAATATTAAGGAAATATTGAGGCAAATATTTCAATAAAAAGTCCGTAAACCGAAAATGTGATTTGATCCGTGTTTTCGAATTTTTAATCCGAAAAGTAATTCTTATTAATAATCTGATCCATTTTTGTGGATTTTAAAATCAATAAATAATCCGAAATATTCGTCCGATCCGATATGGCAAACTTAATCCGATTCGTTTCTTTTTTTTTTTATTTCACTTTTTTTTTCTTTTCAGATGCCTAAGCTATCTAATATTTGGGAATTCTTCAACAATGTGGAGGAAAACATGGCAAAATGCAAGGCCTGTAGCAAAATATACTTAATCAATAAAAGCACCACAAGTCCTTTAAGGAACCATTTGAAAAGAGTCCACTTGAATTTATATAAACAATTAGAAAGGAAAGACAAGCAAAAATTAACAATACCAGACATTTTTGATGAGCTTGCCTCTGAAGACTCAGATTTTGAACAAACACAAGAAAGAGGAAAAAAGAGAAGATGTTCACAGACACAAAAAGATACACCAGCATCGCCACAGCCTGGACCAAGTGGAACTTGTGGCACTTCCAACACACAGACACGGCAAGACAGAAAACAGGCTACCAAACCTGAATGGGAAGTTACTGACATCAATCAAATAAGAACTGTTGTTGAGATTGCTAAATGGGTGATCGAGAACACTCAACCATTTTCTATTGTAGAAACTGACGCATTCACCCGGATGATGAAAACTGAAACCAACGGTCAATTCAGAGCCATTACAGCAAAGAATATATCTACAAAATACATTCCTCTCCTTTTTAAATTCATCAAGGAACAAGTAAAAAACATTTTCAATACAGACAAGTCAAATCTTGATGGAGTGGCCTTTATACCGAGGTGTGGACCACTGATCACACCAATTTGTCTTTCATGAGCCTTACACTCCACTATCTAGATTCAAAGTTCCAATTAAAGCGCTTCTTGGTGGAAATGTCCTACTTCCCCGAACAACATATTGGCGGCAATATTGCCAAGAAGCTCAATGAATATATCAACAAACTTGAACTTGATTTTGGAGTCAAAACCTGGATAACAGTCGACGGTGCAGCTTATGTCCAAGCAGGTGTTAGGAAATCAATTGGGGTTCAAAGTGCAATTTGGTGTGTCGACCACCGTCTAAATTTAGTTGTCAGTGGTGCTGTCGATGATAAAAGATGTCCAAAATGGTCAATTCTCAACCATAAAATAACAAAATTATTAGGTCACTTCAACCAGTCCTCTCAAAAAGCTATGACTTTAATTAATGCTGCCAAAGCCTTAAATAACTCAGAACGAAGTTAGTACAGAGATGCCCCACAAGATGGAACTCTGACCTCCATCAAAAAGAGTTGTGGTGGATCTTCTTCCGGCAATGCATTCTTTAAAGAATCCGAACCCTACTGTTTCTGGAGGTTGTAAGTTGACAGATCTTTTACCAACAGATGATGAAGAGGAATCTATTTAATCCCTCATCCAGCTTCTGAGAGACTTCTCAGAATTCTCTGAGAAATGCAGCAGCGAAAAGAATGTTAGCATCTGTTCCGTTATTAATTGTCTATACAACATTAGAGGAAGATTAGCAAGGGAGATGATCAAGCCAAAAACCGAGGTGTCATCAGAGCTTGCTCACTACTTCAATGAAGATCTAAACAAAAGATTCGAAGGGGAGTTGATGAATATTGAATTCTCTATAGCTCATTTTTTAGATCATTAACAGCAAGGGCAAGTGCTTTGTGGATGAAGGGGAAAATTTTGAAGTAGTCCAAACTGCAGTAAAGAAAGCTATGGGAGAACTGTGAAAAAAACAAACTTTGGCTAGCCAAAGCACTCCTTCCCCTTTAATGTTGGATGATGAAGATGATGATGATTTTGATTTCACTGAACAACTGAGGAAGAAAGTGTGTGCAGGTTACATTAATCCTGGAGGTGAAACAAGCACCAAGAAAGCCATTTCTGCTGAAATTGAGGGGTATTTGAATTCAAATACAAATGTACTGGAATTCTGGAAACAAAACCAGTATATTTACACATAAATGTCAAGGATGGCCAGAAAAAACCTCTGTATACCTGCTGCATCATCAACATCTGAAAGTGTTTTCTCAACAGCAGGGAATATACACAGCTCTAGAAGAACCAATCTTTCAATCTCAAAGGTTGAGATGTTGGTATATATGAAAGAAAACATTAAGCAACTCAGTAAAATTTAAGACATTGTGTGGCCACGAAATGAATTTGGAAAATGATTAACTTTCATTTTCATCGGATTCCAATTCAAAAAGATCGGATTGCAATTCGAAAAAAATTTTTCAAATTGCAATCCGATCCGAAAGTATCGAATCGGATGCAAACCGAAAAAATAATCCGAAAAAATTTTAACGAATTTTTTTCCGATACATTATTTTCGGATCAAATCAATCCGTAAGTAATTTTAACCGTTTAGCATAGATAATTCGGTACACAATCCGCAAACCGATAAACAGTAACGAATCGGCGGTCTCTACTTATTTTTGAATTGTAAAATAGCATTGAGTAGCAAGAGTTGTAACGGAGGACCAATATGTAGACAGTAGTTAAGTAAGGGTGATCCGTACTCTTTAGCTGATGCGTTGAGGCATGTAGAATATTCTTTTGCCAGTTGGTTTGTTTTGTGCATTTAAAAAAAAAAAATTTTAAAAAAATAATTTTTTTCAAATTCCTTTATTGGTTTCAATAGAGAATAAAAAAAAAAGCCATTTAATTATATCCATGATTGCTGATAATTCAAAAACATGGTCTGAAGTTGTTGTGTTTTTTCTTGAATCATTAAATAAGTTGAGAATGAGAAATTTCAAAAAGTGGAAATTTTGCAGTTAGTACGTTTGTGCATTAACGTTTTTTTAACAATATTAAACTTTTAAATGAAAATATAAGTACAAAAAATTTTTTTTACAGTTAAAATTTATATATCTTAACATGTTTTTTTCTATTTTTTAATTGTATTTAGTTTGGCATGAACCATTAACAATAACAATAACTTATGCAAGAGTAAAAATATCTAATTTAATTGGCTAACAGACCTTTAATTTGTTCTGAACAATGCAAAGTTAGACCTTTTTTTGTTTCGGTCTCTACTTATTTTTTTTCTCCGACAAAAATTTTAACATGAAACTATTTCAACTTCAATGTTTACCGAACAAAAAAATTTACTAAGAACTCTGCTAAGAACCTCTCATCAACGAATTCTTTACTCCATCTCTTCGTTTTCTGTTGATTCTAGCTAAAGTTTTTGCTTTATTAATGCTCATTTTATTCTTCTATGCCATCATCTTTGCTGCATCTACAAGGAAGATGATGACATAGAAGCATAAAAAAGAGCAAAAAAAAAGAGCAAAAACTAAAAGTTTTTCTTGAATACTTTGGCGCACTGCAAAAAACATCCTCGGTAAACATTGAAGTTGAAATAGTTTCATGTTAAAATTTTTGTCGGAGAAAAAAAATAAGTAGAGACCGAAACAAAAAAAGGTCTAACTTTGCATTGTTCAGAACAAATTAAAGGTCTGTTAGCCAATTAAATTAGATATTTTTACTCTTGCATAAGTTATTGTTATTGTTCAAAGAAAAGAGTAAAACAATGAAGACAAAAGTGTAAGATAAAGAAAAATTTCCAAAAAAACTCCTACTGTTTCACTTTTTTTTCCCCTAGATTAGACGAAGAACAAAAGTTCCCTGTTCATGGTAAAAGTATTAAGGTGGTCCTATACTAATAAAACCAAAATTTTAAAAATACACTCATATTTTATGATTTTCATATAAGAAATAGTGTTTTATATTAAAAGCACAGTAAAGGAAAAAAAAATAAAAAAATTTTTTTTTTGGTCAAAATTTTGGGTCCATGAACCCTAAAAATGGACTAAGCGCTGCGATAAACAGCCTGTAAACTAATAATGGTATGATCATGAAATTTTCACAGCTTTTTAATATCAGATGATTACACTCACCCTGCCAAAATCAAATAATTTAACAAACTATTGAAGCTTTTGTAAGAAAACAGGCTTAAGGCCTAAAAAAAAGCCCTGAAAAGGCTTAGAACCTAGACCTTATTTTTAGAACCAGTTAACTAACATGAATTCTTTTGGTAAGGTGAATGTGCATATATATAATAAACAACTCCTGAAAATTTCAACACAATCAGACAAACCAATCTCAAGATATTTATCGCAGCGTGCTTAAAACTCACATATTGAGAAAAACAATTATAAAGATTTTTAATGAAAAAAAAAATTTTTCAATATATAAAAAGGTCAAAAAATTATTGAAAAACAAAACGACTTGAGCATTATTGAAAACACAGAAAAAAAAGAAGTGAAAACTCTGATATTTGAAAAAAAGTTAACCGAAATAGAATTATTCAATGAAAAAAAGCTTGAATATAAAAAGATAATATACAATAACTACGTTCTTGATTCCCATGATGTACAGGCATTGCATATTTTTGAAAGAACTCGATAGTCAACACATTTCCCTGAGTCACTAGCAATAACAGTAACAACACCATTAAGTGAGGAATGACCCCTTTTTTGCCAAGTTCCATCACAGGAAACAACTACATCAGCTAATACATTAATATCAAAATCATTTGGTTGGATATTGTTGTTAAGATATCGAAATTCATTTGCTGCATTTTTCATTTTCACATCAGCTACACTTTGGTATATCATATGAATTTTATCTTGAATATCATTAAATGCTTTTATGTTCATTGGAGGAGGTAAGTTCATTAGACCACAAAATTTTTCCAAACCAGAATGACCTTTTCCTATCTCTCTTATGGCAACAACAGATCTATAATTTATTTCAAATGGTGACATTCCTGGACCTTGCTTTTCAATCTCTTTGCTAGAATAAAAAGACTGTTTCCAATCGCACAAAGATGTTGTACAAGAAATGTTTAAAAACACAGCCAAGCCTTTCTTTTTTGATAAATCAGTTGAGATTTCAATTGAATTATTATGACATTGAGGACAATGTCAAATCAAAGTAACAATTGATTTTAAAATGTCTGTGTCAATAAGTTAAAGCATGAAGGCAATTTATTTGAATCATTATTTTTTGCATTACTATTTTTACTGCTATGTGATAACTTTTTTGAAGATGTTGATGTCAAGATATTTGATTGAGTTGAGTTAGTGATTTCCAATTTAGAAGTTAAATTGATGCTGACTGTTGATGCTGAGGAAAATTGATTTCCTCTAAAGTACTTTTTTTTGAAAATCCTGTTACCACCTGCTTTCCTTCTTAAATTTGAATCACATTTATTTTTTCCCATAATAAAAACAAGCACGAGGCACAAAGTATAACTCAAAGCTGATTTTTCTATAAGTAATATATGTAAACATAGTAATTGTACTTAAAAATCATGGCTTATTTAGGAAAATAAACATGAAACAGTTACTGGCACCAGTGTCAAAAACTAAAAGTAAATGGCGCAATATTCTAAAACGCCTATTTTCTAATATAAACAACCCGTTGCTAAGGCCGTTGCTAAGAAAATTATTTAACTTCACTGTGAAACTTGCTATTTTAGAGCATTTTTAAATTCACTCCCTATAATGATCTATATATATTTAGAATGTAGAATGTTTGGGCTTCAAGAATATGCAATTTTTGAAAAATCGATTTTTTTGATTTTTTTTAGTATAGGACCACCTTAAGAAGGATTGTTAAAGAATTTAAAAGAAAGAAAAAAAAAAAAAGAATTTACATGAAAGAAAAATTTGGATTTGAGCTAAGAACACATAACCAGCAACTAAAAATGAGTAAAAACAAAAAAAATTTTAAAAGAGAATTTAAAAACAAATTTAGAAATAAAGAATAAAAAACCAAGTGATGTTATTTTTGAAATATTTCAAGAGCCACTTACCGTATATACTCATGCATTAACTGCAGGTAAAAATTAATATATTAATATACTTTAAAAAAACATTTTATAAAAATTTTAAAATATTTTCACGGTAAAATTAACATTTTATAAGCATTTTAATTTTCTGGCTCGTGCATTAACCTCAGCTATAACTTTTACCACATTTTTTTGGGTAAAAAATGAGCGGTGTTTATAAACATGAGTATATACGGTAATCGATATTTAATAATTCTTTTGTTTTAAAGCGAATTAATCTCTCTTTCAAATAATATAAAGATAGTTTTAAAAAAAAATTGATTGTAAATGAAGAAATATGTATTCTTAAGTAGAGGTCAGAAAATTCAGTTTGGACAAGTAGCTTTAAAGTTGCAACCTTCCAATTAATTCTTTACCAAAAAGTATAAGGTTTAGAGGAAAACTATCATCAGGGAAGGTCGAAGATTAAAAGGAAAGTTTGAAAAACCGAGAAAGAGGTCAACTTTAAAACTTGATTAAAAAACGATCAGGTCCAGAATACTTTGTTGAGGGTGTTAAAAAAAAACTGGTGTTTCCAACCAAACAATCTAAGAAGTCAAAAAGAAATATGTGTACAAGACATTTGAAAGCATAAATTCTCTGGAAGATCCCAACAACAATTCAGCGAAGGCCAAAAACGCGGTCGAAAACCACTCCGGAAAAAGGAATGAACTCTATATTTGTATAGTTTGTTAATTGCACGTCTTAAATTGGAGTGCATTTAGGTTTTTATTTTCAGGAGCTGTCCATGTATTTATTTTTCGGGGATACAGAATAAAATTTGTCGATTTAAAACGATAGGAAAAAATTCTCTGCACTTAAGGTGGTAGGCCTATGAAAAATAGAGATTTTTGATCAAAAATTGAAAAAATAGGTAATATATTGTATTTATGTAAAAATTTATCCTCTATCTTCTGATATATAACTTGTTTAGGTTTGATCAAACTAAAAGGGTTTAAAATAACTTATATTATCAGCTAGTTTGTTTATTTACCTTAGCAACGCCATAGCAACGAAAGATTAAAACCTTTATTTTACCCAAATTTGATGGTCAAAATGACAAATCTTGTGAAGCTTCTTTTTCCAATTTAATATAGATCTGCGCTGTTTTTGGTCATGCTTTAAAATCACATTTTCTTATAATAATTGTCGTATTGAATTGTATATTGGTTGTGGAATAAAATCATTATTTATGAATTTTTCAACTCTTGATATAAATCAAACAAGTTGTACTGGTGTATAATTGTAATGTCTTCTGGAAAAAGCAACAAGCAAAATTTTTCACGAAAAAGAAAGAAAAAGCCTCCTTTAAACAAATATTCAAGAATAAATCTTTCAAATATTTCATCAGAAAAAGTTTCATCTTGCATAAGTAAAAAGAGGCTAATTATAGATCAAACTAATCTCAATACCAAGAGTGAAGTAATAAGGCAGGAAGATGATTACTTTTTATTTGTTAATTTCTCTATACTTAAGAGTTTATTTCAACCTTTGTTAGTATGTCCTGAATGTCGCCATAAAAAAATAACTCTCATTGATAACAGAAAGAAGAGAAAGGGATTTGCCCATAATTTAGAACTGTTATGTGAGTCATGCGAATGGTTTAAATCTGTTTATACATCAAAAGAATGCATTAAACAAAACCATGGTCAAGGTCCTAAAATCTACGAAGCAAATGCAAGAGCAGTAATAATAGCATAATAGCATTCGTCATTCTATGTGTCCTAGGGATGAATATTCATGGTGCAAGTGGCAACTAGATAAGCTTAAAGGTACAAGTACTCACACAAACAAAATTAACTTGCCTATCTTTATTCATAATATAATAAAACCTATTTTTAAAGATTTATCTGATGACGATTTGCTAAGTAAGTGTTTACATGGTCAAACCCAAAATTCAAATGAAGCATTTCATTCAATTTTATGGACTCGATGTCCTAAAAACATTTTTGTAAGTAGAAGAACATTTGAACTTTGTATAAACTCTGCAATAGTTCATTATAATGACGGTGGAGATGGGGTAAAATCTGTTTTAAGTCACTTCGGATTGTTAGGATCATTGACTATTCCAAAACTGATTTTAAAGGACCAAAAGCGAATTGTAAACAAGCATCGTAAATCAACTTCAATATGCAAAAGGCAAAGAAAAAAACTTAGATCTCTTCATAAAGGATACTTAGATACTGAAAAAACTGATTCATATAGCACTGGTAGCTTTTAAGGAGTGTTTTTAGACGTAATTTTTTGATTTTAAATTTTTGACTCGATTTTTCTCATTTTGAGATTTTTAGTTTTTTTTTAAATTTTAAAACATGATATCTCCAGTTTAAAGTAAGCAATTAAGCTGAAATTTTCAGGATATGTTCTTCATACATGTAGAATTCATTTGTCATAAGATTTTTAAAATTTCTTTTTTTGGGGCGCTACAATGTGGTTTTATCTGCCAGAGTTTTTTTATAAAAATATATATTCAAGTTTAAAAGTCAATATAATCTGAACTAGGAAGGCAAATTTAAAAATCCTATGACAAATGAATTTTATACATATGTAGAACTACCATACCAAATTTGAAGTTTTGATTTATTGTCGTTTTTGAGAAATTGTGTTTTGAAGTTTTCGTTTTTTTCACACTTTTTAATATAATTTCGAGGCAAGCGAGGCACTTTTTTATATATTTTATTGATTTTATGTTTAATTTCATAATTATTGTTAACAACTGATTAGTTTTATTGTAAATATATCTTTAATACTTGAAAAATTTTTTTCATAGGCCTACCACCTTAATTAATTTCAGGAGGTTCCCAGCAAACACATAACGTTCCAGGTCCCAGCAAGCACACAACGTTCCAGGTCCCAGCAAACACAACGTTGAAACAACGTTGTGTGTTTGCTGGGTTCTCAGAATTGTTTTTGAATGCGCATACACGTTTGGCGAGGATTTTTCAAAATAATTTCCACTTATCAAAACTATTCTCGAAATGAGTAAATTGTAAGGTAAAAAAAAATAATACTGATAGTTAAAATACTTAAGTTGAGGTCTAAAATTGAAAAAATTTCCCCGCTTAATTAATTTAGTTAAACCCCAAAATTAATAGTTATAAAAAATTTATAGCAGTTTAAGTTTTGGTTAATAATTTTTTACATACTTTTGAATATCATAGAGGCGCTGTGGCTTAGCGGTTAAAGCGCCTGTCTAGTAAACAGGAGATCCCCGGTTCAAATCCGGGCAGTGCCTTCTTTTGAGCTAATTTACTAAGTCTTGATCTTATTTTAAAAATTAGTTACTTATGCCTAAATGTGTAAAAGCTCCAAAAATAACCAGAATAAGATTTATATGCGTAACGCTAAATTACTAGCCTTAAATTATCATCATTGAAATGTAGTTATCATAGTTTCTTTGCATTTATCTTTAACTTTAGCCAGTAGTGGAAAGAGCTGCTAAGACCAAAGTTGGCGACAGGATATTACAGAGCGAATTGTTTTAGTCAGAAAAATTGAAAAATTGAATCGGTTGTACTAAAGAAAAATAAATAAATTATTCTTTAAAATAAAAAAATCCTCAATATTTAACTTTTGACAAAACAATTGAACACTTATGGCCTTAGTAAATTTATTCTGATGACCAGATTGTTACGATCGTAAAAATGTACTGTCCATAATCAGATAACTATTTTGTGAACTTTGTCGTTTGGGCACAATAAACTCATTAAATAGGTGTAAAAGCTTTTTTATTTTCATCTTAAAATTTTTAGTAATAATAGGAAATTTAAACATCTTTTGTAGCTAACTTTAATCTTGTTTGTGTTAAATGAAGTACATTTCAACTTACTTTTTTTCCAAAATAAAAGTTACGTGACTAAAATCTCTCGTAACAAATAGGGAATAAATGTGGGTACCTCTTTATTTTTTATAACACATTTTACTCAACGTGGCATACCAACTGGTGCTGTTCGACACATAAAGTGACCAACATCATTTAAAAGATAGGTCCACCTTGAAGAATAAGCCATGCTGCAGATTGACTCATTGTTCTGGAAGCTAATATCAGTCGATTGCATGAAATTCCAGTCCAAATCAAGGAGACAATTGAATAAAGCAAAACTGATTGGTGACCTCAATATAAACCACTAGCATCAAACAAGAATTTGAAAACCAGACTCAATTTTTCAAAACTCGATCAATCGAAAAAAATATCATTTTGGAAAAATATTCTGAGTAGTGATGAGTCAAAATTAATAAATTTAGCTCCAATGGCAGAGTTCGTGTGTGGCATCGGGGCGAATAGATATTCTCGGGGGCGAATAGCTACTCTCGCCCTCATGATTATCCGTGATAATATATTATTAACATAAATTTCCTGGGGGAGCACTGCCCCTTTTGCCCCCGTGAATTCGGCGGATATGATTGTTAACATACTTATCATTATTTAAATTAATGATACTTGTTATACTTAATGGCAATTTAGATAAGATCTTATTTGATGAGAAAGTCCTGCAAACGATTTTTACTGCTCTTCAAAGGACTTTATCCGCTTCGTAACATTTCTCTCTTCAAAAATTATTTTATTATTTAATTATTTTAATTATTGCACATTTGAAGAATTTGATTGAGATTTTCTCTTTTTGTGCCTCTGCAATTATTTTTATAAAATTTTTTACAAATTTTGTTTCAAAACAACCCTCATCAGTAAAGATTAATTTTCCTCGGATTGGCCCTCCAAAGTATTTAGCGGTCAGTTATCATAATTATCTTTTAACTAAATCTTTTAAGTCAATTATCTTAGTTAATACAAAAATTATTTGGTTTTCTCAAAGTTTTCCTCTTTTAAGGAAAGTAAATATTTTTCATTTTCTATGTAGGTATCCTTAGTCTAAGGATACCTAAGGCTTAGAAAAGCTTTTCAATTATTTTTTTTAGCATTTTTATGGATTTTGGCAGAAGTTTATACCTTAGGAAATGCAGAGATTTTCACTTTATGTGTAAATCTCAGCATTTCTGTTTTCATTTTACAGACCAAAATCAATATTTTGGTCTGTAAAATGAAAACAGTACATGTAGCAATTAAACAATTATAATAAAAATTGTTGGTATTACATAGTAAAACATTCATGTAACCATTATTTTGAAAATAGTGATCGAATATCACAGTAATCGGTAACGTTTTGAGGTAGAAGTAGCAAAAAACTAACAGAATTTAAACTAAAACTGCCGTAAATCCTGAAGCAGTTAACCAATCCGACTGAAACTTTATCCAGAGTTTGGTGAGGCTGTAGGCTACATTTGCAGCAATATTTATCAAACTGTATTGAGTGGTTCTCATTCTACAGGTGCTTTTATTGGCGCACTATGATGTCTAAACTTCACTCAAATTGAATATTTAAATTAAGTTATTATCCGCCGATAAAATTAAAAGATTTTAAAATTTGCATCACCGGGTACCTTGATGTGTACGCTTTCACCCCATATGTGGCGTTCTTGGGTCAGCTAGGTTGGCATTATCATGATCCATGATAAGAGTGAATAGTGATACTTTAAAAACCATTTGAAACCATTTGTACATGAACACATGCTGGTAAAATGGATTCTTTATACTTTACATTAAGTGGGAAAATTGATTTGATGCTCGTTCTATCGATGTTTTAAAGGTCTTGCCCAAAGTGCTGTTCTTAATCCTATTGAAAATATGAAATAACATGGAAAAGAATATAAAAGTTAGGAGACCTAAATATTTAAATGGATTTCGGGAAACAATAAAGGAAGGCTGGTATTCGATTCCTATATCTCGGTGCTAAGCCTAAAGTAAAAGTTTACCGCGCCGTTTAAATGCAGTTTTAAAACCAAAAGTTCAAAATATTAAACTCGAGGTTTAATATTTTAAAAATTATTAATTTTAAAACTACTTATAAAACGAGTCACTAGAAGAAAAAATTTCACTTTAAATATTTTTGCATTCGTTCTTTTCTTTAAATTTTTTTTCTTCTTCGAATGAGTTAGTTGCTTATTTAAATCTTTACTATTGACAAGGAAGACTAGCCTTTTGAATTTACATCAAACAAATCCCATTTAAATGAAATTCTAAAATAAATTCGAGATTTTTAATGTGTACAAAATATACACATTACTGAGTAAGCAAAGAAACTCAAGCGTAACAAAAACAGAATGCAAAAGCCACTCCCAGTATGAATGTGAAATGACCAATATTTCTTAGAGTGATAACGCGTCAACCTTTAAAAAAAGGTTTTAAATACTTTTAACAGAAAGATTTGATAATCAACCATTTTTAAATTTTATTTACTTTACAAAAAGGGTTTTCCCATAGTGGATACCTGTACTAAAAAAAAAAAAAAAATCGTAGTAATTAATTTGATACGCCAGCGCCAGTATTTTTACGATCTTTTAAAAACAAAAAAAGCGCTTTCAAAAAACTGATTTCATTACGTGAAAAAAAAGAGTTTCGAAATCTTAAATTTTTTTAAAAGTAAAAACAAGAGAACAAGAAATGAAATTAAAACAAACAATCCAAAAGGTGAGAGTAACAGAATCTACTTTTTCCCTTTTTTAATAAAATATTTTTCTGTATTCGGGTGTTGTTTTAAGCGATAATCTTCGTCGGACTGTAAACGTTGACGAACGTCGCTTTTAAAAGCCGATTCAAACATTCCTTGGAGGTTTGTGCTTTCTATATCGTCATCCAGCTCTGAAAACAGAAAATAATAATAATAATAATAATAATAATAATAATAATAATAATAATAATAATAATAATAATAATAATAATAATAATGATAATAATAATAATAATAATAATAATAATAATAATAATAATAATAATAATAATAATAATAATAATAATAACAACAAAACTTGACACACTTTTCAAATCAGTCTCTACGCCAACTTTCTCAATAGCTTTTTTTAAAGATGTTTTTAAATCTATGCGATCTGCTTCAACTCCATGTCGTGTCATTAGCTAAACAGAAAAATTTTAAAAGAAATTCAAAACAAGACATTTTAGGTCGGGTTGTTATTTGCAAATTGTTATGATTTAACATACATAATAACTTTGTTTTATTGATGGAATAATTTCTATTTGGTTATAGGCTTTTTTCACCTGAAATTCTTAAGATAAATGCTACTTTTAGGCAATGCTTATTTAGAAAATGATAAAATACAAGAAACAAATGTTATCTCCTAAGAAAAATATAAAAAATAAGAGTATTATAGAGAACACCAGAGAATATTGTAATCAAATATAAAAACGAAGAATATTGTAATCAACAAAATAACAGAGAATATTGTAATCAACAATAAAAACGAAGTAATGGAGATAAATGTAATAATAAAGTAACATAACATAACATAACATAATATAATGTAATAATAATTACATAAAATAACTGATTTATTAATTATTAATTACTAATGTAAATAACATAAAATAACTGAGAAAAGCGTAATAAACTAATCGAGAATAATTTAATAATAGATAATAACATATTGATAGAGAAACTTGTAAATGAAAGATAATATAATAATAGAGAGAATTGATATTATCAAAAAGTGAAACAAATTCTAAGGTTCAGAGACTTGTTAATTGAGAACTCCGACATTTGCAAAACATTTTGCGTTGCTCAAAACTTTAAATAAAAAAAAAGGCATTTACTGCTCTACGCTTGGATGATAACCCATTTAGATATGCATCACTATACGGGCGTTGAGGGGGCAACTTTCGCTGACGCTCGACATCACGAGTTATCACGTTCACCCAATCCTAATGGAAAAATGAAAAAGAGTCTAATAAATTCATTTAAAACTTTTTGTTAAGATTTTCATTTTTATGTTCAAAATCTGTTTGTTGACAATAAGCATCTGCGTCTCGGAATTTTGCTATTTTGATACCGTTAATAGACAATTACTGATATCGTATAAACCGAGACATAAGACTTAAAAAAATTTCATCTTCTTAAAACGATACAATACGAAACGAGAAATAGCGATAGTTTACGAGACTAGACGATACTTTACCAATCCTTTTTAACAATTTCTGAGACCAAATGATACTTAACAACTTTTTTTATTTATTTCAAATGAAAAGGTTTATTACATTAACTTTTTACAAAATTCATATTAAGACAACATTGAATCTAGCAAGAATTTTTCTGACCATGACATCCGGAGACATTCTGTTTTTCAGCTTAACAGCACTAATGTTTAATAAATCATAGAATTCTTCATATTCAATTCAGAATTCTTCCAAGTTTGAGTATTGTGTAGCCACTA
The DNA here is from genome assembly GCF_058129835.1 of Hydra viridissima. Classification (NCBI taxonomy): domain Eukaryota; kingdom Metazoa; phylum Cnidaria; class Hydrozoa; order Anthoathecata; family Hydridae; genus Hydra; species Hydra viridissima. Next base: position 6,626,331 of record NW_028324313.1, read on the forward strand.
GGGTGATGAGTTTTGTGTATAGCTCAACTGTAATAAAAATACAAGCTATTACAGGCTTCAATTATATTAGTAATTGCATATAAAATATACAAAATTATATTCTACAAAAGTATAGCAAATTTATAGATGCCAAGCCCAAAAAGCATTGGCTCCTAAGCAGTAGCACAAACTTTGCCTGCATCAAGGTTAGAATTGTCTTATTGTGCTGCCACTTCTTTCTGAACTTGTTGTTGAGCCAGTACAGACATGGCACTTTGTTTGCTAGTGCTAGACAGCACTTTACAGCTTCATTCAAAGTTTGGGTGTTGTGCACAGTATCAGAAATGCCCATATGCAACAGGTGATCAGCATGAAAGGGACTCACAAATCAGAGGACACTTCTGCGTGGCTGATTTCATATTGCTAGCTGAATAGTGCACAGCAACACCTTTAAGATGTGTATTGTTTGGTATATCAGACAGTATAGTTAAGCTTGTTGACAATGACATCTACAGTATGGTGATCTAAAAAACATCACAATAAAATATTATTCATGATTTTCTATCAATTCTGTTTATAAATGATTAACTGATGAATTTACTCTAAGACTGAAAACATTTCATTTAATTACCTATAGCATTCTTAGGTTAATAAAGTTCTCACTTAAAATAAGAAATGGCAACAAGCAAACAGCCAATTTTTTTACCTGATAGAAAACCAACTTTTTCTAACTTGACATTGACAGATTTTGCAGAGTAATAAGGTTTCTTCACTTTAAGAGCCAGAACTATAAGAGTTTTCTTATCTTATTCCTACTCTTTATCCTTGTAGTGAATCTCTTCCATAGCCTCATCTGCCTCTCATTTTTAGGATGTTTTTTTTCTTTTCAATGTCTTGAAAATCTATTAGATGGGCATTTTTTAAATGTTTTCTCAACCCAGAGATGTTATGGTTTTTCATTTGGTACAGTTCCATTTTTTTCCACCATCAATTTTAGGAGTAAAGTGCTACCAGATGACCCCAAAAAGTCATAGCATTGTGCTAAATTTTACTGTGAAACAAAAATAATCCAAAATAGTTTCAAAAATATTCAGTTTGGTTAGACATGCAGAATTCTTTTGCATTCAAAAGATGACAAAGTGTGAGCTGAAATATTTTTTTAGAGCTAAACCATTATTATATTCCTCAGATATTACTGTTGCTTTTACACTGCTGATTCTGCTTTACATTTACAAGCTATTCTATTTATACTAAGACTAAGATTTCTTGTGGTGATGTGCATGCTATTATTTAAAAGCTGTTGCTGTTAATTAAGAATGTTGGTATTTTTACAATAGCATTTACTGCAATTAAAACACAAGTTTATTGAAATCTCTTCTGATTAAGCATTGTGACCTTTTCCTCATACTAGACTTTTAGTAACAATTAGATATGTGAGATATGTTAAATGTAAAGTACAAGGTGAAATCCTTTTACTAATCTTTCTTAACCAGTCTATTAACTTTTCTTAACCAGTCTACTAACTCTTCTTAACCAGTCTACTAAAACTTTTTAGGTAAAGTTAGGTGTGTAAGATATGTTCAATGGGCAAATGTTTAACTGGAAAGTCTCAGTTATTCAGTTATTCCAAGACAAGTATCATTTAAATTTTTTTTCCAGAAAAGTATAAGTACTTCTTATAACAAGCAAGACAAAATAATACTGGTATTGTTTCAAATGAGAAATAACAAGAGACCAACTTTGTGTTGTTTATATAAATGATAACATCTCATACCAGTATTGTTAAAAAAGTGCCTATTATGATACTTTTCATTTTGAGACGCAGATGTTAAATTAACAATAAAGAGCTTAAATGTTTTTTCCTTAACATAACTTCAGAATAAAGTTATATAAATGCTTCAGTTAACATAACATATATTAGCATAAATTAACATACGCTTCCGTTAACACAAAATTTTAAATGGTAAACTAACATTAGGAAACTGTGAGTGCCAGTCTTCAGGAGATGGAGGACTGTCAACTTCTGGATCACTTTCGCTACTTGGAGTAGACCCATCATTCATTTCTTCCCATATTTTTTCAACATCAACACTCTCATTCTTGCGCACACGCTTTGCTGCTCGACCACTATCTCCCTCTCTGCAAGGATTCTGATAACAAAAAAAAACAATAATTTTCTTCAAATACCAACTTCAAAAAATGTAACTACATTTTATACCAAGGGAGGTACATACTTATGCTAGAAGCAAACAAAATTTCTAATAATTTTTACAAAATTAAAATGTGGATAACCTCTCTTTGTATCATAGTCTTCACACCTGGCCTTATAATCACAGCATCAAGGGCAACAGGTGAAATAGCTTGACTGCTGATAGATGCTCGGGTTCTTCTAATTAGTGTTTCTGTGGAAAATTGACGAATAGCTGGAGAGAATTCAGAGAGAGCGTCTTCCATTGACTATAAAGATTATTTATCTGATTAATAAACAATTTAAGAAACTCAGAAAAGACTTAAATCTACTGAGCAATTTCTTGGGTAACAATTTTATTCTTTACTGTCCAAGATTTACCAGAAGCGAAGTCAATAACTTAAGCCTAGTGTTAAAAGAATCTTTATTTTCAACGCCAAAAGTATAACAAAGGTAAAAAATTGGTTGTCTAGATGCTGGCTGTTTTGAAAAGTTGAGGCTTTTTTTAACAATTAAACTGTAAAAGTGTAAAAGTAAATTTAATCAACTTTAATTGAATTAAAAAAAATTTAATATTTACCTCAGTGCTCAAATAAGCAGTAATGTAACTTTCTGTGCCTCCTGTTACAGAATAATCCAAGACAGCAAAAAACCATGCAGCATATTCAACAAACCATGAGTGGATACCATTACAATAATCTGACTCTAAATAAGCAAAAATAATCATTTTTAATTTATAAATTCAAGCTATTGTAGAAAATGATGTTATGTTAACATCAGAAAAATATTTAAACCTGCTGAAATCAACAATCGCAGAAACTTTTTAAAATAATCAACTTCAAGGTTCTTTAAAGTTGCAGCTAAGTCAACATCTGGTCTTACAGTAATCTCCATCTTAAAAAAAAAAAAAAAAAAAAAAAAAAAGAAATGTAATATTAAGATTTTAGAAGTTTTTAACAGCAAATGTTCATCACTACTTGTACATCTTGTGCAACGTAACGCTATGTTTACTTAGAGTTAGAATTACACTGCATATGAGTCTAAAATGATTATAAAACAAAATACTTTTAAAATTAATAACCTACACAATCATTTCCAGCAAGACTTTCAGCCATTTTTTTTGCTATATTCTATGATCAAGAACAAATAACACTTACAAAGAATAATATTTTCTAAAAACAACTAAAAACAAAACTTTACAAAACAAATGAAATATTTCATACAGGAATTTCAGCTTCAGTTATTCTTTCATTAGAGTTAAAATGCTTTTCCAAAAGTTTTCTAAGTGGCGCTTGTATTCTTGCCCATGGGGTAGTTGATCCTAAAAAAAAAGAATGCAAAACTAAACATGATGTTCAAAAGGCTTGAAAGGGGATTCTGGATAATCTGTAATTCAGAAAACAGAAACCAAATAAAGTTGCAGTACTAAAATATTTCAGTAAAAGTTTAGTGTTCTAAAAACATTAAATTATTTTTAGTGAATTTTTAGTAAAACACATTTCACATAATTATCATTTAATACAATAATGGATATTTCCATGAACTTTTAGGCACCCTGTAAATTGAGCAACAGTTAAATAACTACATCTGGGTATTCCATACCAAGTGAGGTAAGTGTCCACATGCATCATCTTAGATTTTGATAAAATTTTAAGATTATTTGTCTTCCATAAGTTAAGCAAATTCTTAAAAATTCAGTTCAAATTCATTTATTGCTCATGAGATTCGATTTTAAATTTTAAATTTTTTTATAAAAATGAAATTTTAAGGATGAAAGCAATTTCTTTAAAACTACTGAGACCTTTGAACTATATAATTTATGACAATTCTGTAAAATACATTCAGCACACATCAATAAAAATATTTATAGCTCAATATTCAAACCATAATCGTAAGTAAGAGTGTTCAAGAGGTAAAATACATTTTTAGGTAAGTTTCTACTACCATTTTTAAGAAAACAAAAACATGATTACAAGAATAAAGTATTAAACATGCAATTATTTATATTAGTTAAATCTTTGTTGAAGTTTATATAAGTTACAAGTTTAATGAAAAATTTCAAAATGTTGGATACAATTCAGTGAAAAGTTATGAAGGCCACAAATCTGATTTTAAACTTTTATGTTTACTGTTTGAACCCTAGAAAACTAGGGCCACATATCTCTAAGGATTTAAATTTTTTCTACTAATTGTTTTGGCTTTATTTATTGATATCAGCATATTTATTTTGAAAATTTATTTTGAAACAAAGACAATGATTAACTCGTGTATATAAGCAAAACTTGCCAATTTTAACAATTTCAATGCTGCAGATAATCTTAAAGAGCTATGTTGAAAAATTTAAAACATTAAAGTTTAGAAATTGTTTTATAAAATGGAAAGAGGTTTTAAAAAGGGTATTATAAAGAGATAAATTTACTACATGATAGTTGTTTGTGGTGTAAAGAAATAAAAAATATTGAAGAATTTTTCTTCAGTCTCACCTCTGAGATAAATAAATTTTAGTAATCTAGAGTGAAACCCACCAAAACCACATCAAATCAAAAACTAATTTCAACAAAAATCAGCTGTAAACAAAAAGAATACATTGCTACAGGTGTAAATCTTTTATTCTTGGCTAGTAACAACCAATTAACCTTGGTGCCCTGAAACATTTGCTCCTATTTAATCTTACTAACTACTATGCACAATGCCTGCTGTAATGCTTTTGTATAAAAAACTTATTTAAATACTTTAAAACAAAAGTATTATGTTTTTAAAAATTAGATTTGTTTGCACATTTGTTAAAGTTTGACTGCTTTGCTGAACACCCCTAGCTGTATTTGCGAGTTCACCAAAAGGTAAAACTCCTGACAGATTCGAAATGTCTCTAACTTTAAAAAAAACTTGACTAAAAATAGTTATCTGAAAACCAACAAATGGAGACTGCATACTGCAAATTGGTAGTAATCGTCCCTGTAACACAATAAAAGAGCACCTGACCACTTTATTTGACAACATTGAGATTACAACCTTTGAAGTCCAAATGATGAATTAATTAGAAAATTCTAACAACAAATCAATCCAAAAATATTGTATTGATTTGTTGTTAAACTGCTGCAACCAAAAATCAAGAACACTTTCCTGTCTGATCATATCTTTTTCAATATATAAATTTATACTTCAATAAAATAATTTAGATATTTTATTGAAGTATAAATTTATATATTGATGTATTATAGTATTAGACAGAGTTGTCATAAATTACAAACTTGTTAGTCTCAAGAGAATTCATTTTAAAAAATATATAGCTCTAATATTTTTAAAGACGTTGTTCTCATCCCTAGAAATGTATTTTTAGAAAAAAGTCAAAAACATTAAAACTTTATTCAGGAACAATAAATTATCTTAAGGCTCATCATACAAATAATCTAAAAATTTTGTTAAAATCTGAGATGGTCCATGTTTTACCTATAAAAGTATGTTTTACCTATAAAAGTATATACCTGACATTATAGCTACCAGATCAGGAATTGTGAATGTCTCACCAAATATATCATATAACTCTGTGAAGAAGTTGGCTAAAACAAGAATTCTAATAAAAAATAAGTCAAATTAGACATCATAAAATTACTAAAACTGTTTTCATAGTTATTTTCAAACTTATACCATGGACAAGCATAAGTTTAAGCTGAATACATGCTTATCTTCCATTCCTTACAGCTTTAAAAAATTGTGAAGGTAGACTTATTGAAGAAATAAATAATAGTAAAAGTCAGACAGGAAGCCTAAGGGTCTAGGCCATAAAATCAATTTATAATGATGTTGAAAAAGAAAAAAAGAGAAACTTTAAACTTTTGTTTCCAGGTAAACAATTGTTTTCTTGTAAACAAAAGTTTGTTCATTAAAAAAAAAAAATTTTGAAGTTCATACCTCCTTCTTCATTTTGAGGACGTTGGAATCTTGTTTCAAAAATACTCCTTAATGTTGGATTTCTAGCTGTAAGGATAAAATCATTTTTAAATTTCAATAATAAAGTTTAATGATAGAAAGTTTAAAATTTACTAATTTAAAACTATTTTACTAGAGGATTCAGCACCATTTGAGTTCTCATTCAAAACTGTTACCAGGTCCATTAATTGATGGGATACATCTCTATCCATTTCAACATCCATTGACTAAAATTATGTGATGAAAATTTAAAAATTGCTTAGGAAGTTCCATTTAAACAAATACTTGAATCAAATTAATAGGTTTTACCGTCTCATCTTCAAAACTGCTTGAGTCATTCTCTGAAAAAGGATTATTAGTACTAGATAAACTTCCAAACATTGAATTAAGAATATTAGATATGCTGGACATATCAGCTCCACCTGTTGTAGCACTATTTGTGTCTGAAATTTTAAAATCAGTGAAATTAAAATGGACACAGTTGAAATGATAAAGAAAAATTCATTTCATTTTTTAGTTTTTATTATTAAAGAAATTTTTATTTACCAGGCACAACGGTAGTTTGCTGCCCAGATGAGGTTTGATTAACTGTAGGAGCAGCTAGATTTGAGGTATGATCAATAACCACACTTGCAACTTCTACAACTTGAGGAGTAGTCTGAGGATTGTTATTGGAAGAATGAAAATTAGGTCCAAGGTGAAATGAATGACATGGTAAAAGAAGATCATGATGTAAAACTGCACTATCTTGATTATGATGATGTGGTTGATTAGAAATTTCTTGAGATAAGTTTTGTGCTGATGTTTGTGGTCTCTGGTGAATACGCTGTGAGTTATCATTGGTGGCAGATGGTGTTGACGTTTCATTGACATGGCCCTGAATGGATGAACTTTGTGGGTTGCCACTAGCAGTGCTATTTAATACTGGAGGAAACAGTGCAGACATAACATTTTGTAATACATCTTGCATATTGACATCACTTGCATTACCTCCCCTAGGTCTTGGTGTATTAGAAACATTAGGGGCAGTTCCAGTTATTACTGATGTTGGTTGAGGTATGTTCATTGAAAAGGGGCCAAACATCACTCCAGCAGGAATGCCTGTATTACCACCTGATGGCAAGCCACCAATGGGGACACCAGCTGGTCCAGATATATGCCATTGATCAGATGATGGAAAATTTTGATTTATAGGCCCTTGAGTAGCAGATGGTGTAGTCAAAGTTTCTCCACCTGATACAAATCGTTGAACTGAACTCGCAGGAATATGAACAACAGTTGTTGAAATGGCAGCCACAGCTACTGGACCACCCTTTAAAAAAACACAATTAAGTTATCGTAATCCGAATTCCAAATTATTCAAACAAAAAAATATAAATATATAATATGTAATAATATAAATATATTTGAAAAATATATATAGATAGAATAGATACCTATATATAACCTTTAGATAGAAAAAATAACCTTTCTTTACCTGTCTAAGAGCAGAATTACCAACTGAGTTTCTTGGCACTGGCATCATTCTCATATGCGGAGTTGCTTGCTGGAAGCGTATTGGAGACATTTGTGGAAAGCAAGACAATGACTGGGGTGTTGGGGAGTTGAAATTAAAAGTGAGGTCAGATATAGCATGAAACGCATGACTGAGATCATGGAAAATTTCAGCCATTTGATCTGGGAGTAAGTCATCGGTGGCCTGACGCTCCTTTAAAAAATTTGTTTAATTAATGAAATTATTCAAATAATTTAATTATTCAACAAACAAAAAAAAAACAAAAAAAAACAACAACATTTTGTTCAACTGCAAAATAATTTAATAAAAAGCTTAAATAGTAAAAACTTACTGGCCCCTGAGGGTTATGAAGAAGAAATCTATATCTCTGCAATAATGGAGCAAAGTGATGAAAAAAATGCATGAAATCTCCCAGAAAGTGACTTAGAACCTGAGGTCTTACACTAAACATAGTTAAAGTTATTAAAAATAAAACAGTAACAAATCTTTCCTGTAATTTAATAATAATCATCAACATTAAATGCATAATCAACATACATATTTTGATCCTGAGTTGCATTAGATTGACTTGGTGGAGTATTTAAATTATTATTTTCATTTGGAACAACATCCTCCATGCTCACATTGTTATCATTCCTTATTTCGTCCATGGGGTTAACTCCATTACTTGCAGAAGAACTTTTGTCATTATCTATCGTTGGTTGGTTGCTATTACTCTCACTTTGATGAACACCTGAAGTGTCTCCACTGTGTTCTCTTTCCGCTCTGTGATTACTTTCTTTCATATTTTGTGTGTGAGAACAATTACCACCATGACTGTGATTTGGCTTCATAAAAATTTATAAATTAAAAAAAGAATTTCAGGATGTTAATTTTTTTATGAAATTTTTTATTAGGAACAACATTTTAATAACCAAATTCAAATAAGTAAAAAAGTAAAAAAAAAAACAATCAGTTTTAGTCATTCTTTTTCTTTTCTATTTTTAATTTAAAAAAAAAAAAAAAAAAACATTTTAACAAAAAAAACCACCCACATACTTGCATATGGCGTAATAAATGATCCGCATGGCACAAGAACCTCCTAGCTACTTGCAAACGTCTTCGAACATCTTCAGTACTCTAAAAGAAATGAAGAATTAACAAGTGATAATAGAATTAAAAAATATGTGTTTTTGAAAATTGTATTTTAAGGCTTATACGGTAAACAAAAAATCTTACATTGGATGGTGAAACATTGATGTTTACATTCAAACTGTTTCCCTAAAAGAATAGCATTTACTTTAAGATTTTTTATCAAAACTAAGCGTACAACAATTTTCTACCAATCTAAACATCAGAGTTTCAAAAAAAGAGCACAGTTTAAAAAAATTTATTTCTTTTACATTCTAATAAATGGATTTACATGCAGCATGAAATATTATGCAGACTATAAGAAGCATAATATTTCATGCCACATGTAAATCCATTTATTAGAATGTAAAAGAAGAAAATATAGAAAATGAAAGTTAGAAAAAGCAAAAGACTTTTTTCTACAAAGCCAATATTTAGAATTTTTTTAACATTCTAAAAATCAGAATTTGCTTTTTCTTTGTTCATTTTTGGTTTTGAGAGCTTAAGAATATTCATATCTTATAGTAATGGTACAAACTTCTATGCAAAATAAAATAAAACAAATAATTAGGAAAAAACTTAAAAATAATAAACCTGACTAGGAGCAACCCCCACACAGTGGGTCTATCAGGTTAATTTGCCACTTAAAGCTGTTTTAGTTAGATTTAAGTGGAATTTTTAAACTTTCATATTTTTTTAGGCAAAATATTAACATTTAACAGTTAATATAAAACCCAATTATCATATTTTATCATACTGTAGCCATTATAACCAGTATTACAAAAACAATGATCAAAAAGTGGAAACCTTTTTACACTACCAATCATAAAACTTAAAAAACAGGTAGCTTTTTTACATGAGTTGTTTTTTGAGTCAAATAAAAGTCAGAAACCATTTTTAGGAATAATATATTTTTTCAACTTGAATAGAAAAAATCAAAGTTATATATGTAAATGTGTAAATATATATATTGAAAACACTGTGAGGATGAGAATTTTATTACTACTTTGTTTTACATACATACATACATACATACATACATACATACATACATACATACATACATACATACATACATACATACATACATATATAAATACATACATACATACATACATACATACATACATACATACATACATACATACATACATACATACATACATACATACATACATACATACATATTGGATTGGGGAATAAGCTTAGTGTTTTTATATTTTATCTTATTTTAAAACAATTTTTTGCTGTTTGAAAAAGTGTATAACATTCAACAATAAAATCTGGAGCCTGGGTTAGCTTAACAAACTTAACAAAAACAACAAAGAAAAGCGCCTTTGAATTCCTTCTTAACATCTTGCCCGTCATCAAGCAACATGCAGTCATAAACAGTGTTTTTTTGTACAAAATCATCATGGGAGATGAGAAATAGTACCTATACATAAATGTGAAGCAAAGAAAGGAGTGGGTGGCTTCAGGAGATACACCTAAGCTAAGAGTCAAACCTGACCTCCATCCAAAGAAGGCCATGAGTTGTGTTTGGTTGGACTGTAAGGGTATGTTGCACTGGGAAATCCTCAAAAGGAATGCCACAGTCAACAAGGAGCTCTACATAGCCCAGCTACACAGTGTAAAAAAGGCTATTTTACTGAAAAGATCTTATCGACAAGGCCAAACAATACTCCTTCACAACAATGTCAGGCCCTGTGCTGAACAAATTTTCAAAGCCACAATCACAGGGAACTCAAATGGGAGGTCCTTCAGCATCTCCAGTATTCTCTGAACCTTGTGCCCACAGATTATCATTTTTCTATTTCCTGTCAAATCATATGAGGGGTGTTTGACAATGAAGAAAACCTTAAAAACTGGCTTAACAACTTCTTCGATACCACACTATTCAATTTTTGGTGGAGCAGCATCAACAAATTGGTTGAGAGGTTGCAGGAGGCCATAAACAGCAATGGTGAATACATAATTGATTAATGAATTTATTGTTATAACTATTGAATTTATTTAAATAAATGTCTTTGATAAAAACACTACAAACTTATTCCCCAAACCTACACACACACACACACACACACACACACACACACACACACACACACACACACACACACACACACACACACACACACACACACACACACACACACACACACACACACACACACACACACACACACACACACACACACACACACACACATATATTTATTGGTTTGGGGAATAAATTTGTAGTGTTCTAAAATATATATATATATATATATATATATATATATATATATATATATATATATATATATATATATATATATATATATATATATATATATATATATATATATAGAGAGAGAGAGAGAGAGAGAGAGAGAGAGAGAGAAAGAAAGAGAGAGAAAGAAAGAAAGAGAAAGAGAGAGAATAAATATACTTAACTAATATGTAGTAAAAAACACTCATACAAAGAAATATGGAAACTGCTTTAAAAAGCAAACTTGTAACAGTATTAAACAAAACAAAAAAAAGCATTAAATTATCCAAAAATAATTTTCATTGAAAAATTGAAAACAAAAAAAAAGCTAAATCCTCACACTTGCATTCATGGATACATTCTCAGCACCAAATTGTGAAATAAGATTATCCACAAATTGCTATAAAGTATGTTCCAGTTTATTTTTGAAATATGTTATCAATATTTAAGTCCAAAAAAGTTTATAAACATAAACATAAATTTAACAACAACAACAACAACAACAACAACAATAGCAGTAAAAAAAATTAACAAAAAATCTTTTAAAAATTACTTGAGCAACAGGGAATGATCCTCCAAAACTATTGTTAAGAGGCACAGGACCAGGGGCAGAGCTAGAACTTGTTGGTGGGGTTGCAGCAGTTGTAGAACTTTCTTGGGCTAAATAAAAATTAACAGTGAAATAAAAAGCATAAAACAGTTCGTTATACTATAGGCATAAAAAAATGAAAATATTTACAAATTCTGGCCTTGAATATTGAAAAACTCATATAATATTTATGGTCCATACTATAGCAATAATTAATACTTACAAGCACTTGTTGAAGGAGGAGCTCTCTGAACAAGATGAACTACACATCCATTAACACCTTTTGTAAAGATTATTTTCATATTAATAAAACAAAGTATTCATGAATTATTGGTGAAATTTATTTTTCAACTGATATAATGTATGTATGTATGTATGTATGTATGTATGTATGTATGTATGTATGTATGTATGTATGTATGTATGTATGTATGTATGTATGTATGTATGTTTGTATGTATGCATGCATGCATGCATGAATGTATGTATGTATGTATGTATGTATGTATGTATGTATGTATGTATGTATGTATGTATGTATGTATGTATGTATGTATGTATGTATGTATGTATGTATGTATGTATGTATGTATGTATTTATGTATGTACTGTATTTATAATAAATTATTAAGATTTCTGGTAAAACCAATTTCATTTAAAGTGATTTTTAGTAAAAACTTTAACCTTACCATATTCTTTGATTTTTTTGTCATCCTGCAAAATTTTTCCTTTAAATATGATGCGCTGCTTGTCAACAGGAATATTCTAATTCAAATTGTAAAAATTACTAGAAATGTATTATTAAGACATAATTGTAGCATGCAAAAATATTTTTAATCTAAATATAACAGTTAAATAAAGTTCTTGGAATTTTTTTTTTAAATTCAGTGTATATAAGCTGACCCATTACTTTATTGGATTTCAAAATCCAATATATCCTTAGGTTATATTTTAAAGATACTTTTACTTTAGGAATTAAATCTTTAAAAGAGATTTTTTGATAAAATTTAATTTTCCAGACATTTTTATCCTACCTACTCAAACTGTTAACATAAGAACCAATCCATGTTTAGCATTATTTTATTTTATCATATGTAAAATATAAGTAATTAATACAACTCACAACATCAGGGAATATTAGTTCCTTAAACTCTTTTACAGTTATCTAGGAAAACAACAAAAGGTTTATAATATTTAACAAATACCTAGAAGATATTTCCTATCAAAAAATACTGTAACTAAACATGAAAAAAAAAAAATGTTGTAGATCAATAAAACATCAAAGCATCTTACATTCTCATCATCAAATTCAAAGTTGTGGTTGTTTGAGTCTAAGGTTCTCACTGTGATTTTCATGATTATATTTATAACTTAAAAAAAAGTCAATATTAAGATTAGTATAACACATATTAAATGGTTTTTACATTTTGAACTGAATTATTTTCTAGCTAACCTATTTCCAGCACTAATCACAACATTCTTTTGTGTAGAAAATATTATATAATTATATAAAATAAATATATTGAAAAGATAAAATTAGTTTCCAATTAAGCATATTAATTTTGATATACTAAAGGCATACAAAATAATATACTAAAATGATAATAAGATATACAAATGATAAAAAAAAGTAAAAACATAATAATAATAATAATAATAATAATAATAATAATAATAATAACAATAATAATAATAATAATAATAATAATAATAATAATAATAATAATAATAATAATAATAATAAGAAGAAGAAGAAGAAGAAGAAGAAAAATAATAATATTAATAATAATAATAATGATGAAGATGATGATGATGATGATGATGATGATGATGATGATGATGATGATGATGATGATGATGATGATGATGATGATGATGATGATGATGATGTACTAAGTATATGATAACTAAGTAATATGATAAATTATATACTAAAAAATATATATATATAACATACTTAAACGTAGACAATTATGAATATATTGTAAGCTGAATATATTTTATTTATATATTCAGCTTACAATTTATTATAGTGATTATGTGTGTGTCATATATATATATATATATATATATATATATATATATATATATATATATATATATATATATATATATATATATATATATATAAACACACACACACACACACACACACACACACACACACACACACACACACACACACACACACACACACACACAAACTATTTATGAATATGCCAAAAACACTATCTGATACCCACCAAATATACTTTTACTTTTAGGTAAAATTATTAATTGAAAAAAAGACGATCATTCGTATAGATGATGGTATACTATAAAAAATCGTGTTGCGTCGTTCATTTGAATTCGTTCATTTCGTTTTGTTTAGGAAAATGGCTGACATCGAGCAAACTTTTATAAATTATTCTGATAGAAGTTTCTACTTATGAAACTTTTTACATCATTAAAAACAAAAGCTAAATAATTATTTAACAATAATTATTTTAAAAGAAAAAAGTTTTTGTTGCCTAGCTATCCAACTTCTCTAGTATCAACCTGATTATGTGTATTTATGAGACTTAAGAGTTATGACGTCGAGCTGAGCAGTAAGAGTAGATTAAAACAAAGCTCTTTCCACAAAAAAAAAACATCGAAGAATGTATTTGGATACAATGAATCACAGATAAACTAAAAGTCTCCATTATCCCTCTTAGATAATTTATTCATCAAATAGACTCTTAAGGCTTTTAAAGTAGTCTCTTAGGCGACTTCTATTACCTCGTCCTTAGCTCACTTTGCGTCGAATGGTCTCGATAATTTCGATTAACTTTCTCATGAAGTTTGATGATATATTTTATGAAATGTTTAATTTAACCCACCCCTTTTTAATGTCTTTAAATCTGTAAGACGTAATAAAAACATTTTGCGGTAAAATTAATTTTAACACCAGGTAAAGTATTTTTAATGCACTTAAGTTTATATTTGAGAATTGAAGATTTAAACTCTCAAATTATATACTTAAAAAAGTTTATACTTAGATTTAAAAAAAAAGTACAAACAACTTCTTTTAAATGCTTTCATACTCTGCTTAATAAACACTTTAAATGAAAAACCTATACGAATAAATTCAAAAAAACGACAGCCAAAAATGAGGTCAAAAATATGCTTAACGATGATATTTATTAAATTTGAGTTATTCTAAATTCTCATACTTGACTTAGATTTTGTTTATAATAAGAATTCATTAAATGTTAAAAATATTTTGATGCGATCATCAAGAAACCACACCTTTTTGACCCGAAGCAAATTTAGAAGCTGAGGTATTTATGAAACCACTACATAGAACTACACAAGCAATGAGCGAAGAGTCTAGAAAAAGCGAAGAGTCTAGGAAAGAAGAGTCTAGGAAAAACAATAACCCCATTTCTTGTTTTTTCAAATCATATCACACTCAAATGTACAACCCGGATACAGCCATCTACACTAATTTTCGATAGCGTCATTAAATTTACTACACTATCACTTTAAACAAACATCAAAGACCAAGAAAGAAGGAGATGGAAAAAATGGAAAAGAATACTGGAAAATTTTATCATTTACTTTTTTAATATCTTCTTCACGTAGAAAAACAGCTTTCAGTTTGATAGGATGAATTTATACGCTTGAGTCAATTCGGGACCTTTCTCATCTTGTTCTATCTGATATTTATAGATAAAAAAAAACAATGTTGTATTGTAGGCGCATAAACTTTTTCAAATTAATATCTGTTTTACCTTTTTTATCATACCAAATGTTATTTATAACAATTTTTTTAATGTTAGTTTGATCATTTTTTATAAAAGATTTCATATAATTGAAAGTGTCGACCTGTGTAATCATATTTAAGACATTTTTGTTGAGATTTTGAGAAGAACCAAAAGATTAAATGCTTAATTACAGGTCAATATGAAGTAAGTAAAGAAAAGATAAAACAACATGTAGCTTCCAAAATCATCTGAAAGAGCGAAAAATGGCTACGTCAGAGTAGTCTTTTACTTAGTAATGTAAGAGTCAACATACAAATACTACTCAAAATTTAGTAATGTAAGAGCCAACATCCAAATGCTGCTTAAAAATTTAGCACACGTTAGATTTAAGTTTCATTTTTCTTCTTTTAATTGAATTTTTAGGCGGTAAACATCTTATGGATTTTCTATTTTTTTAATTTACAGTTAATTAAAACAAACCTTATATAGAAAAAAAAAGAAGAAAATAATTACGTTATTTTAACCATCTATTTTAAACTTAAACAGAGGCCGCTAATTAAAGCGGTGTAAAAAAGCCGCTCATAAGTTTTGCCCACTTGCACTCCTATTGTCTTTTAACTGCCGCTTTTTATTTTTTGACGTCAAACTTTTACAAAAAAGTAAATTTAGCAATCCTTTTTTACATAAAATTTGAATAAAAGTTTCTAAAATAGTGAACTTGGCTGTAAAAAATCATATCTGAAGACAAACTGTAATAGAAGATTGATTGATCGAAAACCTTGTTACTACGTAGCTACCAGAAAACCACTGCTTAAACCACCTGATCGGTTAAAAAGTATCAAATTTTGTAGAACTATTTTGAAAATGACTAATTATGAACTAAGAAGAAGAATATTTAGTGACGAATTCAACTTTACAGTTATTGACCGAAAGAACAGAGTAATTATCCGAAGGCACTATAATGAGATGTTTCATAGTCGCTTTATTGTGCCGTGACTACAAGGTGGTGGAGGTTCGGTACCCAGTAGGCATTGAATGTCCTTAGACGTCCATAAAGAACAAAGGTGGACATATCCCTTATTGATCTTGCTATTAAAGGAAACTTAAATCCGGGTGTGCTAAACTTATGAGCAGCTTTTTTTAACATTTTTTTACAAACTAACTTTGATTATAGATATTTAGTGATAGATATTTGTTTTTTTTTTATTTATTTTTTTCTCTTAATGTAATTAATAAGTCAAATAAATGTTTCGTTTTTTAAAAAACCTTGAATTTTTTGTTTTTTACCTTCATTTCATTTTTTTTAAAAAAAACGCAACTTAAATCTAATGTATGCTAAACTTTTGAACAGTATTGTAATGTTAAGTTGAACTTACATTATGTAGACTCATGAACTTACTAAAACCTTAAAGCACTCTTGTTTTTTAAATTTTAGTTAGAAACATTTAACATTAATGAAATTCAATGATAAAGGTCAAAGATTAAGATGGTTAAGGCTCACGAGATTAAGGTGGTTAAGGATAAATTTACTTGGTTTATGGAAAAATGGAAGCAATTAAAAAACAAGAAAAGCAAAGCTCTTGTTAAAAAGATTTAAATTTGAAAAGTATTGAACTTTCTTTGTAGTACCAAGGTTGCAAAATGGCGGTTGTGGTATTGATATTTAGAGCTGCTTTAATTTTAATAAAGTAGGTTTGTGTAATATCTTTACAGATCAAATTTTAAAAAATTAGCACATCCACATGGACACTAAGAACTGCAAGTTTCCCTCAGCATATATGCTGATTGATCGAAAATGGTAGCAGTTTTAACAAGTATTGACTCCTGTCCACACAGCTTGCACAGCGTAAATTTAGATGGGAAAATATGAAACAACTTGAATCCCTCGGCCAGTTTGACCACCAGAATCAAATTCAGTTGAATTTAATTGAGTTTGGGTACGTATTGAACTTGAACCTATTAAGTCCGAATAAGTTCAATAAGTAGCCTGAAATAAGAACTAGATACCATTTGGAGAAAAGTTGCAATCGAAATTTGTGACAACCTTGTTAATCAACGCAAAAGAAATTCAAAGCTTGCAAAAAGAAACAACTAGTTCATTTAATCTAGTTCTTATCTTAGTAGCAAACAGAGCGTAGAAAAGGCTTTTTGCAGTACTTACTGTTGTTAAATAAACCTAAAAACGAAGATTTTATTTTTAAAAAATGAATTAATGGTTAGAAGTGTTAAAAAATTGAATTTGGTCCAACTCTTCAATAAGAATGTTCACTTGAGGGTGTGTGACTGTCATTATTAGAGATATCATCTTCTTCATTTAATTAAAATCCGAACTTCTAATTTTCTATGTAAACCAAAACGTCTTCAAAATTGGTCATGATATAATTACAAGATTTTATCACTTTAAAATGTTTGTTTACATAATAAAAATTGATTCAGCTTTATTAGCTTTCAGTGAAGCTATATTTAAAGAACAAAATTTCGGCAATTTTGTTGCCAAAATGGGCTGAAATTTAAGATTTTGAAAATGATCTCAAAAACCGGTTTTCTTTGCGCCAGAAAACCGGTTTTGAAACCAGAAATTGTGTTTCAGTATAAAACCGGTTGATAATTTTTCTCACCAAAACACATTTTTTTTTTTTTGGAGCCCAAAATTAAGAGTGAGTTTCTTTAAGTTGGCTACAAGGAAATGAACCTTAGTACAGAAAGGAAGGAAAAGCAATAACATTTTTAAAGCTAGACCTACGACCTAAGATACATGGTGGTTTTGAAAAAGGTATTCGGCTGAAAGCAAAACAATTTTGGAACAAACGCAGTTAGTTTTATTTCGAATAACAATCTTATCCGAAATAAAAATACTTGCGTTTACTTTTTGCTGTTTTCTAAAAACACTCTAAATATTTTTAAAAGTTTTTGCTTCAACAATCATCTAAAACTTATCTTCAACTTCACATTCTTGGATTTAATACTTGTAATATTTTTTTTATCATTTACTAGTATTTAGAATTTAAAGAACTTCATGCGTTTTACGTCCAGAAAAAACTCATGGCGGCCAATACTGACATCTGCATCCATCTGTAAATGCACTTCCAGGTGGAAGGCCGTCACAAACGCATCTAGTATTTTCGTACCCGCATTCAATAGGAAGATTTTCAACGAAGTCGCAACGAGAGCTTTCCAAGTAAAAAGGAACATCAATAACTCGTGCTCCATTTATATTATTTGGTGGAGTGCACCTACGAATTCGACACGAACGAATCTCAATAGGCAGCATAGGACCGGTAAGACAGTTGATTTTACAATGAGCAATTTTGGGATCTATAAGATCACCTTTTTCACAAGTAGATGGAACTTTTGGATTACATTTCCCGGTATCATCAAATGTGCAATCGACAATTTTATTAAGTAGTGTAATTAATGAATCAGCTAGATTTTTTAAACGGTTATTGCTTCTTATAGATGAAAGACATTTTTTAAACTCTGAGAGACAGTAACAAGGCCTTGGTTTTAACAAAAATCCACCTAGCTTGTCTCCTTTTTTCACACAAACCAAGTGAGCATAGCAACAATAGTCTGGGCCGTCCAAGGGTACACGAAAGTTATCTCCTTGTACAACGCTATTAGTCAGATTTAAATTGCAATATGGAGCCTCTCTGTTAAGATTTTCAAAAAGCAATTTGTCAATACAAAGAAATCCATTGCCTTCTTTGCCGGGGCCTACGTCCCATTTTGTTTCTGCTTTATCATCTAACTCCACGCAATAAGAATTTATGTTTTCGCACAAGTCTGGGTTAATAGTGCATTGGTTGACTGTTCCACCTGCACAAAGTATATTTGATCCTGTAGTTGTGCATTTAGAACCATTAGAGCAAACACCACTAATTGAGCAGTAGTCGATAAACCACTGACACCTGAATTTAAATATAACTTTATTCGTATGAAGACTACTTTTTAAAATTTGAATTTTTTTGAATTTATTTAAAACCGATTTTTACATATAACTTACAACTAATAATAATAATAATAATAATAATAATAATAATAATAATAATAATAATAATAATAATAATAATAATAATGATGATGATGATGATGATGATGATGATGATGATGATGATGATGATGATGATGATGATGATGATGATGATGATGATGATGATGATGATGATGATGATGATGATTATTATTATTATTATAGTAATAATAATAAATAGTTGTAATAGTTAAGAAAGACCTGCATTGGTGTTGAGACCATCTATTTACTGGCAATGTTTTTTTAAAATCGCCAGTGTCACACACACATCTAGTGCCTCGTTCACCACAGATAAACTTCATCTTGTACTTCACTGGAAGACAACTAGGATTTCCTTCACTAGTAGCAATAATTCGTTGCATATATACATTTGTGGGAGCAGCAATTTGAGGAAAACATCTATGAAAAAGATATTTATATGACTTTCGTTTACGGGATTAAAAGGCCAACTTAATTAAAATTATGTTTATACCATTTCTTATTATAACTTTGGTTATTTAAAAGGAAGCTATCTTTGATTTTTAACATAAATTAAAAAAGAAACGAAGTATGATTTTTAAGACAATTACGTTAAAATAAAAGACATTTTCCTAAAAATTTGTTAGACTAGTTTTAATATCATGGCAAAATAAGAGTAGATTTTCTCATATTTATGGAGATTTTTAGTGAGTAGCGTGACTTTCCCAACTCCGTGTCCAACTTTTTAGATTATTTCAAAGCAAAAAAACTATGACGCTGCTATTAATTTAAATGTAATTAAATTCTAATCCCAAACATATTTTTATCAATAAAATAGTTAACCAGACAAGATTTACCTTAGGTCTGGATTATTCATAAAACCATCTAAATACGGTTTACATGATGCAATTTTATTATCAATTAAATCATTTATGTCGCAACTGTTTTTACTAAATGGATCACAGTTTTCATTTCTTGGTAATAAATATTGACTCTTCTTTACTTTGCATTGAATAGCAGAAGCTGACCATTCGCAGAAATTTTTGTATATAACAGCACTAGATAAAACAAAAATAGCAATCAACAAAAAGATTATTTGTGAATACATTACTTGGGATGTTTTGGATACAATTGTATTGCTATGCGTTGTTGCGCTTCCTTGATTTGTTGCGGAAGACATTACACTGTACATAATTTTAAATGGATTTTGTCTTACTCAAAAGCTGGATTTTAAAAACGTTGATTTAAGTAACAAAAAAAAAGGTAAGGGTTAATTAACTACCGTCGTAAATCTCCAAAGAAGAAAAAAAGTAACCATTACACCGCAAAACGTAAAGCTGACACAAGCTTTAATATCCGAAATTGATAAAAAAAATAAAAAAAATTCCGTCGGAAAAATATGTTTAACGAAGTAAACGTTTTTAAAAAATTGTCTATTATAATAAATTAATAAGTTACTTAAATTGTTATTTTTTGTTAAAATAATAAACTAAACAATATAAAATCTAGTTTGCTATTTTAATCAATAAAAAATCTAGTTTTCAATTTTAATCAAATTTTACCATAAAAACTCAAAAAAAGAGTGCTGCAATTCAATAAATAAAGTATATCATTTTGGCATACTTGTTTTCGCCAATTCTTTGTCCGCCAATTCTTTGTCGTCATAGAAACTTGACGAAAATGTGGTCCACTGGTCCTGCGTTGTTATAAATAGCAGTGTTTCTCGCTGTCTATCAGGCACTTCTATAAGACAGCAGCGTCCCGACTATTGCACTATGGCTCCAAAAAACCCAATGACCCAGCCGCCATTGACCAAGACGATATTTCCGGTGAAAATATTTGCTTCATCATTCTCATCTTTGCCTCCAAGCTGTTGTAAATATTCAACTAAATACTGGTCAACAGTTTCTCTCATAAAGTTGCACTTGTCAATTACAGTTTTTCTGTGTAAAAAGCACCACATGTACAATAGCAAAAGCAGAGTTTTCAGAGCCAAATGACTAAAGTTCTATGCATTTTCAACGCCACCTCCATTCATATTGTATATTGAACACATTGTTTTCCACTAATAGGTGCCTAGATACATATTGCAGACAAATCATAATTGAGCTTGCAAATAAAAAAATAGTATCAAAGTATTCTCAAAAAGAGTTTCTGTTGAAGGTTGAAGGTTTCTGTTGAACCTCATCAAAAATTGTGATGACTTGCTTTTGAAGGAGCTAACTTAAAAAACGAGATTTAAAAGAACATTTACCAAAAAAACAAAGAAAAAGGAAGGACGCTCAGTTAAAATTAAATGAAACAATTATTGAAATTATTAACTATTTAAGTAACTTTTAAACAATTGTTAACTATTTAAGTAACTTTTTATTTTAGCAAATAAATTTGTTTAATAACATTTGTATTGTCAATGTAATATTTCCTTCCTTCATTTTTTTTTTGATTTTTATACCAATATTAAGATGGTATTTGCAGTGCAGTTTTTAATTCTTTTTTTCTTTCGAGATTTACGACGCTAAAGTTGACCCTTACCAGAAAAAAAGGCTTTAAGAGTACGTTATTGGAAAAACTCTGAATAAAGACGATCATAAAGTTAAATATTTTTATGAGCATCTGAAGAGTGTTTTTGATAGTCCTTTACCGAAAAAAAAAATTGAATTTTTTCTTAAGTATCAATTTCAAACAAATTGTTTTCAACTTAATTGCTTAATATGTATCAGAAGCACCTACAATCGGAAACGTTCAAAAAAGACCTACGTTCTGAAAGGCTTTAGAAACGCCGGTAAAAACTTTAAATTTAAATTCCAATATGGAGCCTCTCTCTTAAGATTTTCAAAAAGCAATTTATCAATACAAATAAATCTATTGCCATAATCGCCGGGGCCTAAGTCCCATTCTGCAAAGGTAAAACAAGTTATTTTTTTAATAGAGCCAATTCTGAAGTATAGCTTTCAGAAAAAAGTGTTTCTTTGTTTAAACAGATCCCTTAAAAACCCTAGATTTAATCTTTAGTAAACGGAATGTATGATTTAAATAAAGCACAACTTAATTATTTATTTTGCTCTCTAAGTTGGTCTGTAGCCCAAGATGATAACCTAATGAAGTTGTAGTTTTCAAATTTTTCTTTTTTTAGCGGCAGCTTCATTTCTCTCCCCTGCTTTAAAAGTTAACGAAAGTTCTCGATAGTGTTTTTTTAAAGTAAAAAAATCATCCTAAATAATGCGTTGGATTCAGTTTTTTGAACGTCACAAGAATTAAAAAACGTATACACCTCAATATTTTACAGCATCGTTAACTGCTTGATATAGATTATGAGCAACACAATGAACATGAACTGTGACTCAATATCTGTTGTAAGTTTTTGAACCCAATAGTAAACAACCTTCGTTGTATTAGCTACGTCTTGTCATTTACTAGAGGGTATATTTTCGTCTTTTATATATTTTATATTCGATATGAATAACGCAGCCTGGTCCATAAGTGCATGGAAACCTAACAATATCTTTAGCTGCATGAAGTGTAATTGAATATATTGGCGAGCTTATCATTTCTTTTGTTAACTGAGATTCAACTTCAATGAAGCAATGAGATCATTATATATTTTTATGCTTAAATATTTAATCTGACCTTGTAGATTATTTAATCCCTCTTGTTAAACGGAGCCGCATCTTACAAACAAACAATAACGTTTAGATAACTGCCGCTTGGTTTGTTGTTACATTAACGCGTTCGCTGCCGAGCTATTTTTAACTACGCGTTATTTCTTTGCCGAGCCATAATGTCTGCAATGATTAATTTTTGCCGAGGCTGTTTTGCGTGGTTTCATTCTCATTGCCAAGGCCAGATATCAACATTTCAATAAAAAAAATATTTTTAATCTGAAATAGTTCTATACTATTATTTATTCTGAATATAACTGACAAAAAAAAAGCACTACAAGTATACTCGTAGTTTGGCAATGGCGAAGGAATTTTTTTCTCCAGTGCCGAAGTACTCGTAACACTGTAATGAGTATAACTCATTGCGGTGACTACATCTTTTCAAGATGTAATTGAGAGCTTGAAAGTTGTAATTAAGAAACGTAAGATGTAATTGAGAAATACAACAGGTAATTTAGAAGTCGCAAAATGTAATTAAGAAACACAACATGTAATTAAGAAATTTTAAAATGTAACTGAGAAACCCAACATGTAAATAAGTAATCGCAATATGTAATTTGAAACATATATTATAAGCTTTTCTCAATTACAACTTTCATCTTCTCAATTACATCTTTCGTTTCTCAATTACATCTTCCATGTTCTAAATTACATATTGCGACTTTTAAATTACATTTTGTATTTCTCAATTACATCTTACATTTCTTAATTACAACTTTCAAGTTCTCACTTACATCTTGAAAAGGTGTAGCAATGTAGCTTATTTTATGCATTATTATTATAAATAGTGTTTCAATTTTTTTGCACATGCACATGCACATTGGCAGTTATCATGAGTAAAAAAGGTAATTTATATTTTGTTTTCTTAATTGTAAATTGTTGTGTTTTTTAGACTAGAAGCTAAAATATATTTGACAACTACATTATACTGTATGTTATTGAAAATGTGAAAAAAAATTTGAAGTACACAATAAGATGTTTTTTAATACATTAAAAAACATTTTTGTGTGCACTTCGAATTTTTTACACAGTATACTAATTAATGTGTTTTATAGATGAGTAATTTCTTTTTTATAAATTGATAATTTATAAATTTATCTATCTCCTATTAGCTCAACACAGATATTCCACTATTGGATCAGCACATATGATTATGGAAGACTGTGAGGATAGTGAAGATAATGATATTGAAGATTCGGATTCATTTTTCGCTTATACTACTACGTCTTCGAGCTTGACTGCATCAGAATCAAGTTCTGAAGATAATAACGCTGAAGAAAGTGATGACAATCAGTACACAGGCGTTCATCTAGCAGCCACTGCAGAGGATTTTTTAATGCCGCCGAAAAGAGCTAGAACAACGGGTGGTCCATCTAGAAATTCAAACCAATTGAAAGATGAGCCGAATATTGTAAAACAAATTCAATTTTCTGCGGATCCTGGTTTGAAGATAAACATGGAGAGCAAGAAACCATTAGATTTCTTTAGACTATTTGTTACAGAAGAGCTTATAGATACTATGGTAGTTGAAACTAATCGCTACGCAACGCAAGAAATAAATAAGCAGCGTCCCCTCAGAAGAAGCTCACGTTTTAAAGATTGGAAACCAATAAATTCAGAAGATATGCGGCAGTTCCTTAGAGTTCTTCTTCATATGGGGTGTGTCAAAATGCCATCTTTAGAACACTATTGGTCTAAGAACAGTCTCTATAGATTTCCCTTATTTTCTAGAATAATGTCACGAAATAAATTCCAACTAATACTACGGTTTTGGCATTTTATTAACAATGAAGATTCGGGTAGTGGACGCTTGTGTAAAATTATTGGACTTCTCGATCACTTAAATAATGCAATGGATAACATCTACTGTCCTAATAAAAATATATCAATCGATGAGTCAATGATGCTTTGGAAGGGACGTCTTGTATTCAGGCAGTATGTGAAAAATAAAAGACATAAGTATGGTATCAAGTTCTATGAGCTTTGTGAATCAGATGGTAATGTACTAAAAGTAAAAATCTACTCTGGCGAGACAACTCTCGATAAACATTTATTGGGTCAAACGGAAGCTATTGTTTTAGATTTAATGGAAAAATTTCTGGGAAAAGGTTATCACCTGTACACCGATAGCTTTTACAATTCCTTTGAATTAACAAAGCACATGATAAATCAAAAAACACATATTTGTGGTACTTTAAGAACTGATCGAAAGTCAAATCCAAAAGAGTGTACAAAAGCAAAACTAAAACAGGGAGACGTTATAAGCAGAAGCAGAGAGGGTGTAGTGGTTGCTAAATGGAAAGACAAAAGAGACGTGCTATTGATTAGCAACTTGCATTCGTTGCAAATGATTGAAGTGACAAACAGGAGAGGAGAGAAGAAAATGAAACCCAACATTATCAAAGATTACAATCAATATATGTCAGGAGTAGATAGGGCGGAACAAATGGTATCATATTATGATTGCCTAAGAAAGACAATCAGATGATATAAAAAAGTAGCACTTCATCTCTTTGATACTTTTTTGTTTAATGCTTACTGTCTAAACAGCAAATATGGGGTAGATCACACAATTTCCTTATTGGGTAAACGTTTGAATGAAATTGTGCCTCGAATCACCAATAATAGCTTCCACTACTTGTCTTCAATACCACCGAATGAAAAGAAAAAATTTCCAACCAAACCATGTCGAGTCTGCTCTAAAATAAAACGTAAAGAAACACGATATGAATGTGCTGTTTGTGAAAATAGACCTCCGCTATGTATTGACGAATGTTTCAGAATGTATCATTCAAAAGAAGAGGTTTACACTTAAATTTTCATAAAATAAAATTAAATAAATATCAATGTTTCATTTTTATCTGTTTTAAGCTATTTCTGTATTTATCCGCATTTAAATTAGATTCCCTGAATTTTTAAAATAAAAATTTGAATATAATATTTTCTGAAACCAAGTGTGAAGTTAAGAAAAAAAAAAAAAAAAGAACAGACAAAGCCAGTCGTGCATAAATATTATTTGAAATAAGTTAGTATAACTACGAGTATTCTCGTAGTTGGCAAACTCATGACGCCGGCCTACTACGAGTATTCTCGTAGTTGGCAAATAAATGACGCCAACTTACTACGAGTATACTCGTAGTTGGCAGCGAAAGTGTTAAGAAGCCATTTAGTACTTGGCGCCTAAAATTAGTTTTTCGATAATTCGAATAACCAGAATGGCTCGCAGTATGCTGAAAACCAGGGAAAAACTAAATAGGACAACAAAGTGTGATTTGTTTTAACATCAGACCTTTTCACCAGAAAGATTACCCAATTAAAACCCATAACATGGGGTTTTTATGGGTTTTAATTGGGCAAACCTATCTTGGAACCAGACATTTTTTTCCTTACACTGCCAATTTTCTTAACTAATTGAAGGGTAATTTTCACATAATTAAAAGTACTTTTTTTATTTAAAAAAATGGCAATTTCTTATTTGTTTTTTATCAAAAAAGTGACTCATTTTTTCATTTACCATAACATATTATTTACAAAATTTGCTGCTTAACAAGATTAGCTTAAGAGTAATAAGATGCATTAGGCACATGATTATTTGGTGTGACTTTTTAAATTTTTACAAAAACAATTTAAAAAACAGGTTTGAATTTCAAAATATTTTTAAACAAAAAACTATTATTACACTATATTTGATTCAAAATTATTCAACAACGGTACTATTCTGCTATTCATAACCAATAGTCACCATGATCGCGTCATAAAATTGCTTCAGTTTGTATTGTTTGCTTAGTGCTTGCATCCAATTTAACATTATTTTAAAAAAATAAAATTAAACGTTTGCATAACATAACATTATAATTTATGGCATATATACTTATAAATAAATGTAGATCATAAATATCTATCGATAATAATACTAATAGTAATAATACTAATAATAATACTAATAATACTAATAATAATAATAATAATAATAATAATAATAATAATAATAATAATAATAATAATAATAATAATAATAATAATAATAATAATAATAATAATAATAATAATAATAATAATACTAATAATAATAATAATAATAATAATAATAATAATAATAATAATAATAATAATAATAATAATAATAATAATAATAATAATAATAATAATACTAATAATAATAATAATAATAATAATAATAATAATAATAATAATAATAATAATAATAATAATAATAATAATAATAATAATAATAATAATAATAATAATAATAATAATATTAATAATAATAATAATAATAATAATAATAATAATAATAATAATAATAATAATAATGATAATAATGATAATAATAATAATAATAATAGTAATAATAATAATAATAATAATAATAATAATAATAATAATAATAATAATAATAATAATAATAATAATAATAATAATAATAATAACAATAAATCTATCGATAATATTATTTCAAACATCCAAAATTGTTTGTTAAATGAATGTCTAAATATTGCAATCAACATATTTATATTATTATTATACTATTCGCGTCCTATCATTTAACCGATTCAAACCTCAACCGTATCATACCCACAGAAGCACAAACCAATCCTAGCTTTTTTCATGACATCTTTAACATTTTTAAATGAAGTTTTAATAGAGCTTTTATATTTGCAAATTTATCAACTGCTTCCGTTAAGGCCGAATCTGAGCCGAAAGTGAATTATTAAATCAATTATAGCCATGTTTACTAATTTAATAAATATGAAAAATCATAGGAATCACATCGGGCCAGGCGCTCATGGAGTTTTGCTAATCTTGTTGCCCCGTCAGAGATGCATTTTATAAATGAAATACTATATTCATGCATGACAACCACCCAAAGCATACAAAGTTTTTAAATGAAAATTATTTAAATAAAAAAAAGTGTAAAAACCATGAAAGTAATTCTCCATATGCAAAGCCCCGATATTAATCCTATTGAGCTGTTGTAGAATGAGCTGGATAAAAGCATTACCTATTACAATTACAAGGACATCATCGATAAATTATTTGTATACCTGACGTGATCGTTTTAAATTTAAAAAATTCGCAGAAAGTGTCTCGTTTTGCTGACTCTTAATTTTGTTTGATACCTTTTGGGACATCGAGATTTAAACAGATCTCAGTGGCCTTGATTTACTTTTAAACCAAACTCTAGACACTAAATGGATATTGTTGTAAATATAGGTTAATTTTAAAAGCTGAAGAATTTAATTTGATTACTACTGTTTTTATCATTTATTTTATTTTTCTATAGTTTTTAAATGAAATAGTGTAAGGAAACAATTGTGAGATTCAAACCTCACTCATGTAGCAGTTACCTGGCTAATTATAGATAATCATGCGTCCAAGTTTTGTATTGGCAGTCAAGAGCTTTTTGGCTATATTTTTTAGTTTTTGCTACAGTGATGTTCAATCTAAAAAAGGTAATACATTGGTTTACTAATAATTTTTTGTTTTCTCTTACTGAGTTGTATAGTACAAATCAATTTTATATATATTATATATATATATATATATATATATATATATATATATATATATATATATATATATATATATATATATATATATATATATATATATATATATATATATATATATATATATATATATATATATATATATATACTCCTAATAAGTAGAGAGCTTAAAAATCAAAAGCTGAATATAATTCAAAAACAAAATTAAGCCTTGCAGCTATATGTATGAATCAAGTCAGAAGTTATATATTTATTTCATTTAATAATGGGTTAATATCTGGTTTAAATTCTACAATATAGATTTTTGCTATTTCTTTGATCAGTTTGGGTTGCCAATATCAGATAAGATATTGTGTGTGTGTGTGTATATATATATATATATATATATATATATATATATATATATATATATATATATATATATATATATATATATGCAGTAAATACAGTATATGCTATCTAGAATTACAAATCTAAAGTTTATGCTTATTTATTTAATTCAAATAACACATTTTTTTACATACATAAACTTTTTTACTTTTTCAAGATATTGATCTTATCTTCTCAAATATGAAAGACATTCGAAGATTTACATTTGGTTTGTCAAATTATTCAGCAATTGTTGGTGGATTGGAAGATGTTCGAGCACTTGACTATGACTATGCATCAGATTTACTTTTTTATATCTTAGTTAAAGAACACGAGCAATTTTTTATCATGAAGACATCAATAAATATACCTGGTGAATCTACTGTTGTGGTTGAAGGTCACAAACAAGTAAACAACTTTGAAGGTCTCTCTGTTGACTGGGTAACTAAAAAATTATATTTCACTGACATAAAAACTAATTGCATTGAGGTTTGCCATTATAATGGTTCATCACGACGTGTTTTGGTTTCTGATGGTTTGGATCAACCTATGGGTATAGCATTGTTACCCCAAGAAGGGTTAGTTTTCTGGTTACATTTTATTGTATTATATGGAAATTTGTTCATGAAATTTATTCATATTACAAATATCTAAATCATGGTAGTTTTTATCATCTTTATGTTCTCTATGTACTATGTATTATTATTGTTGTTGTTATTATTATTATTATTATTATTATTATTATTATTATTATTATTATTATTATTATTATTATTATTATTATTATTATTATTATTATTATTATTATTATTATTATTATTATTATTATTATTATTATTATTATTATTATTATTATTATTATTATTATTATTATTATTATTATTATTATTATTATTATTATTATTATTATTATTATTATTATTATTATTATTATTATTATTATTATTATTATTATTATTATTATTATTATTATTATTATTATTATTATTATTATTATTATTATTATTATTATTATTATTATTATTATTATTATTATTATTATTATTATTATTATTATTATTATTATTATTATTATTATTATTATTATTATTATTATTATTATTATTATTATTATTATTATTATTATTATTATTATTATTATTATTATTATTATTATTATTATTATTATTATTATTATTATTATTATTATTATTATTATTATTATTATTATTATTATTATTATTATTATTATTATTATTATTATTATTATTATTATTATTATTATTATTATTATTATTATTATTATTATTATTATTATTACTAAATTATGACATGTCATTCAAACTACTATCTTTCAATTCAAAACAAATATTTAAAAAGTTTTTTTTTTTCATTTATTTAGATTTATGTTTGTTACTGATTGGGGAGACTCACCAGCAATATATCGTTTTCGAATGGATGGATCTAATCGAAAAGTTCTTGTAAAAAAAAATATAACAATGCCATATTCAATTGCTGTTGATACTGAAACACACCTGATATACTGGGGTGATGGTGAATACAAAAAAATTGAATATATGACAACCTCAGGCAAAAGTAAAAAGCTTATCGAATTGAGTTCTGATCGAAAACCATATTATATAACAGTGTTTGGCGGAAGAGTATTTTGGACTGATGGTGAGGCAAAAATATTTTCTTGGAACAGTTTTAATAAAACAGTATATGAGATTAGTAGTTTTTCTGGAGGTTCAATCTCCCCACATGGTATAGTTGTCTACTCTGCTGATAAACAGGCAATAGGTTAGTTAACAAATTATATGACATTATTTTTTTATTGTTTTAAAAAAGTATGTTGAAATTACAATATATTTTGCTGAAATATCTAATCAAAATGTTAGAACTGAAATGCTTTGAAAGTTTTATTACAATTTAAAATTTTACTATAGTCTGCTAGTATTTTTTAAAGTTTAAAATTTACTATTTTTTAAAGTTTAAATTTTAATTGAAGTTAAGATAAAATACAATTTACTGTTAAATATTGCAGATAAAGAGTTTTGCAGCTATCATTAAATACCAAAAAGCATTTTTTCCTGATTTTGCATCATTCTATGTTTTTCCAGGAGTTTTCACTGTGTTTAGTAGATAATATAACATATAAATTGTAGAAGAGAACACTTAGTACTTGCCAATTATGAGATAAGACTGCATTCATATTCATTTTTATAATTGAAAATTTAGAAAGTTCTGTAATTATAATTATCACACAATTAATTAAGTGTAACTAATAAACAATGTTCAAAAGCCACTTAAATTTAGTAATTAAAAGAATAAGAAATAATAACAGGTGCTCTCTAAATTAAAGTGCATTAAAATTAATCTGAAAAGAAATTAGAAAATGTTCTAACTAGAATAATTTAATAATATTGATTTGGCTGAGCAATTTTTAAAGAGGCCACTTTTAATGACATGTTCTTGTAGAACTTTTTTGATCTTACTAAATCTCTTCAAAACCTTCTACAAAATGTTTATTAAAAAATTAAAATTAGAATTTTATTATGCCTGTAACAAAATTAATAATACCTCAATATAATTTATTTATCTATTTTAGTCAATACAAGCTGCACAAACAATGGGGGCTGTTCTCATCTTTGTTTGCTTTCCAAAAATGTTTCAACATGTCAATGTCCTACAGGAGTTCCTTTAAAAAGTGATAAAAAAACCTGTGGTGGTAAGACAAATAGATCCAGATCTTTATTTGTTTTTACAAGTTTATTATTGTAATAAGAACTTATTAAAAAAATTTCTTTTTTTAAAAATAGAGATAAGGAGGTTTTTGCTGGTTGGCCGAAAAGCTGATATTAGTATGATTTCACTGGATGTTGAAGAAGTTGTAGATAGTGTTCTTCCCATAAAAGAAATGCAGCATGCAAATGGAATTGATTATGATGTGTTACACAAGAGGATCTACTGGGCTGATTCCGACACCCAAAGTATTAATCGAGCATTTTTAAATGGAACAGGTATTAGAAAGTGTTAAATGGGCATTTTAAAAATAGAACAGGTATTAGAAAGTATTAATCGAGCATTTTTAAATGGAACAGGTATTAGAAAGTTCTGAACAGCTATTTTACTTTTCATAAAACAAAGAAATATTTTTTTTTGTCATGAAGAACTAGGTTTCACTAAAACTAATTCCCATTATCAACTTTTCATTTAGCTCATCAATTTTTTTCTACTCTAATGTTATTGTTGTTGTTATTATTATAGTTAATTATAGTATTAGGAAGGTTGTTTTTTTTATCACAAAATGTTTCATAATTGTAAAAAATTGATGAAAGAAAAATCTAGACTGATATTAGATTTATTGCAGGTTAAACCAAATGAAAATCTGAAAGCTCAATTAGAGTATAATACTTTTAAAAAAGGTGTAAAATTTTCAATTTCTTCCTTGAAAAAATGTTGTATTAATTTTTAGGTTTTGAACAGATAGTAAAGGATGATCTAGTTGAGCCTGCTCACATAGCAATTGACTGGGTTGCTCATAATCTTTACTGGAGTGATGCATCATTGAATCGTATTGAGGTTTCTCGACTTGATGGTTCAGCTAGAAAAATAATTGTGTCTGAAGATCTTATTCAACCACAAGGCATTGCAGTAGATCCTGTGGGAGGGTACCTTTCAATTTTTTTGGTGATATTGTTTTTCTATTTAAACAAAATGATTTTTTTTTTAATTTTTAAAATTTTCTTTTACAAAAAATCTAGTCGTATTTTCTGGAGTGTTTGGAAAAATTACACAAGAATTGAGTGTGCTGATTTGGATGGTAGTAACCGCAAAAATTTAGTTTGGGAAGGTTTGGTCTTTGTCAATGGTATTGCTTTTGATAGGCAAAATAACCTTCTTTATTGGGCCAGTAAAGTAGAAATTGGGATGTTTGATTTAAAGAAAAAACAGCGCTTTCAAATTTCCAGCAAAGTTTATCATCCATTTGCTATCTCTGTGTTGGGTAATAACTTGTATTGGACTGATTGGGACCGCAAAGTGACTCTATTTGATACAACAACAAAGCAACATGACACTGTATGAATTTAAAGCTAAAATTAGAATTTCCCTAGTATATTTAGATGTGCACATATTGTCATTAAAAATGGATAGTTTTTATAAATATACATTTGAACAGATTAAGATTTCAAAAAAAAAAAAAAAAGAAAAAGATTGAACTTATTTTTTTACTGATTATGGTAATATTAAAAAAAAAAAACATTTTAATTTGTTAAAAAAAAAGAAAACAAAAAACAGACACACTGGTAAATGCATAATGTTAAAAAAGTAGCAATTAAAAATAGTTGCATTGCTAATGTCAATTTTTAAAGTTTCCTCTAACTTTATAAATTCCTTTAACTTTGTAACTTGTTTTTAATTAACAAACAATTTACCACTTTATTTTGTTTTAATACACTTTTTTTACCCATTTTTACAGAGTTTAATTCACTACTTTATTTACCAACATTTGCTAACTAGAATTACAATCATTATATCTATTTTTTTAAATAAAAGTTTTTGTGTCATTTAATTGCTACTCAATGATAATTTGTAAAAAAAAAAAAAAAAGAAAATTAATGATTAGTTTGAAAAAAACATATAATTTAATGCATCTGAACTAAAATTGCTGGTCTTGAAGAAATGGATCATTACTTTATAAACACACATTGGTATTTAAGTTATGACGATTATTCCAATTTTGGTAAAATTATACATCATTCTATAGCTAGTTATAAACTATATTTCACTAATCAGTAAAAGAAAAATCAACATCTTGATCAATTTAATTTTGCTTAAAAAACTTCTTTTATGAATATATATGTGCGCCTAAATAATGTGATAACTGTATAACCATTAAATATCTTATAAAGGATATTAGCATATTATGCAAATACAAAATGTAGTTAATAATAATAGCTTTTTTTCTTCTATTTTCTTTTGTTATTAATTCAATTTTTGTGTTGTTTTCAGCTTGTTTCAGGCGAGTCAATGGCTGATATTATGGGTATAAAAGCTGTTGATATCCAACCTACAAGTGATTATAATCCTTGTCACTATCAATATAATAAATGTAGCCATCTTTGCTTTTACAATTACTTAAAAAATGTATCTGTTTGCTCTTGCCCAACAGAAATGGAATTGGCTGTTGATGGAATTACCTGTCATGGTATGTTTATGATGCTTGAATATTAACAGTATTTACACACACATAAAGCTTGTATTACAAAAGTATGTACAATAAAAAAAATCATCTGAAATTGTATCAATACACAATTATATAATAAATGTTAACAAGGTTTCTACTCAGCATGCAAACATGCAAAAGTTGTATGAGCAAGCAAAAGCATACAGTTCAGATGTTAAAATAACTGTATTATAGGTATATGTGTTATATGTATTACAGGTTTTAATCCTTCATCTTATACAGTGTAACAGAAAAAACGTTTCACTCTAGGTATTCACTGAACCTAATATTGTAAAATAATGTATCTTAAACTTTTGATTTTGTACTTTCTACCTGTGTATATAAATACATTTCTAAAAGAAATGTATTACCTGCTTGTTACTTAAGAAAATTAGAGTTAGTAAAAGTATTTTTCTAATTATATATTATTTCCTTATAAAAATCTTTTGTTGTTATGAAGTAAATTTAATTATTTATTCTTAGATGTAATATATCTCACAAAAATAAGCTTCAATGAGAAAGGCTTCTTATCAATCATCCTGGAAAAAATAAATTCAAATGGCTTTACCTTGTCAATCACAATTTAAGTTTAGTTGATTGCAATTATTGCAATAAGCTAAACTTAAATACTTCAGTCTAGTGGTGCTAGTCAGCTTGTGAAGCATGATAGCAGTAAAAACTACGAAGTGTCTTCGTAGAGCTTAATGCACTCTACATAGCCATAAGCTGCTCAGAGCGCAATATTGTACATGCATGCGCAATTATTTTATTATAACAGTGCGATTTATATTACAATAAAGCTGGTTAGATAGGCGGTTAGGGTTAGGGATAGGGATAGGGATGGGGATGGGGATGGGGATAGGGTTAACATCAACAAGATTTTAAAAAAAAAAAATTTAGCGCATACGTACAAAGTATTGCGCTCCGAGTAGCATATGGCTGCATAAAGCGCATTGCACTTCAAGTAGCAACGGCCTAAAAACTATATCAACTGATATAGTTTTTACTGGAAAGATACTGGAAAAAATATCAAGCAGTTTAACACAGATGACTAACACATGACTCTGAAGCTAAAAGTTTTAATGCTTCACATGAAAGGGCCAATCTTCAGTAAAAGAGAACTGTATTGATTAGGTGGATTGATACGTTCTCCAATAAAATGAAATTAAATTTCTTTTTTATTGGGGAATTTAAAGTCTATTTTACAAAAATAAAACAATCATAGTTGTTAACAAGATTTTCCAAACAAAAAGTGAACTAGAGTTGATTGAAACACAAATTAGATGTTGTTCCTTGATCTCAATAAAGAAAAAAAAAAAAAAGCACATTGCTTTTTCTCTGATGTTTTTAGTATTTATCACTTTGAAAGTTCATACTTACATGTTAATATCATTGTTATTTTCAATTACATGTTTACTTAAGTGGAGGTGGCTGAAGCTGCCATTGCTGTTGAAAATGGAAAACAGGCTTCAAAACTTCTAAAAACATAAGTTAGATAGATCTGTGTAAAAAGCTTTGAAAGCTTTGTGATTGATATGGAACTTAAATGGAGAAAGTAAGCGGGAAAATCTTAAAAATTTAGAAAAAAAGAAAAAGTTGGTAAAGTGAAAAGTGAAGTTTGAAACAACAAAATTTTACTTTCTTCAAAGTTTAATATCTTGTTGTTATTTAGTAGTTAATTTGTTGTTGCTATAAAATCTTGGAAGATTTTAATTTTTTTATTTTTAATCACAGATTTTAATCTTATTTAAACTAAACTGTTTTTACTATTAAACTTTAAGTTAGTGTGTTAGTGTGAAGATGACACAAAATATTTTTATTAGATTTGGTTTACTGATATTTGCTTTTATGCACTTTTTTTTTGAATTTTTTGGAAATGACAACTTCAGTGGAATGATCACAGTTTCCATAGCATCTTAAGTACACTACTCTTTTTTTTTTTAGCTTTGAAGTTAACTATCAGTAACTGATTTGATTTATAGAAACTGAAAAATGAAGTCATTAATACCATTAGCTCTAAGGAGTTTTTTCATAAAGATAAAATAACAGAAGAAAGTAAATTGTTTGCAAAAACAAATCTTAGTTTAATGACTTTTTATGGGTAAAACAGAGTTTGTGTAAAGTAGAGAAAAACTTGTAGATAATTGTAGTTTTGAGTTGACATCATTTAAAGAAAAGAAAATTTAAATTAGACTGGCCATTTCATGTGCAGATGAATAAAGTTTATTGATAAAATTGTAGAGAGAACCTGCAAAATTATGAACCATAACATGTAAGCAGTATACAAAATCATTCAATAATATTGGAAATTAGCGTACAAAAGTATGCTTTCTTCATAAAAGTGGACACCCTGTGATAATACAAATGTACTTTTCTCTTGGGTATTGATTAACAAAAAGCATGGTACAATAAGATCTGCAGATTGTGATTGTACTGCTGGGTATGTTTATTAAAATTTATTTCAAAATAACATGTTTTTGCTAGATTAAATTCTTTGACAATTTTTTGGTTTTATGTCAGTCTGAATAACTAATTTTATTTTATTGATAAATAAATATTGCTTCAAAATCTATGTTATGGAGTCTAGTTTAAAGAAAGACTTATTTCTGCAAATATTTTGATATTGATAGAAACTTTTTATATTGATAGAAAGATTTTAATAATAAAACTATTAAGTTTGCTTTTTCATTTGTTTTCTGCAATTTTTACTTTTAAAAAATATACTATTTTAATTTTAGAATCTCTGGTTGCTGTAAACATGCTTGTGCACTTTTATGGTATGTTGAACATAGTGTAAAGATTGGTGACAAAACATGTACATCGAAACCTCTCTAATGGCTCAAACCATCAAAAAAAGTTCAAAAACTCAATGGACCATCAAAGCTAAGTGAAATTGAAATAGTAAAACCTCTATTAAAAGATACCTTAGTGTTTACAAGAAAAAACTTTCAAATTGTTTAAATTTTGACCCATGAGCCACAAATCAGCGAGAAGTTTTCATGACAAAGGAAGATGTAGATTCTTTGGCACAAATAACAAATTTTAACTGTGGATATGTCATGCTTATGCAAACAAAAAATGTTGTTCCTATACCTGATATTTCAAATGTTGCTCAAGAAATCGAAGTTAATACTTCCTTGCATCCATCTCTCCCTAAAACACCTTATGAAGTTGTAACTTATTTAGATTGTAAGATTACATATAAAGTTTTGTTAATGCAGTTAGCTACAAATTTTGACGAAATTTCTGAACTAGAACACTTAGCAAGAAAGCAGTCATGTAATAATGATTGGCATAAACACCGTAAAGGCAGAGTCACTGCATCAAAAATTTATAGTGTTGTTCGTAAAGTAAATAATGACCTAGAGATTTTATGTCCAGAAAAAATAACATCCATTATCATTGGTGTATTATGTAAGTCAAAAGTTTTTAAAATGAAAGCTCCTTCCTGGGGATTACATCATGAAAAAAATGTACTCGAAGCATACTTAAAAGAAAATTAAAAAAATCATAAATTTATGAAAATGACTGAGTGTGGTTTATTTGTAAATAAAGATTTACCAATAGTTAGTGCATCACCTGATTCCCTTGTTCATTGTGATTGTTGTGGCACTGGGTGTGTAGAGGTTAAATGTTCTTGGACTCATAGAGGGTTAACAATTCCAGAATTTGCCGCTATCAAAGGCTCATGTTTAATATTTGATCTCAACATTCTTATTATAGTCAAGTGCAGTGTCAAATGGCTTCAACCGGTTTTTCATATTGTGATTTTGTTGTTGGAACTTCAAAAGACTTATATAGTTATCGTGTTCATTTTTCATTTGATTTTTGGTAAAGTTGTATTAAAAAAATTGAATATTTTTACAAAACTATTATCTTGCCTTATATGATAAACAAAGTGATCTCCAATACTGTAAAGTCTGTTTTGAATGAAACTTTACTTAACTGTTTGTGACAATGGTAAAATTGATGATGAAATTGATTTTTTTATTTTATAACATTTAATATTACTAAAGGTCAAAATAAGGGCTGTAAACTGAAAATTTTTTTTTTAATTACATTTATTTTAATTAGTTAGATATGAAATATTTTAATGTTTTGAAATGTCTTGTAGTTTTAATATTGTTGATTCTTGTAATCAACTAAAGGAGGGGCTAAATTAGTAAAAGCTGCAATTATAATAAAGATATGGTCTAGCAAATCAATCATACTCAGCGGTAAAGGTGTTTGCAGCAATCGAAAGTCTTTTACGCGAGCAATTGCAAGCTCTACGTGAATTCTTGCTCGGGCTATCAGGGCAGTTTTAGAAGTTAAATTACTGATAAACTTCCCTTTGCTTTTAAGAAATGGTGGTATTACTAATTTAACTTTCCTTGCAATTAAAAGATCACTGATATTGAATCCTTTATCAACCATTACAACATCTCCTGCATTTAATGTGTCGAGGTAACGTGATGTTTCAACAATATATCGATCTGAAGATGAACAACCATATGCTTGAGATATATAATTAATCATTCCGGAAGGTGCTATGCTTATAGCTTTTTTCATCATTTCTCTGATAGTTATGGCATCCAAAAACAGCACAATAATCTCCATTAATCTTTTTTTTTACTAAAAGCTAACATTTGAGTTTGGTATTTAAATTTTTATAACAAGTAACAAAAGTTGTTTTTATCTCAGTATTTGGTATAAAAGCGCTGTTTTAAATTACCCCTTAGAAAGATCCAGAATGAATTGCGAAAAAAAGCATGCAGTTCCACTGGGAACAGATCTATTGATAAATAAAAAAGTTATTTTTATTTATCAATAGATCTATTGATTATTAAAAAAAGAAATTTGACTGATTACATTCAAAAAATATTTTTAACAAATATATCTTTTTTTTTTAACTATTTGTTTTCTTTTATCAAAAAAGCAGGGAAAATTAAGTATTAATAAAATCAAAAGATTTTACAGTTTTGTAAAAATTATCTTTAATGTTTTGTCAAACATTATTTAAAGATTATAAAAAAAGAGCCAATTTAATGTGCAGCAGACTCATTTTGAACTATTAGTTTTTAATTTTAGTTCCTAGTGGGTTTCTTTTATACTCTGGAAGTGGCGATGGACTTAAGAAACTTTCAATTGATACATACCGAACCTCAAAACTATCATTGCCAAACTCTAATTCAGCAACATTATTAGAAGTATATTCTGCTGAAAGTCGTGTCTTTTGGTTTGAAGAAGCAGACAACAACTACACTATCAATAGTGCATATTTTAATGGGAGTGGATTCCATTCTGTTGTATCAGGCGGTTTAAAAGGTGTCAGGAGTTTAGCTATTGACTGGATGGCCCGAAACATTTACTGGATAAATGGTAGAATAGAAGTAGCAAGACTAGATGGTTTGTTTAGAAAAGTTTTGATCTATGGGGAAGATATCTTGTCACCTTTTATAATTGTTATCAATCCAGTCATTAGGTAAAAACTGTAGCTATTACTTTTTAAAACAACATTGAAAAAATAAATATTTGTTTTTTCCCAAGTTGTACAATGCATTTTAATGATTGACTGGTCACACAAATTTAAAAACAAATTTATATTTGTGTGACCAGTCAATCAGTGATGATGTGAAACCCTTATCTTGATGAACCAAAATATTATCTCGAAAAACTGCTTTGTAATTTTCACTTCAATTTATTTGAATGTAACACTAATAATTAGCTAAAATAGAACTGTTTAATAATTAAATGGAAAATAAATAAGTTAAACAGTTTTTTATAACTAAAAAATCTCTACTATTTAATGGAGGTATCATGCATTTTTTTGAAATAATATTCCTTTAAATCAGTCCTTATTCTTGGAGATGTCATTTTATGCTTCTTTTGTGTAATAAGCTCTTAGTTGAATTCATGATTTTAATCATGGAGATACCAGAAAAATGAAAGAACTAGAAATAAAAAGGAAAAAGAAGAAAATAGATAATTAATTTTGATTATTTTTTTTTTTCTTTTTAGTCGTATGTTTTGGTTCCAAGGAAGTTTGAACACATCAGAGCAATTTTCTTTATGGCAAGCTAACTTAGATGGCTCTTTGAGAAAGATTTTAAAAAGTGGAATAAATCCAACAAGTTGCTCCATTGACTACAAAACTAATAATATTTATTGGATTCATGAAGATTCAAGTGGATCTTCTATTGAATTCTATGATTTTAGCACTAGAGAGCGTGTTTTGGTACAAAAAGGCTTGCCTCATACAAAACCCTTGCTTGTATTTCAAGACAGTCTAATTTATGGAAGTCGTGGTGACACAATAAAAAAAGTATCAATGATGGGTAAAGGCCAAGTTGTTAAATTGACAAAAGACTTATCTTCTATCAAAGATGTTAAAGTCATTCATGCTGGTATTCAAATGGGTAAGTTTCATATTTTTAAATGTTATAATTCTCTATATAGTATTACAGGAAACATACATTAAAAAAAAACAGTTTTTTATAACTTCATATTCTGTTTTCTTTGATTAAAGGTTTTTTCCCTTTCTTTGTCTTTTAGGATCAAATGTATGCTCTAAAAATAATGGTGGATGTGAGCATTTTTGCTTTGCTTTAAGTGCAACTGAAAGAATCTGTAGTTGTGCAACTCATTATACACTTGATAAAGATGGTCAGCAATGTTCTCAACCAGAAAACTTTTTAATTTTTAGTTATGAATTTTCATTTGCAAGAATGGTTTTTCAAGATTCAAGTCCAGAAGCTGTTTTACCCATATACAGCAATTTAAAATACCCAATAATTGCTTTTGATGAGGTTCGCAATTTTTTATACTGGTTAGACTCTAGAACATATTCAGTATCAAGGGTTTACCAAAATGGAAGTGGTTATGAAAATATAAAGCTAGTTTATCCAAGTTCAAATACTTCATCAAAACCTTACGACTTTGCTCTAGACCAATTTAGCAACTCAATCTATTGGACTGACGAAATAGACAATACCATAAAGTTTATTCATTTACTTACTAGAAGAAATGGAACAATTTTGCAAGAAATAGCATACTTTCCACGCAGGATAGTTGTGTATCCAGAGCTTGGAAATTTGTTTTGGACAAATGAAGATTTAAAAAACCAAAAATGCAGTATTATGTCTACTAAAGTATCTGGAATTGGTTCTGTTCTTTTACGTGTATTAAGAAAATGTCCAATAACTGATGTAGTTATAGATTTTTTAAGTCACCGCCTTTTCTGGTTAGACTCTGATTCTATTCATAGCATTTCACTATCTGGTAAAGATTATATTGACAATATTGTACAAAGCATAAACAGCCCTGTTTCACTTGCTGTTTTCAATCAGTATTTGTTTTATGCTGATAGTTCCACAAAGTTTATACATAAAGTGTGGAA
Source organism: Hydra viridissima (assembly GCF_058129835.1). Taxonomy (NCBI): domain Eukaryota; kingdom Metazoa; phylum Cnidaria; class Hydrozoa; order Anthoathecata; family Hydridae; genus Hydra; species Hydra viridissima. The sequence goes on from NW_028324313.1 coordinate 6,667,732, forward strand.
AGATAACATAACAACAAGTGGAACTGCTTTTCATGGTGTTTATGATCATTTGTCAAGCTTAGTAGTTGTAAATTTAACACGAGGAAAAGGTAAATTAAGTTCTGTACTAATTTTATATATTTTTTAGCTTTTTTTAAGTAATTTTTTATTTCATTCTTGAATGTATAATTGTTTGGCTTTAGATCCTCATCCTTGTCGAATTAACAATGGAGGCTGCAGTGACATTTGCACTATAAATTATCAAATTGACCATTCACCATTCAAAAGTTCTTCAAAGCCTTTATGTGCATGTCCTTTATCTCAATCTCTTATCAATGGTAGCATGTGTAAAGGTGTGTAATAAGTGTGAGCATGTCAGTTACATCCTTTTTTTTTTTTTTATGATAATCATTTTTAGAAGTAATCAAACATGGCAAATTAAATGATGATACTGTCTGATGATATAAAAATTAAGATATTGTCTGAAGATATAAAAATAATGAACTGTCTGATGATATAAAAATGATGATACTGTCTGATGACATAAAAATGATGATTTAACTGTCTAATAATTAAAAAAAGATGATACTGTCTATAAATGACAAATTTTCCCAATTCTACTGTAAATTGGAAGAACAGAATGAATATTAAAATAGAATACTAGAAACCAGTGCATGTCACTGAATCTGTGCTTTAAATTAAGCATTAGTATTTTCTGTTTCCATCAATAATGAATAATAGCAATGTCATTCAGTTTATATATTTAAGCATACAAAATTACAACATTCAAGAATAAAATTTGCAATACTTCACATACCTTAAATTATCTTCTTTAAACCCTTCAAAAGTATAAAAAGATTGAGAAAAATAAAAAATAAAAAATGCTATTTGATCAAATTAATTTAAAAACTTATTTAAAAAAAAAAACTAATGAAAGTAAACTTGTCTCAAAAAAATTTTGCTGTTTTAAACATCGAAAGACACAGTGTTATAAAATGGGTTCTAACCTTGACGTTCTGACCCGAGAAAACCCTTTTGTGGAATGATAGCCCACACTATGGGGACCACTTGGATATAAGTATTAAAATCAGATTACAACGTCCTGGCAAGTTATTGACAGGGCCGTACCGAACGACAAAGACGTGGGGGGGGGGGGGTGAAAATGAAAAAAACAAATTTTACCGACAAGATTTTTTTTTTTTTTTTTTTTTAAGAAGCCAAATTTCAGTTTTAACCGACATAAACCATAATTTTCGAGTTTTCCGTCAAAAACCGACAGAATATAGTACAAAATATAGGTTATTCCAATAAATATGAACTAGGGAAACAAAAAGACATATTCTGAGAGTTTATCGTGTATCTAAAATGAAAATTATGCTTTAAAATAAATATTCTAATACAAGAAAAAATCATTCTAAAATGGCTCTTTTCACAAGCAATGTTTGCTATTAAAGTCCACAAGGCAGCATTGCAACTTTTTACTGTATTCAGGATGATGGTTAGGTCGTTTGTACCTTTGCCAATGCACTTGAAAGTTGTGATGCATTGCCTCTGTTGCTTGTTCTGAGTAAAGTCCGAGAGCTTGGCCGTGTTTGTCAATGAAATCTTTCACATGAAAAAATACAGCATGAACCTTGGGTGTCACAGAAACATTTTGCAGTGCCACATAAGCCACTCTGAAAGCTTCAATTTTTTGTACATAACTTGGATCAAGAACGCATCCAAAACAGGCAGACACTACTGCATTGAATTTTCAAAATACATCAACTAATGGTATTGCAGCTTAGCATGAGTGTTTCTCGACAATAGATTGAAGAAGATCAATATTTTTTAGCAGCTTCCTGCACTCATTTCCTGCAAAATGCCCTCCATGATAAGGCTGTTGTTTAATGTGCAGTGAATCAGTCCAAAGAGTTCCTTGAGGGAAAACTTTTAGTAGGGCAGCAAAGAGATGATTGAAAACACCAATAAGGAGATGCAACTCCATTGGCGGTATGAAGTCCAAAACTAATGTGCCACCAGCAAGATCAAATACAGGAGAATGAACAACATTCATGTAATCACGAGCTCTTTTGATGTTTGATCCTGCTGCATTGAAAAGTAAGACATTCTGATCAAGAGATTGGAAAGTTCTTAATTTTCCTTGATTTAAAAGGTCCGTTGCACTTGACTCACACCAGGTGCAGGGGTGTGCACTTGAGTGTGCTTGGAGACCACAAATTATATTTGCCAGTTTTAGGTCACAGGACAAAACAAAATCTTGGTCTCTCATATTGATCAATTCGAAAATTTGAGACACATTTGAGTAGTTTTCTTGCAGGTCCTCAGAGACAGCAATAATAAGTTGTCGCTTAACTCTAGTGTCCTTGAAAAACTTGTTTGTGCAATTGAGTTTTGTTGGGGGAGTGTTAGGTTCACGATTTAATTCAATAATTCCAAGGCTTACTTTCAGGAATCCTCCCCCACCGTCAATTCCAACTTTCACAATATGATTGTTTGATGTGCTTCTCATAGAAATGAGTTCATTTTTAAGCTCTTTGAAGTCCTTGCAATTAATGACAGTCCTTCCACATCCAGCATGATCTTTAATCAATGAACTCGTGAAATGGTGAGAAAGCTGCTTACTAACTGCATCAAATTTTACAGCATAGTTTTTCTCAACAATATGTTGTGAAGTTGACTGATTAATTGTAGCAGCTAGTCTCTTGATGCCATTGTTTGAAAGCCCTGTGTTTGCCTGAACTTGAACAAGTTCTTTTATACTAATTGATGGGTTTGGAGGAAATAGTTTTCTAGCTGATGAGGAACCTAAAATAAATGCAGATATTGTTTAATTTCGAAATTTCTAAAATATCTTTTCATGAAAGTTAAACTTTTACCTGGCATTATTGGAAGCATTCTTCCATCTTGTGGTTGACTCAATCGAACAGTGCCATGTGGAGAAGAATCCTTACTTGAAACAACAAGAGCAGCAACTTGTTCAGATGCAACAGCAACAAGGTTATTTTGCAAAGTGCCCTTTGTGCAATGATGAGTTAATCCTCTTCCAATAATTGAAAAACAGTCAGAGCATCGTTTTTGGACAGTTGAAGATGGAGTATTTTGTGCTGAGCTCTGCAAAAGCTGAGTTTTCTGTTGACCATTATTTCTCAGTTTTCCAACAGAACAAATCAAACAGTCACATTGTGTGTCTCTAGTTTGAGGTCGAATTTTTATAGTCTCAAAATTGTAAAGTGTTTGGAGATTGATGTGTTCTCCAGAATCCTTTCTTCTTAAACAAGAACGACACTTTTCACAAATTCCAAGTGGAGCTTTGTCATTACTAAAATCGATCCTCTCATTGAGTATTGTTTGGCATTTTTCTTTTAGGAAAGGTGTCAGTTCCCTCTGACATTTACTAAAGCAAAAAAAAACAGACAGTTTTCCTGCAGTCTTGGTGGTTTTTTGCGGTATTCGGCATTTCTTTGTAAAATTAGATGTGCGCAGTTTTGCTCTCGTGAATAAAGTAAATAAATCATGCCTTTTCACGAAATTTTTATTTTCCCGAAATTTTCCCGAAATTCAAAAACTGTCTTATTTTCACAGTTAAAAATAATTTTTATGAAAAGTTAAACAGAAAAACAGAAGAATAAAAAAATATTATATTTGTTTGGTAATAAAGGAAGCTTATCTTCTTGATATCTTTTAATTTTTCAACTTTTTTTTATGTTTTCATAAAACATAATGCTCTTTATGCTACAGTATGTTTGTTTACTTGAATTTAAAATTATATCTTACTGTAAAAATGCAAAACAAGCTGTCATTTCGAATGTGTGTGTAATCAATAAATTCAGAAAATTTAAACATCAATAACTTGCCAGGACGTTGTAATCTGATTTTAATACTTATATCCAAGTGATCCCCATAGTGTGGGCTATCATTCCACAAAAGGGTTTTCTCGGGTCAGAAAGTCAAGGTTAGAACCCATTTTATAACACTGTGAAGAATTTTACTTCAGAAAATTTAATTCATTTTAAAAGACCTACACTTTATTTATTATTATTCAGTATTAATGGAAAAATCCAGATGTTTACATTAGATCAACAAAAACTTGTTCCGTTTGTATATTTCAAAAACCTATATAAATATACAAATGAGTACTATGTTGATTAAATGTGATTTTATTTCAAAATGTTTTCTTGTTGAGTTCACTTCTTTTGAAGTGGCCACTCACATAAAAATCATGCATGTATACATTGTTCAATATGCAGCATTTTGTTTTTTGATTGTAGATTCTTATGATTTTCATTCTATAATTAATTTTTTTTTAGTCTCGTTTCTTTTAATTTCTAGTGCATGAGCATTGTAATAGTGCCAATGAATTTTACTGCAAGTCTGATAGCATGTGTATTAATAAAGTTTTGAAGTGTGATTATAAAGAAGATTGTACAAATGGGGAAGATGAGCTTTGTTGTAAGTCTAGAAATTTTTCTCTCCATATTAGTTTCATATAGCAGTTATGAAGTTTTTTTTTCTTATCATTTGTGATTAGACTTTTTATTGTTCTTTGGATTCGTGACGTTCTTTTTATGTTCTTTGGAACTTTAAGCGAAATTAAATAGCTGTACTTTTTTTTTAGAAGTACAGCTATTTAATTTTGTACAGCCATTTAAAAATGTTTGACTACATTTTTTTTTTTTTTTTTTTTCAATTTTTTTTTTAAGCATATCCTTACCAGCCTTGCAATACTGGTTTTGTTGCATGTGGGAAGAAAGGTTGCACAGATGTGAGTAACAGATGTAACGGTAAAATCGATTGTCCTCAGGGTGAAGACGAATATAATTGCGGTAACTTTTCTAATTTTTTTTTTTACATTTTTTTTGAGTTTTCCGAAGTTAAGGTAAACTCAAGTATTAAACTTTCTAAGCATTTTAAACAAATGAACTTTTTTTGTATTATTAGCTTTCTTAATTTTTGTAAATTACTTTAGAAAGAGTTAGTATATGCAGCTTGTGTATGTAAGCAAAGTGTGTTGATAATAGTTTGTTTCCATATTGTAGATATATGTGGAGAAGGAAAGTTCCATTGCAGCAATGAGCACAGCAGATGCATAGATGATTCTCAAAAATGTGATGGTTCAACTGATTGTTTTGATGGATCTGATGAGAATCACTGTGAAAAAGGTGAAAAGAAATTGATAAAAATATAGCGAAGATAAAGCAATGGAACTTTGTTCTTTTTATGCTATTGCAATACATTCAATCGATAAAAATTTGAATTATTCAATGGTGTCTGAAAATATAATGAAGTCCTTGAGTTTGATGAAATTTGGTTTCTTATGAATTTCCTGATTCGGCAATTCATTTCTCTTTAATTTTAACTGTTTATTCTTTTTTTTTTTTTTTTTTTTTAGCAACAAATGAAACTGTCATCTCTAAACATCCTCTGCAGACAAAGGGAACTCGCGTTGTTGCTGGCATAATATCAGGTGTGATTATTTGCGTAATACTACTGATGTTTGCTTTCTTCTTTTTCATACGCATCCAACAATCAAAAAAGCTTGCTTCTCGAAAGCAGGCAATGTCTATGTGGCCGTTAAGTCAGCTTAGTTCTGAAATTGGTTCGTTCACTGGTGAAAGTAATCATACAAAAAGTTCTATATCAACGTATATATCTGCCATGTCAAAAAATACGGAGAAATCGTATTATGCTCGAAGTAATGTCACAGGTGCTTCTTCTGTAGTTTCTGATTATAGCCATATCCCTTTAAACCCACCTCCATCACCAATGACAGATCGGGGATTTTCAGTATTATCTGATGCACCTGAAACATATGATTATACGTCGTGTGATCAATGTAGTTGCGTTACACAGGAAGAGTACGATGCTCCTCCTCCTACGTTAGCGTCAATGGATGAAGTAGAATTGTATTGTCCACTAAACAAACCTGTCCAAGCGAATTGGTATCACTCAGATAATGTTTCGGTTAACTCTCATCATACACACAATAATAGCAGTAGACGAGTCCGCAACAGAAACCGCAACCTTCGTGATAACACATATTCAAATAAAATTAATGGCACCCGTATGCCCGGTAAAGGAATTCCTAATACTGATTCATTACGAAGACAGTGGTTATTCGAAGAAGAGTCAGATTTAGACTCTTCTTACGAAGGAGAAACTGTTTACGACGATGTTAATAATCGTCTTTTAATATTTGACCCACCTCCTACACCTTGCACGAACTATATGTCAGAGGAAGATAGGCCTCCTTCTCCCTCAGATACAGAAACTAGTGTAGTAACTTATGGGGCTGCAATGCGTATTGGGGGTACGCATTTTGCTCCTCCCCCGTCTCCAGTTAGCTAGCTTTTTACAAAATTTAGGTGTTTTATCAAGTTTTATGTTACGATATCATTTAGAGAGAAATATGAGTTTATTTTTTTACTTGAGAAATTCAAATTATACATACATATATACATGCATTACATTCATTACATACTCACATACACAGAATATTGTATATACAATGCCATACATAATATAGTAATGTACAGAATTTGTTTAAATAAATGGATTTGTAAATAGTTTTTTTTCGTTTAATTATTTTTTAAAATGTTCCAAGAAAATCTAAGTTCTAGCATCACACGAGTACTTTGATTTTCTCACTTCAACTGGATTGTCACCTAAGAAAAAAAAAAAGTAAATTGTTTACGATTAGCACAAAAGCATTTTGTTTACGAATAAAGAATAACATTTATAATGGTAAATCGCATAGAAAATAAGAGTTTAGTGGGAAAAAAAAAATTTTTTTTCTAAGACGTAAAAAATAGAAATAATGAATCTTGTTTCTCTGCTGCCGGCAATGCACTATAGGCGATAAGGTGGATAAAAACGTCGAGTCGACTTTCGCCGACCTTTTTCTTAAGAATTTCTATCATTATTAAACACTTCAAGAGGAATTTAAAATTTCAAGTTTCTAGGATTTGTAGTTTTCGAATCGAAGGTTTGCTTATTCGACGTCAAAGCTGAAAACGACAAAAAGTACTCTTTTTGCCGCAAAAACACGCTTCACCTCAAATCAACTTTTGACCAATATCATCGAGAAAATTCTTAGATCAAAATGGATCCACTAGACAGGTAGTAATTTAAGGTTTCGAAAATATATAGTTTTTGCAGCCAAAATAAAAAAATCGTAAAACAAGGAAATATAATAGAAATCTTAACTTTATTGATCAACACTTTTTTTCCTTTTTGACTTCAAATTATTGAACCCATCATAGAAAAATGATCACGAGTAGACAACTTACACGATGGCTTGATTCGTAGTAGACCCATTTGGTTCAATTTGATCATTTCAGGTAATCTTGAGGTTCTTGGTGGTAGGTAATTTGTACTTAAATCAGAATTCATCAAAATATTTGCTGATTTTAAAGAGCTACGGCACAGTGAGTCAGAAAGGTGAAAAAACGGCAAAAATGATGTAACCATCAAATATAAAAATGTTATGCATTAACTCAAGTATTTTTGGGTCAGAAAATTTACGCGCGCAAATGATTTAAATTAAAAAAATTGGATTCCTCGATTCCCAAATATTGTATAATACCACGTATAAAATCTATACCACGTATTTTTTAAATAAATTTTACGTGTATCTAAGGCGCGTACCACACACACGTATGCTGTTTAGAGTCTTTTACGCGCGCACAAAGATTACTTTAAATAAAAAAATTTGGGTTCCTCAAACTAAAATGCGCACTTATTAAAAAAAAAAAATTTGGATTCGAAAAACCAAAACACCATATTATCTTATCTTACTATTCTATGTCGAAAACTAAAAATAAAAAAACCATTATTAGAAAAACAGCTTTATTTAACATCAAGGGAAAGTGGTTTTCCATTTTCAGATTTGTGGTTTTTGAAACTAATGCGGTTGATGAAACTGATTTTTTCAGGGGTTGCCTTCTACTACTTCTAACTTTACCTCAAACTCGACCCGTCAATTCATTTTAGCTTTAAGAGGTTCATCTTCATTTCTGATCAGTTTTATCGCTTCCTTTTGATATTGAAGATGCAGGGGTTTTACAGTAATGTGCACTAGAAGGCTTCTTATTCAACCATACTGTTTCCTTCATGAAGGTTAATTTAAGTGGAACAATAACTGTCTGAAAAAGACTTCTCGTTAACTTGGGCCATTATTTGTATCAGTATATTTTAGTTTATGTTTATGCACACATTGGAGACACCATTAAAACCCGCTTTAATGTGAACTACACCTTCAAACTTTCCCCCACTCTCAGCGAATTTTCTTATTGAGTCTTGGCATTCAGTAAAAGTTAGTATCCTTTTCAGAGTATGATTAATCATACTCTGTAGAGGAGTTGAAGCAGATATTTCTGTCAAAATTGCACCCTCAGGAAAACTTTTCTGCCTTTTATTCTTAATTTCATGAAGTAAAGGATAAATATCTGCAATCTGCTTTATGGATGAATTTCTGATTATTTGAACTGTTCATCAGAAAGATCACAATTTTTAAGCTCAAATCATTTTCAATCTTCATTTTTATCAGAAATCTAACTTCCATGCTTTTAAGTTTGCCAGGATTTATAGCATTTTTCATGACAAAAACAAAATCTTTCATAGTAGGATTTTAGGAGGCTTTTCTTATTGAAGCTAATGCCAATGCTTCAGCAGGATGTTCAGCCAACTTGGCAACCTTAAACAAGATAATATTTGATATCTAAGTGAATAAATTACTTTATGAATTTGAATTCAATTGATTTATTACTAACTTAGATCTTTTGCTTCTCTCGCTTAGATTTTCCCAGTCCATATTCTTTCTATCTGAAACTGCTTCAACATCTTTTCTGTTAACTGTTAATACTTTATCTAACCAGGTTCGCTCATGTTCTAGAAATCTAGAGAAGGTTCTTGAATGTTTTAGTAATTTAGATTTGAATTTACACTTAAATATTGGTAAAGTTTTCTTGAGATTTGTCATTTTAGGTTTATTAGTCGTTTCATCGTCTACACCCTCCTATCTACTAAACTCAAGTAGAAGAGCCTCAAATAAATTATTATAATTAATTCCTAACTCTTGAATAAAAGGAACTAAATGTATTCCTTTCATGATGAATGTAAGTAATGAACTATTATTCGTTATTTTGTACGCAAGTCTTATATTTAAACGTTTAATTCAGGAAGTAGACCGCGTCAAATCATGCAACATTTTGATTTTTGAAGTTTGAAAATTAGCATGATATTTTTGAGCATTAGCTTTTAAATGTTGGTTTTTGAGTTGTGAAAAATTTCCTCTGTAGTTCTAATTTAGTGTGAAAAACTTGTGAAAAATAATTAGTACGAAATTTTACCTTTGACTTTTTAAAAGGTTGTATATTGAATCTGGGCAAGTTCGGGCAAATGATTTTTTTTTTTGTTCTGCTTTCATATTTACCTATCAATGGGAAAATGTTAAAATTACCATGGAATCTTGTGGAATCTTTTAGTTTTTCCACCAAACTTACGATTAAAGAAATAAAAAATAATCGATAGGGGGCAATTTTTTTAAGATCTTAGGAATGACACCTAAAATAAAAATGCAGTGTCAAAAACATTGTTTTACTGCATAGTTAGTTTCTAGCAATTGCTTTCATTTGGGGGGGGGGGGGGGGTTGCCAGTTTTTTTGAATTTCGACTCACTGTGCGGCAATTACCTGTACCAAACTGGAAACTTTTTGACAATCTTTAAATGATTTTCAGTTTGACTATCGCTTTGTACCAATACATTTTGAAATAAGTAATACATTTTGAAATAAGCAATTAGAAAATCTCTCTCTTATCGGTTTATACAAATTCTTACAAAAATTTTAATGTATACATACTGACGTAGCAATTTAGCTTACCCTAACCCTAATCCTACTGTTAAAAAGTTTTTTTTCCAAAAACAGAGAGAACTTTCCGGTAGACCTAAAAAACAGTCAGAACTTTCCGGTTGATCTGTAAAGTATTTTACTTCTACTAAATACTTTATTCTAAAAACAGTGAGAACTCTCCGGTAGACTTATAAAGCGTATTACTTCTGCATATTTGTTCTGCAAATTAGGAAAATTATGTCCTTACAAATATATTTTATGAATAATTTTATGAGTAATTGAATGGTTTACTCTTTCCAAAGTGTTTTCGTTTTTTTAAAGCAATTTGCAGGAAAGTATCATTCCCTATTGCACTGCAATTTGATAAATCACATTGCACTTTTAACGTAACAATTCATTTGACGTCATTTACTTTTGGCTTTATCATTTTTTGCTTTTATATCTTCGAATGTCTAGCACCAGCTAATTTATATTGATTTTAATGAAAATGACTCATTCTGGCAATAAGCTTCGTTCTTCAAAAGTAGGCGGGGAACTTTTAGATGGGAGAAATATTAAAGATCAAGCCGACAGCAAGTCTGAGTCAGATAAAAGTGCTTGTAAAATAAATGATTACATGCTGTTATTAAAACGAGGCTATGTGCTTTTTAACGACCGATTAGGTGAAGGAACGTACTCAAAGGTTAAACGTGCTTATTCGAAAAATCTAGACTGCGATGTTGCTATAAAAATTATCAATAGAAAAATTGCACCAAAAGATTTTTTAAAACACTTTTTACCGCGAGAATTAGAAATTATTGGAAATATTTCGCATCCAAATATTTGCAAGTTTTTCGACGTGCTTGATGCTGGAAGCAAAGTATACGTGTGCTTGCAGTTAGCGCAAGGGGGGGATTTGTTAGAATACATAAAAAAGCATAAATTGATGCCAGAAAGCATCGCTAAACAATTTTTTTCTCAGGTAAGTAACTTTTATTCCAAAAATTATATTTTTGTTAAAATTCCTTTATTTTATAGGTTAGTGTAAAGTTATAGTTATTTATTATAAGTGCTCGTCCAAATCGATCTCACCTTTTTTTTTTTTTTTTTTTCTATTTTAGATCCTTGATGCTGTAAGGTATCTTCACAGTGTAAACATTCTACATCGCGATCTAAAGTGTGAAAACATCCTTATTGTGGACGAGCTGAAACCTCTTATAGCTGATTTTGGGTTTGCGAAATACGTAAAGAACACCGATTTAAGTAGAACATTTTGCGGAAGCTCCGCGTACGCGTCGATTGAAATCCTTAAAGGTATCTTTCACACAAATTAGTAATTCGTGTTACTATTTCTTTAACATTAATTTTTAAAGTTAGATGAAATAACAAAAATAGTAAAAGCAATACAATTAATGTTAACAATAGAAATACCGATAACAGTTTTTTAAATTTTATCTGCATTAGGCATTCCGTATGATGGAAAATGTGCTGAAGTATGGAGTTTAGGATGCATTCTTTACATTATAACAACAGGTAACATGCCGTTCAACGACCTTGATAAAGTTAAACAAATTAAGCAAATGGAACGTGGGCCAGTCTATCGTAATTTGCAACAACCTATATCAGAAACCTTACGGCATCTGATATCACGTATGCTCGAAGTTAATCCTAAAAATCGAATCACTTTAAAAGATATCGAAAAACTGAAATGGATGAATGAGTGATGGAAAAATGCTTTATAGTTTATTTTCTATTCTCAATGAGAGTTAAAACAAATATAAAAATAAAGATATTTAAAAGTTTATAAGAATCTTTAACGAGAGATTTTAGGAGAGTTATGGGCCTGCATTTTTTTAAGCTAAATACTGGATGTCCGGAGCAAATAGTTTGTCCAGTTCTAGAAAAAGCTGCTCTGGGGCCTGAAACTAGATTGTCTTTGGATGCTTTGAATACTCTGATTCCTCTTTATTGTGTAGGGTTCCATGCTTTCATGAGCTAGCTTCTAGTTACATATTACACACTTAATTCTCATTTTGTCCGTTTCAAGCCGAATTCGAGATAAATCTTTATATAGATCCACTTTTTTGGAGAGTATAATTTTTTTTAACTCTTCCTGGCGCTTTGTCATAATCGTTTGTTTGACTAGTCACTATAACATTTTGAAAATTTCCTTTTTTGCTTAAACTAGCGGATTGAATATACCAGTTAAAAATTTAATAAAAATAAACAAAAAGAAATAATCACCTTGTTAGCAATCATGTCTAGTTGCAGGACATGATTTTATATTCCTTTCTTGAACCAAGACGTATCTACAGTTTAATTGTTCAAAAGTTTTTTTACCTGATAATCAGAATAAGTCTCGCCTTTAAAGTCATAAACTCATATTCTTTGTTAAGAATATGAGTTTATGACTTTAAAGGCGAGACTTTTGCTAAGAATGGAGATTTTTAATGGACAGTAAACTTCGATATCTCGAAATTAATTTAAATTTCATTTCGAATGAGTTTTTTGAAAGAAATTAAGATTTCTTTAAATTTTATTAAAAAGTCTTTCTTTATATATTTATATTACTTAATGAAATTAGTTTTGTTTATTTGTAGTGATGTTTGAGAGTTTTTAGCACTTTATCATTTCTCTTAAACACTAAAAGTAGAGTGAGCTTAGCAACATCTTGTGGGGTTTGCAACCCTTAATTTAGGAAATGCTGCATTAAGAATTTAATATAAATAATGAATTATCACTCAAATGAGTTGCACCAAGGGTAGAGCTTACTTTTAAACCAGAATTAGATATCTTATTTTTCATCTTCTCATAATCATGCACAAAACGTAATCAGTGTATCTGGTTGCCTGATACTTCATCATATAACCCTAAGTGAATAAAAACAAATTTTTTAACTTAAGTGATTCCACCAGTTGGTTAGAAAATATGTGTTTCCAAGATCAATAAAGACGATAATAAAGAATAATTCTGTGTTGATTAATATGATGTCAAACTATATGTTTGGTTATATTTAGCATATGATATTAAAAATGCAATTTTAAATACGAGATAATAATTTTTGGGAATAGAAAAATTGCTGAAAATGTAATAAAAGCAAGGCAATACTGCAATCAATAACAAAAAAATATAAAAAAACTGAAAGTATGCAAAATAAAGCACGTTCAGGCCGTCCACCAAAAACAACATCTAAAGAAGAATAAGCTTATTGTATGAGAAGTAAAGTGAGAACCTGTTATTTCTGCCAGAGTTATTAAAGAGAAACTAAGCATCAACATTTCTGAACGAACAACGTAGACTTCGCTCAGCAGGGTTTTTTTGTGGATCTTGTGTCACAAAAAAAGTACTTTTCAAAGCCACTAGATTCTTGGAAATCAATTTTGTGGTCTGATGAAACCAAATAAAACTAAAGAACTCCAAGAAAACACCAAATGTATGGAAAAGAAAAGGGAAACCCTTGGACAAAAAAAATAGGAATTAAAATTACCAGGAGCTGGATATGTAAATATTTTACAATACAACACCCTTTATTAAAAAATTAGGTTTACCGGGTCAATTTGTCTTCCAACAAGACAATGATCCAAAACATAAGAGTAAGATTGCCAAAATATATTTCGAAGAAAATGAAATAAAATTGTTGAATTGGCCTGCTCAAAGTCCGCATATCAATCCAATTAAAAATTTGTAGTATGATTTGGATAACAGAGTTAATAGGGAGGAGCACAGAATCAACAAGTAAAATTTCTTTTTAGCTTTGGAGGCAGCTTGGCAAAGTGTTCTTCAAAACTATTTAAAAAACTTAATTGATTGTATTTCTCGTCGCTTGCAAGCAGTGATCGATGGCTAAGGATTTCATACTGAATATTAATTAAGTATAAAACAAAAAATTCGAATTTACTTCATAAAACTTTGATAGCTATGAATACTTTTGATGGTTCCTACTATCTTAATTTTAAAATAGTTTTCTTTTTTTTTTAAAAAACAAGATTTAATTTTGCAAATATTATAGTTTACATTGTTAATAGTTGTTATAATAAATTTTTTTTTTTAGTTTTTAAACTTATTTAGAGATAAAACAATCGATTTACGTTTTTCAAAATCGTATATTTTTTGTTAGACTTTGAAAGCCGTCAGTTTGGCGACGTTTCTTAAATTAAACGAAGTTGAAATCCGTTAAATTTCGAAAAAAAAAAAAATTAAACGATGTCGAAATCCGTTGAACTTCGAAAAAAAGTTTATTAAACGGTTATGAAAGCCGTAAAAAGCTGTAGCTTTAACTTTTAGTCGACTTTAAAAACCTTTTAAAGTCGCTAAAACTTAATTAAAACGAGGTTGAAAACCGCAAAAAGTTGAAGAAAAATCGTATAAATTTGTTTACATTATATTTAACGATTTTGAAAACATAACTTTGTGTATGTTATTAAACACGATTTAAAGATTGTAAAACATCAAACAAATATGCCAAAGAGCCATTGCTCGCTGGTTTGGCAGTACTTCCTGAAGGAATACAGGGAAAATAAGGTCAACATCGACCCTGAATGGTCACCTGGGGTCTAGCCATAAGGATGAATACATCAAAATGTGCTAGAATCAAAAGATACGAGATGAGACAGAAGCTACCAAGGAGGACAAAGCTGAAGAGGTAGAAGATGAATTAGAAACTGTTGGCACTGGTAACTTAGTTAAATAATGCATGTTACGATGCGATGTAGCGAAGTTATATGACTTCATGTCAAATTTGTATGATTTTTTATTGATGTAAACAACGGAGTACCACTCAACTTCGCGGTGACATGGAGCTCATGATTTACCTTGCAACTGACAATCAGCCTTTCTACATGTGTGACTCTATCCCTTTCCAAAGACTGCTTGCTCACTTTGACTCGAGGTTTAAGGTTAAAAGTGGTGCCTGCATGGCTTGCTTCAAGTTTTATCTCTTTTATAGGAATCTGCAGATGGCCATGAAGAGCATGTTTGATAAGGAGCTTCCTCATTGCAACTGAGTTGCAATCAGCACTGACATCTGGACCTCACGCAACAACAATCCATTTGTGACGGTGACTCTTCATTACATCACCAAGGAGTTTGTTCTACAAAAGGTAGCTGTTTGAGTTGTTCCATTCCCAGGTAAGCACACTAGTCAGAACATTGCTACTCAGTTAGACAACCTGGTTAGAATGGTCAAGAAGCGGTTTGTTGTGTGTGATCAAGCTTCAAATATAAAAGCTGCGCTGAGGGAGTCAGAGACTATTGCTGATCTTGAAAGTGGTTCAACCATGTGCATTGACCACAAGCTTAACGTGGCCCTGGAAAGGACTGTCAACAAACGAATACGAAGTTTTATGACTTAATGCCAAATTTTTATAAATATTTTTCAATTTCAAACGAAGTTTTCTAAGAGTTTACGATTTCATGCAAAGTTTTTTTGCGAATTTTGTGTGCTTCTCTGAGGGTCAAAGAAATTAGAAAAAACAGTGTCACTGGAGTAGATCTTTTTATGATTAAACTCATTGTAGAGCTCGAGAAACGATTCCCAAGAGGAGGATATGACATCATGTCTTATGTTATAGGCTGCCTGCTACACCCCTTCTTGAAAGGCCAACAACTGCACGCTTTTGGTGTCAGGGATGAGATTTTTGACAAGTTGGAAGCCAGTCATCCTACAATAGCAGACTGGATGTTAAACCAGCAAGGTATAATCAATGTCTCAGATAAGATCACTCATGAGCTTCTTGAAGATGAATTGTGGAAGGCAGCAGCAGAGGAAATAGCTATTAAGTATAATATTAAAAAAATTTTTTTAAAGCTAGTTAAATATACTTCTACTAATCTTAATCCAATCGAACAAACAAAGTCATAAAAATTTTAATTTGAGGATACAATGTCATACGGGGGGAGGGGGACGCCCAATTTAAAGTTAAACAAACTTTTTAAAAATTATTTGAATTTAAACAATTTTAGATTAAAGTAAGCGAAGTTATACAAAGTTTACTAAACGTTTAACTTCCTTTCTTTTAGACTGTGTCCAGTCAATTCAGGCGGACAAATGCTACAGCTAAGAGGCCACCAAGTATCTTTGAGTGGGCAAAATTCAGAGAAACAACTGTGATAGATTTGAAGGTTGATGTCCTTGACTGGTGGAGGACACATCGCAGAGAGATGCCCATCTTGGCACGACCAGCACGGGAGTATTATTACCTGCCAGCCTCAAGTGCCTCAAGTGAGCGGGCCTTTAGTGAAGCTGGACAGGTGGTCTACGAAAAGAGATACAGGTTGTCTACAAAAACTACTGAGAAGTTAGTCTTTATCTACCAGAAGTTCGATCTCTTAAACTCCTTTCTACCAGTTTGGGAATACCACTCCATGGAAGAGCAAATAGCAGCTAGACCTGTTCCAGACAGAGATCAAAATGATGATGATGATGATGATGATGATGATGATGATGATGATGATGATGATGATGATGATGATGATGATGACGATGATGATGATGATGATGATGATGATGATGATACCGCCACATTAAGAATGAAATTTCCAGCATTGTTGAACTGGAAAGGCGAGACACACATCATTTAGGCTCCCAAGGCCAGGAACTAGAATATTCTTTAATAAAGGGTAGCATGCTAGGATTATATTAGATAAGATAATATGCGAACAATTTTTTCACATGTTTAAGGGATTGGATTTTCGAAAGTTAGAATGATTATTAAATAAATGTAAGGGTTTTAGCATACCTTTTGTATATTCTGTATTTCTGTAATGTTACTGTTGTGTATACTTCAAATTTTAATTAAGAAATTAGAACTTAGAAGAGCAGAGATTGCTAGTATATACCAAACCAGTTATCACTTGACTTTACTTTATATCGATGTCTTTGAA
This sequence comes from Hydra viridissima, assembly GCF_058129835.1. Taxonomy (NCBI): domain Eukaryota; kingdom Metazoa; phylum Cnidaria; class Hydrozoa; order Anthoathecata; family Hydridae; genus Hydra; species Hydra viridissima. The sequence continues at coordinate 6,684,423 of NW_028324313.1, forward strand.
CCTGAACATAGGTAGCTTCTCATTGATTATAACTTTTTCCAAATCTAAGGGATAGAGTAGGAGTCTAGGTAAATGGAAGGGAAGAGTATAATATTAATAGTACAGCCACATACAAGTTCAACTTAAAATATGGCTTATCACTTCGCTTCACTTTAAAATTTTTGCTTATAGAACTTGAAGTTGAAGTCATTAAACTTGCACAGCTTAAAGAGATTTTTTGCTATCAAGAAGCCATACATCAACAAGAATAATCAGAAAAATGGTTAAGCTTGCACATGAACATGTTGACTCGCAACAAATACATCGATGAGTCACATTTTTCTTCTTTTCAAGCAAAAACCTGTCTTCAAATTTTCTCGTTCATTTATACGGCATGCTTTTCCAAAAATATACCTCAGAAATCGTCAAAAAAAACCGCAAACACATACTAATAATTTTTTTGGTTTTCACTGATAAAACTATTAAAATTATTAGCTTCGTAATCAATTCCTCACCAGGGGCAAAGAGTGATCGAAAGGGACTGGAACTTGGTTCCAGCCATAAGCAACCTGAACATGGAGGCCGGGGTGGTCTAAACCTGGCCTAAAACTTTCCCTGGGAAAAATTAGACGCTTATGCAAATTTTGGTGAGGATCGGATCAAAACTGTGGTTTTTTTTAAAGAACACACATCATATACACACATATATACCTATACAAACTTTGTATCACGATTTCATGTTTTACTACTATCCAAAAAACAAAAACGTGTTGTCGCAATTTAGTTTTAACTTTATAACTTTATATGATTTTTGTTTTAGCTGACAGTTCAATAAAAATCTTCATTAGCGTTAATTAAAACAATATTTAAAACCGTAATGTTTTTAGATTCTTAACGAGTTGTTGATTTTACTATTTACCTACTTAAAACATAAATTTTGCGACTGTTGTTGACGATTATAACGGAAACCGAATTTACCGGTTAATTATAGTTGAGCATACTTCCTGAAAATGATCACTATTATTCTCTTTGCTGCGTAATTCATAAATGCTAAAAGTAATTGATTAATCTATCTTCTTTCTGTACAACATCTCACCATTTTTTTCCTCTAAAAGAAGAGAAATCTCTGCGAATTTCAATTAAAGAACGTTCTTGTAATTGAACTTAGAATATAAACGAATTTGGTTTTGGTTTACTTTACGTGGTTCATAAACATCTTTCATCACAATAAAATAGACGCATAGATTTTCTTGTAAACTGATAAGTTTTGCTTGTAACGAAGAGCACTTTCTAAAAGTTGTTTCATTTTGGTTTAAATAAATTACCCGTTAAAACTAAATTACCGTTTTAATTAAAACTGTTTACCGGAAGACAAGTTTTATTTAAAAGACCATTTTAGTGTGAATGAATGGGTTTAGTACGAAATGTTTTTTTTTTTTTTTTTAATTGGTTTTAATCCATTTATTTATTAGCTTCTTTGTCATCCTAATCTCTTTCTATTTTCATCTAATACCTACACTAAAATGACTTTTTAAATAAAAGTTGTCTGAAGGTAATTTTGAATAGTTTTTAACGTAACTTGATGAAATTGATCTTCGGTTTCAAAATTTAAAACAATTTTAAAATACTATGATTAAGCCATCGTCAGTGTGAAAATGGTATAAAACTTAAAAATCTCAGATTTCTTTGACCATTTTAAAATTGTTTTTTTTTTTTTAAACGAAAAATAACATCGTGTGTTGTTTTAATAGTTTGCAAAATATGAAATAAGTATTTTAACCCGTTTCATATTTTGTTGTTCGTTATCAATAGCAAAATATGCAACGAGTTTTATACGATTAAACCGTGCTTTATTGTCAGTATGAATGGGGTACAAGTTTCATAAATATATAAATGTAGGGTGTATGTATGCGTGCTAACGGAAATAGTTTTATTATTTTCTATTTTAAATGGCGCAAGAAGGTAAAAATTCGCACGTGATTTTATTCAAGTAATATAATGCGATAGTTTTTAAAGAGGAGCAATGAGGTTGCATTTTACACCCACTCTAAGAAAACCAACGGCACCCTAATAAATCCACTAACTTCATTGTTCAATATCTTTTATCATGAGCCTGACAATTTAAATAAATTTTTATTTTAAAATACCACATAGATAATTCTTAGTCATTTAGAATGGAAATATTATTACAAGTATTAGTTCAGATAGAAAAATCTAAAAATCCTAAATGACAACAGTTAAAGTCTATAAGCAGGGACTTCTGTTTACATACTAACCTTGAGACAATTACGGCTCCACCCATAGCTCGAATATTAAAACTTATGAATTAAAAGCAATGAGAAAGGATTATAGTGATATTTAAAAGACCGGCTTAAAAACAACACTATGTAATGTGTGTATGCTTATATATAAACATACATATAAGCACATTCATATAAGCATATATATGTATATATAAAAGTATATATATATATATATATATATATATATATATATATATATATATATATATATATATATATATATATATATATATATATATATATACTTGCCTAATTGCCTGTAGTTAATAGTCAATTACTTAAATCTGCATACACAAAAATAAATAAATTTTAAGTAGCTAGTTAAATAGTTCAAAAGTAGATAAATTATTATAGCTTTAGCTGGTTGTATATATATATATATATATATATATATATATATATATATATATATATATATATATATATATATATATATATATATATATATATATATATATATATATATATATATATATATATATATATATATGCTACATAGCATTATTAAAATAAAATGGCAAATGATGAGGGTAATGTAGAGAAGAGCAAATTACTGAATGAGTTTGGTAAGTTAAATAAAAGTTACACACATGTAGGTTTAAGTTCACTCAAACAATTTATCTTAACACTTATTACATATGTTGCTTAGTAATTTTATACATATTTACTAATAACATTTGACTAATAACATCTACAATTTGTCAGGAAAATATTTTTAAGTAACCTCATAAATACATCCTCATAAATACATACACAAAACTTATTTGTTTGTCAAAGGAAGTTTCAATTGGTCATTTATTAAAGCTATTTTATTATATTTTGTTCATTCCTTTCTTCATAAAGTTTTTTCTAACAAAATGTGTCTATGGTGGAAAAGTGGTAAAAATAATTTATTATATACTATTTTACAGATAAGAAAAACCCAACTATATATCTGTGTAGGAATTTAAGTTTCATTTTATCTTTTTCAATCAATCTTTAAGACTGATTTGTATTTGTTAAGGTGACCAATGTTCCCTTTAGGGAGGACAATCCTCCTTTTGTAAGTTCTGTCTCCCTTGAAAAGTGTAAGCGTTTACCAATATTTTTACCATGTATATACCATATTATAGTATATTATTGTTGCAATTAATAAAAAAAAAATTTTATTTATGTAATATATATTTTTTAGTTTATTTGTCCTCCTTTTCATAGTAAAAAAAGTTGGTCACCTTATACCTATATATGTAATTATTATTTATGAAACTGATAATTTTCTACAGGTCAAAAGAAGCAATTTGACCCAAACTTCAAAGGTCCGATAAAAAATCGGTATGAATTCAAGATTTTAAAAAATGATCAGAAATTTGTTTACAAATAATAAATAATTTTTGTTTGTTTTGGTATTCAAGAAATAAGCAGCTTTTTAATTGAAAGTATTTCTTATTTGTTAAATTTTAGTGTAGCAAAAGTATATTTATTACTCAAGTTTAATCTTAGTATCAATCTTTACAATGTTATCTTTGTGTATATATATTTCTTAAAATGTTTTAGAGGATGCACAGATATCATTTGCTGTGTGTTGTTTGCAATTTATATGATTGGAATGATAATAGTGGGTATAGTTGGTAAGTTTTATTTAAAATATTAAAAGATTTTTTAAAAAATACAAATATGTTTTTCATAACTTAATGATCTTGCTTATTTGCAACCAATATATATCCTCATTACTTTACAATAACACTTTAGTTATAGATATTTGACTAATTTTGTTTTTGCTTTTTTATTTACATCGTCTTAAAATATGATGAAAAAAGGAAGAAAAAAAAAGGAAAAAAGGCTGTTTAGTTTAATACAAAACTGTGTAAATATTATGTAAATTTGTATGCTTAATCTGAAAATGATACAGCTTCAGCACTTCTTTATTTATTTTTATTTCTATTAACTTTAGTGAAAAAAATATATTTTAGTATAATTTACTCATGAGCTACATGCTTTCAATGTAGATGATAATAATGCAAGTTAAGTCATAAGATTCAAGGAGTTGTTTCAATGAAATTTCCAAGTTTAAGTAACTTTTGTTGGAACTGCCACTGTCTCTCTCTGTATGTGTGTGTGCATGTATACACACATATACACATATACATACATTTTTTTCTAGCTTATATGCAAGGTGACCCCAAACGACTACTTTACCCTACAGATTCTGATGGTAAGTTGTTTTTAATTTAGAGTTTTCTATTAAAAGTTCTATTAAGAAAACTCAGCTAAAAATTTATCAAAAATTTAAAAAAGCATTTTAAAGCTCTTCACATAATCTTTGACTTAAAAGGCTTGTCTTAGGCTGAAATAATTTACACAGCTAAAAGCTCATTACGATTTGTAAATGTAAAACTGTTCTTACAATAGCTCCCTACTAAGTTTAAGTCTTCTGTGTATAAAACAAAGATTGTTTCTTAACATCATTTTTGTATTTAGATTGGATGCACCTGGTTATAAATTTTAATCTTTCTTTATTTCTATGACTTTAAATGAAATAAATTCAATAATGTTCTCTTTAGGGAAGGTCTGTGGTGTGGACATGTAAGTTTAATTTCTTAAAAATGAATTTTAAACCTGACAATATTTTTTATTGATTTATTTTGAAGAGTATGATTAAAGAAAATTTATATTGAATCAAAATCTTCAAAATAAATTTCAGTATTTAAAAGTAGAAGGATGAGTTAATTATAAATAAAAGGACAAAAAAATAATAACTTTAAGTTGATATGAGCTTTGTAAATAAAGAAACTTAAAAGCTATAAACTTTCTTTAACTTTGTTTGACAGAATTTATTAGCTTATAAAAACTTGATTCACAATTTAGTTCAAATTGCCAAAGTGTGACTTAAAGAATTTAAACTTCAACTCATCTTTTCTCAATCTTTTAGAAACTTCAACTCATCTTTTCTCAATCTTTTAGATTTTTAATTTGTTTGTTTTAGAATTATTTTTTAAAATTAAGAATCTATACATTTTCTTACTAATTTTCTTTTAGACCAGAAAAGAATTTTCTTCATTTTTTTGACTTAAGCAAGTGTGTTACTAAAGGTGCTAGTGATCCATTGACATATGCAAAAAATGGTTTTTCTTGTCCCACTCCTCAGGTATTTAATGTCTTTATATCCTATAATAATTTTTTCAAAGAATAATTGTCAAAAAAAAATCTTGATTCAGAAACAGCAATAATTGTGGCAGAAATGAGAAACTTTTCAAAAAATGTCTTGAAATTACAAGTAGCAGAACGAGAAACTTTTCAAAAAATGTCTTGAAATTTTTTTTTGTAAAAAAAGCCCTAATATAAAAAATAGTGAAATCATAAATCGTTTGAAAAAAAAAAAAAAAAATGAAATAGCTTAAAATATAATCTATGATAACTTAAAAAGACTTGAAACTGGTCAGTCTTTCTCTGATAAAAAGTGCTCTGGTCATCTTACTTCAGAGAAAAGAAAACCAAATTAAAGAGACTTATCAACAATTGAAAAGGTCAGAGAAAATTGGGTCTTAAATATTAAATTAATTGGCAATAGGTCATCAATTAAAAAAAAAAAAGAATATTCGATATATATATTTTTAAAAATGCTCATTAATATAAATTGATGTATTGATTGCCCCAGACTTGTAAGTATGAAACAATAGCTCAGACATACCATGGTCATAAACAGCTTCTTCTATTTATTTGCATGTGTTATGGCAACTTTATCTATTTATTATGGCCAGATTAAGCAAGTTCTCATTACTCTAAAAATTAGCTAAATTGGATAGATGAATATGTCAATTATGTTAGTAAGGAATCCAACCAACCAAATGTGCCTCAAGCATGACCAATTGAGAACTTTTGGGGACATTTGGCTCAAAAGGTCTACAAGGGAGATTGGCAAGCTTCAATAGAGCAAGAAATCTTTATTTAAAAATACTTTTATTTAGAAAAAAATCAAAAAAGTTTTTCTTTTAATTTGTTAATAAGATATTAAAGGTTTTTTTTGTCAAATAACTAATTCATCACCTGTTGATTTATATATAAACAAAAAAAAAGGTATTCATTAAATTAGATTAACATTCCTTTTTTGTCCTCTTCAGCTAAGTTTCCTTTTTAGTTGCTTTCAAGAATAATGATCAGTTTTTCTCTTTAATCTCCTAAAGCTTATTTGATGTTGGCAATCGCTTGCTTTTTTGCTTTGTAAGCTGAAGGTCAAAAGGCAGTATGTGTTAGAATCAGAAAAAATTACTTATCTCATGCTTTGAATATAATTCAACAAATAGCTAAAAACTGTAATCACTCTAAAAAATAAATTGGCTGGACTCACAACACTGCCTAAAAAGCCTAATGATTATTATTAATTATTATTAATGTTGTTTTCATTACTATTATTTTGTTAAAAATTATTAATTGAATCATTAAATCTTTTTATGTCTTAGTTTTATGTACTCTCAAAGCAAGTTTCAAAGTTTTTTAGGTGTGTGTTTCAAAATGTCCACAACAAAGTACTGTTGGTTATGATGTTTCAAATGATGAAATGGTGTGCATAGCTGGTGTCCAGATTTCCAAGGATACTTCATTGGTTAGCAATCTACTTTTAAAGGCATAGTTAATCATTGTTAATTTCAAATAGTTGGTTGCAAGCATTTTCAAAGTTTTCTATTTGATTTATTTAGGATACAAAAAGAAAATTGGTTCAGACTGGCAAGTGTTCCCCTTACTATCTTAAAAGTGATCCAGGTAATTCTCTTTTTCTGTTAAATATTTAGTTGTTTTTTCAATTATATTAGCTCAACTTCTTTTATCTATTTTGAAATTATTCACTTCTAAATTTTCTTCTATAATTATGCTTCTTTTTTTTTATATTGATACATCTTATTCTTTTCATCCAGATGTTATATGTAGTGTATGGGGAATTTAAAATTGAATCTCATTACTTCTACTCTATTCATAAAAGTAGTTTCAACAAATTACAAAGTACTTTTAATAAAAGTGGTTAACTACTATTATACTTCTATTACTTTACTTTCTCTCCCAGAAAATGCTTTTTTGTTGCAAAGTTTGCTGAAATTTGATGTGCTGCAACCATTTTCAATTGATTAAACATGGATTACAGGTCACCTATGACAGGTTAATAGTGCAATAAAATCTGGATCTTAAAGTCCTGCAAGACTGAAAAAACTCCTTTGTGTTTTTATTGGTACAAATCAAAAGCTGCATTTCAAATTTTTTATGTTCAGAAATAACTGTTTGGATAATTATGTTTACTGTCTTTATGTATGTTAACTGTCTTAGACTCCTTTACTGCATGTTTAATGTTCCATGAAACAGAACATTAAATTGTCTCATCAGTTTTGATTTGACAAACAAAAGAAGACTTCCCAAAAAAATTTAAACAATAAATGATGGTAGAGCCAACATTTAAAATTTCATTGCTTAAAAGTTTATTAGAACACACAACTTAAAAAGAAAAAAGAACCCATACAAGTTTCATGGCAAGCTTTTGCAACATTAGAATCACATATGTGAGTGTAGATGTACCAGGAAAAACCAAACATCTCTCTTTTTGTAATTAATAATTAGTTTTTAAGTGATGGTAACAATACTTGTCTTTGGTTTCCTTCTCTTCAACCCATTAGACAAAGTTAGAGTTGAGTCAGGGTTGATAAGATAAGGTCATCAAGTTGACTTGATCAATCAAAAATTGCTCATCTACTAAAAAAAGTTTGCAACACACTACTCTCTAAGACTGGTTGCGTTTATCTTGTTTGAATGAAATAGAAATGTCACAATTTTAAATTTCTTAACAAATCAGTAAATCCTATTTCCATCAACTTTGAAAATTTTTTATTTATAAATTAATTGTTTATGTGATATATTTTTTTAGTGTTCTATCGCTGTATGCCTGTGATGCTTTCAAGTACAATCAATGCTCTGGGAATTATCAATGTAGATGGTTCTAAAGTAAATGGCTCTGATATTGAGCTAGGCCAAACGTAAGATTATGCACTACTTCGTATTAACAAAAACAAAGGTGCCTAATTTAAATTCATAAGAAGAATTATACAGATAGTTTAAGTATTTTACAATTAAATACTGTATAGGGTCCCATTTTTATTTGTTTTAAAATAAATCTTTAGTTTTTGTTAATGATATACTTTAATGAAGTTGTTGCTTAACTATGGATGTAAGAAAATCTTTGATAAATTAAACAATTTCTAGTTACTGAAATGTGCCACCTTTTTATCTGCCCAACATTAAAAATTAAAGTGTTTTATAAAAGAAACATCAATTAATTTACAATCAGTAGATCTGTTGTGTGACTTTCTTAAAATGCTGTTGACTGAAATTCACCTTTTGTTTTATTTTGTACCTTTTTAGTGCTGTACAAATTTTGGCTAACTTCAGAAATCTTGCAATGCAGGTAATTTTGATTTCCAATAAACTAAAATTTGTTTTCAATATTTAGTTTTTTAAAAATCATGATTTTTCTTATAGATTGCTGATGAGTTAAAAGTGGTTTGGGTCTGGATTTTGATGTAAATAATAGATTATACTATTATAATGATTAAGCTTTTAATTGAATATAGAATGTACCTTTATTTTAATTATGCCTTTACAACTATGACTTTAGATGTTAACTTTTTCTAAACTCCCCTCCTTATTTCTTTCAATACTCAATATTTCTCCTATATAAGTGTATTAGAAATATCCTTCTGATGGAGAAGACTTTATTGTAGTTATGACATCACAAGTGAAGTAAAAAAACACAATGAAGTAATTTTATTAAGTTGGTACTCTTATAAGTCACACATTATCTCAATCTATCTTTCAATCTATTTTAGAATGAAACTATAATGTTTATACTCTTATTTTTTATAAGTTAAACATCAACTCAATTTTTATAAGTTAAACATCAACTCAATCATCTATTTTAGAATGAAACTATAATTTTTATTTTTTGTACTAAACTTTTTTTTTTAAATATTTGTTGCTCTTGTTCAATCTCTTTTCTTTCCTTTTCATCTTCATTTCTCTATTTTTATAACCTCTTTTGGATAAGATAATGGAGCAGTTTTTGTTTTTACATATTACAATTTCTTTAAACTCTAAATAGATTTGAATTTTTTTTAAAAAAAATCTCTTATGATGAAAAGCTTCTTTATTAATTCTAGTGGATTTATAATATCAATGGTGGCTTCAATGTTATACATAATACTAGCAAGGTTTGATTTGTTTTTCATTGTTTCCTAAAAACTTTTTCTGTGTAAAATCAACATTGTTTTTTATAAAATATTTGTTTCAGAACTTTGCTTAATGATCTGTTTAAAAGTGAAATTTGATTGTTATTTCTCAGATGGATAACTTTCCCGTTAGTTGTATTTACTGGGTTAGGTGTTCTTGGACTCATAGGTTATGGTATGTTGAAATTTAGATTTACTGTTGTTTCAAAAATTTATTTTAGATATTATGTAAATTTATAGTTTTTATCATTAAAACTATAATTTAAAAAAAATGAAATGGAATGAAAAGTTTTCCTTAAAGTTTAAGAAAAAAGAAACTTTTTGTTGAAGTTTATTGTGGAGGAATAAAAACAACCATTTCTCACTCATTATTTTTTATTTTATCAAAGATTTGAGCTTCTGTTTCAGTTTGTAATAGTTATAAACTGTTTGGATGTAAATATTAAAGAGCAAGCGGCTTAGAAAGTTAGATTTGTCTATTGCACAATGATTTGTATATTTTTTTGATTTATATATTTGTATAGTTTTACATGCTATGTATAGGCAAAACAGGTTTTTTTATACCTGAAATTCTTTCAAAAACAGCTCTTGATGTTAAATTGGTTATTTTGTATTTTTGTCAATCAATCATTTGTAATTCCATGAGTCACTTTAAATATTACTTTTATGTGTGTAGGGATTTATTATGTATTTGCTAAATATAAGTACTTGGTTGATACAAACACAAGTAAAGACATTGTGTGGAGAATTTCAATCAAGTTTAGTGATTTCGCTGGCAACAAAAACACTTGGCTTGTACTAGGTTAGTTTTTTTTTTTATTTGAAAATAAAAACAAAATACTTTTCTATAATTGAATTAAAACTTTTTCTCACTCTCAGGTTATAATCTATTTTGAATGCCTTTACACTTTCAAGTTATTTGAAAATTTTATTTAGGTATTGTCTTGGCTGTCGTTTTCCTTATTCTGTTTCTCATCATGATTTTTTTGATCCATCGTGTGAGAATTGCATGTCAACTTATTGGAGAAGCTAGCAGGTGTACACTCTTGACTTTTTGTTGCATCGGTTTGCACTACATAAAATAGAGAACTTTAGTTTTTGGTTATCTTGTACTTCTCCCATTCCTTAAGATACAGATTAGTAAAAAGATTAAAAAGTCTAATGCTCTTTTTAGAGGTCAAAATGTTTTTTTTTGTTGTAACACTTCTATTGATTTTTAGAGCTGTTTGTTCAATGTTGTCAACATTATTTTTTCCCTTGTTACCATGGTTATTTCAACTTGCATGGTTTGCTTGGTTCATAGTTGTTTTGTTGTATCTTTTCATCTTTTTTTTTTTTTTTTTTTTTTCACCTATTAAACTAATTTTGTTAAAAATTTTCTTAAGCAAAAAATTATTTTCACAGAAATAATTTAAAATTTACAACAATAGCAAAAAAGATGAGATCATCTCCTTTTATCACTTTTTACTTTGTAACTTTGAAATTTGTAGCTTTAAAATTTACTGTCAGAAATGGAATTTTTATAGCTGTTAGTACTACTTGTTAATTTTCATTGCTTTTTTTTTACTTTTATCATGGTATTTCACAACTTTTAAAAACATTTAACATTGCACAGATTAAAGTTCTTTATGGCTTTTTTTTTTTTTTTCAGTTAAAGTTTAGCAATTTTTAGATTTTGTCTAAATAGTTTTAAACAAATATTTAAACTATAAATTGTCAACCTGTAAATGAGAAAAAGTAACTAATTATTCAAGAATTTTTAAGAGCATCTCAACATTAAGTTGCTTTTCAATTCTGAGTTTTCAACACAGGATTTTGTAAATTTATTAAACCCTGGAGGAAGAACAATGGTTTTGGCATTACTTTGGTTGCAGTATGATTTGAGTCTGGTTTCAAGGATAATACCTTTTATTGGTATTATCCTTGATCAAGTTTTGTTTAAGGAATTTGTTGACATAGTAGTTTCCACATGCTGAGCATTTTTCCCTAACATTAAATAGATTTCTTATGTCAAATGGAACTAAGCAATATCAAGTATCTGCTAATGACTCTGTTTATAACTTGACCATTGGCGAAGTTTGCAGTTTGAACACATTCTCATCTTTATACCCTAACTCCACAGCTACTTGTTTGTTTGCAAAATATGTAGAAAATGTTAACCTACTTCGCTTTCAAGTATTTCATTTATTTGGTTGGTTGTGGGGCTCACAGTTTATTATTGCATTTACAGAGTGCAGTTTGGCTGGTGCCTTTGCTTCATTTTATTGGGCAAAGCGTAAACCTCAGGTTTTTCTTTTAAACTTCAGGTTTTTCTTTTAAATTTCAGGTTTTTTTTTTGTTTGTTAGTAATATTAGTTTTGTTGTAAATTCTTTTTTAACTCAACAACCAAAACTCAATGGTTGTTATTAAATATTACATGGAAGTTGGGGGTAAATTAATTTATTTAACTTTTATAGGATATTCCGTCTTTCCCAGTATTTGCAGGCATGTGGAGAGCACTAAGGTATACTCATATTTAGATTTATTTAAATATTTATTTATTTAAGATTCAAAAAGAGTATTGCTTTATAATATTATCTGTTTATTTTTTAGTTTTTACAATTGTATATCTATTATTCAGATTTAGGTCAAACCTTTAACTAAAAAATATTTATATATTTATTTTTGAATTATGATTTAAAAAGTTTTTAAATATTTTTTAATACACAAAAACTCTCAAAAATTATCCTTAAGTCAAAAGTAGATACTTTACGCTAAATAAAAAAAATGATAGTAAAAGAGAGTGTAAACTTAATACCAAAAAAGGTATGATATGCTTTCTGAACAAATTCTCAAATTTTTTAATCTGTTGTTTTTATAAAACAAAGTACCTGTATATATAACAAATTACAACTGCTTTAATTTCAAAATTGCTATATTTTTATAATTTACTATCAGCATTATATTTTTGTAATTTACCATTATGAAATTTAATTAGTAGTTGTTAAAAAAAATTCTTCATCTTTACAAAAATAATTATAATTCAAAAGACTTTTTGCTATTAATAAATGAGATTTTATAGTTTGAAATATTTCTTTTATTTCAGTTAAATTAAATTTTAGCTATCACACTGGTTCATTAGCATTAGGAGCAGCCATTATAGCAGTTGTCAAACTGATTCGGATAACATTAGAGTATATTGACAGAAAATTAAAAGGTTATTTTGTATAAATTTTTTATTTTTATGATAATAAAATATTACAATAAATTAATTGCGTTTTGCACAAAAAAAATTTTTTTGTAAAATTTTTGTGCAAATTTCATAAAATGATTTTGAAATTAACGGCTCACTAAATTTCAATTCAAGAAAAATTTTCTTTATAGAGAACACCGACAATCCTGTAGCAAGTTTCATTATGAAGTAAGTTTAAAAAGTTTAAGCTGTGAACTGTTATATTTAAAATTGAACTGTTATATTTTTGTATAGAATTAACTCTAACTTAAAAAACAATAATGCACATTATTTTTCACCTAACATTCATTTTTTAAAGTCAACTTTTATTTCTGTATAATGTTTTTAAAACTTAAACATAGGTAACTATTTTTGTAATAATTTTATTAATGTTGAATTATTTAAAAAATCTAGGAAACTATTACATTATGGTGTGATTTTTTGTACAGAGTTATTAATTTTTTTTTGTGAACAGTAAATTCAGAAAATACTTTGTAGGTGTTTAAAATGCTGCTTTTGGTGCCTAGAAAAGTGTCTGAGGTTTTTAAACAAGAATGCATATATAATGGTAAGTGAAATACCACTAAAAGTAAGATGTTTTTACTTCAATAGCAATTAAGAAGAATTTTATATATGTGAATAAGTCCTCCTCCAAAATCTAATTTACCAGAAATATAGGTATAAAGTTGAGGAAAGAAAGTGTTAATTAAATTCTGTTTATTACAAATAATTTTTTTTGTTAGTTAAACTTTTCTTAAAAAAAGGCAATCTGATGAGAAAAAAAGACAAAATGATCTTAAAATTAAATTAATAGCAATTCAAATTTATGCTTCTGTTGTAAGCATGCTTTCAAAGTGTCGATCTTATAACCAAATAGTATAAAAAATCATTTAACTATCTTTTCTGCAGATTGCTATATATGGTCACAATTTTTGTGCTTCTGCTAAAGAATCATTTAGTTTACTGGTACGAAATCCAGTTAGGTAATTCATTTTGTTGTAGTAGTTTATGTAAAATGTTTTAGTATTTTTTTGCCATAATTTAAAAAAACTTTTTTTTTATATACAATATGCCATTTGTAATCCCCTGAAATTATTTTTAAAGGGTACTAGCTATAAATGGTATCACTGGATTCATTTTGTTTCTTGGAAAAGTGCTTGTTACTGGTGGAGTTGGTAAGTTATTTTTCTAGTTATACAGTTATATAGTTCAGTATTAAATCGATTTTGTCTAGTTTCATGTCCTAGTTTAGTATTGAACTAGTTTTAAAATCAACACCAAAAAAAGGTGAAGATTGGAAATATCAAGATTCAGATTTATGCAGCATGCAACCATAAAATCTGCATTTACTTTGGCATAATTATTGTGTTAATTTTTAATAGACATCAATGCCAAAACTTTCATGATGCCAAGGTTGTATTCAAACAGAATGGAACTCTTCCTTACACAGCAAAACACTCAGGATTTAGTTAGAGATATCAGATTTCTGGGAAAAATACCAGATTTTTGGGGAAAATGTCTTTGTCCTACCAGTTCATCAGATTTAAATCCACTTGATTACTCAATTTGGGCATACATTGAGTCAGAGGCCTGTGAATTCTCTCATAATAGTGTCATTGACCCTAAAGATATCCATCATTAAGCATTGGAACACTATGCCCAGCAACTATTTCACAAAGGCTTGTAAGAGGTTTAAGGCTAATATTAAAGCTGTAATCAATGCCAGTAGATTTCATGTTGATTAATATATTTGAAGTTTATGTAAAATCTATAAAATAATTTATTTTTTTTTAAAGTGTATGGTTGTTTTGAATTTTCATTTTTTTCTTATCACTAAGGCTTGTGCAGATTTTACTGGTACATGTTGTATGGTTTATAGATAAAGTTAAAAGAAATATTGTTTTTTTCAATGTCATCAAGAGCCTAAAAAAGGTCTAGTTTTATAAGATGTTGAGGTGCTATTGTAGCATTTTTTGAAAAATTTTTTTTCTTTCCTAGGTCAATGACCAATTTTTTTCAAATACCAATATCTATTTTTTAAATTTTAAATTTTTTCAAAATATATATGAATTTAAATTTCAGCAGTTGGAAGCTTTTTCTGGTTTGCAAAATACAATGCATTACAGCCTGACAAACTACATTATTCTATTGCTCCTATTCTGGTATGGTATTATTTTTTGATGATGTAATCTCATTGAAAGTAAACATAAAATCATTTTCTAATTTGTCTTGTTTTTTACAGATTTGTACAATTGGTGCATACCTTGTTACAATGCTTTTCTTCAGTGTCTATGACATGGGAATTGATACTCTTTTCTTGTGCTTCTGTACGTTTTTATTTATAAGTGCTAGAGAATATTTTAAAATGAAATGCATATTTTTGTTGTTTGTAGTGTGTGTAAGAGGGTGTGAGGCAGAAGAGCATGAAAGAAGGAGCTTGGAAATTTAATCTACATTTAATTTTACTTTTTTAAAACTATTTGACTATTGTTAATGAACTTCTTTTACATTTAGTGGAAGATCTTGAGCGCAATGATGGTTCTGTAGAAAAGCCATACTATATGTCAAAAGAGCTGAGAAGTATCATGAATATTAAAAATGCGCCGAGTAATGATATTTCAATGTCACCAACCCGAACATAGTTGTTCTTTCATGTTGGTTTTTACTTCATTTATTGAAGATTTCATTTATAAGTTTTCTGAAATCTTTTTTAGTAACCATCTTGAATATTAGAAAAAAGATTTTTCTATGGTTACTTTTTTTCTATTGTTGCTATTTTTTTTATGTCAGTAAGCTTTTTATATTCATGATTTGATTTGATTTTCATGAGTGTTGTTAGTATAAAATGTTCATGTGTGGATAAAATCTAGTTGTTCTGTATCATGTCTTTTTGCTATGAGTATTATTTACTTTTATTTTTACACAAGTATTTAAGTATTATTAGTAAATATTGAATATGTTTGAGTTTAAACTGAGAAAATTATAATTAGCATGCAAAAAATGTCTTTTCAAAAGATTTGTAGCTTTTTTGTTAAGAGATGGAAAAAAAAATTTACCTTTTTTCTTTGTTTTCTTTTTATATCTTATAATTCTTTATATACCTTATATTTCTGTTATACTTCTGTATAAAAAGATTAAATGCTAAGCATTTTTATCTCTTATATGTGCTAAGAGTTTTTATCTCTTATATGTGCTAAGCATTCAATCTTTTGTTAACTTCAAATCATAATTTATATGTGAGATTTCAGCCAACTAGTTGTTTTTTGGAAATTAATAAATCCTATACCACAGACTAATTTAATAAAGGTATACACAATCGTGCTGTAAGTTTAGTATTATGCGTGATTTTTGTTACTATTTCGAAAATTTAATTGAGTAAGTAATTTCAGTATCTTAAATAATTGCTGTTTTATTCAGAGATAAAATTGTTATTTTTCTGAACAAAACTGTAATTTAATAAATATATGTAATGTATTAGTAAAAATGCTAAAATGCATAAATAAAAATGTAATAAAGTTTGGAAAGCATTCAAGTCTGTTTAGAAAAAGAAGCCTTAGTGAGATAAAATCATCAGAACACCAAAACTTTGTAGATGGTCGGAGATGCCTGCCACAGTCTCACACCTCTTCAAAAATTATAAAAAACTTTAATCCTGGGACAGGGGCTGTTATTGGGCAGTTTTTTTCTTCAGGAAAAGAGGAGCTTGAAAGGGCAATCAAAAATTCAAAAGAAGCTTTTGAAGTTTGGTCACAGCAGACAGCCTCTGAACGTAGCAGTATCTTTAGAAGAGCAGCAAAAGCAATTCGATTAAAGAAACTTGATATTGCTAGACTTGAAACCATAGATACAGGTAAAATTAAAGATGAATAAAAAAAATGCTTGTTTTCCATTGTTTTTATTTTTTTTAAATGTATTTATATAGTATTACATAAAAGTTCTACTTTCATGTAGTTGTGTTTATCCTCTTTAATGTTTGATTTAGCATTGGGTTTTATTTGGTTAAGAAATTTTTTTGGTTTCCTAATTTTATTGATTTTTTTACCTTTTATTTTTCAAAGATTTTAATGTTTTCATGAATTCTATAAGAAGAGATTCAACCAATGAAGATTCTTTTTCAATTTTACTAGAAATATTCATCCATTTAAGCAATGTAATGCAGAGAAACATTAACAAGTTTTATTATGTAATTAAAACAAGTTTTATTATGTAATTAAAAATGTATATTTTTAGATACTGACTTTAAGCAACAACAAAAAGTATTAAATAAAACTTCAGACATTTACAAAACAATTTTAAATAAAAAATTGACTTTTTACTGAGATTTTATAGTTGTATGTTGTAAAAACCTTCATCTATTTAAGTCAGCATTTGCTTTTTTCTAAGTTTTTTGTTTTGTTTTGTTTTTAGCTAATAATTTAAAACATATAACCAGGTAATATCTGTTTTATACTAAACTAAACAACCATATATCTAGAAAAGCAATTTTCCAACTGCACCAGTATAAAGTGCTTTGCCAGGAAACTAAATGAATCCAGCAATACCATTTATAGCTAGACTTGCAAGCCATTGGTAAATAGAACAGGTGGCTGGCTCACAAGTTCAAGTGGCTGGATAGCCAGCTAGCTACTAAAAAAAAACACAAAACTAGCTGCGGCTGGCTTATAAAGAATGAGGCTGGCTAGCCGACTGAAAGTGGAAAATATCCTCTCTTGTTTTTAGTTATTACTAAATTTATAACACACCCCTAAATTATTTCACAGCAAATTAATGTTTTTGTGTATAAAAAAAATCATATTCATATTAGTTGGGTCCAGTAGACTTCTGCAAGAATTAACAATCAATCCAGCAGTTGAAAACATGGATTCTACTGCTACACCACTTGATGCAATACATAAATATTCATTCGCCAAACGTGCCAGATAGGGAAATTTTTTATGGTTATTTTTCCAAAACACCACAGGATCTTTTTCTTCTTCTTCTGTTAGCAGACAATTAACATAATTATTTACTTCCCTTGCTAGTATTTGATGCTTACTTTGATCATGATTTGGTAGCGTAATTTTTATTTCTGGAAGCAGTAATTTCTTCGCAGTTGGATGATTTTCTAAAACATAATGATTTTAATTGAACATCATAATGGTTTTAATTGAACAACATAAACATTTAATTGATCAACATTTTTGGTCAATTGAATGTTTGTTTAATATTTGATTAATTAAAATTAGTTATATTATTTAACATTTTTATTTTATTTATATCATAACTTTTATTTATTTAGCTTACCATCTTATTTTATATTATTTAACTTACCATCTTTTAGTAGTTTATTATCATTTTTATCAACTGCATTGTTAATTGCTGAATTTGAATTTGAACTTTCTGTAAAACTTGATAAAGTCTCTAAGAGTATATCAGTTGCATGATTATTTGGAAAGATGGATTTAACTGCTGGATCTAACAAACATGATAATTTGGCTGTTTTTGACAGTTTCAGACGCTGCTCTAATTTTGAGCTACAAGCTAATTTAAGCTTTTTTATCACAGGTAAATCGTCAGAAGATACCTGGAGGAGTGATGCAACTTTATTCTTGACCAATGGCAAAACAGAAAGAGTTACCCCCACTCACTACGTCTGTCAAGTTTTGAAATGATTTATTGAACTTTACAAGTTCGCTTAATAATTTTAGATCAAATTCATCTAGACACAATTCTCTTTTTCCAATTTTTTTTAAAAGTTTTTTTATACCATTATATAACTGTTCAATAGACTCTGTCATAAAAAGTGCACTGTTCCATTGACTACATACTTGGAGTTTTAAACTGTTACGTTGTTTGGATTTGTATTTTGAGTTCTCTTCAAATAGATTATCATTTTTTTCATATTCATTCCCACTATCTACAATAACAGGATTGTCATTTGGGTTTAATTGATTCTCATTCGATATTAGTTTAATTGGGAATTGTTCATCAAGATTAACAAGTTCTTTTACTTCAGCAATTTTTTGTAATTTATTATAAACATCCACAACATCATTTGTACACAAAAATTCGTTAATTAGAACAGTAGATTTGAAGCTCAAACATGTAACAATATTTTGACATTTCTTGAGCAATTTTAAGACTTCCGAACATTTGTTAAGGCCATCAGAAACCAGAAGTAAATTCAGCACATGAGCTAAGCAATGTTGTGGCTCTTCACAACCCAGTAGACTAGAAGTCTTCATCATATTTGCAGCACCATCGTGAACATTATGCAAATGTAACTCTCCATACTGCTTGCTAAACATATCTTTGATAATATTCTTCATAAAATCTGCAATATTTTCTGCTGTGTGGTTTTCCAGTGGTGTACAAGCTAAAGTAAAAATTTTTCTATCCCATTCACTGGTTATTACTGAACACTTTACACCTATATATGACAGTTTTTTGTATTTATCTGTCCAGCCATCAAAGAGTAAAGAAGCAGCAATGGAATATTTTAAAACATCTTTGACACTGCTTTTGACAGCTTTGAACATATCAGTTAAAGCCCAGCATGCCAAAGATAAGTGTGATGGAGTGACTATACCTAAATTATTTTCAAAAAAATTTATAAAACCATTTCTTTCAACAAGATTAAAAGATAGCAAATCGGTACAAAACCAAAGTGCAATGTCACGAGTAATCTCAAATTTTGCTTTCAATGATGAACTGCTAACGCTGCACCAATTTTTTAAGATGTTGTTATTTTTTTCTTCAGTAGATACTTTATCAATAATAATTTTGTGTACTAAAAACAAATGATTTTTCATGTTTCCACTTGATGTAGAACATTTTACTGAATGAATTTTCGACAAATGGGCAGGCTTTTTATTATCTAATTTGGCTTTTTCAATTTCCAAACATGGTTTGCAATAATAATTGCTTTCATCGAGATTTTGACCATCTTCAGCTACTAATTCTCCATAATAATTCCAAACAAGTGAAGCACATTTTTTTTTAAAGGTGCTGCACAATCTTATCTTCAAATATTTTATTGATGAGTTTTCATTTGGTTTGTGACAAGATAATGGTGTATTATTTATTGGTCTTTTCATATTAAATCTCTAATTACCAAAAAGTAAATGTACTAGGAAGAAAAGGAAATTTCTTTTACATGCAGTTTGCTCCTAATGCGACGGTAAATAAGAAATATTTGTTATCAAATTATAAACCGAGTCAAACCATGGAAGTAAAAATTATTATATTGCCATGGTCAAACGAAAAATAAGCGCAAAAATGAAGTAAGCACAACAAAATTCATAAAAATCAGAGAAAAAAAAAAAGATTGAGCGTAACATAGTTTTAAAAAACAAAAACTGGCCATTTCAGCTGTATTTTAGCGGCAGCTGCATTTTGAATAAAATAGCGGCTATTAGTGGCTATTGATAAAAAACTGGCAGTAGTTGGATATTAACTAAATTGGCGGGAGCGGATGAATAGAGGCGGTGGCTACCAAGTCTATTTATAGCCTTTTAATGTAATTTCATTGCAAATGACAAGTTGCATATAAATGAAATAAATTTAAAATTACATTAAGAAAAATGTTATTAATGTTTCTGATATTTATACTACATTTGAATATACAGAATTATTAGAACAAAAACTGAAAAACTACATCTCACATAAATTTGTCTTATTAATGTTTAAATGTAGTTTCGTAAAATTCTGGCTTGCATGTTACTAGGAAAGACTATCACTGAATCGAGCAATGATGTAGATGCTGTTATTGAATCCTGTAACTATTTTGCTTCTTTATGTTACATGCTTCATGGTCAACAAATACCTATTCATACTGGTGCTTTGGCATACACTGTACGAGAGCCTCTTGGTGTGTGTTCAGGTAGAAATGTTTCAACTTCGTAGTTTTAGTTGTAGTTTAGTTGTACTTAATGATTTCATTATTTAAAGGTTATTTTAAGTTTAAAGATTTACAGAGTTTCATATTATTTAAGGCATTGGGGCTTGGAATTTTCCATTTCTGAACATTGCATGGAAAGCTTTGCCTGCTTTAGCTTGTGGAAATACTTTGGTATACAAGCCTTCACCTCTTGCTCCTATCACAAGTGTTGTTTTTGCTGAGATAATGGCAGATGTCGGCCTTCCAGCTGGTTGTTTAAACATAGTACAAGGTGATGCTGATGTCGGTCAATATTTATGCCAACACAAAGATATTGCTAAAATTTCTTTTACTGGAAGTATATCAACTGGATCTAAGGTAAATTGAAGTTAGTCTTGTTTAATTTTTAAAATGGTTTGTCTGATGAGTGTTTTTTTTCAAATAATGAATCCTTTACTTTAATTATAATACCAGTATTTTAATTTATATATACATAACACTTTGTATCATTATTTACTTCTATTTTAAAATCATTTATTAACAATTTAGTAATTTAACATCAAGTTTTCGAGTTGTTTTCTAACTTGCATAATAAACTTTAAAAATGATTTTTATTTTACCTTTCTTACATAACCGGTATGTTTTGCTTTACAAAAACTTGTTTCACCAATTATAAAATGACTTGAGCAAGTTTATTTCTGCTAAGAGAAAAATTTGTTATATGTTTTTTTCATTTTTAATTTCTTAGTGTAATAAAGATTGATTGTTAGAATTTCTCATTTAGATAATGATAGCCTGTGCACCAACAATAAAGAAAGTGACTCTAGAATTAGGAGGCAAATCTCCTCTTATTATATTTGAAGATACTGATATTGATAATGCTGTACAAGGTGCACTAATGGCTAATTTTATCATACAGGGAGAAGTAAGATTTTAATATAATAAACTTTTGTTTGTTATGATATTGTGTTTATAAGACATTTTGTGTGTGTGTGTGTGTGCAACAAATGTTTTAATTAAAGGTAGTTTAAATTTGTTTTATTGATTCTGCATTTTTCTTTAGGCTTGCTCTAATGGTACTAGAGTTTATGTACAGGAATCAATCTATGAAGATTTTCTCGTAAAAGTTTTAGAAGCCACAAAAAATTTAATTGTTGGTGATACGATGAATGCTCGAACACATATCGGTGCATTAATCAGTGCTGAGCATTTAGAGAAAGTTGAAGGTTTCATTAATAGAGCTGTTTCTGTGGTATAGTAAAATATTACTTAAGGAAATTTCTTAAAGTCTTTCCAGTATCCTCCAATGAAAGATAAATATTTTCATTACATTAAACTGTTTTAAACTTTTATGGAAAGATGATAAGTTCTATCACTTTAACTACTAACATCTTGTGCAAACAAAACTTTAGCTGCGTAGATCTTTTGCAAATAAATAATTGGCTTCATTGATTTTTTAATCAATTTAAAACCAATTATGCATTTACACTTAAGTATATTGAATGACTATAAAACAAAAAACTTTGTTTATTTCAGGGAGCAAATATTTTATTTGGAGGAGATAGGCCAAATTTTAAGAATCGACCTTATGCTAATGGCTACTATGTTAACCCATGCATTATGGTTGACTGTCATGATGATATGGAAATAGTAAAAGAAGAGCATTTTGGCCCTATTATGTGCATCATGAGGTTTTCAACTGAAGAGGAAGTTATAAATAGGGCTAACAATACATTAACTGGTCTTGCAGCAGGTGTATTTACAAAGTAAGCAATTGATTTTTGTATGCTGGCTCTATCATAGAAGCTATTATTAAGTAAACTCCCAAAGTAGGAAGTTGTATTACATGTGGATTGTTAATAAACTTTTAGATATAAGAATAATGTTTTGGGAATAATATTCTTCTGTTAATTTTAAGATATTTAACATTTTACAGGACAACACCTGGGCTTAACAAAAAAATGATTGATGCAAATACTTTTATTATACTTAATTTCAATATATAAACAATATGGTTTTTATCTTAGAAATATATCAAGAGCTCATAGAGTAATATCCAAATTTCATGCTGGTTCTTGTTATATAAACACATATAACATGTATCCTGTACAAGTACCTTTTGGTGGCAACAAAATGTCTGGCATTGGCCGTGAAAATGGAACTCAAGTTATTGAACATTACACACAAACAAAGAGTGTTTATGTTGAACTGAATGATGTGGAGAGTATTTTCAAGTGATGCTCTTAAAAATTTTTATAGTATTTTTATTTTTGATAATCTTGATGAAGAATGTTATAGTCTTAACGCTATAATTCTTATTATTTTGTTGTTGTTTTTTTTTTTTGTTTGTTTGTTTTTTTTTGTTTTTTTGTTGTTTTCTTATAAATTGAAAAGATTTTTATTTAATTAGAATTAAATTTTTATCTGAATAAAAAATTATTTACAAAGTTTAATAAATACATTTTTCACAACCAAAATATTGTGACGTGTTTAGTGTTAAATATTGCATCAATATCCTAAGGAATGCTTGTCAATTCAGTTTGTTTTTGTTCTCTCAATTAAAATTTTTTTTGTAATAATCTTTAATATTATTTTTTTAATTCATGTTTTTATTTCATATTGTGGAAACAGAATTTTTTCTTTTTAATTTGTAGCAGAATAAAGTATCAAAATATCAAATATTAAAAACATTTTTGTTTATCTTGGTAACATTAAAGTGTATCTTGGTAACATTTTTGTTTATCTTGGAAACATTATAGTGTTGGATCAATGTTTATAAATCTCATCTAATTACCTCCTGGATAAAATTGCCATGAAAATACAGCAGAAAACTCGTCTTGATTATTATTTTGGTATTAGTAAGTAAAATGTGAAAGAATTTGATTTTTTTTATGTTTTGTTTGTAGAGTTCTTAGTTAAAAAAGATTTAGTTTTTAAAATTTGAAAATTATTAATGTTCATTTTTCTTTTTTTTTAAAAAGTAGTTTGAACATTTGATTTATTTATTTAAAGATTTTCCCAATACTACTGCTAGGTATAAATGCTATAGCTTACTTACATATCATTTAAAATGTTATATTTTAAACCTCAGTTCAAAAACAAATATTGTGCCATCAGAGTTTGACTCATGGGTTATTTCCTTTAAATATTAATGAACTTCCAACTAAGCAAGATGGACATGTGCGAGACAATATTTACTGTGCTATGTCTATTTGGAGTATGTCTCTCAGTTATAGGTATATGTTATAATTAACTCTTTTTTTTTTTTCAACTGCTACATATGGTGCTTTCATTTTATCTTTAAAATGTTAAAAATTTAACTCAATTTTAAAAAATAGACATCTGGATAATGATGAAGGGCGAACACATTTATTACAACAAAGTGCTGTGAAGTGCATGCGTGGTCTTCTCTTCTTTTTTATGCTGCAAGCTGATAAGGTGTTTAATTTACATTGTTTATTAGTGTTTATTATTAAAATATCTTTATTTTTTGTTATTAATTTTGTTATATTTAAATATTTTTACAAACTATATTGTTGTTTTTATTATTGTTGATACTATTATGATAAATAGGTTTTATAAAAAGACGTGTTTATTTGAAGGTTGAAGCTTTCAAGAAGGACCAGCAACCAGTTAATGCTTTAAGTGTAAAGTTTGATATTAGAACTGCTGATATATGGATAGATCCATCATACCATAATTTACAGGTAAGTTTTCTAAATAACTTCAGTAAGAAATCTACAGTTAAATTTGAAATGCAACAGATTTTTTCATGGTTTTCTTTTAAATTAGCTTTTATTCATTTTATATAATTTTATATTAGATAGATTGCATATCCCTTTATCTTCTTGTACTTACCCAAATGATAGCATCTGGCTTGGATGTAAGTGATTGGTTTAACATTTTTGTAATATTCAAGAAAGTATCTTCTTAAAGATTATCAAATTTTTAAATTGCAGAAAATATTTTCTTTGGGACATTTTTTTAAACCAATGCTGAAATTGGTTTAGTTTCATTAAACTAATACTAAGGTATTAAACTCTTTGGATCTTGCTCTTTATGTCAGCTGTTTATATTAGACATGTCATAAAGGTATTTTTAAAAAAATTACTGAATATTGTTTCAAGGTCATTTTTTTAACAAAATAATAAAAAGCAAAATGATTTATTTTCAAAAGCCATTTGTCAGTAATTTATAAAGCAGTAAGTTCCAGAAAGGTTATAAATTTTATTTTGTTAATTTTTTGTTTTTACAAAAAGAGCTTTAAACTTTTAGAAAGTGGTTGAAAAAGTTGTTAAAGCAATGTTTTTTGACTTTAACAATTTTAAAGATCTGTGCAGACAATCACTTCCCATTCCTGAAAGGAACTACACCTGTTAAATCTATTTTCTTTAATAACCAAAAAAACAAAGCACAAAATGCCTAAATTAACAGGTATAGTGAAATTAATTTTTTAATGAGTTTTTATCAACTAACTACAAATGATAAAAGGTCATTGGCGTAAAGAATCTATATATTCTGAGCCTGAACATGACAATAGTTTGATTTATGTGAATGATTATAAGGGTCAAGATATTGCATATACCGAGCCATATACCATGACGATTTTTAACCTTTTTTTTTTTAACCTTTTTTTCCTATTGCTACCTTCTTGAATTTGCTACTAGTGGCATGTTCATTCTTGAAATCAACAAAAGACAAATAAAGTCTAAATTCAAAAGAAATCCATAGAAAAAAACTAATGTGGTTCAAATTATTTGTCATAAGTTTATAGATAAAGAACAGTCTTTACTGGTGTTCTCAATTGCTGTATTATCAAAATTCAAGATTGTAGAACAGATGAACAAAAAATTACTATTAAATGTTTTTATAATCACAAGTTAACTAAAGAGCTTAGTTTTCTAACTCTGACTGATTACAGATTTTACCAATAACAAAAAGAATAGATAAAAAGCGCTATGGTTAAATAATCCAAATGATATATTTAAGAACAATATAACCACCTATAGCAATGCAATATAGCAAACTAAAGACAGAACTTGCCAAAGGTAATATATTCCACATTACAAGTAAAGCCAATGCTTCTGTAAGGAAACAATCACTTATTTTGAAAAAGTACTATGGTTAAATGATTCAAAAGCTCTATTTAAAGATCATAGCTCTTACTCTAGACATTAAAATTGTTTAATGGAATTGATATTCAGCTATCACAAAGAAAGATTCAAATTTGTTGAGAACTTTCTAGAAAATCTTGTCTAATTTGTTTTATGCCAAGAACTTTTTTTCTCTGCACTAAAATTTGATCCTACATGTGTGTTGAGTGATCCTGCTTTGATCAATAAAATTCTGCAGGCCAAAAAAAGTTGCTATTGTTCATATAGTCAATTTGTTGAACAAACTTGCAACAGATTTTAATATGCTATTCATTTATCCTAAAGCCCAGTAACAATTCATAAGTTATTGACTTTTACGAATGACTTGGCATTTTCAGAAAATTATGCAAATAAGAAAATTAGGAAGTCATTTAACTTAAAAAATAAAAATTGTGTGCTTTTGCATTCTGCAATTAATTGTCTACTGCCTTCCATCATCATCATTATCATCATCATCTGCCATCCATCAAAGATGAAACAAAAGGTTCAACATATCTATTAACATCTATTAAAATCTATTAACAAAAACCTTTTTATGTTTCTTAGATCATTCTTCTAGGGTTCTTTCATCATTATTATATCATGATAAAGTTTAAAATACTTTGATACTGTTTTAAGTTGCCATTTAATTTTTCATAGATTATCTTTACAATTGATGAAGTCCATTTTATTCAAAACCTTGTTTACTATGTGGAAAGAAGTTACCGAACTGCAGATTTTGGTATGTGGGAGAGAGGTACTAGGTACAACAATGGTCACAGAGAGCTTCATGCAAGGTTGAGTTTGTTTGATTTTTTTTAAGAGTAAAATTAAAAATAATCAAAACCTAATCAAATTAAAGATTTAGTGTTTGAGTTAATGAAAACACATTTTGGATCTTGTTGATTAGCTCTATTGGCATGGCTATTGCTGCATTGGAGGCAATTAATGGCTTCAATTTGTACGGTGATAAGGTAAAAAAGCTTGTCTTTACTATTCAACTTGCTAATCAATAAGTATTAAAATTATGCAAGTGCTGTAAAAATAATATTTTTAATTTTTCATAGTTTGAAATCTTTCAAGTATGATTTGTTTTAATCCAAATTTCACTGGATTGCTTATATACACAAGGAGAATCTTTAAGATCAGTTTGTATAAGAAAATCTGAAACCAACTTACCAATAAAAATTTCCTATATTGCTTTTTTAAAAATGCAACTACAAGTGTTATTAAAAATATTTCTGCTCAACTAGGGGTTTCTGAAGATCAATTTTAGCTTTCATTTTTCTTGCAGCTTTATGTTATTATTTTCTTAGAGGTTTGCATATGTCATATCATATTTTTAACTTACTTGCTGTACTATTGTTAAATATTTGTAAAATGACTTTTTTTAATTTATTTTAACTTTTTGATTTATTTTTTATAAACAGATCTTTTGAATTTCACAGCAACACAATTTCTTTGTAGCTTTATTGCAGTGTGACATTTTTGCTGCATGTGAAAATAATGCAGTAAAAATAATACTGAAAATAATTTGAAAATAATACTACAATTCTCACTTGTACTGAGAAAAAAACTTCACATTTTTGAAAAGTTTAGATTTGAAGTTTGAATAGTAAGTTAAATATAATGCAAGCAGTTAAAAATTTTTCAATTTTCTTTAAGGGGACTTTGTCATCAGTAATATATGTGGACCCTGATGCTCATTATCGTAACAAATCTATTTTGCAATCCTTGCTTCCTAGAGAATCCAATTCTAAGGTATTTACATATATATATATATTTTTAGTTTAGCTTTGTTTAAATAATATTGCTAATAATATTAGTAATGTTGGTATTTGGAAAAAACAATATTAACTAATGATTTATCTCTTAAACAAGTCAAAAAGTTTGTAAATAAAAATATAAAATGTTGAACTTATCTTGTGCTCAAAAAAGTGGGTTTGTTTTGCTGGTACTTAAATGTTTCAGAAGATTGATTAGAGAATATATTAATATAGTACAAAACAAAAAAATTATGATAATAAAATAGTTTGAGTTTTGCTGTGTTTGTGTTATGAGTCTATTGTATTCTATCATAAAAGTGTTGATGGATTTTTACTGTAGAAAACATTTTTAAAACTACAAAAGAAATAAGAATTAGTAAAATAGTTAATAGTAGATTTTAGTAAACCACAACAAGCAAACCAAAAGAAAAATATTTATTATATTTATAAATATTTATTAGGAAAATATTTTTGTTTTTTCTGTTGTAGATCTGCATCGTATAGATCACTACAGAACCACTTTAATTTAGGTTGATGACATTGGGGGCCACATTTGAAAAATTATTTGAAGTTTAACAGAAAAGTAGCAAAAATAATTTACAATTTATATCAAATTTTTTTGCTATGTAATTGTTAATTAATTATGATTACAATTATAAAATTGTTTTAGATGATTTTTAAAATAATTTTATAATTGTAAACAAATAACTGTAGTTTTATTTAGAAATAAGCAACACAGTTACACAAGTTCGTTAACAGTTGGTTACTTCTTTACAATTTTAAATTTAAATTGCTGTGCAGCAGCAGTTCACCATAATCACCTAAAAAACTGTCCTCTTTTTTCACCTATTAAATTTTATTTAATCCCTCATAGTGACTATTGATGAATTATGCAGCGATAGTTTTGTAGAGGATGAGAAATGCAATTTCCTTATTAATGTTTTAACCAAATCATCCTATCAGCCTTGATGTTGTATTATTTGATAGTGGAATTTCTTTAAATTTGGCAGCTTTTTTAAAAATATTAATTTAATCCTAATATTTTTAGTATAAATAACTTGTAAAATATAAAATAAAAAGCACCTCTTCAAAATAAGATATGTTACATCAACAATGTTGTTTTTTTAAGTCAATTCATTTTAAACTAAGAATGAATTAAAAATTCTCTATCTAAGATGCATTTGTCCATATATTTGTTGTAATTCTCTGAGAGATTGATGGCTACAAAGGCTCAGGGCCAAAGGTTGGGAATCACTGATATAGATGTTGTTGTTATAGTTTACTATATTGATAAAACAGATTTTTTTAGAATAAATTAAGGAATGACTTGTGTTAAAACTCTTAATTTTTTTATTAACTATTAAATATTTACTAAATATGAAAAATTTTAGACAACTGATGCTGCTTTGTTAACTATTGTTGGGTTTCCTGCATTTTCTATTGATGATGAGGTATTGCGGAAGGAAACAAAGAATAAAATTGTGACACGCTTAACAGTAAGAATGATTCTTTTTATTCATATCTAATTATTTTGCTGGGAACACTGCATTATGCAATTAAAGTAGGTCTCTTGAAATTTGAAATTATATATGAGGCTTTGTTGATCTTTTTGACTAGGGTAAATATGGTATGAAAAGATTTCTGAGAGATGGTTATGGAACAGTATATGACAAACCTGGACAGCATTACGAAAAAGCTGAACTTAAAGTAAGTTAAGTTTTTATATAAAATAGCATACATATTTAAACTTGTGTTTTTTGTTTTGTTTTTTTTTTTGTTTTTTTTTTTATTTAAACTCATGCTTTTTTTTAAAGTTGTATTATATTTGCATAGCGTTTTGAGGGAATCGAATGCGAATGGCCAATATTTACAGTCTTTATGGCTTTGGAAGGTAATAATAATCCTTAATTTAATTTTTTCAAAGTTACCATCATTGTCATTTTAAAGTTTATTTGCTATGTTAGCCTAGAATAAGATACTCCAGAAGATTACTCTAACTTTTATAATCATGTAGTGTTATGATCGCTTTTCACCTATTAAATATGTCTACCTTTTAAGAAATGTTTTTTTTTTCCTTTTAAACAGTTAAGAAAGATTTAAATATTTTTCTCTCAAACATTACTAGAATAAATAATGGAACTGAGCAATAAAACTATTACTGTGATAATTTTGATTATTGTTTTCAATGTTTAGCATTATTTATTGGAGATAGAAATCTTGCAAAAACATACATGGATATGTTGGAACCATTATATATATTTAAAATGGAAGGTGGGTTTCAAACTGATAACAAAGCTTAAAGAATGTAAATTGATTTTTTATTAAACATTTTTATCAATCTTTTTGCATTATCATTTAAAAGCTATTAATCCTCTTCAGGTAAAGTTCTTCCAAAGTACTTTTATGTATCCAAAGATGACATTGAATTGAACACTTCGGAATACTCCAAAGAACCTAATTTAGACTTTGATAATACATACTTGCTGGGACAATCGTTGCTACTTATTGCTAATTTATTAAGTATAGACTCCTAATTTTTTTTTTTTATAACACATTTTGTTAAATGCTTGAAATAAACCCTTGCATCTCCCCTTTTATACTTTAAACTTAAGCGCAAAATTAACGCACCACTTATTTTGAAAAATATTATTTCGTGGACTTATTTTGAAAAATATTATTTTGTGGATTTATCAATTACAAAGATGATAATAGTGTTAATCATTACGCTTTTTGTAGGTTTTATTCTGTTTCCCTTATTTAATTTCAAAATTATAACAGCTTTTCATAAGTACCATGTTTTGCTGTAATTAAACCTCACTTCTAAAAGAAAAGTATGTATTGGTTTTAAATTGTTTTAACAATAGAAAATATAACAACATTATCTAAACAACACATCTGTTTAGCGTTCTAGAAGAAATTTAAGTTGTGATGAATGTATTGCAGTTACTTTGTTCAATAAAGGATTAACAAATCGTTAACTTGGTAGAAGGTTTGGAATGTCTCATACAACAGTCAGTAGAGTTCTACAAAGGTTTGTAGAGACCAATGATCACGCTAGACAACTTGGCTAAGGCAGACCACAAGCTAACTATGCCATGGAGGAACAAATTTTAATGCCTCGAACATTGAGAGAACAGTTCACCACTGCACGAAGTCTCCAAATACAACTTGCTGAGAAGTTCATGGAACTGCAGTTAGTCAACTAATTAAGTTGTTAAATTTACAACCAGCGGCCAGCAGCTACTTGTCCCAGATTGTCTGTAGACCACCAAAGAAACAGACTGGCTTTTTGCAAGGAGGCATATGAGTTGGGAATACATGATTGGGGACAGGTCTTATTTACAGATAAGTCAAGGTTTTGCCTTTTAAGTTCTGATTGCTGCCCAAGAGTATACAGAAGACCAAATGAAAGATATTTCGCTTGCACAGAGCTTTTTATTGTCGATAGTGGATGTCTTACTACTCAACAATGCATAGCAGACATTTTAAAACCTTTTGTGGTACCTTTTGCAATGTACATTGGAGATGGATACCTTCTTATCCAGGATAATGCTAGACCACATACGGCACATATTGTTACTGAATACTGAAATGATTTTAATATTCAAGTTTTGGAGTGGTCAGCTTACAGTTTAAATATGAACCCAATAGAGCATCTTTGGGACAAAATGGGACGCCATGTTAGAAGTCAACATTCACCATCTAACAGTCTAGATGAGCTGCGACAAATTCTTATCCATATGTGGGAAGATATCCCTCAAGAAATGATTAGATCTCTAATTGAAAGTATGCCACAGCGCTGTCAGGCTGTAATAACTTCAAGAGGTGGTAACACTAGTTATTGATAAATCAAAAATGTTTCAATTTAAGCTGTATTTGTGTGCACAACAATAATAATCATTTTACTTTACTTTGTTAAATGAACCATATTTTTGGTTTTAGTTCTTTTTTCACCATCCTCAAAGTCAACTTTATTATGATCATCGAAATAATTGTGTTCATGTGTTCTTAATATGTTTGTCAAAATATATGATTTGACAAAATATATGATGACAAAATATATGATAAAATATTGATGACAATTGAAATCGAAATGTATAAGTGGTGCGTTAATTTTGAATAAATTGAAATGTATTGCGTTAAGTGTATATTCACTTACAAATTAAGTGAAAAAATAATCTGCATGTTTCACTAAATTTGTAAGAGAAACATTTTTTATGTAAAGCCCAAGTTTTTATGATTTTTTTGATTTTTTATTAAAATTTCCCATCAAAAACTATTAAGCCTATTTTGACAGTTTCTTATTTTGAGAAATTCCAATTATCTTAAAATAGTTAAAGAATTTAATGATGAATCTAGTAAAAATTAAATATAACTGCTTTTTAGTTGAAGATTTAATTACTCCAACAGAAATTGATCCACTTCAGCGGCATCTGCGTTCCAGTATGAAATACAGATATGGCTTTTTGAGTGCTCGTTACTCATCATTTAAGGTTTTACTTTTCCATTTTATTTTGATATCATTTAAACTATTTTAGAATTTGGTTTTTATTTTGAGCCTTAAGTGTTTAAAATGATTGTTTCTTTCAAGTTTTACAGGAGTAAAAGTTTGATCTTTGAATTTGGTTCTTTTCTATTTAATTTTTTCTATTTTTGTAAATAGCTTAGATAGCAGTTAAAGATTTAAAAGATATTTTTTCATATATTTCAATTTAGATAGTATATTTGTTTTTAGACTTGTGAATTAGATTTAGTATTGCAAGTTTGTCTTATTTCTCAAAATGAAAAGTAGGTTACGAGTTTGAATTTTTTAAATTATTTTTACATTTATCTTAAAATTCTGATTTTAATGATACTGTATAAGACAACACTAACGGAGCTCTCACTTATTTTTATTGAGGTGCAAGCTTAAAGTGTTTGTTTTTTTTTTCTCTTAAGTTTACAAGCTAACCTGGCTACATATGGTATTGAAACACAAACACCCAAAGAAATTGAACCTATTGTTATCTGTGCTCCTCAAGAACTAGTTCGAGTAAGCAATTTGCTCCTCACAGTTTTTAGGCAAAAAAAAGCATGCATTTTGTACTTGGTTTTATCATCTTTCTTTTTTAGTTAGAAAACTCTTTATAATGTTTAAAAATTATATTAAATATCAACTTTATTAAAAAATTCATTTTTATCATTTTTTATTAATTTTTAAGTGTTTCATTAAATTTACAGAAATTTGCTGTAAATAGAAAAAGACAGTTATAGTAGAACAGTAGAAAACTAAGGGTCCAATATGTTTACATATTATGTTTACAATATTGTTCTCTTTATGGCCAAAATTTTATAACTTTAAATGTCAAAAGAAAATCAAAAATTGGCTGCATCTGATACTTGAGCTGAACTGATAAAAAAAAGGTGGATCAAATGTATTGTTGGGGCGGACTTTATTGTCTACTATGAAAAAGTTGAATGTAGTTATAACTTATGACTTTTTTTACTGGTATAGATTAAGGCAGAAGCATCATATGAACTTTTGATAAAAAAAAAAATAGGTCTTCATATTGGGTGGGAAAAACCTATTACACATAGTTTATATAATGTTAAGAAGTTTATACATAGTTTTCTTTAGGGATTTAAGTTATTTTATTTCTCTATCTCTATGAATTTATCAGCTTTTTTTTCTTTCCTGTATACCATCTTAACTACATAACTTCCAATATAAACATTTTAATCTAGAACTTTATTACTAAGACAATCCAACATTATCATTACAATGACTAACCTAACCTTGTTTACTGTTATTCTGTATATTATTCTATATACTGTTATTATGCATACATAGTCATTTTTTTTAAACACTTCTAAAATATTTTTAAAATTTTTATTTGTAGGTTTATGAAGAACTTGGAAAGAATAGAAAGTTAAATTTATCTGGAAGACCAGTACGTCCCCTTGGAGCTTTAGGAACCAGTAAGGTATTATTTCTTAGTAAGGCATATATTTTTTATTTCTTAATGTAAGTAATGTTTAATAACTTCATTATTAAATCTTAAATCTTAATGAATTAAATGTTAATAAACATCTTTTTTAATCTCAGTTTAAATTACTTTTATTACAAGTTAATGAATTCAAAAATGATTGGAAAATCATGTACAGTTTCTTTATGTAATGTAATGTAATGTAATGTAATGTAATGTATGTATGTATGTATGTATAACCTATAAATGGTATGCAGAATAAATGTTTTTTAATTTATAAATGTATTTGACTTAACAGTTTCAAATAAAAAGTATTAACATATTTAAGTGAATAATGTAAATGAATTTGGATAAATTAAATGAGTAATGGCATTTTTAGATATACAGGATTTGTGGTAAAACAGTGGTAACATATCCAATAGTGCTTGACCAAGAAGGTTTTTATATGTCACTGGATAAGTCATTACTAGTTGATGATCTCAAGGTTATTATAATTATTGTGCATTTTTATATATTATTATAATTATCAAAAAAAGTTTTGAAAAATTAACAAATATTATTAAAATTAAAATAAATATTACTTTTTAAGCAATATTTTTTTTTTGATTTTTTGAGGATTAGTTGAGATTTGATTTTAGACCTGCATGGCCTTCATTCGAAAGAGCTGGTATCTTGGAGGGAGACCAACTGTATGTCTTTATTTACAAGACCATAATTTTAGGTTAGTTACCTTCTTTAGAACTTTTTGAAAATGTTTTTTTTTTTTTTATGAAGTCTATGACAGTTTGGTTATTTCTTTAGAGGCCAAGCTTCCTCAGAAATGGTTGATTTTATGGCTGAATTGAAAACTGGAAATGTTGCTGGTGTCAACATTAAACTTGGCAGACTGCAGGTCAGATAAATCAAAGTGTACAAAGTTATTGAATTTATGTGTCTTGTCAATGTTCATTTTGAAGATTTTTCTTAGAAATTATTAAAGCTATTAAAGTAAACAAAGTGATAAAAAGTTTTTTCTTATTTGCTTTAGATGTTGGTCTCAACAGGTTGTGTAGAACATCTTGATTATTTGACAACAAAACACTGCTCCACAATGTATGTTGGGTCATTATGAAGCTGTTTAATTGAGTGCATAATAAGTAATTCTCACACAGTTATATGCATGCCTTTTTTTTTTAGCAAGGTTATAACAAATCAAGGTGTTTCAAATCTTACTGGTCTTGAATCTGTATATAATCCTGTTTTTGATTACCATGAAGATAAACTTGATATAACTGATGATAATATACAAGTTCTTTCTACTCTTGAGCTTGTTAATTTGTTTCATTCTGCCACAAACCTACAAAGGCAAATGTTTTTACTGGATAAAATATTACATCGAGAAGGTAAGTATTTGTGTATTTGATAATTTACATATTTAGATAAACTGCATAAAACTCAAGAAATGTTATAAATAAAATTAATTAAACCATTTGTTATTGGTGTTTGCATTTTTAGGGTCTGGCTTTTCTTTGGGAGAGTTTAATGTTCAAGAAAGTATTGAGACTTGTTATATAAAAGCTAGCAATGTCCACAATTGGAATGTTTTAAGGCATGGTGCTGCACTGTTGGGGAAGCACATTGCTAGCCTTTCTCCATCTATTACTTCAATGTTGGTTTGTGGAAAACAAGTGAGGGCCATTATGAGAAAAAAAACATTTTTTTTTTTTTACTTTTTCTTCTATTTTACTATGTAGTTTATAAATTGGTAGGTTTGTTTGGGTGCGTATGGGTGCAATGAGCATGTTATATCAGAACCCTTAACACCTTCTGACATAAAGGTAATTAAATAACATTAAAATATTTTAATAAAAAGCTTTAACTATATACAATGATGTAGCCACATTAGAAATAGATAATAGTTTATAAATATTTTTGTAACAGAAAATATTTGAGAATGAATGCATGGGCCTTGATCCAAGAGAAGTATCCCTTCACCAAGAGGTAAAATAGATAGTCATCATCTCTTTTTTAAAACAATTGCACATGCTATCCCTTTTTGTGTGTTTTTTGTAAACATGACTAAATATATATATATATATATATATATATATATATATATATATATATATATATATATATATATATATATATATATATATATATATATATATATATATATATAGATAATACTTCATCTTGGAGCTATTATATCAACAAATTTAGAGCTGTTTAAAGGAATGTTAAAAATTCGAGTTGGGTAAGTGATCACAGTGTTTAAATTCATTTGAGGTGCTTTTTTGAAATTGCAAGTATGTCTTCTCTTAAAATGAAAAGTAGGTCAGAAGTTTGAGCTTTTTAAAGTAATCTTTATATTTGTCTTAAAATTTTGATTCTATATATATATATATATATATATATATTGTCATTATATATGAGTGTGTGTGTGTACAGATGCATATACATACACACACTCATACATACATATATATATTTAAAAGCTGGATAATTCAAGCAATGAAAAAATGTCTAGAGAGTGCAATATTC
This sequence comes from Hydra viridissima, assembly GCF_058129835.1. Lineage (NCBI taxonomy): Eukaryota > Metazoa > Cnidaria > Hydrozoa > Anthoathecata > Hydridae > Hydra > Hydra viridissima. Next base: position 6,720,403 of record NW_028324313.1, read on the forward strand.
CATGGAATGCAACCAGTTGTAAGTTTTTAAAGCACGTTATTTATATAATTTACCTAAGAATTATTCTAAAATTTTGAATTGAGTTTGTATTTTAAAAAAAATGACTTTTCAGGTTTCAAGTATTAAACCCATTTTTTGTAAACATTTTTGCTTTGCTAAACCTTTGCACAAAAAGAAAATTATGATCTTGGGAAAGAAAATTTGAAAGAGTTTTTCTAGTTTCGTTTTCTTTAATTTTCCACTGTTAATTATGTTACTAGTGAGATTGTTTTAACTTAGGAGAAAAACTCCAAAATTTTTCAGCGTTTTAGAACCTAGGTGCGTTGCCTTTTATAGATCCTTTTAATATCTACTTTCGAATTTTATTAGGACATTTTTTCTCTCTACCCTCATGAAATTAAGCAACTGCTTATTGCTGTTCTTTCTGGTAAAGGAACCATACGCAAAAAAGATGTCTCACCTCGGTATACTTTGAATTATTCTTGAATAAAATGTTTTAGATGGTTTTTTATAGTTCTTAGTGTTTACTGGATAATACTTAAGAATCCATAAAATCTTTTTTTTTTTTTACTATTGTTTTAAGAACTGCTCTGGAGCGGAGGAGGATGGAAGGAGCTCTCAACAGACTCCCAATGGGTTTTTATAGTAAATGTATGCTCAATCAAGAATTTCTTTCGAAGTTTAAGGATCGAATAGGTATTTTACATCATTTACAATAAAAACTTAAAATCTTTAATGTGAAGCTTGTTATTCTTCTAGTTTGGCGTCTTCTGGAACACTGTCCACAAGGAATTCAACTTCGTTCATGTCACCTACAGCAGCAACCGATTCTGTCGGTTATGACAAAAGCTGAAATCGATTACAAAGTTCAAGTAGAAGAATTACTTTCCCAAGCAACTTCGCCTGTTGAAAGACAAGTTGTTGTAGAGGTTGGTTGATAACCAGCTGTTTTCTGTGATACCATAATTACATAATGAATGTTCTCTTAAGTTTCATTATTCTTTTATACCAAGTTAATCATGGTTATTTCAACCATTCTTGACCGAAACCCAGAGCTTCAGATTCAATCAACAATACAACTTTTAGAGGTATTTTTGTAAAGTTTTTGTCAAACAAGAGTTTGTATTAAATTTCAAGAAAGATTTTTTTTCCGATTAATGTCTATAAGTACTTTTATTTCCTGTAATTAATCTACCTAAATTTCTTTTTCCGTACTCCAGTAGAGTTAAAGAAAGTTAGTACCCTGGTTTTTATTGTCGTTTAGCTAGTGGAAGATTCTGTTCAGTTGTATTTAAATAGTAATGAAGGGAAGGTGAGAGTATGTTTATCTTGTTTATACTTTTTATACTTAGTTTATTTTAAACAATTACTTGATGATATATAGGCTTTTAAAATGAACAGTTATTGAAATAGCTTAAAAAATGTTAACGAAGTCCTTTAACATCCCATTTGACGTTTAATATCTCAGTAAGCTATATTAAATTACCAGAATTGTAATGTGCCTAATATGATATATTTTCTACATATACTCATAAAGATTACCTGATAAAAAGTTGATAACACGATTAGTTTAAGTAATTGTTTGTTGTTTTATTTTAAGTCTCAAGATGACTTCTTCTCTCTTGAACCTACTGCTCAAAGTGTGGATTTTACAGAAACGAAAAGAAACGGTTCTACGTCATATCTCGCGCACTCAGCAATCAGCAATATGCTCCATAACTCGCTCATTCTTTCGAGTTCTGAAGACAACGCTTGCCTTATTATGTGATAAGCAAGTTACTAGCCAGAACTTTTTTAAAAAAGTTTTTTCTCTCTTCTCTCTTAAAAACTCAAAAGCTTATGAAATTTATAAATTATACATATATAGAGAGATGATGTTACTCATATATATTTTATTCAATAAGTAAAATGGAAACTTGTTAAAATTGTAACCTTTTTATAATCTTAATATATAATAACCTTTTTGAATTTATGAAAAGTTTTGACTTCGCTCGTCAAATTGAGTAAAGCAAAGGAAACATTTTAAAATTCTTTTTTTTTTCTTCTTGAGAAAAGAATTCGTTATCCCCAGACAAATAGTACGTGTATATGTATGTATGTATGTATGTATGTATGTATGTATGTATGTATGTATGTATGTATGTATGTATGTATGTATGTATGTATGTATGTATGTATGTATGTATGTATGTAGGTATGTATGTATGTATGTATGTATGTATGTATGTATGTATGTATGTATGTATGTATGTATGTATGTATGTATGTATGTATGTATGTATGTATGTATGCATGCATGTATGTATGTATGTATGTATGTATGTATGTATGTATGTATGTATGTATGTATGTATGTATGTATGTATGTATGTATGTATGTATGTATGTATGTATGTACGTATGTATGTATGCATGTATGTATGTATGTATGTATGCATGCATGTATGTATGTATGTATGCATGCATGCATGCATGTATGTATGCATGCATGCATGCATGCATGTATGTATGTATGTATGTATGCATGCATGCATGCATGCATGCATGTATATATGTATGTATGTATGAATGCATGCATGCATGCATGTATGTACGTATGTATGTATGTATGCATGTATGTATGTATGTATGTATGTATGTATGTATGTATGTATGTATGTATGTATGTATGTATGTATCTATGTATGTATGTATGCATGTATGTATGTATGTATGTATGTATGTATGTATGTATGTATGTATGTATGTATGTATGTATGTATGTATGTATGTATGTATGTATAGATGCATGCATGCATGCATGCATGCATGCATGTATGTATGTATGTATGTATGTATGTACGTATGTATGTATGCATGGATGTATGTATGTATGTATGTATGTATGTATGCATGTATGTATGTATGTATGTATGTATGTATGTATGTATGTATGTATGTATGTATGTATGTATGTATGTATGTATGTATGTATGTATGTATGTATGTATCTATGTATGTATGCATGTATGTATGTATGTATGTATGTATGTATGTATGTATGTATGTATGTATGTATGTATGTATGTATGTATGTATGTATGTATGTATAGATGCATGCATGCATGCATGCATGCATGCATGCATGTATGTATGTATGTATGTATGTATGTACGTATGTATGTATGCATGGATGTATGTATGTATGTATGTATGTATGTATGTATGTATGTATGTATGCATGTATGTATGTATGTATCTATGTATCTATGTATGTATGTATGTATGTATGTATGTATGTATGTATGTATCTATGTATGTATGCATGTATGTATGTATGTATGTATGGATGCATGCATGCATGCATGCATGCATGCATGTATGTATGTATGTATGTATGCATGCATGTATGTACGTATGTATGTATGTATGTATGTATGTATGTATGTATGCATGCATGTATGTATGTATGTATGTATGTATGTATGTATGTATGTATGTATGCATGCATGCATGCATGCATGCATACATGCATGTATTTATGTATGTATGTATGTATGCATGCATGTATGTATGTATGCATGCATGCATGCATGCATGCATGCATGCATGTATGTATGTATGTATGTATGTTTGCATGCATGCATGCAAGCATGCATGTATATATGTATGTATGTATGAATGCATGCATGCATGCATGTATGCATGCATGCATGCATGCATGCATGCATGTATGTACGTATGTATGTATGCATGTATGTATGTATGCATGCATGCATGCATGCATGCATGCATGCATGTATGTATGTATGTATGTATGTATGCATGCATGCATGTATGTATGTATGCACGCATGCATGCATGCATGTATGTATGCATGCATGCATGCATGCATGCATGCATGCATGCATGCATGTATGTATATATGTATGTATGCATGCATGCATGCATGCATGTATATATGTATGAATGCATGCATGCATGCATGTATGTATGCATGCATGCATGCATGCATGCATGTATGTACGTATGTATGTATGTATGCATGTATGTATGTATGTATGTATGTATGTATGTATGTATGTATGTATGTATGTATGTATGTATCTATGTATGTATGCATGTATGTATGTATGTATGTATGTATGTATGCATGCATGTATGTATGTATGTATGCACGCATGCATGCATGCATGCATGTATGTATGCATGCATGCATGCATGCATGCATGTATGTATGCATGCATGCATGTATATATGTATGTATGTATGAATGCATGCATGCATGCATGTATGTATGCATGCATGCATGCATGTATGTACGTATGTATGTATGTATGCATGCATGTATGTATGTATGTATGTATGTATGTATCTATGTATCTATGTATGTATGCATGTATGTATGTATGTATGTATGTATGTATGTATGTATGTATGTATGTATGTATGTATGTATGTATGTATGCATGTATGTATGTATGTATGCATGCATGCATGCATGCATGAATGTATGTATGTATGTATGTATGTATGTAATGTTTGTATTGTAAAATACAAATGCATGTATTGGGACGTTATAGTAATCAATCTTATCAGACTTATTAGTTTTTTTTAGGAGTTCAGAATTCAGATTGTCAATTGGAATTGGAATTGACAACCAATGGGTTGTTTATGGTTTTTATTAAAATTCAAATTCAAGTTACATGTTTTTCGAACAGGAATAGAACAAGAAGCCTAGAAAAATGCCGTAATACATTTAAATGCCGTCAATATCATTCATTTAAATGCCGTCAATATCATTCATATAAAAATGCCGTAATACATTTAAATGCCGTCAATATCATTCATATAAAAATCTGTTGTTTTTTTTTAGGAAACAGACAAAGTATTAAAAAACCTTTTTTAAAATAAAAATAGTTTTTGTTATTTGAATGGATAAAATAACTGAAACGAGCTTTAAAAATCTTGAAACTTAAGCTCGAGCTGAGCATCTTATGCTCGTGTTAGCTCATTTCTCAAGCTTAATCGAGCATCTACTGCCCGCGTGAGCTCGCCTCTTGAGCTTATTTGAGCATTTAATGCTCGAATTTTAAATAACGTAAAGTTTAATACATTCTTAAGAACAATTCTTTTATCTCAGTTATCTCCCTCAATTATTCTAGCATCTCTTTTAAAACTATAATTTACTTTGTAGACATGTCACTGTGAACCCTTTTATAACGTTTTATATATAAAAAAACTCATTGTATTTAACAACTTAAAGTTTCTTAGAACCTTTAAGCTGTTAGTAAATTCTCTTAATGGAAAAATGTCAACGGTTTCAATATACTGAGATATTTTTATTATATATTTATTGTGCATTTATTACTATTGATATTTTATTGAACCCTTAAGACATAAGAATGTTCTAAAGAAAATGCATAAATAAAAATTATTTTTTAAGTTCTAATTTTAAACATTAGAAATGAATGAGAAGCCCCCTCCCCATTTTCCCAAACTTAAGTTTTTCCACTCTTGATTTTTTTTTTTTTTTTTTTTAAAAAAAAAATAGTTTGTTCACTGAAATAATTTTTTTAATGTCTAGTTCCATCTTGTAAAACTTTTTTCCATCTAGTCGTTTAAGATGGAATTTTGAAGTGTTTTTTATTTAAGTTCGATTATTCGATTTTGTTATCAAAAAATTTTATAATCAAAATACATCAAAATATTTTATAATAACAGGTAGATTTAGTTAATTCCCAGATAATCAATAACGCAGATGGATTATTTATGTTTTAGTTGTCACAAGCAGTATGTTGATAAAATGTCAAATACAAAAGTATTGTTCTACTTGTTGCGATTTTTCACCGTTGCTATTGTCATTATATTCAGTTGTCAAGACAACCAGTTGAATAGTTTCAACCTCTCTCCCCTCGCAGTGGTCAAAATTTGCGAAAAATGCCCTGAAACTCCAAGAAAGTGAGATCTTTTAATAGTTAATAAACTGATACAAAATTGTTCGTTATGATTTAAATAGCTAATGAAAGTATTTTTGAAAAAAAATTACAAAAAGGTTTTATTAAACGTTGGCACGAAAATGCTTTGCTTCAAATGTTAAGTGCAAAAGTGCTTACAAATTGACAAAAACTCACAAAATATGTAAGCAATCAAATATTTTAAAAAACTAAAAAATTGACAATAAAAACTGACTTACCATGTAAAATTAAAGGATATTTCGCTGATAACAAAGCATCGTCTTCCCAAAAAACCAGTATATTTCAAAATATTCATAACTTGAAATGGATTTCGATTAAAACGCATGTAATTAATTAATTTTGAAAGGTTTCATTAGCGGCAAAAAAAAAAAGGCGAAATTAAAAAGTAGCATTACGTATCATATTCGCGAATATAAAATTTTTTGTATAGGCTATTTAAGTTTTATAAGCATATTGCCCCCTGAAAAACTATAACCCATAAAATAGCCTTCCTACCTTTAACTGAACAACAACCTGTAGTTTAACTAGTTTTTTTTTTTTTTTTGTTGCTAATTTTGAGTTTATTTTTAGTAAAAAAATTAATTTAAGAGTGAAACGTTTTTGGAAGGAATATTCAGCCACCATAGCATTTAAACTCAATTCATGGATCAAATATTATTGTCACTTATGAAATCAAATAAAACTTAATAATTTTCTATTTTTGTGCAAAAGGAAGAAAATGGTTTTGGATTTCGAGTTATTTTTTAAATTAAATAGTTCTAATTTGGTTTTGCATTTTGTAAACAAATTCAAAAACGATGTAAAGAAAAGCGTTTTTTTTGTTTTTGTTTTTTTGCTTTACCAAAAAACGTGTTCCTAAAAGATTTATATACCACTAAGAAATTGTTTTGAAACTGATCTTGTTTGAAAACCGGTTTTGGGTTTGGGTTTTGTAAACAATTCAAAAACGATTTTAAAAAATTTTTCTGGGTTTAATTTATTAACGTTTTCCGTCCCATTAATTAAACCCTTACTGTATGAATTTTATTTTACCAGTTTATAGCACCTCCACACGCCATTTTGTTGATTTAGAAAAAAAATGTTGTCTTTAAAAAAAGATTATTGGCAAATTTTGTGGTCAAATATAAATTATGAACAGTATATTCTATTAAAATATATTGTTATAACCGCACTTTCCTCATATTGTATCGTATATGGTACTCCATGTGGAAAGGGTTTTACTAGGAAAATACTTACTCCATTAAGTCCGAATATAGCGCGAGTATGGCTAAAAGGAATTATTTAATGGAACATTGGAAAGTGATCGCTGCATTAACTATTAAAGAATTTATCAACTTAAATTTTTGAAAATTTGAATGAAGTTCATTCCAAGTTTATCTTTCAAATTTTAAATAAAATTAAATGACACTGTTTCTGTCAGTAATCGATTAACCAAAATAAAATTTTGAAATTTGCTGTTATTTTTAGCTGTCATTTTGCAAATGTATCTTTACTTCTTAGTAGCCTAAGATGTTGTTGGTTTCTTAATTATTTTTTTTTCAAAGCATAAATATGTTAAAGATTATTAGACCAGAGATTGTTAGGTAAAAAAAATTTAAAGTAGTTAAATATATACTAACCAATAAATATGGAAGGTTGATAATTGCATTAGAAAAAGTTTTAAATGTTTATATTAGGGTTTATGCTCTTTGTTATTTAAATAAATATGGAAGGTTGATAATTGCATTAGAAAAAGTTTTGAATATTTATCTTAGGGTTTCTTTGTTATTTAAATAGTACTTTTTTTTGCCTGTTTTAGTGAATCAAAGTATGCCGTATGCAAGTCAGCCAAAAATAAAAATTTCTGAATGGACAGATGATAATATAAAGTTTATCTTGGAAAATACAGATTTATCAGTAGCAAATAGTCTTCGTAGAATATTTATAGCTGAGGTTCCAACCATAGCAATTGATTGGATACAAATTGAAAATAACACATCAATACTTCATGATGAGTTTATCGCCCATCGAATTGGTTTAATCCCATTGACCAGTGATGAAAAAGTTGAAAAAATGTGCTACTCTCGAGATTGCACTTGCAGTGAATTTTGTGATGAATGCTCTGTCAAGTTTACTCTTGATGTTAAATGCATTGATGAAACTACACGACATGTAACTAGTCGTGATCTAATATCCGAAGACCCAAAAGTAGTACCTGTAACATCTCGTATAAAGGATGATGATACAGGTTATGGTGAGACTGATGATATTGTTATAGTTAAACTTCGCAAAGGTCAAGAGCTAAAGTTGCATGCATATGCTAAAAAAGGTTTTGGTAAAGAGCATGCTAAATGGAATCCAACAGCAGGTGTTTCTTTTGAATATGACCCAGATAATTCTTTGCGCCACACTACATATCCAAAACCTGAGCAATGGCCCAAAAGCGAATATTCACAGCTCGATGAAGATCAATATCAAGCTCCATTTGATCTTCATGCTAAGGCAGATAAATTTTATTTTAATGTTGAAAGTTGTGGATCACTTAAACCTGCAAATATTGTTCTCATGGGAATAAGTGTTTTAAAAAGAAAACTTAGTGAGTTACAGACTCATCATAGTCATGAGATTGCTGCTGATGTTTTAGCAATTTGATAGCAAGTTTTCTTTGTCTTAACTTAAATATAAGAAACAATATTACGCCATATTGGAAAATTGATTTTGATTGTATTAATCAGATTTTGTCATCATGTTTACAAAGAATATAGGTTTAATGAGTTCACCTTTTAATTTCTTTTTTTTTTCTCTGAAAAAGCAAAGTTTGAGCAATAAAGTACTTATATATATATATATATATATATATATATATATATATATATATATATATATATATATATATATATATATATATATATATATATATATATATATATATATATTCATTTCTATTTATAGTAAATGTAGTAATGACAGCCTTTTTTTTCAGAATAAACAGTAATAATACTTAACAAGTTAGGTTGATCAACTCTTACAGATATTTCAAAGACAGTAATGAATTTACAAAAGCATATGTCGAAAGGTACACAACTATGCATTAAGAATAACAGCGTAAAGCTAATACATATTAGAATGTTCAATATCATACAAAAAGAGCAGCATATATTTAATTACAATTAAAAAATAATAATTTTATTAAAGGTAATCAAAGATATAAAACATTACAAGATTTGTTTGACTTTATGCTTCTCTATTTTACAATATCGAATAGATATCATACCTATAAGATTTGTGTTTTTTAATACCAATATGTATATTGAAGTTTTTTGTTAGTCTTAAGTTGAATTTTCTATCTTGAAAACCTTTTCTGTTATATTTTTTTTTTAGTTTTTCAAACTGCAAAGTACGCATTATATTCTACAGAGGCTCAGAAAAGTGTAGTAAATAAGAATTTGTTGACTAAGCTCCGTAAGAATACAGGTTATTCTTTTGTTAAATGCAACGAAGCTTTGACTCGGTTCGACAATGACACTTTTAAAGCTGAAGAATGGTTGCATGATCAAGCTAAAAAGGAAGGTTGGAGCAAAGCTCAAAAATTAAGTGGCAGACTAGCTGAACAAGGCCTAATTGGTGTTTTAGCAGAAAGTAACTTTGTCGCCTTGGTTGATGTAAGTAGTTGTGGTTTTCTTTACTTTAAAAAAATTGTTTTTAAAAAAGATATCTTCTTATGGAGATTTAAAAACATCGCATCATAGTTTAAAAGTTAGTTCCACCTACGCACTGATTATTAACCAACAATTCTCAGGTATCTGAAATTAACACACTTGTACGCTTATTTAAGGTTGGCTGTGAAACTGACTTCGTTTCAAGAAATGAACTATTTCAAAATTTCGTTGCTGATGCTGCTCGATTGGCATTGAAGTTGCGTAAAAATGTCGTTTTGCAGAATATGAATCGTTCTTCGTTAGAAAGTCAAATTGGGCATCTTCGAGAAGAAATTATAAAACATCATTTACTAAGCTCAATTGAGGAGGGCTCTAATTTAAGGCTTGAGGACTTATTGACTAGCGTGGTTGGTAAGGTCGGTGAAAATATTGTTATTAGGCGTGCTTTAGCTATGTCTACATACTCTAACAATATAATTGGTACAGCAGTTCATGGCAATGTCACAGGCGCCGTGAACGAATGCTTAATGGGAAACTATGCTGCTGTTGTAACTCTGAAACCAAAAGGGGAGTGTCTCAATGTGGAATCTGCTGCATCTCTCGCCAAAGGTATAGCTCAACATGTTATCGGAATGAATCCAAAAACAATATCTTCTTGCAGTGGGGTTCCTGAGGAAGAGTGCTTGCTTAGTCAAGAATATTTATTGAATGATAAACTTACAATCGGATCAATCTTAGAAAAGGAAAATTTGGAAGCCGTAGACTTTATCAGATACTCTTTAAGTGATAAATAAGAAAATTAAATTTTTTTAAAAATAATTTCTACTCTTTCTCTACGTAGAATTAAAGATGTTTTTACTTGAGGACAAGTTCTTACCATTAACACGGAAGATATGTTCGATATCTTAGTAAGTGTCATTAATTTGTAAAGTTAAAATTGTCTCTAAGATGGTCGATGTAATAAAAGATTAGGAAAGAATCATCACTATTCTCCCCCAACTGATATACAAAAATGAAGTTCTTATCAACTTATTAATATCAATTAGGAATTTAAGTGAAAATTAGTTCTTCGATAAGAAAATTATATATTTCTTTCGGTATTTGTGAGGACTAAAGTGTTCATGTCTCCTTTGATGTGAATTTCTAACCAAGTTGGCAAACAAAAAAATAGATTAAAAACAAAGGCCTCTCTTAAATCAGCAGAACTTCAAATACACTTTCCTTCAATAACAATAAAAATGATATGTTTTTCTTTTTTTGAATTAAATTTATTTCCCTATTTTCCTCATTTCTTCTCTTAAAATATTTATTATACGTTCGCTTTTCGTTTCCCTCTTCAACATCTTCTGCTTTTCATCTTTTAACGCCGTCTAAAAACAAAATATATATGCCACCTTACATCTAAAACTATGACGCAATATAAATGGATAAAAGACTGCCTTTAATAGCAGAATTTCTAGACAGCAATTTATAACAAAACACCTTAATTTAGTTACTCCTAAAGTATACCCTCTATTTTTTAAAAATATCTACACCACGATAAATGTACATCACCATCATAGGCGCACTAAAGCCAGCTGAAAGTTATCCAATATTTCATACTAAATCATTTGACACGTTTAACGTATTTTACCTGTTGTAAGGCGAGTTGAGTAGCTTTATGCAGACGTATCACCGATCCCCAACAAGTAAGTGATGAGTAAAGTTGCTACAAATGGCAATTAATCACAATAAATAGGTAATTACAAGAAGAATTAGAAACAGATTTACAAGCTTTATGGCGATTAATTACCGTACGAAGCAAAAAGCAAATTGACTCAAGAAGTAAAAAATATAACGAATAATTGTGGTCTTAAATTCTAATTAGAGAAATTTTTACTGAACTATAAGTAAAACGTCTAATTCAAAATAAGACCATATACCTTTATAATATATTGAGAAGATAAATTTTTTGCAACCCTACGGTCTGAATGTGTTATCTAAAATAAGAAAACTTTTAAAAAAAAAACTTCAAAATTTTACATATGTAGAACGTTTAAACACACCAGCGAATGAAAATAATCGGAAAAAGTTCATTTGTGGTCATTTTCACAAGGAAAAAACTCTGAAGTTTTAAAATGCCAGTAAAACATACTGAAGCCTTAAGATCTCTGAATATTATGGAGCATGTGTAACTACCAGTATCAGTTGGACAGACACGAGTATCAATTTCTGAAGCACAGAAATTTAACATACCATATTGCCTAAATTATGATAGAATTTTGTATAGATCCGTGAGACAAATAAGTAAATCATATAAGATTTTATATAATGTACACGTCATCTTGTGCTATATTAACGCTTGTTACCTTGCCAGAATGTTGACCATCATTTTGTAAGGATAAGCAAGGGAGTAAGAAGACAAGAGACTTTTAGTTTTCTCAAATACTGTGGGATCATCAACACTTAAACTATCAAAAATCTAAATTAAAAAAATTGAATAGAAAAAATTTTTAGTAAATACCTTTGTGTCAAGATGTTAATGATCAAATAAAAAAAGATTAGGGTAGGAGTTAGAAGTAATGACTCACTAAACATAAGATAATTAAACTCATTTAAATTCATTTAAATGTTTACTAAACTGTTATAAGAAAAATGAAAAATATTCCTCTCATGAACCAGATATCATCTTAATCACTCTAAATTAATATCATTTGATTACCTCAAAGTATTTCTCTTGTCCCTCTTGTGGATAAGATTTAGGGTCCATAATTTCTAATGTAACTTGCGCAGCTGAGTGTTTTGCATTTTTTTTGTTATCACCTTGGCCTACACCATAGTGTAAGGACCCAACAACAACTTCTACACAAAAAGAATCTGACAATCCTTCATCTAACTTACTGAATGTGAGTGTTGTTTTAAAGTGCTGTTGACAGTACTCATATAACTTTTGGAGTGGATTTTTTTGCACATGATCTACTTGCTTCTTCTTTTTTTGATTTTCAGAGTTTAATATAAACTTTTCATTAAACTCCTTGTCAGTAAATAATGGCAAACCACGTTGATATTCTTTTTTTAATTCTTCAAAAGTAAATATCCTTCCAAGATAGTCATGAAACAACTTTGATTCAACAATTGTACTGTTGGAGGCATTTTCTGAAATTATTGAACAGGAATCATTCTTGGGTAATGGTAATTCTACAAACTCATAATTTAAGTCAATTAAATTCTTTTGCTTTTCCATTGAGTTTACTCGATTAACAAAAGAACTAGCTGAATGTATACCATTTTTCAGGGGACTTTGAGAAGACTGAGAATTATTTGTTTTACAGGTCTCAGTAGACATTTTTACCTGGAGAGAAGTGTCTTTTTTTAAAGTTTTGCCATTACAAGAATAAGAATCAGAGCTATTGATTACATTTTCTAAACCAAAAGTTAAACTGTGATTAAAATTTTGGCTTTTGAATTGAGCTAATGTATTGTCTTGAGAACTTACTGAGATTTTAGAAGGAAGATTATCACTTATAGGTTTATCGGATTTGCAGTCATTTAGTAAATTACTTTCGTCATTGTCAGAGTAACTAAGTTTTGCAGCTTTTTCATTAAAATCTATGTCTAACTTTCGTTTAAGTTGAGGGAGTTTTTGCTCATCCTTCAATTCTCCATTTGACTTTAGTTGACATTGAGTACATGGCTTTTTGTAATCAAGAAATTTGTCATTTGAACTTTCATTATGTTGATGTTGCATATTTTTGTTTTCGTATAATTCTTGATTTGATATCTGTTCATTTTGAGAGTTTTTATTTTCAGGCAATTCTTTGTTTAAGCTCTGTTCATGTTGAGTGTTCTTCAACAACATTTTACTTTCATGCAGCTCTTCATTTGATTTGTTTTTGGATTGAGAATATAAAGCCACTTTTTGATGAAGACATGGAATGGCAATCAAAGGAATATCATGCTTCTAAAACCAATGTGAGATGATAAATAAAAGCATATATTTATGGGGAAAAAAACAACTTTAAATAATTAAGTCTTAAAAAGTAAAATAAGTAGATAAACAAGTCAAGAGAATGTTTGCTCTACATCTTTTATTTGAATGGGTTTAAAATTACTATAAAGCTATTCTGTTTTTTCTTTTTCCAAAGATTGTTAATTTTATTGCTGTATCTAGTGCATGTAAAATGTACATTAAATCATTCATAGTAACTGAAGACCTCCATGCAAGAATAGTAGAAAATAATCAATTTAAGAAATTTTAATCAAATTTCACTTTGGTATGATTTAACCATCTTTTTATGTATATAAATGCTATTTTTTGCACACCTATACTAGAATTTCCAAAATATCAAAATATGTCATTCTTACATGGTTGATTCCAGATGAATAACCATATGATCAGTAACAGGATACCCCAGTATCCATTTCAGTTTCCAAGGTAGAATTTGTTAAAAATGTTAGTATTTGTTATAAGTAAGAAAAACATTATAACTTTGTTCTTTTCACTACACAGTAGGTGGGTACTTGAGCATCCAGTTATTGAACAAATGGTGAAAGTTTGGTTATTGACCAGACAGTCAATAACCAAACTTTCACCATTCATTCTTAAAGACAAACTTAAAAATAATACATCAATGTCAACCCCAAAAGGTGTCAAAAATGTTAGTTAAAGAACAAAAACCATACAACTTGTGATGTACAAAGTTCAAAGTAAAAATCAAAATTAGCTACAATGCCTTAGAACATTTTCCTATTAAACTGTTGTTAAAAAAGAAACAATGCACAGAAAGTTAATATTTCTGAGCTTAAACAATTTTAAAGAACATAAAATTCTTTATTAACACTAAACAATACTTTATTTTGTAATTTTAACTTTAAACTAATCAGGATTTAATCTTTTGGTTTAAAATATGCTATAAAATATTACCCTTGCACTAGTACTTTTAGAAAGCTGATATGGCCTTGACCATGTTACAACCCTTGTTGATTTGTGCAAGTAGATAATGCCACCACTTTGATGGCAGAGGCCTATCCAACCACTTGGAAGATTTGATTTCGGTACTTTCCCTATAACTATATAGATAATAACATATGACTTAACTTAAAGTTTAAACCTATTTAATTAATGATGTAGCTTTATTACATACATTTTAGGAGAAAAAAAAACAAAAAACAAGAACTAGCAGCCATTAAAAAGCTACTTTCCATGGAAAAAGTTTAACATCCAAAAAAAAAAAAGATGAAATGAATTTGTTTACTGTTTAATTTGATATGAACATACAACTAATCAGGCTTTCTCTCTATTTATGTAAGCATGTAAGATCATTAGCTAGTTGCTACCTAATGATCTCATACAACAGAGATTTCTGCTCTGATTAACTGCTCCTCTATAACAGAGAAGCAGTTGCATTAAAATATTTAATAGAAATTTCTTACAAATTGTACCCAGAGTTTATTTTCAAACATTGCAATCATCAACTTTATTTTCGGGAATTTAAAATAAATCTTACGCTTAATTGTTTGAGTATTTTCACCCTGCACATTTTCAGGTGCAGAATAGGAAGCTGCTGGAACTCCATCGATAGACATTTTGATATTTATTGGTATGACTACTTAAAATGTTTCTTTGCTTAAAATTTTACAACCGACATTTCTTGAACATAAATGGTAAATACCGGGAAAATACTTTTGGTCAAAGCTTCTTGCGTCTTACACAAAAGTCGAATTTTTTGTATTGTGAAACATATTGCAGGAAAGTTTTAAATTGGTAATTCTCGAGGTTTTATTGAATAACCACGTTTCTAACAGAAACTTCCGATGAATCCCATATGGTTATATGGTATCAGGAAATAATACTCCTGAAAAATCTCCCGTAGTAGAATAAGGATTGAGGTTACGCTTAAGATTGGATTAGGGGAAAGGGAAGTCTGAAGTGGAGGAAGGAATTGCTTTAGAGATATAAAAGATTAATTCAACACACTAATTGGTTTCTCAAGCTTGGGAAAGTATAACATTTCAGCGAAGAATTTTGGTATAGGGTTCATTTAAATACTAAATTCCCGAAGATTTAAAATAACGATTCCGTAAATGAAGATTTTTAAAATTGATTATTTATTTCAAAAAGAATTTTGGTGCCAAGTCATTGACCAGAACCAAAAATTTTCATCATACCAACCGTCTAAATGATCTCAAAAAATATTTTACCGCTTATCCAGCTAGCAGCAACCAAGGAGAAGTCTTGGATGCCATCAGATCAGTCTAAAAGTCTGAGCATCCAGCACAAGTTATGATTTTCAGACTGATTGCCTCTTTAGGAGAGAAGATGAAACCTTTCTTTCTTAATACAGTTTTGAAGATGGACGCTAAAGAGTATCTGGGCCAAATTCGTGTTCTCCCTTGAATTTTTGTTTGTTCAAGATGAAAAAAATTATTCTTATCATATCTTAAGGGTTTAATAAGAGTAATTTTTTTACGACCACATAAAGATCTTTATATGAAGAAGAATATGCCATCAGAACAACAACTGCAATGTGTAGTCAAACGCTACACATTGCAGTTGTTGTTCCGATGGCATACTCTTCTTCATATAAAGATCTTTATGTGGTCGTTGGAGAACTGTTTACCGTTTCGATTCAATTATTTCAAATTATTATATTTGATCAACATATACGATTACTTGCACGCCTCTCTCAAGCTATATCCAAAAAAAAAACTATTCTGACCACGACAAAATGAACATTTCATGCCAGATGATGATACTTCGAATAAGAAATTCTTTGGAGCTTCTGAAGAACCTCATGTTTGAAGCCATCATCCCAACACCTAATCAACCTGTACAATATTAAATGGTGAAAATGATTATATTCTACAAATCATACGGTGACAGATTTTGAGTACGAATAATTTATGTTCTTTTGAAGACTTTCCTTTAGAACACTATGCATTCCCATGCTATTTTATATGTCCTTTCCCATCGCAGATCTATTTTAGGTTCTCAGAAGCCGTAAAGTGCTGTAATTCGTTCAATACTTCAAGTTGACGAAAAGCCTGACTAATTTTACTCAATAACAGCTGGATAGATTAGTCCAGCTTGATCAACTGCATCTGCATAATCGAGACTTTCGTTTAAGTTTTCTTCGACGGGTTCTTTTTACAAGTGTAATAAAAAAATTTAAAAATGAGTAGATTATAATTGATAATTTTGTTTTCAAATCGAAAATAAATTATTTTTTCAACTTGAAAACAATGAACGGTTTATGAAAACTTGGAATCGATTTACAACTATGTATGACACTTAACCTGTCATTTCCTATAATATATCGATTTCAATAATTGCTTAAAAACAAAAGCTTTAATGAAAAATTTTACATCAGCCAATCTCATACATTTTTGAGAAACGTAGTTATTAATTGGAGAAGTTTAAGGATAAAGCCGTCATAGCAACTGTGTAAACAGCGCAACAGGCAACTTATAAACTGAGACTGAAAGGATGAAATCGATAAGAAAAATTTCCACAACGGTTCGATTACTAAAAGCATATTAGTTTCATAGCTATTACTCAAGGAACCAAAGAAATATCAAAAAGCAAAAAATAAATAATTAAAGTTTTCAGTTAATTCAAAGTATCATACATTAGAGTAACTAAATAGTAATAAATGTACACTGCAATCGATAACATTGTAAAATTATTTCTATAAAGATAGTATTTATAGTTAGCTTTATGCGTACATTCATTAGATCCAGTAAAAAATGGTTGATGCAGCCAATGTCTCTTTGACAGAGCAGATTGATGAGCTTCGAAGAAAAATTGCTCTTTTAGGTATAACAAACTGGTGGTTAGCAGATTATAATTTTTCTGCTAAAAAATTGTTACATATATTAGATAAATAATTTTTTTTGTAAAATTTTTTATTAGATGGGGACCGCAAAGCTTATTTTGAAAATTCACAATGGACAATACAAATAAATAAAGATGCTATCTCCAAGTTAAGAACAATAAATAAAGCCTTGCGCCTTGATTTAGCAAAAAAAAAGGCAGTAAGTCTTATAGTTTTGTAATGATATATAAAATACACACATATACACACATGTTATATTAATATAAATATATATATATACATATATATTAATACACACACACACACACACACACACACACACACACACACACACACACACATATATATAAATATATATATAAATATATATATATATATATATGTAAATATATATATATATATAAATATATATATATCATATATGTGTATATATGTACACACACACAGATATATGTAAAATATATTTACACATCTACACACATTCATTAAAGGGAGACAAAAAAGTAATTGATGAAGCTTTTCAAGAGCAAGATCCAGTGAGGCATAGTGCAATGCGTGGAATGTCAGGAAAGGTATAAATATATTATTTTTATGTGTGTGTATTATATCATACTGTTACTTGATTTCTTTAAACAAATTTATTTGCTTAAAATTTTTTCCTCTGTAATTTTTCTTGTCTCTTTCTCTATCTGCTTACTATATTTTCTTGACAACATTATGTTTAAACATTTTAGCTTTTTTTTTTTTTTTTCAGCAATATGTTTTATTTAGCAACATATTTTAACATTAACAATCCCTTTAATTTTTATTTTCAAAAAATAACTCTCTCTATGCTAAGTATTCCAAAACACAATCTCTAGAAATGTATATTTTAACAGGAGGAGTTATCAGTTTTTAATCATTTTATGTCAACTGAAACATAATCTTAAAATGAAAGCAAAGTATCAAACTTTTTTTTTTAAAAAAAAAAAAAAAAATTTGATATTTTGCTTTCATTTTAAGATTATGTTTCAGTTGACATAAAATGATTAAAAACTGGTAACTCAATTGGTACAATCATTTTCCAAAAAAGTGAGGTCCAAGTTTTTTTAGTAGACATGATGTAAGTACATAAATAACATTCTCTATTATTTCCTTGTCTATATTATTCACACTGTAAAAAGTAGACAGTTATTATGCAAAATGCCTAATTAAATTATGATCATTGTGTTGTACTTCACTTTGTGTATAGCCACTGAGAGGCAATTAAGTTGAATAATTGTTGAGTAATTCTTTCTATTATAAATGATTTACATCAGAAAATTGTATAATTCAAAGGTCAAAATTTTTTGGCATATTTTTCATTTCTTTCTTAGATAACTTGATTTTTCTGTGTAAAAGTCCAGTTTAACTGAGACCTACAGATTCATAGTAAACAAAAACTTGGTCTTTATTTTTCTATCTTTACTTATATCAACTCCTAAGTATGAGTCTTAGTAGGTCAGCAGAATGTGAAATTACCCTTTAGTGAACTAAAGATCATTCAAAATAGGTATAACTGATTATGCTCTCTCACCAAAATCTTGTAATTTGAATTCTGCTTTCAACAAGAGATAAACTTATGTGAGATTGGGTAAAGAAATTATGAAAGAGTTTTAAAATATAATATTTTGCTTTCATATAAATTTTTCTTCATAAAAACTGTTTTTTAGCTTTTTTTAATCAATCTAAATTGTCTAGACTTGAAGTTGCCACTATCTTAGGTTTATAAACAAATTATAACTTGATATTGTTAATAAATCCATAGTACAATCATGTTCCAAATACGGACATCCTAATGCCAATCTGATGTGGTTCACATCAGGAATAAGTATAAAACTTTAGGATAACTTTGTATTATTTGCTTCTGTTACAACATAGTATAATGTGTAAGCGTTAAGTGAACTTAACCTCAGAAAAAAACGTAGAGCTTTATAATAAATATTTTAAAAAATTGCTAAAAGTTTTTGACAGTAGAAGCAAGAGAACTTTTAAATAGAAGATTAAAATAAGTTTTTCTATCCCATCCTAAGGTTCAAGGTTCAAGGTCAATCCAAAAATCTTCAATTGAATTTTATTGAATGTAACATCTTTAGTGTCTTTCACCTAACTGTATGTTACTAACTTCAATTAAAAAAATCATTGAGAATTTTCTTTGATTATTTTAAGTGTTAATCATACTGCCAAAATGAAGTCCTGTTCTTTTACAAGACCGGCAATTAGGTATACTTAAGATCTAGCTGAAAACAAGCAAATGCTCATAATATTATTCTTCTAGTATTCCTTGATGGAGTTTTTATGTCAGTTAGTGTGACAGATAATAACCCAACTACAGAAAAAGTTTGCATATAAATACAAGAGACAACATCAATAAGTGTAAGTGGAGCAGAATAAAATCTGCAGAAAAAAGGGAAGTTTACCAGAAAATGTTAAAAAGCATCATTCAAGAATCTAGGAAACTTTGATAGTGAGGCTACAATTTTTTGAAAATGGATAAAGAAGTATTTGTTTTTTATAAGACTTGTCAACTTTTTTGAAGTTTTTTAAACTGTTGTTTAAAATGTGTAAATGTATTCCATAAGAAAATTTCTCTATCTTGATGATTAAAATTTTAATGATGACCTATAACTTATAACATGAAATATCTTATTACTAATTTGATATTGTACTTTATTTAAATGTAGATTAGCAGGCAGTATTGTGGCATAATGTTCATAGTGATGCGTTCAGTTTGATAATGTTGATTTCAGATTAGGAATTTGGGTTTCCAAATTAGGAAAACTATTGCCTAATGTGGACCTTTTTGTAAAACTTTAAATCTAGATTGAAAGCATTAATTTCAATAATATTAACCATTATTATTTTTGAAATTAACGCTTTCAATTATTTTCAAATTCGCTTTATTATTTATATTTCTTAGCATTTAGAGCAGAGTCTGTAGGTAAATGGTAGCATTGAAAATAAGGTCCACATTAGACAGATTTAACACATATTTGCTTAGTTTAAGGATTTTTAGCCCAAATAATCAAAATAAGATTTTATCAACACTACTGCTGAAACTCAGATATATATCATTAGAATTTAATGGTAAAATATCTTGTTGTGGAAGACCCAAGTAAGTAATAGGTCAATCTTTCTTTAGGATGCAGTTGGGAAGTTGGATCAAAAAGTATGTGAAGTAAAAAAAAAATTGAATTCCTTAAACCATCAACTTTCAGTGCGTGAAAAAAAGCTAGCATCATTGCAAGCAGAATATGATGAAATGCAAAAAGATGTAGATATGGTACAATTGACAACTTGTGGAGAGTCAGAAGAAGCCCAGGTTTTTTATAGTATAAATGATAAAGTACTTATTTTAAGTTAAAATCATTAACAAATATTTTACTTAGTTTAAAATTTGTGTTAAATTAAGGTTTATAATGATAGTATTTTATCAAAGTTGTTTTTATTTTTTAATTTTGATAGACATGTATAAGCTTGTGAAATGAAAACTTGTGTAGTGTGTTAAAATTAAATGCCACTTTTAGAGGCTTCGAGTGTTGGAAAACTCGCTGGACAAAATGAACTTAAAACTCAATGAAGCAGCCAAGATTCGATATACTTATGAACAAATCCTTGAGCATCAAAAAGAAGTAAGAATAATTGTATTAAAAGTTAAATTAATGCTTCTTTAAATGTAGTTTACCTTTATTTTAATGGATGATATCAATCTAATTAAAACATTGTTAACTTAAAACAGTGCACAAATGTAGTATTCAACATCTTTTTATTGAACTGTATATGGAAGATAGAGGCTAGAAAACAAATTTTCAGCAATCTCTTCTCCTTAGTTTTGCTTAGACTGTCACATGTTTCTAGAGTTGACTTTTAATAACAATAACAAGGTTTTGAAATTTTTCTAGTATAGAACCAATCTAGTTAGATTTAAAAATAGTGATATCATGATATGACCAATTTATTTCTAAATGGTTTAAATGTGTGTTGTTTCATTATTATTTTGGTAAGATAAGTTTGTAACCTAAAAAATAAATACATTTAGGAAAGTCGAACCTGGCCAAATCGTCTAGATTCATTAGAGCAAGCCATAAAAGAGCAAAATGATGAACTAAAAGAACTCTACATTGTTTACAATGATGCTCAAATAGCTCGGGATACTGCACGAACAGAGTTAGCTAAGTTTGAACAAACTATATCTGAAGCAAAAAGAGACAGAGAGTTACAACTAGCAGAATATAAAAAACAGGCTGAGGAAAAAAAAGAGTATGCTGAAAAGGTTGAGAAGAGGGTAAGATTTTATTATAATTAATATGAGTTGAGCAACTAGATAACAAAAAATATAACTTTGCTTAGACTAGATAACAGTCAACAAGTAAATAACTATAAGCAATAAAATTAAAAATTAAGCAAAAAAAAAAATCTGACAATATACATACAATCATAAAAAAAAAACATCTAAATAATAAATCTTTTATTTCTGGTTATATTTTTTTTATTGATTATAGTTACAAAGGACATTGCAGCAGGATGATTTTAATCAAGGTATTTATTCTTCTCTTAAAATCTGTTAGATCAATAAGAAATTATTGCATAAAAGATTTGATTTAGAGAATTTTGATGAAAATCTATTTACTCAGATATTATATCTAATATAAAATTAAACTTGCAATTCAGTTTGGGTAGGTTAGATAACTGGTTTAGAATAGCAACTTTTAAATTTTGACAACTAATTAACAGACTGTCTTGATGTATTGATAGCACATGCTTTAGGAATAAGAAGCTTTTTTAAGAGGGGTTTTGTTGAAAATAAATTGGCTAAGTATTCTTAGCCAATCATTTGCTTACTGTATATTATCTCACATATTTCTTGCATGTGTAGAAACTGTATACTTAATTTACCTATTAAAAATATATTTTGTTCTTTTTAAAGTTTATATGTAAAATTTTTAACAAGACTGTAAGAGTTTTATTTGGCTAATTTCTTAAAGCTGTTATTATTTACTTTTACTTATTGCAACATCTATTTGTATATTAAACAATGGAGCTTATCTATGTTTTAATTACTAATTAATCTATTTAATTAATTTGTCTCAGAGTTAAAGTCTAAACTTTCAAGTGAAGAGCAAGAACGAAAAATTACAACATATGAAGAAGCAATGTCAAAGATTAAAGATGCTACTGGTGTTTCTGACATAAAGGTCTAGGAGAACATTTTATCCTTATGTTTTATTAACTGCACATTCAAACGTTATTTTTTGTTTAATACAAAGATTCTGAAAAGTTTCATCATTACAGGAGGTTGTGCAACGATTTTTGTCTCAAGGTGAAACACAAAATCATCTTCAGTCATTGAAACTAGCTAATGAGAAAGTATTAACTCGTTTAAAAGAAGAAAAAGAAAGACTTCAAGCAGAGTTTGAAGAAATGAAATATTCAGGAGAAGCAAAACTCTCAGAGTAAGAAAACAATATGATTATTTCTATGTTTTCATTGTATTTCTACTCTTATTT
Source organism: Hydra viridissima (assembly GCF_058129835.1). Lineage (NCBI taxonomy): Eukaryota > Metazoa > Cnidaria > Hydrozoa > Anthoathecata > Hydridae > Hydra > Hydra viridissima. The sequence continues at coordinate 6,743,337 of NW_028324313.1, forward strand.
AAACTCAATATAGCAATATGTTTTATTTTTAAAATAAAATTTTAGTATTGGTTGCTTTCTCTCATTTAATATTTAATATTATTAAATTATGGGACTGCATACTTAATTACTTCCCTAACATTTCCTGTTATTTAACCCTTTTAAGTGGTCAGAAGATGTTGGAAGAGCTTCAAGAACAACTAAAAGCAAGTGAAGCTAAGTAAGTTGGATAAGTTCTCTCTCTCCCTATGTGTTTATACAAATACTTATATATTACACAAATGTTTATAGATCATTGGAAGCTAAAAAGGATCAGCAATTAATAAGTAGGTCTTTAGCTGATGTAAAATCAGGTATTGAGCATTTGGCAGACAAGTTATTGAATGTAAAAGTGCCGAAAAGTCAACTTCCCTCACCGACTTCAGATAACTATATCATTGAAACATTGCGTATGATTTATTTCTTTGAATTTATTGTACCATTACTTTTTAAGTGACTTTTTCGACATCTGCAGTTAACATTGATCCAGTTATAATTTATGATAGTTATAGTTAATAATTTTTTTAGAATTGTGTGAAATGAAACTGATTAAGCTTATTGAAGAATTGGAAGGTAAAGATATAAATGATTATTTAAGAGAAATGGAAGATGCGGATTTCCGTTCTTCACTAGAAACAAAACTTCCCGTGTACAACACGCGAATTAAACTACCTACTTCTACTGAGAAGCTCCCCATGTTTGAAGGTAAACTTCATTGTAATTTATGATATTGTCTTAAAATAGGCTATTGTAATAAATGATAAATGATCTTGTTTTTCTGTGAAAAAGAACAAGAAAAATTTATTACTTGTTACAACAGCCTCTTTAAAGTGCAACAATAATGCAGATATTTAATATTTTATATAAATGTTAGTGTTATAAAGATGGCAAATTTTATATTCAATCCCTGACTCGATTTCTATTCTTTTTAATTTTTGTAAGGTTATTTATCAAAAGTTAGACTGTTGAACTAATTTAAATGTTTAAAATATGCTAAAAAATTAGAGAGTAAAAAAAGTTCAAGCCTGATCAAAAGTCCACTGTTAAACCTTTTTTATGGTCAGAGGCGCAAACAATAATGGTAAGGCGTGTAAATTTATCTAACTAGAATTGGTGCTACTGTTTTTATGGAGATCCAGCAACATTTAGGTGACAGCTTCAGTGATGAGGCCAAACATCTGAAGTGTATTATGAGTACGAAAACTGAATAAGTATTTAAGTAGTTTTATTAGTCCATTTCTATTTCACCAACATCTTTTTTCTAATTCAGAAGATGAGGATAGCGGAGCCGAAGATGACTATTTGTCGAGGAATGCAATTAAACGAAATTCTCAACAGATTGTTGACTCAAAAACAAAGAAAAACAAAACAAAGAAGAAGAAAAACAAAAAATAGCTTCGCTGACGAAATGTTATAAATATGTTATATATATATATAAATATGTTATATATATATATATATATATATATATATATATATATATATATATATATATATATATATATATATATATATATATATATATATATATATATATATATATATATATATATATATATATATATGTTATATAAATAGATTTTATTTTTATAAAAATTTGGTGCTTTTTATGTTTATCATTAAATCTCTAATTTTATGTTTTAGAAACTTGTTATTCTTTTCTTGTCCTGAGCTTTTTAAAAAACTTTTCTCTTAATTTTTTTATCATTCAAGTTTTCCTTTTCATTCAAGGAACCGAAATCCAGAGTCTTTTTTTCCCACATCATCCAATTGTATGGATAGATATCCTTCTTCCAAAAGTTACAATTTCTTCTTTGATATAACAAATAATATTGTTTATTAAGTTATTAAACATAAACAAAGTTAAAAGAAGAATTTTAAAAAAACAAAGTAAAAAAACAAAGTAAAAAAAAGAATTTTAAAAAAATCAAGTATTGGAATTAAAGTTCGCAGGTGAAGCCGTCATTTTTTCTTCTCGTTTTTAAGTTTTTCATAATTGGAAAATTTTTTAACGAGGACATATTAAGATGAGGTATATGTAAATTTGAAACAATTTTATTCTGATAAAAAGGAAAAACATCAAACATCAGTTTTTTATGATTCCGAAGTGAAAAGTTCCACTAAACGATATATATACCTTGCTAGCACTGTAGATCCTATCCTAACCACAAAGAATCATTTTGGTAATGGAGAAATCCTACGCACAATTACGATTACCACACAGTTTAAGACAAAATCTAAGCATCAAATGAAGTCCAAATAATGTGCAGTCATGAAGCAATCATCAAAGATGCTTATTCCAATTCTATAGTTGTGAGCTATTCAATCTGATACAACCTAATGTGTCTCTCTGGGCATTCTACCGCACCTAAATATACCAAGCATATGTTTTCCGCTTACTTCTTGAAAATCAACACTTCCGTCCCAGCACGGTCAGTCCATCAAGCTTTAAGTAAAGCAACCTATTCTCAATTTTTTCCTTATTTTGTTTTCTAATTACAAATGAGTTCATTTGCATTTAATCGTTTCTTGTTTTGCCATCCAAAGTTTATATACTTAGTGATTTCGCAATAAAATGTACTTTTTTTATATGTAACTATCGATCCATATGCGATCCAAGTGATTGCTAGTGAATTTACATAATAATTATTAGGGCTGCTGTTTTATGCATGTGGGTCAACTCTCAATCGAAATCATAGCACAGTGTGTAAGCACAAGTATAACCAAGATGGTTCAATAAAACAATTATTAGTTTCAAAAAGATGGTTCAATAAAACAATTTTATTAGTTTCAAAAAGAGGAGAAAATCTTTTGCAAATTAATGTTTTTTATACAAATGTGATTATGCAAAAATGACAGTTTGGCATTCTGAACATGTTTCAAATACCTAACGGCACACTGCAAGACTCAAACCACGGTACAAGATGATTCTATAATAAATGAACGAATCATGATCATGCCAGCCGTAACAGCCACAATTTTTCATTAAACACAAGATGAGACCCGACTCCTGGACTTTAACTCCAGTAGATCGTAAAAAAGGATAGTGTTGCAGCCATTTTTGTTTTACATCAAAAAGATGTTGCGTAACAAGTTTAGTACTTGTTTCGTACTTGCTCTTCACATCTCAAACAAATTAGTGATAGATCCGATGGTTAAAGCAGGTTACTGCGTGCAGCCCTCGACAATCTTATTTATTCGTTTTAGTTATTATACTGCGTTCTTTTCCGTAAAATTAATTTAAATTCCGTAGAATTCCGTAAAAAGAAGAAGAAACTACGACGTAGACATTTTTCAAAATTTTTAATCAACCTTTTAAGAGTTTAGACGCAGGTTTTGTCGCAGGTCAGATTTTGACGCAGGTCAGGTTATTTTAGCTCACAAAAAACAAAGTTCTCGTTTTGTAAAACTTTAAGTTAAAAATACAAAATTACTTCAAAAAGAGTTTTACGAAAAAAGTCTTTAGAGATTTTTGAAAGCAATAGAAAAAAGTGTTTTTGGCTCCTCTTAAACCTAACTATAAACTGCTCGACCGAAGATAAAAATCGAATATAATTTTGCTGCATAAAAGTAAAATATTAAGTTTAAATTTACAAAACAACCAAATGGCCTTTTGCAAAAAAGTGTTTTCGGTCGGGATGCGCCACAATTATCTTTAAACCAATTTGTCTTTTGGTTTTAAAACTCAATCTCAGCAAAGATTTTAAGAACTTTTTTTTTTGAGAATAACCATTAAAATAAACGAATTCGCCTAACGTTCATTTACATACCTGAAGAAAGCGCACTCATAATTAACATTCCGCGTGCGTTAACCAGGCACTTCAGTGAGTTGTAATCGTAATACTGCGCACAAAGGCACTGAGCATAATAACCAAGAAACTTTATTCAAAAGTGAAAAATAGCTACAAGAGCTTTTTTAGTGGAGTCATGCTGTTTTTCATCAAAACACAATGAGATTTTTGAAATTCAAGTAAGTTTTTCCCCGTATCCAAAAGTTGACCGCGCAACTTTATTTTCAAAAAAACAACGTAAGTTTAATCAAATGCCGTTTACTTGTAGCAATGTGATTGAAGTTTGGAAATTTTACCTTGTTTCTTAGTCTGTGGCTGAAATGGAAAAAAAAAACACAGCAGTATTTTCATTAAGGTTGTTGCTTTAAGCTTCTTATTACAACATGCACGATCATTTTCATGTTATTTAACAAAGACATCAAGAATTTATAAATGGCCATCAGATTATTTAGCGGATGCAACTTCGAAAAAATATGAAATCTGTTTCTCAATAGGCTGAAAAAAAAAAATCTCGATAACCAACAAATCTTCAAATCTTCAATACCGATACTGTTTTTTTTTTTTTACGGATTTTCTCCTCTCTTATTTAGAGTTGCATTTGTAATTGTATGGATGGCTACATTTGGTAAGAAGCTCTATCATTACTGATGTTAAAGTTTTTTGCTTGTTACATTTAATGTTATTTTGTATATTTAATTTTACATCATAGCTTTGCCGATAAACTCTGAAGAAAATCAGTTTGACGTCCAAGTTGAGTTAGATAAACCGAATCATCGACTAACAAAACTTTTTAGACGAGTCTTGAAGTTTCTTAAGAAAAGGAAAAACGAATTTGTAAATGCGTCGGAACAAGATGGAACACGCATCTTACATTCAGGAGGGAGCATTGTCAAAAGGTTCCTCAAAAATGGTTCAAGAGTAGTGCTACTTTCCACACCAAAATTTAGCATCAAGCTTACTCAAAAACGAAACGATGTTAAAAATAGTCCTGAAAAACTGTTCCTAAAAACAAACAGCTCAAGTGACAAAAACAAGCTGGCCAACGAGCAACGTCGCTCAGAATTTATCGCGGCAAACGACGTCGACGAAGCTTTGGAGGATACAAAAAGTGATTATGTAGATAATGAATCGCTGTATGATATTATGAATAAACTAAACAAACAAAGGACACAGGTGTCAAATCGTGTTCCTGGAGCGACAACGAGCAATCTTGACTCTCATACTAACTCGGATGTTCCCTTTTTAAAAACATTTCATTCCCCAAATCCTAGAAAAGAACGCTTAGAGAAACTTTTTGTACGTTTTCTTGAAGATATGACTCGTAAAATGGGGTTAGACCCTATTAGAATTGCTCATCAATTAGAAAGTAACTCTGAGCGAAGGCGATCAAGAATTCAGAATGCTAGGTTAAAGCATTTACGTATGTATTAGAGCCAATAACTAATAAACTGCAGTTCATATAGTTTGTTCGACAACACGGTTTAATTAACAAATTCTATGGATAAAGAAGATCTTTCGCAATATCTTCATTGGTAAGAGAAGGGGGAGAGAGTTTGCTGAGAGTTTGTTTGCTGACCTCCACAGACGTCTTCGCCTTTTTCCTTTTTTCCATTTTCCTTATTGTTAAAATGTCAGTGAAGTTCTTCCAAAGGTCTTTTAACATTTATAAGACACTGGAAGTTATCTTTTAAATTTTAGTCATACTATCATATAATAAAAAAAATCCGGTTTTAAGAAATTCAAATCAGAGTACTATTTGTATTTTGAGCATTCAAAATACAAAATACATTTCCTTTTTCAGCTGAAAAAAGTTTTTTTTTGGTGTCAATGTGAACTGTTTGTGTCAAGAAAAAAAAATTTTTCTTTGCCGAATCGTTATTGGCTAGTTCTTTGTAGTGCAATCCTATTGGCTAGTTCTTTGTAGTGCAACTCTAGGTAGTAGGCCGTTCATTACAAAAAACCGTACGGGCTTTAAAAGCTTACAAAGAAGCTGTTTTATCTGCCTATTAATTTAAGGAAAAGTTGCTACTTTTTTTGGAAATATTGAACTCCAAAACTCCAAATATGAAAATTAAAAAACTTTACATAGCAAGGTTTAGCAATTTTGTTTTCTACAGTTGTAAAAAACAATATTGCAGTTCAGCTTTGTACGGTTTTTTTTAAAAAAAACATCTTGTCGCATTCAAGGCCATAAGACTGCTCTTTAATTTTTTAATGTGACTATTATTTGAAATTTTGAAGTGATAGACGTTGGAGCAACAGCTACAAGAAGAGTAATGAATGGAATAACGCTAGCATCTCTTAAGATGACAGAGAGATCAGGATGCGGCAGTATTGAATGCGAAGGTCAGATGTGCGAAAAAAAAGTTGCATAAGAAACAAAAACTTGACTTCAAAAAGATATCAAAAAGTACGTAAATATAACAAACTTTTTTCGTGTTCGAAATTTCATACAAAAAATGACATATTTAAAGTCAACTATATCTAAAAATAAGAAGCTTATTTTGGTAACAAATATTTCAGTCAAACTGTACAACAAAATATCCATCTCACAATGGAGGATTTTTTTTTTTTTTTGCGTTGCAAAATTTCAATATAAAACCTAAATTAACGATATTGTAAATTTCTTATAAAAAATAAAAGTTTTAATATTTATTTAGAATATCTGCGTCATCGGGTAAAACAGAAGCATCAGGATCAGGATCAGAAGGATCTTCAGGTTTTGGGAAATATGATCGTTTTAAAAAGTTTATGTATTTTTCTCCTGGTTTAAAAAATGGGTTCAAATGCTCTTTAGGGATTTCACTTCTAACATTTCCTTTGGCCAAGCCATTAACTGATAAACGTAACCTATCAACATAATTTGACTCAATAGGCAGCTCCTTTCCCCAATCTATATCATTGTCCTTAGCAGGAATGTCTAAAATATTTTGACGGTCTATTGGTCGTTCAATTACATCACGGGCTGTTAGTGGTACATTTCGGTATTCCCCATCATCGCTCTCTGGTATAAAACCTTGATTAATAGCATCGTTAAAAGAAACAAGTGGAACAGCGTCAGATTCTACTTTACTTACGAAAGGCTCCATATTGTTAGAACGTTCACTAACAAATCTGTTTTCTATTTTAACGGCATCATTAAAAGGAACAAGTGGAGCGGCCTCAGATTCTACTTTACTTACGAAAGGCTCCATATTGTTAGAATGTTCACTAACAATTCTGTTTTCTACTTTAACAGCATCATTAAAAGGAACAAGTGGAGCGGCCTCAGATTCAATTTTACTTACGAAAGGCTCGACATTGTTAGAACGTTCACTAACAACTCTGTTATCTATTTTATCAGAGTGAAAATTTTCTTTAATTGGAAAATCTTCATTTAAAACTGGTGACTCGTTTATATCTTTCGATTCGCTTTGTGTAAATGTATCTGGCTTAGTAATAAACTTTGACTGATTCTCATCAGATGAACCCTCGATTTCTGGCAAATCACCACGTTTCACACTAAACTGATCTGGGCCTGTTTCATATCCTTCTGTAAGCTTATCGATTGCTTCATTCCCTATAGGAGTTTCTTCATAGGATTCAACTGAATCTGGTTCCAAATGAGGATACTTTTCTAGATCTTTAGACAAAACTACGTCGTTAGTCGCAAGCTGAAAAGCTAAACTTTGGAAAACAGGACTTTTTGATTTCGGCTGCGTTATTGTAGCTGCAGATGCAACTCTTGGTGAAATTGTTGATAATAACTTGGCAAGAGTTATCTTCGATCCCATCACAACTGGAGTAACAATTTTATCACTCCCTGTAGTTTGAGTTGGAAACAATGAATGTTCTTGGATGTTTTTGTAAGGATCACTCGATTTTAATTCTGCGTTTATAATCAAATCCCCAGCGTTCGGACCTTGAATTTCGTCGCCTATGTAACGACTCGATGTCAAACTAACTCGCTTAGTAGTTAACAAGGTGGAAAGTAAAGATCGTGATTTTGTTACGGAAACAGTTGTTGCCTGTCTAGGTGGAATACTTTCACTACTCACTCTAGAAGATGTTTCTGCAAATGGTTGAGAATCTTGCGCTTCTTGCTCTTCCTCTTCCTCCTGTGCTTTTTTCTTTTGATTGGCAATTTCCTGTGGACTTTGTGACATCAGTTGTGAAACTGTAGTTACTTTCACTGTTTCAGGTATACTTGAAACCTTGTATTGTGATGTAATGGCAGGTGCAGTCGATAACTTAGCTTCAGCAGTATTCACTAAGTCAACTGCTCTTGTTGGATTATTGGTTGGTAAACTAGACGTGATTGCTTTATGATCATCTGTTAAAGCAGTTAAATTTAAACTATCAGAGTCTAAATTTGCATTAGTGATGGGGCTCTGTGAAATCACTAGTAATGGAGATGTAACAAAGTTCGTTGATACAGTACTAAAATCAGTAATTATATTTTCACCATTAATTTTATCAGAAATTGTTACAAGTTTTTCTGTAGGATAATAGGTATCAGCTGATGTTTTAGATGTTAAAGTGGTTGATGATGTTGTACTGAATGTTGGAAATGCTGTTGTGGTGGGCGTATCTTCGTTTTTAATCGATAGAAGATTGGGATTTGTTAAAGCGTTAACATTGGGGTTTGATACCAGAATATTGGTGTATGGTGCTCTAGTAGTAGTAGTAGTAGTAGATAACGTAGTTTCAACAGATGTTGTACTTTCAGTATTCTCAAGCAACATAGTGGGAGTTTGAGTTGTTATCAAACTTGGTGTTGTAGCTTCGGTAGTTAATTTTACGTTTTCAGCATCCTCTATTACAGGCAACGTTGTGGAAATATATGGCAAAGTTGTCTTTAAATCAGCATTTATCAGTAGATTATCAGGAGACTCTTTCAATGGAGTAGTAGTGTCGGTTAATGATGTATCTGGCATTCTAGTTGCAATTAGCTGTTCAGAAGTTTCAACTTGATATGGAGACAGTTCAGATACAGCTGATGAAGGTGCTTGAACAGACCAGACTGCTTCAGGAATAACATTATTAGGGTCAGAGTTTGATACCAAACCGCTAGAAATTCCAACAGTTGATAATGATGAAGATTCAGTTGTCTTAAACAACTCAGTATTTTCAGCTTCCTCTTTCACAGGTGTAATAGTAGAAATATAAGGCACAACTGTACTCAAATCATTAGGGTTAGAATTTGATAAAAAGCTACTAGAAATTCCAACAGTTGATAATGTTGAAGATTCAGTAGTCTTAAACAATTCAGTGTTTTCAGCTTCGTCTTTTACAGACATAGGAGAATTTATTAGCATGTCATTTGGAGACTGTGTTAATTCCACAGCCACTGGAACAGCTGTTTCAGTTAACACTGAACTTGGTGTTGTGGTTACAACTAACTGATCAGAATACTCTATCTGGGACTGAGTTGATGATGAAACAGATGATGGATTTAATGATGGCAAAAGAAAAGAATTAGTTTCAACGTATAAAGCACCTGAGAGCTGGTATGGATAGACTGATCCTTGATACACTATTCCTGAACTTGGTAATGGTGCAACTTTAAACTGACTGTTATCTTCTAAAATATTAGGTGGTGTAATGAATAGACTTCCTGATTGTGATGCTTCTGTTGTAGTAGTGCTGCTAGTTGTTGTTGCAGTTGTTGTTGCAGTTGTTGTTGTTATTGTTGTTGTTACTGTTGTTGGTGGTGGTTGTGGTGTTGTTGTAGTTGTTGTTGTGGTTACTACTTCATTTACTGCAAAGGTGGGAACATCTGTTCGTGGAGCTGTTCTGTAATTGAGATAAATATTCTGAGAAGCTTGTTCTTCAGTTGATACAATTTTTGGTATAGTAAGAGTGGATGAAACCTCATAGCTTGCAGAATATTTCGGAGTAATTGAGTCTATTACAGAAAAAAAGATAAAATTTAAAAATTTATAATTTAGAATTGAAAAAGAAATAAACTTCAAATTTCTTCAAGGGTTACTAACCAAAACTCTGCGATGTTGTTGTTGTTGTATCTCCATCATCGGGATTTTCTGTTGTTGTGGTTAGTTTACCTGTAAGAAAAACTTCAAAGCATAATTTCATTTCATTTAGAAATCTGCATGGGCCAGCCTGTACCAATTTTACTCAAACAGGCTGGACCGAAAAATGTGGCTTGTTTTTTATCCCAAAAAAAACAAGTCATTTTAGGATTTAAAAAAAATAAAAAGTTTATGAAGTTAAAGCATTTACAAATGGAAATTTGACTTGCTTGCCAAATAGTTAATGGGCTGAACCAAAATATGTAAATGTCTAAATTGGTGCAGATTTTTAACTCTAGTGTCCTTTAAAATTAAGTTTACAAAATAAGATCACAATATTCAATATTTTCTTACCTTTAACTAATGATATTGCTTCCCAGCGCTCTATAGAGTTTAAATATTCTTCATATTCATGTTGGTAATTTGTACCATTTGGATTTAGAGTTGGATGGGCATCAGGATGCAAAGTAATATTATGATGCTCAACAGGTACCATATACTTATTAATCCAATTTTGAATACCTTCTAAATATTTTGACCAACTGTTTACATAGTCATAAAACAAATGATTATATGGGTACTTTGTTGTCTCAGGCTGTGGTTCAAAGGTGCCTTGATAATCCAGAGGTTTAGATGCTATCACAGTTGCTGGAGTAGGAAGAGGTGTTTTTACTTCTTCATTTGATGTTGATTCAGATGACTGCACTATATCAGAAGAGATCATTGTTGTGGAAGGAGCTATTGTTGAGCTTGCAAATAAAGTTGTTTGAGGTTCAAAATTGTCATTAATTTTTGATACTATGGATGGTTGTATTCCTAATTCTTGATAAGTTGTTCCATAATCATTAGATGTTGGAGCAGTTGAGACCTCTTGCAAATTAGGAGTCTTTAACTGCATATCTACAGTACTTAATAAAGCATCAGTGGTTTTGCTTTCAGATAAACTCTCATCTAAAACTGCTTCTGTTGAAGGTTCCCTTGTGGAGTATGTTAAAGTGGAATCTGTTGAAGTTGTTTCTAATGATGGCTCAGTTAAAGAACTCAATTTTGATTCAGTTTGACTATTGTAAGGGAAATTTGTTGTTGTTGTAGTAGAAGCAGTAGTTGTTATTAGTTCTAGTTTATTGGTGTTATTGTTGTTAAGTTCAGAACTTACAGACGCAATTTCTGTAGTAGTTATTTCAACTGGAGATTTTGTAGATCCAATATCTACTGCTGTTGCTCTTGACAAATCACCATTCAAGGAATGTGGCAAGGATCTAAGCGTGTAAGTTGTATCAGATTTTTCGGTTATGATTTTTTGAGGCATAAGATTCGCACTACTACTTTCTGTTGAAGTGGAAATCATATCATATTCAGAAAATATTTCATGAGAGGCTGAGCCAAAAACTGTTTTTATAGATGCTGAAGAGATGCCATGGCTTTTAGTATAACTACTGACAATAGGTAATGGGGTTGTAGCTCGTTCATGTTCAATTTCATTTTGAGTTTTTATGTCTTCATTTTCTAAAACAAAATTGTAAAATTCAAAGTAATTGTATATATTTAAACAAACATTTCTACATGTATAACTTTGCAATAGTAAACAAACATTTATATCATCTTCAAATATGCATACCCCTATCTAATGAGGTAATAAGAATACCTTCATCATTGCTCGTTGATACATCAACTCCTGCTGGTGTTGGAGAAGCATGAGTAGATCTTTTAGTTTTAATATCCAATAAAGATGATAGCGTTGTGGATGGTGCTTGGATAAGATTGTAGGACTGCGAACTTGTTGGGATTGTTGTTTTCTCTAAATGATTATTAACAGTTGGGGACATTCCTGTTGTTACTGGCAAGTTATCAGTTTGTTTAGTAGAAGAACGAGATACAGGAACTATTTCCATCTCAATTGTTACAGGCTTTATGGGAGTAGTTTCCATATTTTGCTCTGTTCTTTCTTTTGTATTACTAATTCCACCAGCATTGTTTCTGGAATAATCTGTTTTAGTCCACTCTATTACGGCAACTGGCATAACTGTTGTTTTGGTTGTAGTAGTATCTTGTGTTGTTTGCTCATTTTCAGCAGTGGCAACGTTCATTTCTGTTGTTTTACTAGTATCTTGTGTTGTTTGCTCATCTGTGTTTTTCATAGGATAATCTGTTTGAGTCCACTCTATTACAGCAACTGGCATAATTGTTGTTTTGCTAGTGGCATCTTGGATTATTTGTTCATCTGTAACTGTGTTTTTCATAGGATAATCTGTTTTAGCCCATTCTATTACTGCAACTGGAATAGCTGTTGTCTTACTAGTTGTGGCATCTTGTGTTGTTTGCTCATTTTCAGCAGTCACTAACTTCATTTCCATTGTTTTAATAGGTATTGCTGTATCTTGGTCAGATTCTTTTTCTTTATTAGGAGAAACATTTGTGGTACTTGAAGCACTTGTTGTTGGAGCATCTGTTTGAATGCTATCACCAGCAGGTGTTTTATTATTTATGGAGTTAGAATCTAAATTTGCATTAGGATATGAAAAATCTGTAGTTGATCTATCACTTTTAGTGACTATTTGAAAAGAGGAGTCTGTTGTGCTATCAAATTTAGAACTTGAAGTTGTTGGAACAGTTGTATCATTAACATTGACTGGTAAAGTGTAACTTTCTGTAGTGGCAGTTTCTGTAAGCAATCCTCTTGGAGTAGTTGACAAACGTTTAGTGGTTGGTTCTATTTCTTTCTGCATTGTTACTATAATTGGCGCTACGGTACTTTTTTTTTCCTTTAGGAATGATGATGTTTCAGAAGCTGCTTGAATTTCATCTGATTTCTGAATAGATTTATCAGATGCTGCATGATAAAAAGTCTCTTTGTCCAATTCATTTTTTACTTTTGTAGTAAAGTCAGTAGCTGTTGCAATACTTTCATCTTTTAATTCTGATGCTTGGTTGGTAGTGGAATTGTTTTCTACCTTGCCTTGAATAAAAGGAACTGCTATTGTTGGCACTTCTGAGGTTGAAGGTACATACCAAGATTGCAACTTTTTATAATAATCTATTCTGTATTCCTCATAAGATGCAAAGCCATTAAATCTACCTGAATTTTCTTGTTCAGCAGAATTTAAACTTTTTTGATTCTTAAGCCCCTCAGCTTCTTGATTTTCTTTTTGCTTTTCTTCGAACTTTGTTGATGGTAAAACTTGTTCTGACTGTAAACTTTGGACAAAGGGTAAAATTTTATAACTTGAAGATTCATTGTTTTTGATATAATCCTCATTAAATGCAGAAGTATTTGTTACAACTTGGTCAGAAACTTGACTTGAATATCCTATCTGCAGTTTTCTATAATAATTAGCCAGATATTCATCATAAGAGTTGAAGCCAAATACTAATGTGTTTGGGGTTGTGCTGGTTGATTGCTGGTATGGCGATAACTCTGTGTAAAGCACAGGTGTTGAAGTTGATGTTAATAGATCTTCAGCCGGTGAAATTTTTTGAATTAGTAAGCTATTTTTAGAATCATCATTGTTTGAATATATTGCATTTAAATTTTTCAGAGGTGTCAGAGTTGTTTGCTTTAAAGAATCATCTGTGATTGATTGGACACTATCATTTGTGGAAACATATGCAGCTTTTATCTTTGGTAATACATAGCTTACATTACTAGTAACAGTAGAATCTTCTTCAGTTTCATCCTCTTCAGCCACAGCAGAATTAGCTTTAATTAAAGCTTCTAAATAAGCTTCATATGATTGATAACCATGAAAGGAAGAGGTATTTTCACTAGAAGTGACACGAGGAGGAGAATTAGTGGCACTAGATTTTAAAATTGAAGTTTTACCAGTCTGGTCAGGACTATGTGTTGGATATAATAAATCTAATATTTCAGTAACAGTAATGTCATTTGCTTCTTTAAGATCCTGGGAAGGTTCAATTAGTAATGGTTTTTCTAAAAACAAACTACCAATGGTATCATTTGAGTTAAGTGTCTCCTTTACACTACTTGATGCAGGTGTTTGAGTTGTGTTCCAAGTATCGATCTTCATTTCAGAATCTTTGAATGAACTAATAATCTCAGAAGGTTTCTTTAAAGAATCATTTTGTTTCTCATAAAAATTCTCATCACTTTGAAAAGGAAAAGTTTTATAAGTTTCATATTCAGTATTGTTTGATTTAAATGGTGGTAGCTGAATAGAGTTTTGAATTCTTGAAGGTTGACTTTCTTGAATTCTTCTATAATAATCTTTTAGTGCAATATCATATGAAGAGAGCTCAATATGGGTAGCAGGAGTAGGAAGTGTAACAGTATTAGGGATCAAAGCTTCATTTTTAACCTGTGACTCATTAGATGAAACAATCTTTTCGGTAATAAACAATTGATTTTGATCATTTGAGAGACTTTGCAGCATTTGGTCATATTTTGCTGAACCAGCAAGTAGTCTAGACTCATTCTGAACACCATAATCTTTTTGAATATATAAATTTTGTAAAGTTGTTGGCTCAGCTTTCTGTGAATTTGATATTTTATTATAATAGTCAAACAAATAATCTGCATATGATGCAAAACCGTCATACTTATCTTTATTACCAGATTCTGGTAGCTGTTCTTTATTTTGAAAATTTCTACTTTCCATATTGTTGAATAATGAATTATCAACTTGAATTTTTTTATCATCTTTAGAAAGTGATTCGTATGACTCTCTTTGTGTAAAGTAAGGGTAAGCTGTAGTTGTGGTTTTATTTTTGGGAGACGGACTTGTTAGGACTGCCAGTGGTTTTTCTTCTTTGTTGTTTTCATCATTGTTACTATTTGCTTTCATTGTTTTCTTTGGTGTTGTAGAAGTTGGTTTATGCATTTTAAGAGTCTGGTTAATATTCATCTCATTAAATAAGCCTCCATCTTCAGTATTTTCTTCTTTTTTAACTTCTTCTGTTTTCATTACAGGTATGTTTATAGTAAAAGTTTTGGTTTGATTGCTAGAGTAAGGGTAACTTGTTGGAAAAGATTTAGTGTAGGGAGAAAGAGTTGTTGTATTTTGAAAGATGTCATTAACATTTAAAGGTGTTTTTGTAGTTGACAAATAAACTGGATAACCTTGATTTCTGCTCTCAAAAGAAAAAGGTGTTGCAGTTGAAGATGTTGTTTTTGGATAGCTTTTTGTTTCTAAAACAGTTGAGGAAAATGTTGGATATGTACTTGTATCATATGCATTAGTTGTTGTAGAAGTATCAATTGTACTATAAACTGTAGAGGTTTCCGGCGTACTACTCAAGTGGGAAGTCTCAGATGTTATTAGAGTTGAGTTAGGTCTAGTTGTATGCACTTGATAAGGTGTAATAGTTGTTAAGGATTCCAAAAGCTGAGGGTCTTGTGGCACATTTGCTGTATCCGAAAATAACATACCAATAGTTTCATTGTCTGTTTCATTGAATGAAGCAACATCAGTTGATTCATATAGACTGTTTACTGTTGTTTCTAATGACTTTGTTCTTTGGGGTGATGGTGTTTCTTCAGTGGAATGAGTTGTATATGCTTCAGCTGCTACACTAACTGTAGTTTGAGTTGGTGACAAATAAGATGTAACAGTGGTAGTAATAGTATCAACATTTGAATAAGTGAATTCTTCTGAAGGAGCAGCTTTTGTAGTTGTTGATGTAGATACAGTAGGTTCTTCATTATCAGTTCCTCCATCTTCTTCATTATCACTATCTGGCTCAACATTTTGCAATGCTGCAGATAAATTTGCAACAGGATTATTTATTGTTGAATGAGAAGTAGGAAAAACCTGATATGTTGATTGGGAAGTAGTTTCATGTACTTTAGTATTATACGTTTGAGAAGTTGAAGTTACTTCAGGAGCAGGTGTTACATGGAAACTGTTAATTGATGCTGTATAATTTCTCAAATATTCTTCATAACTATCAAAGCCGTATATACTTTCTAAAAACTGATTATAAGAAGGTTTTCTCAAACCTTGAAAAACTTGACTTTCGTTACTTGCTATAGCTGATGATGAAACTTGCGTTATTGTTGCTGCAGTCTCAATAGGTTTAGGTGGTGTAGTCTTCTCTTCAGTTAGTTTATAAGTTAAAGGTTCTGTTTCAATATCATTAGTAACTGTAGTAGAAGTTGCTGTTGTTTTGGGAGTTAAAGTCTCCTTAAATACTTTATAAGTTTTGGATTCTGTCTTAACTTCATTAGTGATTAAAGTAGGGGTTATTGGTGTAGTTTCAACAACTTTTGATGGTGTAGTCTTTTCCTCAGCAAGTTTATCAGTTAAAGGTTCTGCTTTGATTTCAGCAATGATTGTAGTAGAAATTACAGTGGTTTTGGGTGTTGAAGTTGTCTCAATATACTTATTTTCAAGGGCAGCATAAATACTTGGTCTATCAATATCAACTGGGATTTTCATTGCAGTTGTTTCACTAAATAATAATGGCTGGACTGTTGTTTGTACAGTTGTTGATCTTAATCTATTTGCAAAGTTTTCTACAAATGTAGAAGATGAATCTTCTTTTGATGGCAAAGATTCTAATTCTGTAACATTAGGTTTCATATCTGGTCCAGGTATTATTTCTTCAGTGGACAAAGATGTTGATGTAGAAACAGTTGTTTTTGGCTGTTTTATTGATTCTGGAATGAGATTTAGCAAATTATCTTCCTTTTTGTTTTTATCTTTAAATGTATACTCATCAGGTTTTGATTCAGTTGGTTTTTTTGTGGGTTTTGGAGAGCTTGTTGTTGTAATATTATCAACTTCAACTGCTTTTTTTAATGCGTGTGGCTGCTGCATTGCACTTATTCTATATAAAGAACTTGAGTTTAGTTCTGCAGGTAAAAAATTTTCCTCATTTACATATTCAACTCCATAAGAAACATCTTGTCTGCCTGAAAGATAAGGTACTGCAGCATTATCTGGGTTACTTTGAGAAATGAGTGATAAACTGGTATTTGGCATTCCTGCTGAAATATAATTTGATAAGTCCTCTGGAGAGGTTTGATTTAAAATGCTTGCTGGTGGAAAATAACCTGCTGAAAGCCTGTCACCTAATATTACTTTGATTGCAGTGTCATTTGTACTTGATTTGGATTTAGATGCATTGTTCTGTGTTTCAGTTAGCCAGCTATCAGACTTTTGAGGACCAGGAGGAGCAGGTCTTATATCGGAGTTTGTTTTATTGACCTTTTGAGGATTAATTAAATCATAGTCAGGTTCATTATCATCATCGTTATCTTTCGGAGTAGATTTATCAGTTGATGGAGCTATGGTGGTTTCATAATAAACAAATTCTGAATCTTGCCTTTGAATTTCTAAACAAAGAAAATACCTAGCTACAGAAGTTTAATTGATTATGAAATAAGGAAAAAATATTTTGAAAAAATTAAAAAGAGGAATATTTTCTATAAACTGTTTGTTTATAGAACATTTTTAACCTCAAAAAAAAAAAAAAAAAAAAAAAAAAAAAAAAAAGAGATGAATATAACAAAAGTTTTGCAAGAATAACAAATAAGTAATTGAAAGTTATCTATATAGTTTTAAAAGTAAAATAAAGTTTGATGCTCATGGTTTTGGCTAATAATCAGAATTATTTTTTTGGTTTTTTAATTATGTCCGAACATTTTGATAACAAATAGTCACTTAAGAGTTCTTATATTGTTAACTATTCTCACTATCAATGTTCATAGGATGAAATCAGGTGATTTGTGAAAGTTTTTATTGAATGCATTTGATGTTATATTCTTCAGAAACCAAAAAAAGAGATGTAATTTTTCCTTTAAAGTCATTTATGCATGAACCTAAGTTTTTTAAACTAATTAAAAACAGACTTACTCAGTTTTTTGTCTGTTGAGCTAACAGTACTTTCAATATTTGGTGTAGCTGTAACTGTACTTGTTTCTACTGGTGACACACTTTTACTGCTCATATAATTTGTAGAAGTCTCTAAAACAGCAACTGTTGTTTTTGGCTCATCAGTTGAGACTGCAGAAGTAGACGTAGTGTCTGAAGGAGGTTGAGTAGTATAATCTTGTGGTGGAGTTGATGTTGTCATCAGATACATTTCCTGGGAACTAGAGCTTTGCTGTTGATAAGAGATATTATAATTTTCTTCTTTTGGTGGAGTTGCAGGAGTTGTTGATGTATAGAAAATTGTTTCCTGGTCTTTTGTTGTTAGTGCTTCACTTGAAGGAGTTGTTGTAATGGTTAACTCATTAAATAGACTTTTATTAGTAGTACTTTTTGAAGGACCTAATACATCTCCAGGTGAACTATCTAAAGTAATTAAAACAATCATAATTAAGTAAAAAGCAGAAAACTACACTAGTGCTCAGTAATATGCTTAAAATGTCATTCATAACTTTAGTTTTAATTTGAGAAAAAGTTGACTAACCTTGAGATGATTGGACATAGTTCCATTGCTGAGAAACCTTATCATATACCCAAGTGTAAGGTCTTTCTATTGTTTTAGGAGATTCATTTTGATCTGTAGTAGATTTTGTAAGAATACTAGTTGATGAAGCAATCGATTCTGTCAAAGTTGTGGTAGACAGATTAGGAGATGTTGTAGTAACTTGACTAGAGGATGATGCTGTGGTAGGTTGACTAGTTGATGTTGTTGTGGTAGGTTGATTAGTCAATGATTCTGTGGTAAATTGACTAGTTGATATGGTTGTGGTAGGTTGGGTAGTTGTTGGTGTTGTTTTAGCTACCTTTGGTTTTTTAACATACTTTTCTTGAATTGGGGAAGAATATCTATTTTCATCAACTTCTTTAGCTCTGAAAACTTCAACTCTAGCAGTATTTAAACTTAAGCTGTCACTTGACAATTGTAAAGTACTGGTAGCTGCTTTTGAAGTAGGGGAATTTCCATAGTGGTAAGTAAAATTGTTCACGTTGGATACTTGTTCAGTCGTATTTACAAATACTTGTGCAGAAATTTCCGGAAAACCTGGAATTTTATTTTCAAAATTATTTTCCTCAGATTCATTTGCAGGATGACCTATGGATGGTCCATTTATATTTTTCCCATAAAGTTCAACACCCACATCTTCATAAGATTGTTGTTTGATGGATGGTTTATATTTGTATCTTGGTGTTTGGTTGAATTTAGGAGTTACTGTTGCTGGAATTTGCTTTATAATTGTTTCTACAGTCTCCACGCCC
This sequence comes from Hydra viridissima, assembly GCF_058129835.1. Taxonomy (NCBI): domain Eukaryota; kingdom Metazoa; phylum Cnidaria; class Hydrozoa; order Anthoathecata; family Hydridae; genus Hydra; species Hydra viridissima. The sequence continues at coordinate 6,762,300 of NW_028324313.1, forward strand.
CAAACTGGTATCTCGTTTGGAATTATGGGATGCAGGTCATTAGCACATAGGGTGTTAAGTGCTGTTGGACAAGGTACTAAAGGAACTACTGGTATTATATTAGGTTGTTTTTCACCCCCATGGATGACTTCAGTTAATTCTGTCTCTAATGGATTATCTTTATAACTGCTATTCTGTGCCTCATTCTGCAAATCATTAGAATTCAGAGAGGTAAAGCTCGTTGTTTTGGGCATTTCAAAGTTAGGTGTTGCTATTGATGCAATCATTTCTGGCTCTTGGGAAGGACTTAATACTTGTGGTGATAAAGTTGTAGTTGTTTCAGGAGATAATTGATTTACTTGCACTGGTACTTCTATTGCATTAACACTTTCTACTGGACATGGAAAATTAGGCCTGGGGATACATGGCAGAACATTTTGAGTAGCACATGGATTAAAAACTGTACCACAAGGAGATCCAATAACAATTGGTAATATGGGCTGATAAACAGGCGTGACAAAAGATGCATTTTCTGATCCAGCTTCAGTGTTGTTTTGAGAATATTGAAAATTAGTAGTGGATTGGGCTGTAGCTTCATACTTAGGAGATATCTGAGTAGGAAACATCAAATCTGCTATAGTTAATGGATTTCTTGAAGGAACTGTCTTTTGTGGTTGATCTACTGTTTTTTGAGAAGAAGTGGGACTGTATAGTGTGTTATTAGCTTGTAAATTTACACTAGGAACACTAGGAGTTAAAGATGAGGTCACTTTTACACATGGCATAGCCATGCCCTCTCCACAAATACTGATAGGTTGCATAACAATAGACATGTTATTTTTAACAGGTTGGTTAGATCCAACTTTATAACTACTCAATGGAACCTTAGTTTGTGCAAAGCGTTGACCATAACATGGCCATTCAATAGGTAAACAAAGTATTTTATAGCTTTTACTAGTAAATCTAATTGTGGGTGGAGGTTGAGTAGTGAGCGAATATGTTGATTGATTGATATTGTAAGTGTAAGGCTGGTTTGCTGGTTGGTATTTCTGGTTTGAGGTTTTTGTGGGTATTGCTGGTTTTTTATTTATTTTTAAACTTAAGTTATAAATTGGAGTTGTATAAATTGGAGTTGTATAAATTGTTGTGGTATTTTTGGTTTGAAAAGTGAACGGTGTGGTTGATAAAAGATCATTTTGTATAGTTTCCTTTACTTCTGGTAACCAGGTTTTAGATTCTGCACCAAATTCTTCTGGTATCATTGTTGTTGTGCGGTTTTTATTTAATGGACCAGGCGTTGTATAGTGTTTATTAGTTGTTGACAGATTTACAACTTTCTCTTTCAACTTTGGTTTTGCTTTTTCTTTCATTTCCTCTTGGTTTTTTCTCTTACTTTTATTTTTATTTTTTTGTTTGGCAACTTTATTAGGACTAGATATGTTTTCTTGCACTGTTACCACAGCAGTTTTACCTTTTTCTGTTGATTTTAGTTTGGGTTTTTTTTTTACTTTGTTTGTTTTATGATTTTCTGTGTCTTGAGTTGCTTTATCATTTTTTACTTTTTTAGAGCTTCTAATCTTCTCTTCTTTCTTATTATTAATTAAAACACTCTCGAATTTAATGGCTTCTTCAATGTCACCACTGCTTTCTTCTTTGTTCATTTGACTATCTGATTTATTATTATCAGTTTTCAAGGTACTAACAGGACGATAGGGCCATCTATAAGGCTTACTTATGTTGTTACTATAGTTATGGTGTATTGAATAAAAATAAATAGTTGAATTTGAGGTGTTGCCATAGTTGATTATAGGAGGTCTTACATTCGGTTGCAACTTTTTAATAGGTTGGACTTTTGGTTGTAATCGATAACCAGCATAAAGTGGGTATTGTTGCTTCAAATTGTAAGATAAATTGCTATATTGTTGCTGCTTGGAATGATCAGACATATTTGTTTTATGCTGTTGTTTTGCATTAGTCCCTTTATTGATATTTACAGCAGGCATCTTTGGTCTAGTGACAACTGGAATGTGCTGATTAGACTTATCTCCAGATTGGTTTGAGTATGAAGGTCTGACCTTGTGTCCGATTTCAATAGAATACTGTTTCTTTTTTTTGTTAAATTCTGTGTTCACATATAAATTTGGCTGACTATGACTCTTATTTAAGTTTTCTTCCATTTTATATGTAATATCTTGCTCATAGTTTTCAACATTTGAATTGGCAGACCTTACAGTGGTAGTCGTCCTGTAAGGCTTTCTTTTAGTTGTATGCTCTGAACTATTTATAGCTTTAGTTGTGTGGGGTTTAGAAGTAGTATTAATGTGATATGATTGACCCCACACAATTCTCAAAGGTCCTTTATGAGATTTTCTTGTTGTTAAAGGTATAACCACAAGATTTGTTGAGTATGTTTTCCATGGAATAGTTTTATCATTGTAAGAGTTTCCAAAAACAATTTGAGGAGATGGGTGTATAACTTGTGGCAACTGGTGTACCTGTTTAGCTGGATATAAAAATGTAGGATATGATGATTTAGGTGTAGGATAGAAAACATAAGGATATGGCTTGTGTGCTTGTTGGACATTGTTGAAGTCAGTTGGTGTTTTTGTAGGATGAACTAAGGTGTGTTTCACACCGCTCTCCAATTTGCTAGTTGCTTTTGCCACTTCCTCTTCATTTGAAAAATGATGCTCTTTTGAGTGTTTTTGTTTTCCAGAAAGTTTCTTTTGCTGGCTTAGAAGTGTTTCATTATTTGTAAGTGTATTCAGCAGTTTTCCAAGGTTTACTGTACCCTCTGAAGATTTCAACTTAAAATCTGAAGCTAATTCCATAAGATCTTTTCCTGAATCTTCATTTTTCCCATTTCTGTGAATTTCACCAAGATTTCCCCAAGTAACTTTTGTTGTGCGAGAATCTTCAGGAAATTCAACAGATTCCTCACAGCAACTAAGATCTATTTGATCATTTTGATTACCACAACAGTTAAACTCCCAATCTTCATCAAGTTGACTCATGCGACAACAACTATCATTTCGATACATTCTTGTTTTCTCAAAGACATTTACAAAACTTATTGGATTACGCTTGGTTGCTGTTGAAGTTGGATTTGCAAAATGAACGTTTGCAGTATCATCAGGTAGGAATATGCCCTTGTACCCAGTGTTTTCTTTTTTCTCTTTTTTATATTCATCTGTTATTGGAACATTCTGGAAGAAAATTTCTTTTTGAATGTTATTTAAAGACTTTGGACTATAATCATCCCAAATCAAATTCATATTTTTTGAATATTTATCATTTGAAGGACTTTGAACTGAATCTTTTGCATCACTACTATCATCCTCTATAATAAATCCAGACAAGCTGTCATCATCATTTTCAACTAAAGAATTGTCTGCATATTTGTCATGGGATGAAATATCTGAGCTGCGCTTTGAACTATATCTATTGCGTGGTCTTTGGCGAACACTTTCAAGAACCATTTGTTTTGGAAAGTAACTTTTATCATGTAAGTGAAAGCTTGATTTCTTCGAAGCATTATTCATCAAATCATTCCAGTTATCAGTTAAACTTTTAATATGACTTTGTTTTTCTGTGTTTTTTAATTTTTTCTCCAGACTATTTTCTGATCCAGAACCACTTATTTCTTCAAAATCATCACCACCATATGTTGGTGAGGACACAAGATTACTTTCAAAGTCATCAAACTCTGGAGCAAACTTTCTTTTCCTGGTCATGATCATCTTGATTCTTTTTCTTCGTGATTTAGGTACACCAATTTCTCCATAATTTGTCATTGGCTTTGTTGATTTAGGTTGCTTTTGACTCCGTTTTTCAAATTCCTGATTTTGAATAATATTGCTAATTGGCTGACGTTTGACCAAATAAAAAATAGTATTGTCTCTTCTGGATCTTGATAATGTGGACTTATGAGGTTTTATTTTAACTTTTTTAACTTGAGATTTTGATTTTACAAAGTTTTTTGGTTGATTCTTTTTTTCTTTTTTTTCCATAAAATTATTTTTAGATAAAGGAAAGGCATTGATGTTTTGCTGAATGTTTATTGTATTACTGTTGGTGACAGTGGTGTTAATTTTTTGAAGAAAATGATTTGTTTTATTAATTTCCTTAGAAACCCATGTTTTTTCTTTGTTATTCCATTGAAGTTGCATTATTGGCATTTTATTGGTTTCAGCTTTATTTTTATGTTCACTTTTGATGTTCATGGTTGTCATATTTCTTTTGGGATTTTTTGATTTCTTTGTATAATTTGATATCATTTCCATAAATTGTTTTGTAACAAATGAGTTGGATGAATGTGAGTTATTTTTCTTTTCAAAAATCTTGTTTACTTTTTTTTCATACTTTATGCTATCATTGTAAAGCTGTTTCTTTGTATATTTGAGTTTTAAAGGTACTCTTGCAGTCCAAGTACTATGATTTTTATCAAACTCTAAACTAACAGCAACTTTTTCTTTCTTTGTGTTATTTTTATGAATGTTAATTTCCTTGTTGATCTTTGGTGGTTCTTTAGCAATCCATGTGTTCTGTTTTTTGTTGAACTTAAGATGCACAGCAACTTTTTGTTTTTTGGATGTGCTATTTTTGTCTAGAATCAATTTTTCAAGATTTATAGGTTCTTTTGCAACCCAAGTACCCAAAACCTTGTCATATTGCAAAGTGACACCTACTTTTCTAATTTTTTCATAATTCATTTTCTTAGATATTTCTGGTTCTTTTGCAACCCATGTACCCAGTTTCTTATCATAATCTATGACAACTCCAACTTTTTCTTTTTTAATGTTGTTTTCATTTATCCTTTCTTCTTTCTTATTCTTATTTGGTATTTTAGCAGTCCATGTACCCTGCTTTTTGTCAAACACTAAAATGACAGAACCACTTCTCTTCTTTGTGTTGTTTTTATGAGCTTGCTCTCCCATAATTTTTATTGGCTCTTTGGCTGCCCATGTATTATGATCTTTGTCATACTCCAATTTGACTGCAACCTTTTCTTTTTTTGTTGTATTCTTAATAACATCTTGCAGTTTTTCTGACTTCAGCAATTCTTCAGCTGCTCTAAAATCTTGACCTAACTGAACATTTTTATCCTTTTTTTGAGATCCGCTTTTTTTATTCACTGCTGACCCTTTTTCTATCTGAATATTTTCTTTCGTGTTAATGCTGAAAGTTGCTTCTCTTAATTTACCTTTTTCAGTATTTGATTTATGAAGACTTCTATTGAAGTCAATTATATCTCCCCAAGTACTTTGGTTAAGTTCTTTTTTTTTATTTACAAAAGCTTTGTTTTTATTCATTTTTGTTTGTTTTTTTTGTATGTCTAAGTATTTAGCCATGGAAGAGTTTAGGAGGTTAGCATTTTTTGATTCTTCATCAGTCTCTGAATTAATCTTGAATGTCTGACTTGGATGTTTAGTAGAGATTGGAATTTTCTTTGTCTTTTTCCTTTTTGGTGGCTGAGGCTGTGGTATTTGGTTAGGAAAAGGTTGCTGGTTGTTTGGAAATGGCTGATTGGGATTATATGGTGGCTGACTTGAATTATAAGGTCCATTTTGGCCATTTGGATTTACAGTTGTTTGATTAGGCTGCTGTGGTTTAGGATTTGTAGGATTATTTAAATTAGTATTTTTTCCAGTGTCTTTTTTATTATTACTTAAACCATAATTTCCACTATTAAAAATTTGTGTATTGTCTTTATTTTTTGATTTACCATTTGTCATTCCTGATGAAGATTTACCTGATGAAGATTTACTTGATGAAGACTTAATTGAAGAGGATTTACCTGATGAAGATTTACCTGATGAGGATTTACCTGATGAGGATTTACCTGATGAAGATTTACCTGATGAAGATTTACCTGATGAAGATTTACCTGATGAGGATTTACCTGATGAGGATTTACCTGATTCAAGTTTCTTTAACTTTGGAACTTTACCATCTGATGTTTGTAAAGGTTTTAATTTACAACCAGATCCTTCATCATCACAATCCCAATAATATGGTGTCCATCTCCATTCAATTTTACCTTCTTTATCTTTGTTCTTGTTAGCTTTATTTAACTCCACTAAGTTAACTGGTGTTTGTTTCCAAATTATTTTCCTATGTTGTGAATGTTCATTGTTATAAAAATCACTTTTCTGTTCATCATCGCCATTGCCATCTTCTCCTTTAATAATTTGGTTTTGATCTCCACTTATATCCTTTTCAGAAATTTCATTATACTTTGTTTGAGAAGCACTGCTATAACTATTGCCACTAGCTAAAGCAGTGAGTTCATTTTTATTGTGTAAATTGTTTTCAACTTTAAGATTGAATGCTGTATAATGATTGAATTGATCAATTTCATCTCTTGTTCCAATAAAGCCTTCAATTTTTGATTGATCATACAACTTCAGTTCATTCTCTTTAAATGAGTGATTATTACTACTCGCTTTTTTAAAAAAAGTATTGCTATTTTTCCCAAGATCTTGATGATTGTTTTGCAATACCTCACCACTGTGGCTTAAATTTTTGTTTACTATAATTTTGAAATTTTTCAGTTTGTTTGGGTTTTTACTAAACATAGTTTTGCTGTTATTACTAGTTACTTTTTTGAAACTATTATGTAACTTTTCAGCTCCATGGTTAAAAAGAAAATGCCTGCGAAAACCATTTTCACTTGGATTATCAGAGACAGATTCAACATCTAAAATTCCAGTGAACTGAGGAAGCACTTCATGTGATAAGTGATAATCAGCTGGTGATTTAATTTCATTTTTAGGTTCAATAATTTTTTCAATCGATGTTTTGTTTGGAGTTTTCATAGCATGCGAGTTTTTAATTTCATACTTGAAAACTTCACCTTCCACATGGTGAGTCGGATAATCCTCTTCACTACCATAGGTTAATGCAGTTGAAGTATTACTTATTGGGGGTTCCAGAATTTCTTCAACGTCTACAACAGTATTCCTTCTTTCCCTTCGCCTTTTGGTGTTTTCATTAAAACTGTCTGCAAAATTATTGTCAAAATTGCTTCTATAGAGATCTTCATTTGGAACCTGAATAACAGATAACAAACTTTTGTTTATATGAGATTTTTGATTTGTACTAGTCATTTGAAGAAGAAAAAATCTGAAAATTCAATTCAATTTGTGTGCACACACACAAATATTATGATTGTTTTAAAAAGTAACCTGTGGCATAGATATATCTTTAACTCCTCATCACCTATGCAAAACCTTGAGTAATCTAATATTGATTTATTCCATTTTATGTAATTGGTTCAACAATTATTATTACTATAGAATATTAATTATGTGTTTTTGCTTTGAAAACGGAAGATATAAATACCTGTAGAGGGTTTTTTTTTTTTTTTTTTTTTTGCTGTTAAAGATTTTTCAACTGGTTTTTATAATTTCAATCAGTTGAATTAAAACATGTCATTTATATATTTCAATCAATTCATTTTTTTTTTTTTAAAAAAAATAATTTTAAAACATAATTCAAAAATTTTGAAATATGCCCTAATGGAACTTAAGGCCCTAATGGAACTTTTCTCTTTCTTCTTCACTGTAACTTCCACAACATTTTGGGAATTTCTCTCAAAAAGTGGAGTTTTCCAAGAAAAGAGATCTTTGATCTTTTTAATGCTTTTACGAGAGTTCTCACTAATCCGAAATTTATGTGATTTGGTGAAACTAAGATTTTCCCTCGCATTTAATTTCATCGTAAAATATGAATGCTAAATAGCTTTTACAAATGTTGTTATTTTGACTGATGTTAAGAAAATGTTACTTGAAATGTATAATTACAACACACTTTATATTGTTATTTAAAAGAAATTTTAACAATCATCTGTATATTTCTATATTTCTACATAGAAACGTCAAATGGTCAAAATAACATTAAATAGTTTTTCAGAGAAAAACTTTTGGTTTCCCTGGCAAATCAGTAATATCTTTGTGAAAAAAAAATCTTTTTTGAGGAAGATATCCTTGTTATAAAAATTTGTTTTATGTGTAAAAAATATATGGAAACTTGGAGGCAGGCAGAGGGGGTAGGGAGTTGTTTATCCTAATGTACCGTTAGTCGCAATTACAAGCGTTTATGCTGATATTTACGCTCATCTTTCTTTTAACTTCGTATCATAGATTTACACGTCACAAAATATAGCATTTCATCTGCAATAGAGTTCATTTAAACAACAGCTAGTTATTAAGTTTTTAATTATTTTTTCAAAAAACAGCCTTGTTTGTGAAAAATTTCATACCTTAAATGCCTCGTCATCATCTGAAACATCTTTGTAATAGTTAAGTAGTGGTATAGTATTTTTCTTTAGATTTTTGACTTCTTTTCTTTCTGCAACAGAGCTTTTCTCCGCAACTTCAAAAATGCTGGCCATCGTCCCTAAGATTTCTGACGCAGTAGACGAACTATAAGATTCATCAATAGCGTTGTTTTCATCCTCTCCAGCAAACATGCGTAGACTTTTCTCATCTAAACCGATATCAGTCTCACTATCGTGGGCAGGGAAATCTCTTTTTTGCTGTGTTGGAAAACTGATTGTATTTTTTGTGCTAGGAATTTCATTTAATTTTGTGTGGCCTTCTATAAGGTAATTCTTAGTATATTTTTGGTAATTTTTTTCATTTTCTTCTCCGTCAACATTCTTTAAGTACTCGACTGCTTTATTATAAAAGTTTTGCTCTTTTAAGCCTCGTTTCGAGTACAAAGGTACGCCAGTTAAAACGGCTTCTTTTTTTGTGTGAAGAATGTTCTTTAAGTTTTTTAATGTATTTTCAATAACTTCATTTCTTCGAACAGGAAATTTTTCGTCTTGAAACGAATGTTTGTTAAAATTTTCTAAAAAGGTTTGTTTTCTAAAATATTTATTATTTCTTTCATTCGGATCGAGAACGTCATGACGGAGAAAACTGCCGCGATGAAGCTGATCACCAACGCTCTGGTTTAAAGGATAATGCAAAAAATTTTCTGTAGAGTGAATATTATCTGTTCTTTCAATATTTTCTGAATGTTTAGAAATTGTTTTTATCTTAACAAATTCTCTACGTTTTATTTTCGTTTTTTCAGCAATCTCATCTTCGTTTCTGACTAAAAAAAAAAGGTTAATTGCATTTGAGTCAAATGTTATTCGATAAGACAATAAAAACACCTACAAGCCGCTAATCTCATTATTTTACAGTTACTCACATGCGCACCTAATTTCTATTTATAAAATGAAAAATTTTCACAAAGCTGCATAAAGAAATCTAAAGGGATATAAAACTAAAGATCCGAAGATTAAAATGACTTACCCGAAGACAACAAGCAAACTACTCCTAATATAAATAAAATCCCCGTTCGATTCCTTGCACGCATACTCTTCTGAAACCCACTATTTGAAAGCCGCTATTTAAATTCATCGACGTATTTTACTTTGTGACCACCCATTAATTTTACAATCTTTATAGCAAACCGAGATAAAAGCACTACTTAGTTGAAAAATGAAATAAATTTTTAGATATAAAATTATTTTTAAATAATCGTTTTGTGATATTTGTTAATTTAGTTTCTATCTTTCGCAACTTCTAATTGCCGAAGAAGATCACGGATGAATAATTTATTAAAAGCCTTTGAGAATGAGGCCATTGTTTTCGTTCCACGCTCGATTAAAGTTTGCGACGAAGTACCAGCGAAGCTGTTAAAAGATCAACAAGATGTATTCTGTTCAGATCTGCAGAAAGAGCTGATGCTGCAGAAAATAATTAGTTCTTCTATTTTGCAAAAAAAGAAAAAAAATCTTTCTTAAAACTTTCTTCAAAAAACCTGCAATTGTAAAAAATATTGTTTTTCTACGAAAGCTCCAAGAGAGAACAGACAATTTCAAAAGTAAAAATTATCAACTTCAAAAGTAAAGATACATTTCGTTTTAAAAAGCAAATAAATTTTATTTTCTATTTAGTTGGCTTTTTTCAAATTTAAGTTTGGGATTATCTTTAAGATTTTAATTGCTTAAGATTTTCTGCTACATTTAGTATCGAGAACAGAGAGTGTATAAAAATATTCTGAACCTTTTAACCTCAGGTTGTCAACTTCTTCTTAAAACCTTTTAACCTCAGGAATGGTTGTCAACTTCTTCGTAAAAACTTTTAACCTCAGGAATGGTTGTCAACTTCTTCGTAAAACCTTTTAACCTCAGGAATGGTTGTCAACTTCTTCGTAAAAACTTTTAACCTCAGGAACGGTTGTCAACTTCTTCGTAAAAACTTTTAACCTCAGGAATGGTTGTCAACTTCTTCGTAAATTCGTAAAAACTTAGATATTTAAAAACCAGATTGTGTTGAAAGAGGATAACAAAACAATTGCTTGACTTTCCTAATAAAGGTGTATAAAAAAAAAAAAAGTTTAAGCGCCTACATTGGTCCATATTATTATATATAACCAAATATTTATGTAACCAAATTATTATTTAAAAAAAAATACAATTGTCGTTGTTTATTGAAAGGATTGGGTGGTTAAAGTTTATGTGAGATTAAACTTTAAGGAAACTTTTTTTGTCCAGTTTTTTTATCTTTACAAAACACATCTTAAATATAGAGTGTAAAATGAAAAAATCCAAGCATTAAATATAAAAGTTTGATTGGATAAAGATATAAAATTAAAGCAATATATTGCTATTTCATATATTTCGCTTTTAATTTTGATATCATTAACAGGCATAATAATCAATTACGTAGAGGATATGGCAAGAATATAATGATTTCATCATATAAATAAAATTTATTTCAATTTTAAGCTATAAACTAGTTATTTCAATTTTAAGCTATAAACTAGTTAAACTGCAGGCTACCTTTTTAAACTGGGGGGTTAAAAAACTCCTAATTTAAGAATTCAGTGATATCTAGTTAACTTTATATAGTACATAACGCAATAAGAACTAAAGAATCATTATTGAATAATTGTAAAGAGTTATCATTGTAACTTATTGCATATTGCTCTTCGAAATCAAAGTAACAAAGGTTAGGAACCAGTTACAAAGATATATTGCTCTTCGGAACCAGTTACAAGACAATCAGTTACAGATAGTTAGTAAAAACCAGTTAGAGACAATCAAAAGAAAACTAACTGCAAATTTCTTCAATTTTCAAAATGGTGTCTGAGATGTGCATGCATACTTTCACCAGCCTGCTCCAACTAGAATCCTGATTTGTTGCGATCAAGACAAAAAAGGTAATCATTAATGTAGTAAGAATGCAGTGAACTAGGAACTCTAAGGGTTTCAGACAAATTCATAGCTTATTTGCATATATTTTCTACAATTCATTTGGCTTTTATGCATATATTTTCTACAACTCATTTGGCTTATATGCATATATTTTCTACAACTCATTTAACTTTTGTCAGAGAAAACCTTTTAAATAACTTTGTTTATAGCCCATAAATTCGTCAAAAAGAGTTTAAATACCCTACATGTAATTTTTCAGCATTTTTCAGCATTAATTTCCTTCAAATACTTTACTAGGATAATTTTGAGGAATGGCATTTAAATGGGCACTGCAATGCTTTATCTTTTCCAACACTTACAAAAAGCCCATCCCAAAACAAATGATTAATGACACATCTTAGCAAGTTTCCAATTCTGTAAACTTTTGTAAATCATACTTAGATCTCCATTGGTTCTTAGTTTTTTACAACTATGGTTCACAATTTGGAATTTATCATCCAACTCCATAACCTTTTAAAAAGATTACGGAGTTGCATGAAAAGTTCCATTTTCCATTTTTTTATTTTACATTGAAAAATATCTAGTTAAGAAAATGCATTATACAACGTGAAACTTTCCAAAAGTACATCTTTCATGCAGCATGCATTAAAGTAGAAGAGGGGGTTAACACTTTTCGTAAAGGTTTAGGAAGTGAACTATGTTTAGAACATAACATTATCTCAGTAAAATTACCGTAGCATCATTACCTTGATAACATTACCTGAATAATGGTGTACAAAGGTCTCAATTATTGGATAGCATTGACTATTGCTACAATAATTATGCAAAAAATATATCAGTAAAATACCCATGAAAAATCTTTATGAACAGCATCAATCCTTAAACATGTTTTACATGAATTACTTCCCTCTGGACCAACACTTTCTCCCCTTTCCAAATAGTCTATTTAACAACAAATATGCAATATCTCTCAACAAGAATTTTTTATGATTTGTTTTCATTAACACATTTTGACAAATTTATATATATATGCACATTATATGAATATGTATATGTATTTGTGTATATGTATATATATATATATATATATATATATATATATATATATATATATATATATATATATATATATATATATATATCCGTTCAATATACGGTGACATTTTTGGTTTTATTTTTTGTCGAATAATAATTTGGTTTGGAACCATTGCGTCATCGCAAGATATATATCATAAATACGGAGTATTATTTCTATAATAATACGGAATATTAGTATAATAAAGAAGATTAGTTCTCAGTTTCTTTGCAAGTGATAAGTATTTCTTTCATACAAGCGTGATGGTAATACAATAACTGCCGCATGGATAAGCGAAAGTCATTTTTTGACAGTTTAGACATGTTAACGCTGTCTGAATTTAAAACAATAGGCGGTGTGAATAAAATGAGCAATTTCTTTTGCTATTGTGAGGGCGGTGGATTTTTAATTATTTTTATTGTTATATTATGTTTTCTTCTTTTGCAGTAAAGGCGAAGGGGAATGGGAAGGGGAAGGGGAAGTTTGGGTTTAGTGTTATTGTTGGATTAGGTATATGGAGGTTGGGAGCTAGGTTGATGGTCTGGGGAGTATTTGGTTAGGAAAGGGCTAGGTTTGGGAATAGTTTGGTAAGGAATGAGCAAGGTCTAATCAAAAAAGGCTTAACTTAAATTCGCCGTCCTCAGTATATTCAATAATATAAAACTCAACAATTGTTCTATTAATGTGTAATGGTAAGCACTCTTATATTTGTGTGACGTAAGTGTAATAGCGCGGTAAAGCATCAAACTTTTCAATAACAATATTTAACGCATATAGTAATAACAACAATAATATTAATAATCGAAATGCAAACAAAAGTACTTACTACTGGTTCTTCTACTCTTACTTATTTTTCTTAATAAATATTCTCAAATATTCTCATCAATATATATTCTCTTAAAATTAACTCATGCAAATATCAATAAATCAATACAGATAATAACGCTTATTTAAAGTTACTCAAATATCTTTTCTTACCAATTCTTCTCGTAAGTTTCTCTTTAAAATCTTCGTAAATACTTCTCATAAAATTCTCTTTAAATCTTTAAAAATCCTTTTTTCATAAATTCCTCTTTTAAATCTCTTAAAACTCTTTTCTCATAAAATTCTCTTTTAAATCTCTTTTCTCATAAAATCTTCTTTTAAATCTCTTTTCTCATAAAATTCTCTTTTAAATCTCTTTTCTCATAAAATTCTCTTTTAAATCTCTTTTCTCATAAAATTCTCTTTTAAATCTCTTACTCTTCTTAACTCTTACTTTGCCATATTAAAACCTCTTCAAAAACTCTTAAAAACTCTCTTCAGAAACTGTCCTCCCAAAAACTGTCTTCTTTTCTTTTTTTTGAGCTTTTTATAGTTTTCGGTTGTTTACCGTTTTGCTACTTATTCATCATTTATTTATATGACAGGTTGAATAAGTTTCCGTGCGTACATCTTTTCTTGGTTGTTGTTATTTTTTATTTTTTCGCTTTATTGTTTATTCATATGACAAATTCAATAAGTCTCTGTGTGTACGTCTTTTCTTGGTTGTTGTTGTTTTTACTTTTCTTTTCGGTATATCGTCTATTCATTTGACAAATTCAATAATTCCCTGCGTGTACGTCTTTTCTTGGTTGTTGTTACATTTTACTCTTCTTTTCGCTTTATCATCTTATTCATATGACAAATTCAATAAGTCTCCGTGCGTACTTTTTGTTGGTTGACTCACTCTTTCTGTCGAATATTATATGAGTCGGGTAAAACTTAAAGATAATGTTTACAATTTTATCATTTTCCCTCCTCACACTATGTGTTTTTGAAGCAATAACTTTACGTAAAGTGGAGTAATTGCTCCGAAAATATATAGCGAAAGGAATTGCTCATTTTTATTCTCACCGCCTAATGTATTAGTTGTCTATTTAATTAGCCAATAACAATGTTGCACTATTGAAATGTAACGCGTATTTCAAAAAAATGCATTTGGAAAGATTTAAGAGATACTAATGAACTTACATGGGTAGCCTAACTTGCTGACTTGTTTGTTTTGACGTTTTACGTATTAAAAAAAACAAATTTAAAAAAAAAAAAAAAAGGCTTTTTAAAATATTAGAGTATTACTGTGACGATTTAAGTTACGTAAACGGAGATAACACTGGAGCGCATGTTACAAGAACTAAGGAGTCACTGTTGTAAAAAATGACCAAAAACTACTTTGAGCTGACCCGAGAAAACCGCTTTGACAGGGTGAAACTACAATGTTTCCTGACTCCAAAAATGTAAAATTTGAAATCTAACTATTTCGTCCAAGAAAATAATTTTGATTTTTAGTTTTTAGTACTTTGCACAATAGGGCAAAATGACAGCTTTTCAAATTTTGCATTTTTACAGCATTCAAAAACTTTCCAAAATTAGCATTTATTACTCTAAAACATAACAGTCTATATAGCAAGTATAATTTGTATTTATTTTAACTCAGAAGATAAAATTTTACCTACAATTTCATGGTTGAACTATATTATAAACATTTTGTTGCATCAAAATTGTAAATAAGCTAAAAATTCCGGGAATAGGCAGTGAACATGCTTGTTTTAAGTTTTGCATCAAAATTGTAAACAAGCTAAAAATTCCGGGAATTGGCAGTGAACATGTTTATTTAAAGTGTTTCACTTATCAGTTGTGTGAGAAAAATTTCAAAATGCCAAATTTTTCAAAAAATCATGAAGATTGTCGGAAATCTATCTGTGTCTTGTGTCTGAAGAAGTGCTCTCGAGAGTTGACACAGTTCCTTGTTGAAAAGATCCTCAAGCATTACCATACAAGTCTTGATTTGACTGATACCAGAGTGCCAAGAGGCATTTGTGACTCATGTCGAACAATTCTTCGGAGAAAAGATGAAGGAAAAGATGTTAACCTGCCACCTTTGTTTCCTTTCTCATCTATAAAAGTTAGACCACCAACAAGAGATCAAGGTTGTCTTATTTGTCAAGTTGGACATTTGAAGTTGAATGAGAAGAGCCCAGTGGACTATTCTAAACCTGTGGAAGATTGTACCCCTCAAAGATGTGGTGATTGTTTGAGTCTAGTTGGAAGAGGTCTGCCACATCAGTGCACTCCATTCACTTTTAGAGAGAATCTCAAGCAGCTAGCTACAGCTGATCCACTCGCTGCAGAGCAAATAGCTACTCAAGCCATCTCTACTAAACCTTCCACACCTGGTGGTACTGCCAAAATATCGCATCCTAAAGGCGGCCCACCACTTAGAGTTAAAACAGGTGATACTTTTATATATACATATAAAGATGGCAGGTTCAGAGGGAATACCTTTAATTTTAAAACTTAAAATTACAAAAAGTGTTAATATAATTTCATTTTTAGGAAGCTCAAGTGCAAGAGCTCTTTTTCCTGAACCCAGCATCAAAACTGAAGATCTTGTACAAGTTCAGCTAAACACAGGATTGTCCAACCTTGGCATGAAGAAATTGGCATCAACCATTAACAGAGTCAGTGACACCAAGATTGTGGAGACTAGTTTTCTAGCTAAGTTTGAAGCCATTGGCAAACAGTTGTCTGAGTTTTTTACTCAAACCAGCATCCAAGTTTTATCAGAGAGTCACTCCACTGACTTTGTGGTTGTGCATTGCAAGGATCTTGCCGAGCTTTTGAATGAAGTCCTGCTTTCTCGAAGAGTTTTCCAGAATCATATTTTCAAGTTGGGAATTGATGGAGGTGGAGGATTTCTGAAAGTTTCTCTTGGCATCATGGAGTTGGATTCTCACTGTGATTCAAGGTCACCACCACGGAAAAAACTTTTAACTCAGAGGACTGCCAAAGACAGTAGTGTAAAGCGTCAAATGCTTGTGGCTTTATCAGAAGGACTACCAGAAAACTTTGAAAATGTGAGGCAGATCTTGTCTTTAATCAAGTTAGGCAAAGTCAACTTTGTTGTCTCATGCGACATGAAACTTGCCAACATCCTTTGTGGCCTTCAGAGCCATGCAAGTACTCACCCTTGCTCTTGGTGCAACACAGAATCAAAGCATCTTTCTCAATCAGGATCTTTGAGGACACTAGGCTCACTTGTTGCCTGTTATCAAGAGTTTGCTAAGTCTGGTGGTGATATCAAAAAGGCAAGATCTTTTGGCAATGTAGTGCATGAGCCTTTGCTATCTGGTTCTGAAAACAAACTCATCTTGGAGCTCATACCACCAATGGAACTCCATCTTCTCCTTGGTGTGGTCAATCACATGTACAAAGCCATGACAGAAGTTTGGCCCAATGTTGTCAAGTGGCCCTCAGCTCTCCATATGCAACAAGAACCATACCATGGTGGGCAGTTTGCAGGGAATGCCTGTCACAAGCTTCTCAGCAATCTTGACCTCCTTCAAAGAATTGCAGAGACTGAGTCTGCTTTTCAAGTCTTTGGAATCATTGATGCCCTTCGAAAGTTTAAGTCTGTGGTGACAGCATGTTTTGGTATGGTTCTGGAGGATGACTTTTCTGAAAAAATTGATCGCTTCAGAGACTCATATTTGGCAATCATGAACATCAGTGTGACTCCAAAAGTTCATGCTGTTTTCTTCCATATGAAGCAATTCATTGAGATCAAAAGGGCTCCCTTGGGGATCTTTAGTGAGCAGGCAACAGAATCAATGCATCATAATTTCAGCTCATATTGGCAGAGATACAAAAGAGACCGCAATCATCCTGAGTATGCAAAGAGGCTTCTTTCATGTGTTGTGGACTACAACAGCAAGCATTTGTGAAGAATCAAATATTGAGAAGAATTTATTTTATGTACCATTTGCTCTTTATGTGTTTAGAATCAAGAGGTTGTTTTTGTGTTTTGGCTTAGAATAACTAAAAGAATTATTTAAGAAAGTGTTTATTATTTCCATCTTGTTAATGAAAAACTATATCAGTTGTGTCAGAATAAACTATTATTCAAGTGAATTTTAGACAGTTATGTTTTGGAGTAATAAATGCTTATTTTGAAGAGTTTTTGAATGCTGTAAAAATGCAAAATTTGAAAAGCTGTCATTTCGCCCTATTGTGCAAAGTACTAAAAACTAAAAATCGAAATTATTTTCTCGGACGAAATAGTTAGATTTCAAATTTTACATTTTTGGAGTCAGGAAACATTGTAGTTTCACCCTGTCAAAGCGGTTTTCTCGGGTCAGCTCAAAGTAGTTTTTGGTCATTTTTTACAACAGTGGAGTGAGAAAAAACTTTTTTAGAATCGATTTCATTATGCATCACTTTCAACTCGTTTCACAGAATGTCATTAATAATAGCAATTAACGCGAAACGCACTAAAAAATGAAATAAGGGATAAATTTAAAAAAGACGCAGACTTTGTATAAATATTCACACACAAAATATTTTACATAATAAATAAACTCAAAACAAAAAAAATCCGCCATTAAATAGCATAACTATAAAAAGTGAACAAAAAACGAAGAAAACGAGAAGCAAACAGATTGCCTCGTTTCTAAACAATTACATATTATCTATCCCGTTTTCTGTTTGATAAAAAATTATTAAATCAGAGACTTAAGCTTTAGAGAGTTTGGCACTGAGCTCATTAAAAATAAAATGCCTCGATAGCGTTGAGCAGTTTAAAATCAAGTTCAACTACATCTATTTTTTAATGAAGAGTAATTAACAAGATATTGTTAAGCTGAAAAACCGAAATCTTTTATCTGATAACTCAATTGGTACATGCTTTGTTTAACGCTTTTTTCTCAGAAAAACCAAATTAACATAATTAAACTCGGACAGCTTTAACAAACTTAGTAAAATTGTCCTGTCCGGTTGCTTTTTGTTTTTATTTTAGTGAAAATGACCTCATTTCTTCCCATCATCAGGAAGCGAAGCAAAAGAAACTTTCTTTTTTAAACACGAATAATTTTACGATGCGCCCAGCAATCACCAAAACTAAGATAAAGAAATAAATTATGTAATGATCATAAATTCACGTTTAAAAAAATGTTTTTTCAATTGCTAGCGTATATTTACATCAAGCGAATATATATTGCATATGTATTTCAATTGCTAGTGTGTATTTATATCAAACGAATATATATTGCATATGTATTGCATGTGTATTGTATATTGCATATGTATTGTATATCAAGCTAACATATATTGCATGTGTATTGTATATTGCACCGAATTTTCGAATGAACTCCTGTAGTTGTGATACTCAAACAACATAAAAGTAACTGGTATGCTCAGATTAAAACCTACCTTTGATTTAAAGCCTTTAACCCATCCAACCATCGAGTTAACCGAAGTATCTCGCTGAGCAAACATAGTCTGCTGAGAAAGTACCGTTTGAACATGCTCTTCATCTTGAGCGCTATGAAAAAAAAAACGAGTCTTAACATAAACTTTACCTATTTGAATTAACCGTTTTAACTATCGCTTTAATATATAATTTAACATCTTATTGCAACTCTTGTTGCTTATATAAAATATCTAAATCCTTAGTTATAAAAACCTCTGCTGCAGCTGTGAATCTTCGAGCTGCACCAATTGATTTCTTTGATTCACCAACATTACAAGTTGAGTTAACAATACTTCTTCGCGTTTATGAGTTTCTTCCGTTTTTTCGCGCTCTAGAAATAAATATTACATGACCTGAACACTTAAAAATAGATATGAGAAGCTAAAATAAAAAGAATTACACAAACAGAGCCTTCGTTGTTTCATCGCTTACATACCACTCATGGCGCTTAGAATACGAAGCTCCCGATTGATAATCTCACAACGGCTCTCTAAATCGTCACCTTGGGCTCTACAAAATAAAATTAAAAAAAGAAATACCGACACCAAACTTTAATGAAAATCACTTTTTATTTATTTTAATTATTTTATTTTAATTACTTTTTATTTATTTTAACTATTTTTTTATTTTAATTAACTTTTAATGAAAATAAAGGATAGAAAGCTTTGAGTGACATACAATAAAGCTATTTCGTTTTGTCTTCGAATGATATCATTTTTTTTATTGACAAGATTGAACCATTCTTGCAATAAATCTTCTTCTTCCTCTTTTACGCCTGCCAAAAGTAAACACGATAAAATAAATTTACATTTTTGAACTATGAAACATTGACTCTACAAAATTGTAAACATTATCAGTGTACACAATTAAAGGAAAAAGATACCCTCTGACATGGCTATGCGAAGTTCATGTTCAAGCTTTTGGGCAACTGTATCCAAAGCTTTTGTTTCTTTGTGGAGTTCTGCTAGCTCGCTGTTGTAATATTCGCCTGCAGAGCGTAGATTCTAAAGTTATTAAAACAATCAAATAACAAAAAAAAACAAAACAACAACAACAACAACAACAAACAAACAAAAATTGTCAATGTCAATAAATTTAAAAAACAAGATATTTAATACTAAATAAACAACTCACTGGACTTGACGATATAGTTAGAGAATAGTTCAAAATAAGTTAAGAGTGATTGAAATAATATGCAATTAAAAAAAAAATTGGAATAAAAAAATACAAACAATATAAGAAATGTCTAATAACGAATAAAAACCAATAGCATTTACTTTTACTACATTAAATTGTTTTAAAAAATGCATTTTAAAAAAGCGTTAGAGTTCTCAAAAAGTTTACTTACAAAATTTTCTAACTCATAAAAATAATCATCAACGGGCTGAAAAAAAGTAAAAAAGACAATAAAGGATTTTAATTTTAAAATCAAAGAAAGCTTGTATATGCCAAGAGTTACTTTAATAAATAATACATATACAAGCGTTCTACATACATATAAATTACACTTTACATAATACTTTTAACTTAGAAAAAACTTTTTAACTTAACACCAACAAAATAGTTAACTTATATCTAATATAACATGTTTAACAACTATTATTAAATGGAAAGCAAAGTCCTCTTACAACATCAGCTTCTTCATCTGAGACAATTTGATCACTATCCTCACCAGATGGATCTGCATGCTCTAAATCAACAGAATTTTGCACTTCTTCTTCCTCCTTCATTCTTGCTAATTCTGCTGCAATTTCCGCCGCTAATTTTAAAATTAAAATAGATAACAATAAATGATAGTTTTTCAAATTTCTGTTTAGGAGATTTTTATAGGAAGCTAGGAAAAAAACTAGAAAAAAAAACTAGAAAACTAGAAAAAAAAAAAAAAAAACAGATCATACCAACATCTCTTTTAGGTTTGTGTTGGCAATCTTGACCAAATGTCTCAAACTGCACTTTACGTGAGTCAGCATAAGATGCTGCATCCTTATGTGTTACTACTTTTGTTTGTTCTAAAAACAAATTTTTTAGATCTGTTAAAATACAAATTAGCAGAACATAAATAAATTCCACTTTTGCATAATCAACTATATGCTTTGAATTCAAAAAAAAAAAAGCAGCAACAACAAACAAACAAGAAAAATGCCTTATATTATTTTATGTAACACAAAACTAATAATTGTGACAATTGTCACAGTGTATGCTTTGTATGCAAAAAGTATGATGTTATAATATGCATGAAGTAGATAAAATAAAATTTATCTAAAGTTTTTGATTTTTCTTTAAAGCTTATAATTTAGCAGCATTGTACTGTAATTTTTCAATTAAACAGATTATTATGATAGGAAGTAAAAGTTAAGTATTTAAATATAAGAGAATAATACAAAAACTATATTTCATTTAGAAATGATTTGTTAAAAAAAAAAAAAAAAAAAAAAATAGAAAGTTAACAATAATGGATTTAAAATTGAAACTCATACCTTTTGTTTGTTTAACTTCTTTACCATGTATCACTTTTTTAATTGGCAAAGACTTTAACCTTTTCTTTTTAACAAGTGTGAATGGATTTTTTTTGAATTCTGCATTTACAACTTCACAATCTACTGCAACTGACGCATTTTTTGAATCTTCAACATCGATGCCACTAGGACTATTACTTCTATCTATGTTAGTGAGTGATCCTCTGAGCTTTGCTTGTTCAAACAATTGAGTTGCTTGAGAGCGGAGCAATTGTTTACGATCTTCTTGCTAAAAAAGGTTTGTTAAAACTATTACTGTAAATGGTTGACAAAGGGACTGGACAAAATAATGACTGGATGAAATGGTGACAGGATGATATTATGATTATTTTATATAAAAATTAGATGACTAAGTAAAATTTTAACATAGTAAAATGATAAAAAGTGATGACCTGATATTTAAAAAAAAATAATGGTTAGAAAATAATAGAAGTGAAAATCTGATACAGCATTCAGTTTTTGTTGCAAAATTTCCTCCTTTCTTCTTTGGGCTTCAATAAAATTCCTTGCTCTAGCATTAATTTCATCTTCAGATTCAGATACATTCTAATTTTAGATAAAAAAAAATTCAGAACGATGGTCAGGTAGTATTTCTAGAAAAGCAGATTAAACTGTCTACTTGTAGAAGAATAATTACAAAACTTTTAAAGGTCTTACAGTCACAGTTTCAGCTTGTTTAGCTTTAGCTCGTGCTTCTCTAATTAGTTGGCGAGCTCGCTCTTGTATGACTTCTTGCTTATTCTAAACAATGAAAAAATGCTCAGTATGAATGATGAATCAGTTTTATATAAAGAAAATTCCTTAGCACCCAAAATTTTTAATCTCATCTTACCTTTTCAGGAGTAAATACCAGCTCATTGCATACTGAATGATTGCTTTCAATACCTGTTTTAGCTTTAGGTTCTTGGTTCCATTCATTGTTTACATTTTCTGCATGAGTGGTAGCATTTAAACCACCCTTTGATAATACTTCAGAAGAATGATTACCCATTAATTTACTAAGGTCTTTTCTAATATCACCTGAGACATTTTGAGTTAACAACAAGCTTTGAAAACTTCCATTACATTCAGATATTGGACTCTTTTTTTCAAGTTCAGAAGTTAAGGGAAGTTTACGCTTTGGTTTTTGTATTGATTCAAAAACACTATTAGATGCTGGTGAAAACTGAGAAGAAGATAATAGACTATTAGAATTTAAAATATCTTCTGATAGAACACCATCAACAACAGTATCAGGTTTTCTTGTTGCAGTTGCTGCAGAAGAAGATAAATTTGAAGAAGATTCTGATGTCTATGTAAAAAAAATAATGAAATTAAATAAGCCTAAAAAATCCTTACTTATAAAAAAAAGCCTAACTTAAAGGAGAGAATCTTACCTTTGTGTTAAATTCATTACTTTCAGATTTTGAATCATCAGCAATAACTGAGTCAAGAGCTTCATCTTCATCAATGCTTTCAGATTTATCTTTATGAAGTCTTGCTAATGGAACATGAAAGTCCTTTATCTGTTCAGTAATTTTTTGAACTTCCATACGACTCTCAGAAAGTCGCAACTGCTCAAAAATAGAATCAACTTCTTGTTCATCAGTTACACTATCAATTTCAGATTTTCTCGGAGATATTTCTAGTTTTGAGTTTTTTTCTTTTTTCTTTTTCTTTTGTTCTGTTTTTTGTAATGAGCGTGTGGTTCGAGAAAGACTGGAAAACATATCTTCGTCATTAGTAATAAACTTGTACTGTGACATTAATGAGCGAATACTAGATTTGTTTGTATTTTCAAAGTGCTCTTTTAGTTGATGCACATATGTCATAACAGTTAATTTATCAGGAATGCTTGTTCTAACCATATCATTGTGATCAAGAATTTTTAGTATTCCAAGATATTCAAAGCCATCAAATGCCTTTTCAAAAAAATTAAAAATACTTAAATAAAAAGTGTGTATCTGTATTTTTTAGTTAATCAAAGTAAAACAACATGGAAATAGTATGCTAAATCACTATAGTATTAATAATACAAAAATATCAACTTGAATTTAAAAAATTTCAAAGCTTTTTTGCAAATGTTGATTTAAAAAGAAAGAGTAAGCAAGCTATTAAATTTTTTAATTTCACTATTTATTTGAAAATTTGTACAGAAAAAAGTAAGAAAAATTTTACTTTAAAAATCCTATATTTTATAAGCAATCTTTATGCTGAAGTATAAAAACTCACCAATTTGTTATTATAACTGATATTAAGTGGTGATAAAGTTGAAAAATCTCTATAACGAAAAAAACAAACTTTAACAGTAAATTTTGTCAACAGTATAAATTGTCAACAACAAACACTGTCTTTCAAATAGTTTCATTCTGGCTAAAAGCAAACAAAATATTACTCTTAATTACATAGGATTATCTCAAGTTTCATCCTTCAAAAGAAGATAAGTTTGAGAATAAAAAAAAACAATTAAAAAGCATTAAAATAACAATAACTACAAAAGTGGATTAATTAGACCTAGATGGTTAGTTTGTGTATCAGATTAGTAAAATAGGTCACTTAAAAAAATCCAAAGCGTAACAATCTATTGTAAAGAAAAAAGACTTTTGATACAAATTAGATATTGTATCAAAAGGTAAATTTTTTAATGGTAGGAAATAAGATAAATTTAAGAATAATAGGAAGAAATAATAGCAATAAAGAATTCTTTAAAAAATAAGATAACCTATAACAAAATAAAAATATATGCAAACAAATTTATTCAAAAATAAATATATTTATAAAAGAAATTGTACAGTTACTAATAATTTAAAAACGGTGTTAAAAATAAAAGATTGATATAGATCCATGGGTGTAATATATATATATACACATACATACACACACACACACACACACACACACACACACACACACACACACACACACACACACACACACTTGGAAATATATTCTGAATAACTTAATATGAAAAAGAGATTAAAAAACTTTTACATAAAAAAAAGAATGCTAAAGTTTTTACTATTAGAAAAATCTTTTGCTTTTTTTCTTTTAACAAAAAAACAAAAAATAAATTAAAACAAATTTGAAATTCATACACAAGTTCAGGATGATAGTGGTGTAAAATAGCACAAAATGCTAATCCATTCTGCCAAGAAGTTGTCATATCAGTAATATTGACACCTTTGTAATTGGCTGTTATCTTTTGAGCCCATTCTAAATAATTTTAGATTGAAATTTAGAATTATCTTCATAGACATTTGGATCTAATTTTTATGGCTTAGAATAGAGACAAAACTCATCATTTTCAGAAAATAGCTTTTTAAAAGTAATATAAACTCTAAATGAATAATAAATACTCAGCAACTCAGAATCTGGTGCATTTTTCTTATTCTAAAAGAAAAATTATACAAAAATTTAAAATAAGTACCTGTGAATTAATATTTTGATAATGCATGAATGAAACATCTGTCTAATTTTATTAATTTTTTAATAAAATGAAATTTAAAATAACTGAGCTGGCCTTTTTAAAACAATCAAAATAAACCTTACATCAGCCAATTTGGGACTTTGCTTTGGTGTTGAATGATTTGTTGATAAAGGGCTTGAATTGTCTTTTGAAAGTTTATTTTTTACACTGAAATTGTAATGAACAGCTTAAACTTTTAACTTATGAGGATTAATTGACTAAATTAGTTAACTAATTTTGTTGTATATTTATAAATTAAGGTAATACAGAAAAAATATCTTACATATTTAGAAATAAAATTTCATAAATTATATTATCATACCTTGGTGATTTTTTAGGAGTGAGGAAAACTTCAGAAGAAGTATTTGAAGTATTTGAAGTACTTGAAGCACAGCCACTATCACAGCTTAGATACACAGAGGAACCTGATAACAAATAATGTAAAACTTAATCACCATCAACAATGCCATCATCATCATCACCATCACCATCACCATCACCATCATCATCATCATCATCATCATCATCATCATCATCATCATCATCATCATCATCATCATCATCATCATCATCATCATCATCATCATCATCATCATCATCATCATCATCATCATCATCATCATCATCATCATCATCATCATCATCATCATCATCATCATCATCATCCCCATCATCATCCCCATCCCCATCCCCATCCCATCCCCATCCCCATCACCATCACTATCACCACTCTACCATTACCATCACCATTACCTTCACTGCATTTTATCCAGAAAAGTCATCATAACAAAGATATACCTAAGATAGTTTTTAAGAACATTTAAAAACGATTTTAAATTACTAAAGAATTTAACATACTAGAGTCGCTGATAAATGAAGTAGGCCTAGAATTTGGTCTAGAGTTTGGTCGTGAGCTGGATCGTTTCTTCCATGTTCCACTTCTTCTAAAACTATTATTTGTCAAAGTTGGCACATGATGATCAACATCAAAATCAAAGTTTTCTGTTTCATTTAGACTCATCATGCTTGCTACACTTAGCATATCTTCATCTCTATATCAATAAAAATGGTGATATAAGAATAAAGGTAGTTTTAAGTGAAACATAAATAACTTTGCAATACTTTTATTTTCAAAACTTCTTATTAAAAGCTATTAACTCTAGTTCAAAAATTTTACATAACTAGCTTTGTAACATTTTGTTACAAATCTAGTCATATTGCATCTTAAATTTGTTCAAGTTTTATCTTCTTATAAATATACTAATAATTTAAGTTAAGCAAATATACTAATAATTTAAGTTAAGCATTAGTAAAAAAATTATTTGTATAAAGGATTATTTTAAAAGCATGAAAAATTACATCTATCAGCTTCTATACATTTTTTATCATTAAACAATAGAATTAAATTAGGAGAAATGGATGATACACATGTATATGATTTCAATCTTCTTTTTGTAAGGAATATAAAACTTAAGAGATAAAATCTTTATAACAAGCTTAGTTGATCATTAAGAAGAAAGGTTAGAGAAAAATTTTAGGGAACATACGTTGCTTTTCCTTCTCTTAAGAAAATACAAGAAAGTGCTATGTCAATTTGTGCTTGAGAGATTTTACTACTAGATGGTTTCATTTTTATGGTCATTTGCTTGCATGAGGGTTCCACACTGTAAAACTTTGCTAGATCAATAGAACCTTGAGCCAAAGGTTTTCTTCGTCCAGATGACTCCTATAGAAAATTTAAAATTCAAATCAAAAGAATAAACCCTAAAATTTTTATAATGCAGGAATACAGTTTCCCTCCTCCCCACCCCTATTTATTTTTCAAGTTAACTATACTTAATGAAGAATTAACTAACATCAAGTATGATAAAAGTCCAATCTTTTGGTTCAAATGAAGATCCTGCTTTGTCCTCCTATTAAAAAAAAAAAAAGAATATTGATAAAAACAGATATTGAACTTTTAAAGTATAGCCCTAATAAATTAAACATTTTTTTATGTGAAATGCCTATCTAATGTCTTGAAAAAATTATTCTTGTTAGTAAAGTTTTACTTACATTATACATTTAAGTTAAAAAGAACTTAAATGATAATTTTCAACTTCATACCTTATAAAGTGTACATACTATCTCAAGCTCTTCTGGCTCTACCCATACCATTACTCCACGATGTGGCTTAGCAATACCAGGTTGGAAACTAAAAGGTCTTGAGTACTTCCGTCGGTTAGCTCCTCTCTGCCATAACACTAATAGCTTTGTTGGTGTCCTTAAAAAAAGCAAAAACTCAATATACTATTTTATATTTAAAAGTAACAACTTATATATATATATATATATATATATATATATATATATATATATATATATATATATATATATATATATATATATATATATATATACATATATATATATACACACACACATAAAGTATATTAAGATAATATTTTCAAAGATCTAAAAATTAATTTACCATTTGTTTTCTTTCTTACACTCTAGAGTTACAGATTGCAACTGTGCAAAGAATTCAAACTTGGCTGCTTTTTTGCCAACACGCTGAATACGCTTCCAAACTGAACCCATTCTACAGTTTCAATAAGTATTATTATATCAAAATGTCTAAAATAAAGCAGTAAAAAAAAAAAAGAAAAAAAAACACAGTAAGAGAAACTAAAAAACCATGAAAATTAAAACCATGAAAATTAAAACCATTTTATAACTCTTCTTGTACTTTTTCTTTAATTGATTAGACAGTTGGTCTGTTAAGATCCAGCTCTTTACTAATTGCTTAATCAATAAGGACAAATACTCAGTAAAATAATTTAAATATTTTTTGATTACATGCAAGGACAACATTACAATGTTTTGTGTGCAACAGCACAAAAATTTTTAAAACTAATTATTCTTGAAATATCTTCAAGGAATGTAGGTACCTGTGAGCTACCTATACTCTAGTTCTACCCATACTCTAGTCAATTCGAACTCCAAATATTATCGAAACTGAAAATCGGACGGTTTAGAGAAGTAATCACATTTAAATATTTTCGAAAAAGCTGTGAAATAGCCAAACAGATAAATTTATTTTTATACCACAACAAGTTCTTTGATGTTAAATTGTTTTACAAAATAAACATTTCTTAATACTAATGTTTATGCAAATAGTACGGTGGCGAAAATCGAAATTACTTTGTTTACATTTCAACCTTCATTCCATAACTTCAGTTTCTTCCCTCCTACCCGGATTTTTTTTCTTTTTGTTTTCTTTTTTGTAGCGTCTAAGTTTTTATTATAAACGCAAAAAATGTTCTCTGTGATACAAATTAAAAAGGTTTTTTTTAATGCTCTTTGAACAAACGTATTAGTTAGTTCAAATAATATCAAATTCAAACAAATTTTAACACTTTATTTTTGCTATAAATAAAGTGTTAAAATTTGAACGAATTAAGCCGATTAAAAGCTGGTTTCTAGTCATTAGAATTTATGCAAAATTTTCAATTTTTAAGACCATTTTGTAATTTATTGAAGCTCTCTTTAATTTAATATTTGGCAATTTGTTTTAGTTGTTTTACATAATTTCTGACTTTATTAACTTTACTAATTCCTTCACACAAGTTTAAAATTACTAACACAACTTTAAAATTACCTAATGTTTCTCGTGAAAAACACAACTTTAAAATTATCTAATGTTTCTCGTGAAAAAAGGAATTGTTTACGTTCAGATGCTAAATCATTAGAACTCTTTATTTACCACAACGGATCGTTTTGTTTAACTGTTTTAGAATACTTCTTCTTGTTAAGCTTTTTCATAGGGTATTTCTGAAATAACTAATAGGTTTTTTCTTCTTATGGAGAAGAAACTTATTAGTTATATTAATAGTAACCCATAAAAGGATCAGTTTTGTTCTGTAACTTGTAATGCGAAACATGGATGTGTCGTCATCGTGGTGTGAGAAAATTATAATATATTAAAAAGCTTGGGTTGTTTTCCCTTTTAAAGAATGCATAGCATTTGAAATTTATTCTTTTTTGACAAAAATTTTTACCAAATTCTCTTGACAGCATTAAGATTTTTTTCAATAAAAAATTTACAGGTGGCAACACCTTACATCACTCTAATCAATATAGGGTCTAGACACTATTTTTAGCATTCTTTTAAATATATGTAATAGAAATGAAATACACTAATGTGCGTTTTACACATATTATATACACATATTATAATGTAATTTCTTTCTTTATAAAGCAAATTGAAAAGTTTACAAAATACAACGAAAGTTGTGATCATAGAAATAGCGCATCAAACAAAAAAGTAGTGCTGTTTAAAAGTCTACATCAAAACATTAAATCTAGCATTAATATTTTTTTACGTAGTCTTTATTCTTTATAACTGTAACACATTTTGATAGCAAACTGTGAACAAGCTTTTGACATTGTTTGACATTAGTGGCATTTTGGACTTTTTGAACTTCTCCCAAAACTCGTTACCATACTTTCTCACTTGGATTCAGATTGGGACTTTGGGGCAGCCATTCTAGAATACTACTTTTATTTTCCTCAAATCAAGATTTACAGATCCTATAGTACGCTTTGGGTCGTTGTCGTGCAAAATCCAATAGGTAGGTTATTATCAGTATACAGCTCAATTACGTTATGTAATATAACTTTGTATTTGCATTGATCCAAATTTCCAATAGCTTTAAACAGCGGACCGATACCATGCCAGGATATAGCTCCCTAAGCCTTGATATTAGCCCCACCGTGCTTCATCGTCTTTAACCTATACAATGGGTTGTTTTCTTGTTTCATAGGACGCTTAACATATACTTTCCCATCAGACTAAAAACAAGTTAAAAAAGGATCTTTTTTTGATAT